>NC_045619.1:99019432-99644432 GCF_009829155.1 Mustela erminea
ACTCCGAAAAGTGGGATCTGAGGTTCCAGCACCTTTTGTTGCACACACAAATAAATATGTGATCTTGCTGGGCTCACACAGCCCCCACCAGGCACAAAGCTTGGCAGTTGGAGTTGCTAGATGCCACCTTCAACTCTCATTCCAGGCTGGGCATCTTTGTGCATAAGTGCAGGGGCCTCTGAGGCCCCAGTTTGAAACTTAGCTGGGGGTTTTGGGGAAGCCACATCCTGTGGATAAGGTTTTACCAAGTGCAAGCTTTGAGTTGTGTAGAAGAAGGGTTACCTTTGAGAACTGTGAAAAATTTCAGTGGTGAGTCAGAGCCAAGTGTTGCTGTATACCAGTGCCCTGAACAGTGTTTGGTACATGGTAGGGAACCAGTAAATACTGTATGGACAGGGGCACCTGGGTGGCTCAGTGGGTTAAGCCTCTGCCTTCGTCTCGGGTCATGATCCCAGGGTTTTGGGATCGAGCCCCACATCGGGTTCTCTGCTCAGCAGGGAGCCTGCTTCCCTTCCTCTCTCTCTGCCTGCCTCTCTGCCTACTTGTGATCTCTCTCTGTCAAATAAATAAAAATCTTTAAAAAAATACTGTATGGACAAATGGAGAGTATAATCAGGTGCTCTCAGAGAATCTTGATCCTATTTGCAGGGCTTGTGGGTAGTGGTAAAACTTCACAGGCAGGTTTATTGAGAGTCAAAACTCAAAGTCTGGTTTATATCACAGGTAAACCTTGGATATCCCCTTCCCCTGTGCTCATCCTGGTTGTAGGCAATAGTGCCCAGTGGTTGGGTCTGTGCCATTTTATTTCAAAGAATAGATAAAGGCTGTGTCAGAGGCTTCAGGTTAGCCACAAAGAAGGACAGTCTAGACAGTAATAACAGTCAGTCAACCACTGTATTTGAGGAAGTATTTATCCAGATGAAGATTGTTTCAGGCAGAAGGTGGTGTATTGGTCAGGGTTCAATCAGGAACAGAAACCACACCAATAATTTGAACAGGGAGAGTTTGGTGCAAAATCTTGGTAACTAGTCAAATAATCGACTACCTAAAGGGATAAAAGAGGACTTTAAGGGATCTGGAAGTAGCAGTTGCAGAATGCAGCTTCTGTCTCCAGGGCTGAGGGAGCATGAACAAGGAGGGAGTGGTATGACTGCTACAGGAACATGGAGCCGGTGGGGATGACAAAACCTACCAGAGCGTGACAAGCTTGGGTCAGAGCTAATCTGTAGAAGTAGAGAGATTTGCCAGAAAGTGCAGGTGGAGCCAGTCCATAGGGCTACTTAGGTGAGTGCTACCAAGTCTCTCACACACGGAGCACCTGCTGCTGCACCAAGTTATAGCACCTTGGAAGCAATTCCCTTCCTTCTACTAGTGCCTTCTAGTGTCCTTCCACTATTACCTATTTTATCTAATGATAAATCTGAACATCAAGCCATCTGGCAGAGGAGAAATGTTTATAGGGTCCAACCCCAGTATCAAAAAGCCAGACAAAGGGAGAGAGAGAGAGGCAATACGTTGATACCTGGCACAGTCTACAGTGTGGCAACTCAGCGTCCATGTGTATCCTCCTACCCACATTTGAACTTTCAAACAACAATGAAACAACTCTGTTTCCACCCAACAATCTTTAGCTGTCCTTCATACAAGGAAGAAGTGCTCACACTTTCTCTAAAATGGAGACACTCAAAATAGATATTATACCCATTGCTGACGGTATTCAGTATTTCCAAATTCAGCCATAGTTCCACTGAAAATTTTGCTACCTAATGGTTAAATTATCAAGTTAATTTTCAACAACTTGTGCATGTAAGATGAAAAGGGAAAGAATAAAGGAGAAGAAAATTACTACAGTTTACAAATAAATATATACACAAAAAGAAAATGTGCAAAACTAATGCAATTCTTGTGACTGGTCACAAAGTCCTAGTTGATATTTCTCCCTCCTTTACTCAATTTTTTCTTTGTCCTGAGCCAGAAAGTTAAGTGGTAGGGTGACCCTACTGGTAGGGTGATCCAAACTGTTATTTCTGAAGCGTCAGACTCCTCAAGAGTCTTGACTTTTTCTTTTGTTTATTATAGTTTTCAATTAACCTTTACTATTGGGCATGGGAAGTATTCTGGGTTCCAGAAATAGTCTTCTTTGTCCCCCACTGTGTGGGGACAACTCAATTTCCCATTGGCAGTTATGATCAATCACTTTAGCCTATAGAGTAACTTTTTTTTCTTGCCCATTGGCTCAGGGTAAGGAGCCCCAAATAGCCAAGAGGCAGTCTCATCTTCCAAATCAATGGGACCACTGTGTCCTTTAAGAGAAGCATTTCCTTATTGGGAAATAACACCTCCAAACCAGAAGAGCTCATGGTTGCTGGGTGAGAAGTGAAAAATTCTGCCAATGTTTTTTTAGGTATAATAGTGAGAGGAGCTTCTCTCACTTCCACCGTTTGATTTAGAGGCTACATATATTCTGGCTGTGTGAGAGATAGCACTATATAATGGTCTCTGGTTCAAAATATATACTGCAGCCTGTTAAAAGCTCGCACCCATCTTTTCAGGGTGTTGCCTCACAATTGGTACTGTAACTGAGTTTTCAGTAAGTTATTCCACTTTTCAATTCAGCCAGCTGCTTCTGGGAGTTGGGGTATTGTGGGAAGATTCCATGGGCACGAGCCTATTGCCACTTCCTTTGCTGTAAAATTAGTCTTTGATCATATTCAATTCTGTGAGGTATATATCTATCCCCCAAGCACCATGAGCCCCCACTGTGACTGGTGGAACATAGCAGTGGTTCAGATTCTTAGGAATTAAAGTCAGTTCAGAGTCTATATCTACTGATCCCTTAGTAGTCTAGGTATTTCCTTTTCTCAAGTACCCAGCCAGTCTAGTAAATGGCTATAGATATCTTCAGTGTTAGAGGAATGTTTACTGTATATACTCGTGGTCATTCTCCAGAGGTGTCTCCTCTTCAACCAGGGGTCTCTGGATCTGTGAAATGGCTTAGGACTGGAAATTGAATGAGAGGTCATGAATCTCCATTGCAATGACTCAAATCAAATCTTTAACCAACAGAATAGAACAGAATAGAAGTTTTAGATCCAGGTTGGCAAACTTTTCTGACAAAAACCAGAGTAAAAATTTAAATTTTGCGGGCCAAACAGTCTGTCACAACTACTTGACTCTTCTGGTGTAGCAGGAAGGAACTAGACTACATGTAAAGAAATGGATATAGTTGTGTTCCAATAAAACCTTATTTATAAAAACAGGTAAAAGCCTGGATTTGGTTCACAGGTCATAGTCGACTCCTGCCATGGATCTAGCAATATTTTAATAGGTGATTTCTTTCATTACTATAGGATCATTTAACCACTACTTGAGATCTCAATTGGCTAAAGCATTCTGATTACCTTTGCTCCTGCTCCCACAAAGAAAATGTGTTCACCTTGTCAGGCAGTCATATGCTGCCTCTTGGCGTCTGTTACTCTGAGATTTCATTAATCCTGTTGAAATCAGTGTAGCACCCCCCTGCCATGGCCATATCTAGTCTATAAATGCAGGGAACTATAGAGATCTGAAAGGATGTAGGTACTTCTTTACTAATTTTTTTCTTAAAATCTTAGTGAAGGGATGGTCTTCTGAGGCTTCTCATCGGATATGGTTGAGGGGTTGGGTATACATGTTGCACATGATAAATACGCATCAGCATTCCCATCTTCCTAAGCCTTCGGATTCCTTCCTCCATATCAGGTCATGGAAACTATGGCATTTCACTCTCATTAAGCAGAGGACACTACTGAGTCCAAGAGTCAGCTGACCACCTAATAAGATGTCAGAGACCCTTCTAGATGCCCAATTTAAAATATAAGATCTGGAATCTTTAGTAAATGTATCATATAAATTAATTTGGTCTGATGCAGAGTTATATTCCACCCTCCATGTTCTAACTCCCTTACAATCCACCCCCACTCACATTCCCCAGATTTCTGCCAACATATATATTAGACAAGTGTTTTAATTCACTTAGAGTATAAGCCATTTCCTCCTGGGTCATACTGTGCATCTGAGTCTCTGAAACATGCTGAGATTTGACCCAAGCTGTGTGTCTAGTAGAAACAAGAGGTGATGATAGTGCATCTTGAGAAGGATAAGCATCTCTTTCAAGACATCTGCCCCAGATGAAGTTATCATCGAGTTTTCCAGCAAATGAAAGCTAGTCATTATAGTACTGAACTGCTTCTACTGCAAAAGGATGCTCAAAGTGACTTGGAGATTTTAGAATCTGTTTCACCTGCATCTTACCAGATTTCCCCATTTCAAGTTTCTAGGTCCTTATTTCATAGCCAATGTTCTAACTTTCACATAAGAAACTTGTAAAGTTCAATTTTACATTCAACTGATATTGTAATTCAGCCACCTGTATAGTTAAATTTGTGTTCAAAATTGGTTACATGAAATTAACCAGAACTGCCCCTGGAAGCTATGTGATTCTCAGATTATAATTCTGAGCTTTTTTTTTCTTCCTGTATGTGCTGCAGTATATTCAGGAAAATCAATTTCACACCACAGTCCTTGTCATTACTACTGCCATAACAGTAAGTGCAGAAGTCACGTATTTGCTTTAATTAACACTTCATCACAGGTGATAATTTAATTAACTGAGATGTCATGGATACCTATTATCTGATTTCCACTAGCAAGGAACTCAGCACTGCCCTCAGATGCAAACATATGACCGAACTCATTCTCAAATCCTGTCTCTGAGAGCCTGTCTCCCCAGACCACACCATATCAATTCTATATCAGGGTCCAATCAGGAGACAGACTCCATGCTAGTAATTTGAATAGGAAAAATTTAATATAAAGAATCATAGTTCATAAACGAGGTTAACTACCAAACTAGAAGAAAAAAAAGCTATTTCTAGGGCCAGGGGAGAGTAATTTAAGGAGGAACAAAGAACTTAGAACGCTCTTGACCATTCACTTCAAGGATGATTCAGACCTACTTGGTGAGGCATGGCTGCCTCATAGTGTGCCAGTGCTAAGGAAACTTGCCAGAAGACATGGGCCAGAACTGGTCCAAAAACATGGGCTGTTGGATGCTGGAGAAACTTGCTAGAGCGCATTAGCAGGCTAGAGCTTGTCTGGAAGGGCTACTGAGATGACCAGTACCACATCTCCTACAGACTGCTCCACTATGTGCCTAAAAATGACACACTAAATTGTGAAAGGAAATCCTTTTATTTTGCAATGGCCTTACCATGTCCTTGCAGTGCCCTCTATTGATGAAGACTGTACTGACATTGAGCCAGCTGGCAAAGGACAATGGCAAAGGAGAAATGTTTGTAAGGTTGAGTTCCAGTATCACAGAACAGAATAAGTTGATAACTGGAAAAGGGATGAATAAATTTTGTGTGTTTAATGGACAACAAGAAGGTCAGTATACCTGAAAGTGAGCAAGTGGGACAGAGACAATGCTGGGAAATGAGGTCTGAGAAGCAGAGAGGTAGATGAAGTCAGATGTTTTAGGCTTTATAGACCATGGTAAAGTCTTTGGATTTTAATCCAAGTGTGATGAGAAAGCACTGGACAGTTGAGAGCAGTGACATGATGTAATCTGATTTATTCAAAAAGGTCAGTTTGTGGATACTTGACTTGAGGCACGAGAGTGGAGGTAAAGGAGGTGCCAGCTAATCCACACGCCATCGTCTGTCTCTAGGCTACACTCTCTTCTGGGTTCTAGCCAGGGTGACCAAATATCTTGGTTGGACTGGGACAACTGAGGGACCAGGACCCTTTACTCTCAAAAGTCCTAATTTTAGACAACATACTACAGGGCCACCCTAGTTCTGAGATATCTCAAATTCTCTCCTTGCCTGAAAACAAACCTGACACTTCGAGATTGTTAAGTGGAATTTCTAAGGGTGCCTGCCACTCAACTGCTATGTTTGGAGAATGCCTGAAGTACAGACAATTGCACAAGACCCTCTCCCCAAACACCCAGGAATCTTCTCTTCCTTGTTCTTCCTTCATACTATCAGGTCCCAGCCCATTAGTCTACTTTTGGATGTAGAGTGCTGGCATTCCTCTAACTTATGATGCTCTAGAGAGAACTTGGGAGAGTCCCATTGCCAATAGATTGACTTTGAGGACTACCATACCCTCAAAGAAATTTTCAGAAGTCTTTCCAGTTTCTTAAAAAGATGTTTAAGATGAAAGTCATGTGTAGGAGGTCAAGCCATCTTTCATTTCTTGCTGGACCTTCAAACGGAAGCCAGATCACCTGCTTTATCTGACCTCATCGCTTCCCTAGTCAAATAAGAATTCCTGCGTGGGTGAAGTAGAAACTTGCCTCATTATGCCTCTGCTTCTTTTGCCTAAATCATTATGCTCTTGCACATTCTGTCATACTTTCTCTTCCCTTCTCTGCTCTTTCTCCTCAGGACTGACAACCATTGCTCCCATTTCCCATTAAAAACTGCTCGCAAATCTTTTACTTAGACCCTCAGACCTTTGGTTTCCTCTGGGATGTAATGGAGTGAAAGAAGCTTAAAAAGTCTCCTCTCCCAGGGAACTTGAATTTTAATAGATATCAGTCTGATACCAGTGGTTTGCAGTATTTGGTCTAAATAAGAACAACTTGGAGAGTCTGCTAAAATGTATATTGACGGGCACCAACTGCCAAGTACCTGATTTGATAGTTTTGGGTTAAGGCCAAGTTTGGGGGTAAAACAAGAATCTGTGTTTTAATAAGCATTCCAAGTGATTCTGCTGGGCGGATCAGAAACTATGCTTTGATAATAATTCCCAAAGTTAAAGAGAGGAGACACTAATATTAGAACTGCATGTGTCAGTTATGAGAGAAGGTTTTTTTTTTTAATATTTTATTTATTTATTTATTTGACAGAGAGAGATCACAAGTAGGCAGAGCAGCAGGCAGAGAGAAGGCAGGAAACAGGCTCCCCGCCAAGCAGAGAGCCTGATGTGGGGCTTGATCCCAGGTCCCTGAGATCATGACCTGAGCCGAAGCCAGAGGTTTAACCCACTGAGCCACCCATGTGCCACAAGAGGAGAAGGTTTTATTGAGTATCGGGAACTATGCCACACAGAAAATTACATACAAATATCTTAACTCTATTTTCTGATTCTATAATTGTGTCACATCATTGAAATACCTGGGCTAAATGGTCAACCTATTTGAGGAGAGATTTTGATGTTATTTAAACTGCTCAAGAGTGCTAAATTCTGCCCTGTCTCTCCTTTGTGGGATTTCCCCGGAAACTATATATATTGGATTGTAGCCAACTAGAAAATGCGTGTTACTCTTTTATTAGATGGAATAATGTCTAATCACGTACAACATAGTGCTCTGTGAAGGTTGGATTGAAGCCCATCATTTTGGCTCATGGTAAATTCAGGGTCTTCTTGCCCCCACCCCCCACTTTCTACAGCCTAATTCTTGGGGTAATATATCCATACACGCTGTGAAGAGCAAGATATTGAGACACTGCTGAACCCACTTATCTGGCAAGCCATGTGGAAACAAGGAAAGAGAAAGATTATAAAGAAATAGAGGTTGTTAGAAGGACTACTTAGATCTGCTTACTGTAACGGAGGCTGGAAAATTAAGGTACAAATCAGTGTCATGTACGGATACTGATTTTTTAAAAATTTTATTATTATTATTATTTTTTACCATGCTGTAACCCTGCCCATTAGCAGCTGTGGCCCAATTAATATCTAGTACTCTGACCAAACAGATCAATAGCCACATCTTCCTTGGGGGTGGAAAGGAAGAAATGGGCAGAAGCAGACCTGGTGTGGGAAGAGGGTTTGCAGACCAGGCCAGACCTAAACAGCTGACACCAAATTATAAAGCAGAAGGGATGCCTCCCTCGGGTGACATGCTCCTATGGCTATGTTTAATTCCTGCCCTGGGCTATCCCTCCCATCCTTTTCTCCTATTTACTCCAAAGCATACGAAATGTAAGGGATGGTAATTTCATTTTAGGGTAAAGCCCGAATCTGTTCTAGTTAAAGGTTCTGGGTAAAGGTATCATTTGCAAACTTTGGCACTTTCACTGTGACTGCATCCACTGATGGGTTGTGACCTTGTAGGCAGGTCCTAGTAGTGTGCTTGAAGAGATCCAGAGCTGAAAGAGTTAAATTGTGTGGAGCTTCTGCTAACTTGCTTTTCTGTAACTGCTCTGCTGCTTTGCGGGTTGAACCTTGAGAAGTAGCACCCGGACAATAATATATGGCTAACTGAAAAATGTAAACTGTGCAGAGCATACCAGGAACTGTAACTATGTAAAGGGGTCACTGTGATTGTGGCTTTGTGACAAACCTTTGTCTAAAAAAAAGTATAAAAAGTATAAAAACCATATGCTCCCCTTGATCAGGGCTCTCAGCCTCTGCCTGTCCTCTGCGCCTCCCTAGATTGAGGTCTTCTCGACCCTAACAATGAACCAACTGAGCCAGCCAGGCGCCCCAGCGGCATCCTTATTCTGATATTTAGTGTCTGCACCTTATTTTCAAATGATTCAGAAAAGACTTGTCCATATTACATATGCAGAGAGAAAGAAAGATAAAGAAAATGGGGCAAAATGTTTAAAATGGTTAAATTTGTTAAAGAATTGCATGGAGCACTGGGTGTGGTGCAAAAACAATGAATACTGTTATGCTGAAAAGAAATTTTAAAAAAAGGAAAACAAAAGAATTTATAGGCGCTCTTTGCCTACTCTTATACTTTTCTGCAAGTTTGAAATCATGTCAGCATTAAAGGTTACCAAAGAAAATCTCACAGTAAAACAAAACTTATAAAAGAACTTGTGATTCCTATTATCCTTTATATACACACATGTTCATATATACACATCTTCACATGTATGGCCATCTGTCTGGATAGACAGCTTCATATACATACATATCTGAACATTCATAATTCAGAGGCTGTGTCAAACAGTCCAGGATCACAATGTCATCTCCTGAGTGCCCTCCTAATTTCTCCCACCCTACACCCCCCAGGGAAGGATGAGTTCCTTTCCCCCAGGCTGAACCATTACACATGGGTGTCCGTCTGGTCTGCACAGCTGAGCCATCACCGGTAACTGCCGCAGGGGCAGGAGCCAGCCTTGGAAACCCCAGGGAGAGCAGTTGGCCTGCCAGCAGTGGTTCCTTTGGGCGGCCGGAGGGCCAGGAACCAAGCTTTCAGGACTCCCTTGTCTGGCAAGATCTCCAGGAGGGGAAACCCTGGGCATGTTCACATCACTATGAACAAAGAGAGAATTCCCTCCTTCTGCAGGATGAAAGGTGAGAGGCCCCTGTGGGATACCTCAAGAAGGTGCATGGGCCGATGATCCTAGCTCTTGCCCTGTCAAGTCACCAGCTGTAAGCTCAGCACACCTTCCTAGACATCTAATAAACAGTGTCTGTACTAAGCTGAGAATCAGGGCTTCTGCTTTACAATATCTGTTTCTTTTTACGATCCATTTCTATTTGCTTCTCTTACAAATTGCACCAGGAAAAGGTGCTTGGAAATGCAGGTAACCCGAGGTTTAAAGTACCTCATGAAATTAACAAATTTGGAAATTAACTGAATTCATAATTCCTAAACATTCTTCAGGTCACTTTCCCCAGTCCTTAACTCTTCAGAAATTAATTATAATTTCTGTAAGCCAACTGTTTTTTGGGTGAATTTAATAATACCCAGTAAAAACTGTGTGCCCACCATGTTCAGGCATCAGAAGCTCAGAAGACATACAGAAACGTCTACATTTTGGATGTTTCTAATAACAACGCCCATCATATGCACGTTAATATCTCATTTCATGCTTTCAGTTCAGAGATGTTTTGTACCACGTCTAGGCTCTTAAGTCCTTGGAGCCAGACCCAGTGGGTGCTCAGGGCCATGCTGCCTAAGGTCTTATGGTTTTTGTTGCTATGTTTCTTCCCTGCACAGATCCTGGTTTGTGTCTGAATCGTCTAACCTCTTTCAGTTGTGATTTGTTCAAGGGCACTTCTTTCCTTTTACTTCCCATAAGAATTTGGTCATGTGTTGTGCCCGGCTTGCTTCTCTGATTATTTAACACACAGGAGAGAAATATTTTTTCTCCTAAAAGGCCTTCATATCACGTGTCCCATGTAAGAATATTTGAGATGCAGCCAGATCCCGCAAGTTCCAGTATAGTTACCTGTAATATAAGGGCTTCATAGTTGACCCAACAAAGTCTCTACAGATCAGATCTGAAGAAATAAACTCTCCAGGCACATCAAGCTCAGTGACACGAGCAGCTCTGACAGTTCCTCTATGGTAAGGATACAAGATACTTTTGCTCTCATTAGCAAGAAAAATATTCTACATTGTGCGGCTGGTTTCTATAGAGCACAGCTTCTTCCAGGGCCTCGAGGGAAGGCGCCTATGTTCCGGTGCCTATGTCCTGGGATCCAGCAGCAGCAGCAGGAATCCATGGGGACTTCAGTGTCCGGAAATCATGGGGCCGTGGGAGATGCTGAGAGGGCTGCACTCTGCCTGTGTTTGCTCAAGAGCTCTGACACGTCTGCTCCAGTCCTAGAGCTGAACTACCTGGGGCATCGGAGGCAGATAATTCCTCACGGACAGCATTGTAGACTTAACAGGAAGTGACTGGCTGGGCCACTCTTCTTGGGCCCTTTGTTTCCTACTTTCCTGAAGTCAGAGTTTGCTTTGCACCAGAGAGCAGCCTGGAGGAATTTCAGAACAGTCTATGCGTGGTAAATCCCTCTGCGTATACAAACGCCTTTCGTTTCTTTCACACCTGGACTGTCCTGTGCCAGTCTCAGCTGCTGCAGGATGGGCCTGTCCAGTGACGGGTGATCCTTCTGGAACGGAGGCCTAATGCTGTGACAACACTGAGTCATATGAACTGTACATACCACTGGGTGGGAGGCTGCTCCATGGATGGGCAGACTAGAATTTCAGTGCCTGTGTCAATATCTAAGTTAATCTCTAAGAATAAAATGTTTGGAATAGTGCCCTTTATTAATCAGGTCCGTAATTCTGTCTCCCGCTTGAGAGAAGAAACGGTTCATCCAACCAGACGTGCACTCTGAGTGCGGGAAGTAGGTTGCTCCTGCCCAGTGTGTGTTAAGTCGAGGCGGCCACCGCACTTCCTAGGAGCTTTGTCAAGATCTAGGGCTCTGTGTTTGCACTAGTACCATCTTGAGGTCTTTAGTCCTGTGTTTGCACTGGTACCATCTTGAGGCTTTTACTCTTTTTTGCTGGTCGTTGAAAAAAATGTTCTTTAGGCTTCCTTCAGTAGTCTCATGTTGTGACCTACTGTCATGTATCTTGGCTTCTACCCTTATTTACGTTGATTTACTTTTTCCATGTTAGCATTTCCTATCTTTTACTTTCTACATTCTAGCATCAGGGACGAAAGGGATACTCAGGGCTTGACCTTAGAAATAACCAAAGGAGTGAAGTCTTCAAGAAGTTCCCACTCAGCTCCAGGACCAAGGGTGGGCATCACTCACAGTCCAGCAAGGCGCACAGGGTGGAAAAGACAGACGCTGGAGACCATGATGATGAAGTTGCTGAACTATGTCAATATATATGGGTCTCAACCTACAAAAATCCTCTTCCTAAGAAATCGGCCCTGTTTTTGCCAGTGGCAGCAGTGGTGGGGGGAGAGGGGACAGCTATCATGTTGATATATATACAAATGAGGCTGTTCTTAGGAATCTTTAATACTATGCCCAACTTGGTAAAAAGTAACTTTCCTATTTACTGTTCAAGACAAGTAACAGTCCTGAGCATTTCCTAAATTTTTCTGGATGGGATTTAAAACATCCTAAATAGAAGACAAATGAAAGCGTACTTAACTGATTTTGTAGAAAACGCCAGGGCAGTGGAGCGGTTTGAGACACTGGGCCAGTCGGCCATGCTCCAGCTGGAGGCAGCTCTGGACGGAGAGCGAGCTTCCTGACAGGTGTTCCCCGAGGCTGCTCCCTGCTCTCCAGACTGGTAAGCCCCACTGCACCATTCTCAGAATGATGTGAAGTTTGGTCGTAAAGTACTTGCTGTGCGCTGCCATGTTCAGTCTCTTCCTATGACATACAGTTCAGTTAAAAAAAAAAAAAGATTTCTTCTATGAAATGGAAAGTTAAGAAAAATTTGAAAGTATTTAGGTACTTTCAACAGGCTCTCATTGATTCGGGCATCTCCACAAAATGCTGTCAATGCTTCTGGAAACTCATACATCTGTGAATAAGGTTTCTGTTGTGTTTTTTCCTTCTTATTTGTAAAAGTTCCTGATTCACAAGCACCTAAATCCTCTTGTAAGCAATACCCTGTCTATGCAGAAAAACACCTATTAATGAGGATAGAATGAGGGAAGCTAAAAATTCTTGCCTATTTCCCACAGATCCTTAATTTCTGAAGGGTCCACTGATGCTGGTTTCCACATATTTTTAACTGTAGCTTATAATTTGGTTTGTGTACTCCAATACGTATATGTTTTAAAAGATGCCTCTCCCCATTCCGGCTAGTGGAGAATTCTGTTCCCTTCTTAACACAAACATAGGGCAAATTAAACCCCAACAAGGTGAATGACCATCGTTAACAATCATACAAACAGACAAGAGTCGTAGCTCACGATACATCAGTGTAGGTGAGATGGTGGAACAGTGCAGTGTAAAAGGGGATAAAATCCAAATTCAAGCCAGTGTAAAAATACACATATGACCTCTGTTTCCTACATACACTTGCTCTGATAGAGTCACTGGGTGAGGGGAAGGAGAGACATGATTCCGAGGGCCACCCTGTGCCTAAAGCCTTCTGCACGTGACTATGTGCATCACGTGTGGGTCAGGTTCGGGGCGAGGAAGTGAGTCACTGAGAGCTAAAAGTTTCACACGCTACAAACAATTCAGTTAGAAGACCAGTATCCTTTACTTAAAGGTGAAAGGAAGAAGACAGGTCTTGGTATGAGAAGGAGATGGCTCAGAACTGTCAATACCATCTGTTACTGCTATTTATTTGTTTCAGAATAAACATGGTATTTCAACTCATGCCCAGGGAGTCTCAATTCATACCTCTGTTCAAAAGCAGGCATGGGAGTCAGATGGAAAGTAGTGTAGACAGATATATGTGCATATACGTGTATGTGTGTGATGGAAAGTAGTGTACACAGATATATGCATATACACATGAATATGTGTGATGGAAAGTAGTGTGTACACAGATAGATGTACATACACGTGTATGTGCATGATGGAAAGTAGTGTACACAGATACATGTATACACAAGTGTATGTGTGTGATGGAAAGCAGTGTGTACAGGTATATAAAGTAGTGTATACAGATATATACGTACACATGTATGTGTGTGTGTGTGTGTGTGTGTGTGTGTGTGTGTTCATTACTCATTATTTGCTCCATTATTTTGGTACCCTATTAAACAACCCTGATGCAATTGTCAAATCTCTCTCTTTTTTTTTTTTTAAAGATTTTATTTATTTATTTGACAGACAGAGATCACAAGTAGGCAGAGAGGCAGGCAGAGAGAGAGAGAGAGAGAGAGAAAGGGAAGCAGGCTTCCTGCAGAGCAGGGAGCCCGATGCGGGGCTCAATCCCAGGACCCTGAGATCATGACCCGAGCCGAAGGCAGCAGCCCAAACCACTGAGCCACCCAGGCGCCCCTCTCTCTCTCTTTTTTTAAAGATTTTATCTATTTATTTGACAGACAGAGATCACAAGTAGGCAGAGAGGCAGGCAGAGAGAGAGGAGGAAGCAGGCTCCCCGCTGAGCAGAGAGCCCGATGTGGGACTCGATCCCAGGACCCTGAGATCATGACTTGAGCCGAAGGCAGCGGCTCAACCCACTGAGCCACCCAGGCGCCCCTCAAATCTCTTTTATCTGAAATGTTTCAAGCGCAAAATTGGGCTTGACTGAGGATCCTACCTGAATTAGCCCCACCCCCCAGATATATAGGATCCAATTGTAAGTTGTCTCCAGCACTTCGCGCTTAATGTCATCTTCCTTTCTTTCTGCCTTTTTTTTTTTATTTTTTATTTTTTATAAACATATATTTTTATCCCCAGGGGTACAGGTCTGTGAATCGCCAGGTTTACACACTTCACAGCACTCACCAAAGCACATACCCTCCCCAATGTCCATAACCTCAATTTCTGCCTTTTTTAGTCAAGTGAAAGCCAAAGAGAAGTACCAATCCAACGTGTGGTTAGAAATTGAACAGCTGACTAAGAATGAGGAGCTCAGATCTACAAGGGTATGGGGCTAGTTGTTGCCTAGCTTAGGACCTGCTGCCACCCACTCCTGTGGGTCCACATGGTCAGCTTCCTGTGAGAGCCAGCTTTCTACTCAGGTGGGAGAACAGCAGCCTGAAATCCCAGGTCAGTGTGTGTGTGTGTGTGTGTGTGTGTGTGTGTGTGTACACTCTCGATAAAGTGTTGAAAGAGCCATTTTCTTTGGTCTAATTTAATACAATTTGGAGATTTTTCTATCATTGTAAAAGATTGAAGTGGGACTACCCTTTTTCAATACCATGAAATAGTTCATAAGAATGTTTTTGTCATTGATACAACTTTCTTATGTTGCTCCAGCCTCTGCCTGATTTTGGAATACTGCCATCTGTCGCAGAGTGAGGCGAGGGGGCTCTGGCTGTCTTGAGTCTGCTACAGGTCAGGCTGGGTAGGGCTGGGTTATCACATGTCTGCGTGCTCCGAGCTGTCTGAGGTGGTGTGGGGACACCAGGGAGACACCCTGACTCGCCTGGGATGCTAGTGACTGTCCTCCACTACTGGTTTTTTGGAGCACCTGCTGTCAGCCATTTCCAACAATTTATTAAGTCCTTTCCCCTGCCTCTCATTAAGATTTCCTAGACATTTTTCCATGAATCAGGAAGCTAAGAATTGTCACACTCTTTAATAAATGAATTCCTTAAATATTCTCCCACTATGACAGTATTACTGATATGAGAATTTAATAAAAATAAGCAGTGAATGTTACCTTTAAATGAGGGGATAGTCTGTGTTCTTAACCGAGGCCATTTCTCGTACAAGTCAGTTAGAGGGCCTTCTGTGTGTCTGAGCTCTCCTTTCCATTCACTGCACGGTTCTGTGGCTCACACTGGACTGGGAAATGGAGGGGCTTGCTCCAGTGGACGAATATTCTAGAGGGCAGGGAGCAGGCTAATAAGGAATTTCAGGCAAACTCTGGAAAGCAGAGTGGCTCTTGAAGAAATATGTATGGACTGACTTTTTTGTGGACCGTAGATGAAACAGTTAAAGAGAACGTCAGTGCCCTTGTGAAGGTGGGAACCAGGATGGATTCTAATTCAAGAGACATAAGGAGGCACTGAACGTGGGAGAAGAGACATGGAGCATTTGGGTGGAGCCTGGCCTGGTGTGGCTGCTTTAAAGTCAAGGCCACGGTCCTGCCTGCTGCAGAACACCACTAAATGGGTATGTCAGGTGCCAAAACACTGACTGGTGGGAGTCCTGAGGAGCTTGACATTTTTAAGAAGGACTCTAAAAAAAGAAAGGCCATATATTATCACCACGCTTTATAAGTTAACATTTTAACCTTGAGTTTTATTTTTACCATTATTTTGTCTCTGAATGCTGTGGAGCAATAGAATCCTTGTTCAGTGTTCTGTGACATTTCTGAACACAGTTCCTTATCTGACTCTTAAGCGACCGTGTCAAGGGTTTATAGCAGAAAAACCCACTGATAGCTCTGTCACTTGCTGAAGGCATGCCTGTTAGTCTCAGTCTGTGCTTTTCCATCTCTGATATTTAAGTGGAATTGTAATCATACTTCAAGACTTCATTTTTTTATTTAATTTTTAAAATTTATTTTCAGCATAACAGTATTCATTGTTTTTGCACCACACCCAGCGCTCCATGCAATCCGTGCCCTCTATAATACCCACCACCTGGTTCCCCCAACCTCCCACCCCCTGCTCCTTCAAAACCCTCAGTTTGTTTTTCAGAGTCCATAGTCTCTCATGGTTCACCTTCCCTTCCAATTTCCCTCAACTCCCTTCTCCTCTCTATCTCCGCTTGTCCTCCATGTTATTTGATATGCTCCACAAATAAGTGAAACCATAGGATAATTGACTCTCTCTGCTTGACTTATTTCATTCAGCATAATCTCTTCTAGTCCCGTCCATGTTGCTACAAAAGTTGGGTATTCATCCTTTCTGATGGAGGCATAATACTCCATACTGTACATGGATCACATCTTCCTTATCCATTCGTCCGTTGAAGGGCATCTTGGTTCTTTCCACAGTTTGGCGACCGTGGCCATTGCTGCTATAAACATTGGGGTACAGATGGCCTTTCTTTTCACTACATCTGTATCTTTGGGGTAAATACCCAGGAATGCAATTGCAGGGTCATAGGGAAGTTCTATTTTTAATTTCTTGAGGAATCTTCACACTGTTCTCCAAAGAGGCTGCACCAATTTGCATTCCCACCAACAGTGGAAGAGGGTTCCCCTTTCTCCACATCCCCTCCAACACATGTTTCCTGTCTTGCTAATTTTGGCCATTCTAACTGGTGTAAGGTGATATCTCAATGTGGTTTTAATTTGAATCTCCCTGATGGCTAGTGATGATGAACATTTTTTCATGTGTCTGATAGCCATTTGTATGTCTTCATTGGAGAAGTGTCTGTTCATATTTTCTGCCCATTTTTTGATATGATTGTCTGTTTTGTGTGTGACTTCATTTTGAATATAGTGTATTTAAAATTGGTACAATTGGTAGACGATAAAGTATGGATGCTGTGGCTCCACTCCAGGTAAGCCCGAAGCCCCTGGAGTGGCTCTGTGGCCTCCTAGAAGTTCCTGACATTCTCCGAATCACACTGTGCTCCCACCCTGAAACCGCTGTGGCACCTGCCAAGTGAGAGGGCTTGTCGCAAGGTCTTGCCACAAGCGCACAGAAAAGACCCGGGTGAGGTGGGAAACAAGGCTGTAAGTTCATGTAGGACGGAAAGTCATTTTCATCATTGGAGTAAAATAACCAACAGAACATTTTGCCCGGGGACGCTTGGCTGCCGGGTGGCAAGCCCTCCCTCCCCACGGAGCTGTCCTGCTATTCCGGGAACTGACTTCCTCACCTCTTGCAACAGCTTCACAGCCCGCGTAGGGTTCTCCTTCAGAACGCAGGTTCTGGGAACTTGCTGTGGTCCTCAGAGCGGGTTTGTGAGTGTCACCCACATGGAGCACAGTGTGTCCAGCTGTCTTTCCGCTCAGTGGTCCATTACAAATATGGTGGAGCTTGTGTCCCCATTCCATTGTGCAGAATACTCTGGGCATGTGTCTGGCTCCAGTCAGGAAATCAGGAGCTGTATCTGTTGTTTTGTTTTGTTTTATTTTATTTTATTTTATTTTATTTTATTTTAAGGATTTATTAAAGAGAGAAAGAAAGCAAGCACACATGCACAGGCGGTGGGGAGGGCAGAGGCAGAGGGAGACAGAGAACCTTAAGCAGACTCCATGCTCCATGTGGAGCCCCACACTGGGCTCAATGTCACGACCCTGGGATCATGACCTGAGCCAAAGTCAAGAGTTGGACATTTAACCAACTGAGCCAGCTGGGCACACCACGTACCAGTTATTTCAACAGACACTTTATTTTATTAATTTATCTTAAATAGCCTGATTTAAGTGTAATTGATTGATATACCATGGATGCTCTTATTTAATGTATTTGATCTGACACACATGACTGGGAAGCCACGCCAATGTAACAGACGTACCCTTCACCTCCAGAAGCTTCCTGATGCCTCTTTTTTGTTGTTGTGGTAAAAACAGTAACATGAGAAGCCCTCTTCAAAATATTTAGGTGCACAATACAGTATCATTAACTACAGGCAAGGTGCTATGCGGCAAATCTCTAGAACTTACTCATTTTGCAAAACTGAAGCTTTATGCCATTGACTGACATCTCCCCATTCCTCTTCCCCCGCAGAGCTCTGGCGACCATATCCCACTGTGCCCTTCTGCAAGTGTGACCGTCGCAGATTCCTCATCTAAGTGGAATCATGCAGTATTTGTTCTTATGTGATGGGCTTATTCTTTACTCCGCATGTCCTCTGGGTTCATCCATGTGGTAAAGTCATTTTACAACAGAAACTTGATTAAACAGGCATCAGAAGACTAAGGCAAAAAGCAAACAGCGAGGCAACACCGAGGTAGAAACTGCAAGGAGAAGTTACCACCTCTGGAGCTTGTAAGAGAAATGGACAGAAAGACATTTCTTTCCCTCCCCACCGCCTGTGCATGTGTGCTTGCTTTCTTTCTCTCTCTTTAATAAATCCTTAAAACAAAACAAAACAAAACAACAGATACAGCTCCTGATTTCCTGACTGGAGCCAGACACATGCCCAGAGTATTCTGCACAATGGAATGGGGACACAAGCTCCACCATATTTGTAATGGACCACTGAGCGGAAAGACATTTTTTTTTTTTCACCACAGATTAGTTTTACTGATTCTTGAACTTCCTATCAAGAGAGCCATATGGCACTGCACTCTTGTTTCTGGCTTTTTTTTCTCTCCGAGCTGTCCTGTTTACCTCTGGGTGCAGATGCAGTCTGAGGCTCTGGGCAGGCATGGGTGCAGGGGACTGGTCCAGGATGACCTGACACTGAGCTGGTGGCACCAGGGCTTCTGCCTCCAGCCGGCACAATGCCACCTCTCCAAGCCCGGCCTGACCCCTCTTCCCACAGGGCGAGAGGCTGAGCCATGCCGTGGGCTGTGCCTTCGCCGCCTGCCTGGAGCGGAAACAGCGGCGGGAGAAGGAATGCGGGGTCACGGCCGCCTTCGATGCCAGCCGCACCAGCTTCGCACGGGAGGGGATGGGGTTCAGAACCCAGAAGCCTGGAAGCCAGGCTGGTTCACAGTCACCAAGTGCAGAAGGGAGCTGCAGACTGGGCCAGTGGCCCTGGGAGGCAGGGCTCTGTGGGCTATTGTAGAATCGTTGTGCCCCCGGCACAGCAAACACCTGAAGTTAGAGATTGTTGACGCTAATTCCTGGGGACCACTCTGGTCCCCCCACTATGGTAGTCAGCACAGAGCTGGGGCACACACCGTGGGAAAGTGACATTTTGGCCTGGGACTGTCTCTCAGTAGACCCAGTGATCCCTGCGTCTAACCTGTGGTGAGGTCCACTGTCACTGAGCGCATGATGGGAATAAACACACTCAAAAACTGTATGAGCCATGCATGCCCCCCATGGCCTGGGGCAGCTCCTTGTAGGAAAGTCTCATAGGCGGGATTCCAAGAGATCCTGAAGATCTCTGCCACCTGCTGTACAAACGCTAGAAAATCCCCTCCCCTGAGTCTGGATCAGGGAAAGAGAGGGACCATCAGCTCCCTTGGCTAAGTCATTAATCAGCTGACTCTGAGTGAATAAGAGAGAGTGCCCTCAGTGGACCTGACCTAATCAAGCAAACCCTTTCCAAGAAGTTCGTGTGAGAGAGACATTCCCCTTGACCTTGAAGATGCAGCCCCTGTGAGTTTGACAGCTGCAAGGAAAGGAATTCTGCTATATATAACTGGAAGTTTTTATTTTTTTTTTAATTTTTTAACTTAAATTCAATTAGCCAACATCTAGTACATCATTAGTTTCTGATGTAGTTAGTGTTCAATGATTCATTAGTTGTATATAACTGGGAGTTTGTATTTCTTGGTCCCCTTCACCCATTTCATCCATCCCACCACTCATCTCCCTTCTGGCAACCACCAGTTTTTTTCTCTGTATTTATTCAGAGATATTTATATTCACATCTTCTTTATTCCTTCATTTATTGGTGGACATTTGTGTTGCTTCCGTGTCCTGACTATCGTAAATAATGTTGCAATAAACAGAGGAGTGCAGATACCTTTTCAAATCAGTATTTTAATTTTCTTTGGGTAAATACCCGGCAGTGGAATAACCGGATCATATGGTACTTCCATTTTTAAATTTTGGAGAAAGCTCCATATTGCTTTACATAGTGGCTGCACCAGTCTGCATTCCAACCCACAGTGGATCCAGGTTCCCTTCTCTCCATATCCTTGTCCACACTTATTTCTTGCCTTTTTGATAATAACCATTCTGACAGGTGTGAGGTGGGAGCTCACTGTGATTTTGACCTCCATTTCCCTGATGATGAGAGATGTTGAGCATTTTTCATGTGTCTGTTGGCTATCTGTGTGTCTTCTTTGAAAAAAAACATGTCTATTCAGGTCCTCTGCCCATTTTAAAGTCATATTATTTGGCTTTCTGGTGTTGAGTTGTATGAGTTCTTTATATATTTTGGATATTAACCTTTACTGGATATAATATTTGCAAGTATCTTCTCCCATTCAGTATGTTGTCTTTTCATTTTGTTGAGAGTTTACCTTTGTTGTGCAAGTTTTTAAAAATTTTGGTGTATTCCCAATAGTTTATGCTTGCTTTGTTTCTCTTCCCTGAGGAGACACATCCATAAATATGTAGCAGAGGTGATGTCCAAGAGATTACTGCCTATATTTTCTTAGGGTTTTTAGGTTTCAGGTTTCACATTTAGGTCTTTAACCCATCTTGAGTTTATTTCTGTGTGTGGTCTAAGAAAGTGGTCCAGTTTCATTCTTTTGCACGTTGCTGTCCAGTTTTCCCCATCCCATCTGTACTGTCCTTTTCTTACTGAGTGGTCTTGGCACCTTGTTGAAAATCAGTTGATCGTATAAGTGAGGGTTAATTTCTGGGCATTCCACTGGTATATATAACTGTCTGTATGTCAGTACCACATTTAGCTTTCCAAGTGTAAGACACCCCCCCTCCCCACCAAACTGTTCTTCTTTTCAATACTGTTTGGGCCATTTGGATCCCTTGAGAGTCCATATGCATTTTGGGATAAATTTTCCTATTTCTACAGAAGTGTCTCTGAGATTTTTTTAAATTAAATTACTTTATTTATTTTCAGAAAAACAGTATTCATTATTTTTTCACCACACCCAGTGCTCCATGCAATCCATGCCCTCTATAATACCCACCACCTGGTACTCCAACCTCCCACCCCCACCCCACCACTTCAAACCCCTCAGATTTTTTTCAGAGTCCATAGTCTCTCATGATTCACCTCCCCTTCCAATTTACCCCAACTCTCTTCTCCTCTCTAACACCCCTTGTCCTCCATGATATTTGTTATGCTCCACAAATAAGCGAAACCATATGATAATTGACTCTCTCTGCTTGACTTATTTCACTCAGCAGAATCTCTTCCAGTCCCATCCATGTTGCTACAAAACTTGGGTATTCATCCTTTCTGATGGAGGCATAATACTCCATAGTGTATATGGACCACATCTTCCTTATCCTTTTGTCCGTTGAAGGGCATCTTGGTTCTTTCCATAGTTTGGCGACCATGGTCATTGCGGCTATAAACATTGGGGTACAGATGGCCCTTCTTTTCATGACATCTGTATCATTGGGGTAAATACCCAGGAGTGCAATTGCAGGGTCATAGGGAAGTTCTATTTTTAATTTCTTGAGGAATCTCCACACTGTTCTCCGAAGTGGCTGCACCAACTTGAATTCCCACCAACAGTGGAAGAGGGTTCCCCTTTCTCCACATCCCCTCCAACACATGTTGTTTCCTGTTTTGTTAATTTTGGCCATTCTAACTGGTGTAAGGTGATATCTCAATGTGGTTTTAATTTGAATCTCCCTGAGGGCTAGTAATGATGAACATTTTTTCATGCGTCTGATAGCCATTTGTATGTCTTTATTGGAGAAGTGTCTGTTCATATCTTCTTCCCATTTTTTGATATGTTTGCCTGTTTCGTCTCTGAGGTTTTGATAAGAACTGCAATGAACCTGTGGCTCATTTTGGGTAATATGGACATCTTAACAATATTAATTCTTCTAATATATGAATAGGGTGCTATTCCATTTATTGGTGTCCTCTGGGTTTCCTTATCCAATGTTCTGTAGCTTACAGTGTACAAATTATTTGTCTCCATGGTTAAGTTTATTGCTAAGCATTTTTTTTCCTTTTCCATACTATTACAAATGGGGCTTTCTTCATGTATGATCATCTCATCTGTGAATAAATATCCACATGTCCTCTTCCCATATAAATTTTAGAATAATATTGTTTATATCTGTAACAAAGCCTTATAGTACTAGCATTTTGAGAGAAGCAGCATTAAACCTTTATTTAATCTAGAGAGAACTGGCATTGTTCTTATATTGAGTCTTCCCATTCATGGGCTCAGTATGCCTCTCCTCTTACTCAGAGATTCTTGGACTTCTCTCAACAACATTTTGTTTTTTGAGCACATAAGTCTTGGACGTGTTTTGTAAGATTTGTAGCTAAGTTTTGTTGTTGTTGTTGTTGTTGTTTTAGCAATTGTAGATGGTACTATACTTTTAGCTTCAATTTACATGTATTTGTCTTTAGTATTGTTGAAGTATAGTTGATTTTTGTATGTTGATCTTATAACTTGAGAACTTGCAAAGCTCATTAATTTCTAAGACATTTTTGTTTGTGTGTATAGATTTCTTGGAATTTTCTATGATCATTTCATCCAAAAATTGGTACAGTTTTATTTCTTTCTTCCCAGTCTGTATGGCTTTTGTTCCCTTTTCTTGCCCTACTGCCCTACTTAGAACTTCCACTGCTATCACAGAAGAATGAACATCTCTTGTACTCACATTAAGGGAAAACAATTCAATCTTTCACCACTAATTATGATGGTAGGTGTAGGATTTTTGTAGATGCTCTTTATCAATTTGAGGAAGTTTCTTCCATCCTAGGTTGCAGAGAGTTTTTATCACAAATAAATTAAAATTTTTGGAATGTTACTTCTGTATTAATGTATTATATGATGAATTTTTGTTCATTAGCCTGTTAACATGATATATAGCATTGACTGATTTTCAAATATTGGATTAGCTTTACTTCCCTGGAATAAACACAATACTCATAAAGTATATGCTTTGTATACACCGTGGGATTCTATTTGCTAATACACTGCTAAGACTTTTGTATCCACCTTAATCCAGAGTGTTTGTCCGCAGTGTTTTCATGTGTGTGTTGCGCTTGTCTGATTTTGCCATCATAGTAATACAGGCTTCATAGAATGTGTTGTAGAGTATTCTCTTTAAATTAGTGAAAAAAATTATAGGAGATTACTGATAATTATTTTTTAAGTGTTTGCTATACTTTTCAAATAAAGCTAATCTAGAAATTTCTTTTTGGGAGTTTTATTTATTTATTTATTTATTTATTTATTTATAAAATTTATTTATTTTCAGAAAAACAGTATTCATTATTTTTTCACCACACCCAGTGTACCCCAACCTCCCACCCCCCCACCACTTCAAACCCCTCAGATTGTTTTTCAGAGTCCATAGTCTCTCATGATTCACCTCCCCTTCCAATTTACCCCAACTCCTTTCTCCTCTCTAAAACCCCTTGTCCTACATGATATTTGTTATGCTCCACAAATAAGTGAAACCATATGATAATTGACTCTCTCTGCTTGACTTATTTCACTCAGCAGAATCTCTTCCAGTCCCGTCCATGTTCCTACAAAAGTTGGGTATTCGTCCTTTCTGATGGAGGCATAATACTCCATAGTGTATATGGACCACATCTTCCTTATCCATTCATCCATTGAAGGACATCTTGGTTCTTTCCATAGTTTGGCGACCGTGGCCATTGCTGCTATATACATTGGGGTACAGATGGCCCTTCTTTTCACTACATCTGTATCTTTGGGGTAAATACCCAGGAGTGCAATTGCAGGGTCATAGGGAAGTTCTATTTTTAATTTCTTGAGGAATCTCCACACTGTTCTCCAAAGAGGCTGCACCAACTTGCATTCCCACCAACAGTGGAAGAGGGTTCCCCTTTCTCCACATCCCCTCCAACACATGTTGTTTCCTGTTTTGTTAATTTTGGCCATTCTAACTGGTGTAAGGTGATATCTCAATGTGGTTTTAATTTGAATCTCCCTGAGGGCTAGTAATGATGAACATTTTTTCATGTGTCTGATAGCCATTTGTATGTCTTTATTGGAGAAGTGTCTGTTCATATCTTCTTCCCATTTTTTGATATGTTTGCCTGTTTCGTGTGTGTTGAGTTTGAGGAGATCTTTATTGATCCTGGATATCAACCATTTGTCTGTACTGTCATTTGCAAATATCTTCCCCCATTCCATGGGTTGCCTGTTTTTTTGACTGTTTCCTTTGCTGTGCAGAAGCTTTTGATTTTGATGAAGTCCCAAAAGTTTATTTTCATTTTTGTTTCCTTTGCCTTTGGAGACATATCTTGAAAGAAGTTGCTGTGGCTGATATCGAAGAGATTACTGCCTATGTTCTCCTCTAGGAGTCTGATGGATTCCTGTCTCACGTTGAGGTCTTTTATCCATTTTGAGTTGATCTTTGTGTATGGTGTAAGAGAATGGTCGAGTTTCATTATTTTACATATAGCTGTCCAGTTTTCCCAGCACCATTTATTGAAGAGACTGTCTTTTTTCCACTGTATAATTTTTCCTGTTTTGTCAAAGATTAATTGACCATAGAGTTGAGGGTCCATATCTGGGAAAAAGATTATCCACCATGATCAGGTGGGATTTATCCCTGGGCTACAAGGATGGTTCAACATTCGCAAATCAATCAATGTGATACAACAAGTTAATATGAGAAGAGAGAAGAACCACATGGTCCTCTCAATTGATGCAGAAAAAGCATTTGACAAAATCCAGCATCCGTTCCTGATTAAAACGCTTCAAAGTATAGGGATAGAGGGAACATTCCTGAATCATCAAATCTATCTATGAAAGACCCACAGCAAATATCATCCTCAATGGGAAAAAGCTTGCAGCCTTCCCACTGAGATCAGGAACACGACAAGGATGCCCACTTTCACCACTCTTGTTCAACATAGTATTAGAAGTCCTAGCAACAGAAATCAGACAACAAAGAGAAATAAAAGATATCCAAATTGGCAATGAAGAAGTCAAACTCTCTCTCTTCGCAGATGACAGGATTCTTTATCTGGAAAACCCAAAAGACTCCACCCCCAAACTACTAGAACTCATACAGCAATTCAGCAACGTGGCAGGATACAAAGTCAATGTGCAGAAATCAGCTTTCTTATACACTAACAATGAAAATACAGAAAGGGAAATTAGAGAATTGATTCTTTTGGGGAGTTTTTAAGTTAAAAATTTGATTTCTTTATAGTTTTCAGGTTATTCAAATTACTTATCTCCAATTGGGTGAATTGTGGTAGTTTGTACTTTTGGAGAAACTGGTCCATTTTATTTAAGAGATTTCATTATGGATATATAATTTACTACTCTATTGTGTCAACATTTTATCTGATCAAATAAAGTGTGGCAACTTCACCTCCCTTTACCTCATTTTACTCTTTCTCATTTGTAATAGAATTGTGTTACATCTCTCTCCCTATGCACTGAGGGATATTAGACAGTGTTACAATGTTTGCTTCAACCAGCTAACATAATTTAGAAAATCTATCAAGACCATATTTTCAGGGACCATTTCTACATTCTGTTACTAGAAAAGTTTCTCTCCATGTGTAGCATGCCCAAAACCACAAAGAAGAGATGCAGTGTCTCTTCCTGAGTGTGAAGCCAGGTCTGGATGTTGCTTCCCCAGCTTCCCTTTGCCACTGATGATTATTTTTCTCCTCCTCTGGGAGAGTAAAAGGGAAAGGACATCCTTTGAGAGGCTTCTAAAAAAAAATCTGTCCTGTTTACCCATATTTTCACTCTTGCCATGTTCTTCCTTCCTTTTGGTTCCTTCATTTCCCTTCTGTGGAGAGAACTTACTGTAGCCATCCCAGGTATACTGCAGACAAGTACTCTCCAAGTTTTTGAGACTGTTTTGATTTAAAAATCACTTAAAAATGTAGTGGGCTTTAGAGACACCTTATTGACCCAGTCTGTAGATCATGCAACTCTTGGTCTCAGGATTTTAAGTTTGAGCTGCACATTGGGTGTAGAGATTACTTAAAAATAAAATCTTTTCTTTTTTCAGGAATATTTAATTTATTTATTTGACAGAAAAAGTGAGAGGGAACATGCAGGAGGGGAGGGGCAGAGGACAGAGAGAAGGAAACTCCCCACGAGTAAGGGGACCAATGCAGGGCTCCTGGGGCTTGATCCCAGGACCCTGGGATCATGACCTGAGCCGAAGGGAGATGCTTAACTGACTGATCCACACAGGCATCCCAAAGAACCTCTTAAAAAAATAAAATCTTCGGAAAAATTTAATGGACTTTATTTGGGGCTAGTTTTACATTCATAGAAAAATTTAGTGGCAAATACAATTTCTTACTTTCCTGTCTCACCACCACCCACCCACCCCATCCCAGTTATTTCCATATTAACAACTGGCATTAGATTGGTAAATTTGTTACAGTTATGAGCCATTATTATTATTATTATTATTATTATTAACTGAAGCCTATCTTTAAGGCTCACATTTTGGATTATACACTTTATGGCTGTACAAATGGATAAATGACAAACGGATGACAGAGAGGGATCAATCGCTATGGTATCAGAAACTTGCAGCATCACTGTTTTAACAACGTCTGTTCCACACCCCTATTCTTCCCTCCCTCCCTTCACCACCTCAAATCCTGGAAACCACCAGCCTTTCCACTGTCTTCACAGCTTTGCTCTTTCCACTGTCATATAGCTGGAATCATTCAGCTTTTTCAGATTGGCTTCTTTTATTTAGCAAAGTGCATTTAATAAATTTTTTCCCTCTGGCTGCTTTCATTATTATTATTATTTTTTATTTAACTTTTTGCCTTTGGTTTCCAGAATTTTTACTACGTTGTGTCTTGAATGTTTCTTTGGGTTTATCCTATTCAGAATTCAGTCAGCTTCTTGAATCTATTGTCTATATCTTTAGCCAAACTTAGGAAAATTTCAGACATTATTTTTTCTGAGGACTTTCTCAACCTCACCCTTTATACTCTCCTTCTGGGACTCTGATGTTAGATCTTTTGTAATAGTCCTCTTTTTCCTGTCTATTTTGTCTATGATGTTCATATAGGATAATTTATATTGTTCAACAAGTTCATGAATTCTTTCCTCTGTTCTGTTCTCCTATTGAGCCATCCACTGAATTTTTAATAGTGATTACTGCATTTTTAAAATTTCTCAAATTCCACTGGTTCTTCATTACAGCTTCTATTTCTTTACTGAGACTTTTTACAAGTTTTTAAAAAAATGCTTTTGCCAGAATGTTTCTTTGATTCATATAAAAATTAGAATCTCCTCGTCTATAGCTACAAAAACTCTTTCTGGGATTTTGATTGGTGTTGCATTTAATGAATAGATTAATGAGAATTAATATACTCACTATATGGCATCTTTCAATTCATGAACATGGTATGTCATTCCATGTATTTAGGGCTTAATTGCTTTCATCAGTGCTTGGTAGTTGTCAGGCAACAGAGCCTGTGCCTGTTTTATTAGGCTTATTTACATATGTTTGTAAATATATATTTACTTATTTAGTTATATGTGTGTGTGTGTGTGTATATATATATATAAATTTTAGAGGTACTGTGAATAGTACTTAAATAGTACTTTAAAATCAGTTTCCTATAGATTCAGTGCAATCCCAGTCAAAATTCTGGCAAGTTATTTTGTGAATGTTGACAAACTAATACTACAGTTTATAGACAGAGACAAAAGACCAAAAATAATCAACATAATATCAAAGGGGAAGAACCAAGGTGGAGGACTGATGCTACCCAATGTCGATACTTACTATAATGCTATAGTAACCAAGGCAGCATGGTATTGGTAAAAGAAAAGACAGATAGATTGATGGGACAGAACAGGAAGCCCAGAAATAGACCCACATAAATATCATCAACTGATCCTTGGCATGAGAGCAAAAGCAAAACAACGGAGCGAAGGTGGTCTTTTCAACAAATGGTACTGAGACAACAGGACATCTACCTGCAAAAGAATGAATCTGGACTCAGAGCTTACACTCTCCACAAGAATTAACTCAAAATGCACCACAGACCTACATGTAAAATGCAAAATTATAAAATTTACTCATTGAAGAGATCACAGGAGAAAATCTAGATGATCTTGAATTTGGCAATGACTTTTTAGACACAGTATCCAAAGATAAGCTGGGCTCTATTAAAATGAAAAACTCCTCTGTAAAGACAATGTCAAGAGAATGCAAAGACAGTTGATAGATTGAGAGAAAATATTTGCAAAGACAAATTTAAACTGCTCTCCAAAATATACAAAGAACTCTTAAAACTCAACAATAAAAAAACAGAACTAAAAATGAGCCAAAGACCTAAACAGGTACTTCAATATAGAAGATACATGGATTACAAATAAGCACGTGAAAAGAGGCTTCCTATCTGATGTCATCAGAGAAGTGCAAAACTTAAAACAACAACAGACACAACTCCACACCTGTCAGCATGGCCAAAACCTGGAATGCTGACACCACCACATGCCAGTGCTGTAACAGCAACTCCGACCATTGCTGCTCAGAGTGCAAAATGGCGCAGCCATCTGGAAGGCAGTCTGGCAGTTTCTTACAAATCTAAGCATACTCTTACATACTACCCTGCAGCTGCACTCCTTGATCCTTACCTAAATAAAATGAAAACTAATCCTCGTATCGAATTATGTACATGGATGTTTATAGCAGCTTTATTCATAAATGCCACAATGTGGAAGCAACCAAGATGTCCTTCAGCAGCTGACGGATAAATGGTACATCCAGACAATGGGACATTACTCACTATTTAAAGAAAACAAATTATTAAGCCATGAAGACATGAAGAGACCTTAAAGTATTAACATGTAGAAGAGCTAATCTGAAAAGGCTACATACTGTACTATTCCAACCATATGACATTTGAAAAAGTCAAAACCACGGGTATAGTGAAGCGATTGGAGCTTGCCCTGGTTCAGGGGAGATGGGGTGAACAGGTGAAGCACAGAGGATTTTCAAGGCTGTGAAAATACTCCGTATGATACCATATTGGTGGACATATGTCTACACATTTGTCCAAATCCACAGAATGTACAACACCAAGAGTGAACCCTAACACAAACTATGGACTTTGAGGGATTATGATGTGTCAGTATTTCATTGATTCTAATTCTGGTGGGAGATGTTGATAACTGGAGAGACTGTGCATGTGTGGGGGCAGGGGATTGAGGGGAAATCACTGTACTTTCCCTCAATTTTTCTGTGAACTTTAAACTGTTCTGAAATATTGTCTTAGTAAATTAAAACTCAATTTCCAATTATTTATTTGTGTTAAACAGAAATATGATGAATTTGTGTTAGCCCTGTGCCCTATGATCTTCCCAAACTTACCAGTTCAAGCTTTTTTTCCTTTGACATTCCTTGGAATTTTCTATGCACACAATCATGTCATCTGCAAATAGGACAGTATGCTTTTTTCTCTATGTGTATACCTATCTTTCCCAGTTCTGCCTAGAACATAGGCTAGGATTTTCAGCTCGATGTCGAATTAAAGTGGTGGTAGTGGTCATTCTTGCCTTATTTTAATTCTTAGGTGGAAGCATTCCATTTATCACCCTGAATGGTAATGCTTGCCTTTGTTTTTTTGTAAATGCCTTTCATTGGATAAAGGAAGTCCCTCCTATTCCTAGTCTGTTGAGAGTTTAATTGTGAATGGATGTTGAATTTGTCAAATGCTTTTTGCATCAACTAGTATGATGTGGTATCTCTTCTTTAGACTGAAGATAGTCTCTTACAAGAATAATTCATCAATAGATGTATCTAATATTTTTAAGAGAGAATCTTTATCATATTCATTTTTATGAATTCATGTGAAAAAGCCTATTTAATGGGACATATAGTAAATAGCACAGTGAATCTCCATTAATCTTCATCAACTTTTTTTTTTAACATGCCTTGATTTTTTTTTTTTTACTTTATTAACATATAATGTATTATTTGTTTTGGGGTACAGGTCTGTGATTCATCAGTCTTATGCAATTCACAATGTTCACCACAGCACACCCCTCCCCAGTGTCCATCATCCAGCATCCCTCCAACCCCACTCCCACTCCAGCAACCCTCAGTTTGTTTCCTGAGATTAAGAGTCTCTCATGCTTTGTCTCCCTCTCTGGTTTCATCTTGTTTCACTTTTCCCCTCCCTTCCTCTATGATCCTCTGTCTTGTTTCTCAAATTCCTCATATCAATGAGATCATATGATAATTGTCTTTCTCTGATTGACTTATTTGAGTTAGCATAATGCCCTCTAGTTCCATCTGCATCATTGCAAATGGCAAGACCTTCATTTTTTTGAGCCTTTTTAAAAGTATTTTTGTAAATTTGGCAAATGCCCCAAGTCTCTTGAATTTACTACCAAACTTGTAGGTTTTCTCTATGGTATCTGCCATCCTGAAAGGAGGGACATTCCTCAAGTCTGTATACCTATATGTTCTGCTCAACCATTTAACATCTTCCTTACAACTAAGTAACACCAGTAACACCCATAAGCATACAATTCTTCCCATATCAAGAAATATTTTCTGAGTTCCCAAGAAAGAAATATTGCATGTCATATAGACAGCAAGTTTTATATAGTTGTTGAAGTCTAACTATATAAAGGTGATCTAGATTACCTAAGAATATTTTTAGATAGTACTAACACAATCTTGCTGAACCCTCTGTAATTGATTTTAATATATTTCTATATATGTACAGCCATTAAATTCTCCTTAAAACTTATAAAACAGGTATTTCAAAAAGTCTTTTGAGGGTTATGATCATATATCTACTTATTAAAAGTCCCTTCCAAATACACTTATGATGAGTATTCTTTTAATGAGGTCCACACGCTATGACATATTATTTAAAGTGGCCAACCTGCAACACATTGTATAAGATAAACACACACTTTGTCTGTGGAAAGGGAAGCGTATACTAAATTACTTAAAATATCTTTTCACCATTGTAAGAATTTTAATTTTACTATGTTTTTGTCTATTAACCAGTATTATCCTTTTGCCTCACTTTAGGAATTACTTAATCCTTACAATTTTGGAGATCTATGTAACATGCCCTTGTTTATGTTCATTTCCTTGATTCAGGTTGTAGATTCTGCTCATCTTCTGGTCCACATACCAACAATAAAGAGAAAGGAATATCATAGTAGTATCCTCCTTCCAACTAAGGTACTTGATTTAGTTATAAGCTTAGCGCGTTCCTTTCAAAATGAGAAAAAACTGTTTTTTTTCTTACTGCCTTGGTATTTATCAAAAATCTTTTTTGCAGTTACATTCATCAAACCTTCAATCAGATTTAAAAGTGAACACAACAGAAAATTCCACTATAAAAATCTTCTTAAGGTTTGAATAGAGCACTGGGTGAAACATTGAGTGACTATTTCAGGGGAATGTCTTTTCCATTAAACCGGCTTTGCGGTGTCTGTCAAGTCTCATTTAGAAATCACAGATGATGGTAAACTAATTAACTGAGTTTTGCCATGAAATTCACTCAAGGGATCCATATCCTGCATCTCATAACTTACTCCCAGATAAATTCCAAATTCAGCCATAATTCAAATGTAAAACTGAAACCACGTATTAGAAATGTGTTAGAAAGTCTTATAATTTTGGAGGAAAGCCTTCATTTTTTGAATCAATGTACTGCCTATTTAACAAATAATTAAAATGACCAAAATATTCAAATCATTCCTTTTTATTAGCAATAACTAACCAGAACCCATAACAAATAGCAATAAAAAGAAAATTCATAAATACAATAAACCTGATAACAAATACTATCATAAATGATGAAACACTAAATCTTTTCAATTAAAACCAGGAACAGTATAGAATTACCCCATATCACCATTAGTATTCAGTAGTTTCTAGGAAATGAAATAAAAATGAAAATAAAATGGCTGGAATAAACACTGGAAGATAACAGTCTTTCACAAGGTCAGTATGATTGTTTGCCTGCAACACCTAAGAGATTCTGGTTTTAAAAAATAGCCTACTGGGGCACCTGGGTGGCTCAGTGGGTTAAGCCTCTGCCTTCGGCTCAGGTCATGATCCCAGGGTCCTGGGATCAAGCCCCGCATCGGGCTGTCTGCTCAGCGGGGAGCCTGCTTCCCCCCCCACCGCCCCGTCTACCTCTCTGCCTACTTGTGATCCCTCTCTCTCAAATAAATAAATAAAATTTTTAAAAAAATAATTAAAAAAAATTTAAAAATAACCTACTAAAATTAACAAGGTAATTTGAAAATAAGGTAAATATATAAAATAACACAGGTTATCTCTGTAATATAATTGATATCTAGGAAAAAATAGAAGATATTTCTATGCCAAGTTCAACAAAAATATATACTAAGGAAAACTAAAAAGAAAACATGATGAGTGTTTTGTCAAAATTAATGTAAAGCAGTGTCAATTTGCATATCAAAAGTATTTTATTTTCTTCTTTCTTGTTTTCCTTCCTTTGTTGTGGTAAATCACAGTATATTAAAAAAGGCATACATCTCTGCTTTCTAATGAAAGCCAATAAAGGGAGAAAAAAGAGCAGGTACAGAAGTAAGCTTCAGGATGGAAGGTGAAAGCATGGGTGAGGTGAGCAGAGCTGAGGAATCTTCATGCTGAGTGATGGGGGAGGGCCTACTGACGAATCACCAGACAGCGGGTCCCTTAGAAGCCTAGAAGGACTCAGGGACTGGAGACACCAGGTCCCCCAGGAGGCGAGGGTGCTGTGCAGCTCTGCAGCAGGGGGCAAACTGAAGACCTGAATAGGGGGTGCAGGGAGCCCCACCCACACACGGGGTTCCAGGGCAGGGCCTTCAGACTCTGCCCTTCTGTCCACTCTACGACGAGGAAGGAGATACACAAAGAAGGATGGCAGACTTGCCGACTGCTATTTGGAGAAGCCAGAGTTTGTTAGGATTCCCATGTTGCCAGTTTACGGTAACAGTAATTTTGAGGACAAAGGGGACTGATCAAGAACTGTCCGATCCTTGGTGGGTGATGGAGTTGTTGCTCATTGTGACAGCATTTGCAGCTTTCCTCGGTGGGGTTTCAGTTCAGACTTTCAGGATGCCCTCTGTCTCACAGTCACATAGCCTGCTTCACTGCACTCTCCAATTCATGATTTTTTTATTGGTAGAAAATGAAATACATGATTTGCTAGAGAGAAAATTTTGAAATTATTCTTTCCTTCCAAAGAAGGTATAAAAACCGTGTTCCTTCTTGCTTACTCCTCATTAAAGTATATACGCAAAGGCAGTCTCACCCCGCCCACTGCAGCATCTGTCAGTTGAGAGAGCATCTTTGCAAGGTTCAGGATATACTGTACTAAATAAAAGCCAGACCCGATTTATTTGGTTCCAAACAGTATTAATGAGTATGTGATCACCAATGAGACAATTCTCTTCCTCCTCCTCTTTCTTTTCTTGGTAAAATTTTTGGGATCCCTTGCTCAACATTTTGTAGTTATGAAGGAATGAGGGGACAAGATCTTCCATTCTGGTGAGAAAGTTGGCGAGCTGCTTTTCTTTGTACATAAAATGGTATCTGTGACCAGAACCACCTCTTCAACATGATTTCACCTTCCGTGCTTGGTTGGTCTGTCTTATAGAGTAAGAACCACTGGTTTTTCCTCATGTCCTTCACTGCCCCCACCAAGTGTCACCAATGCACATCTCTGATGGTGGATTTTATAAGACAAGGTTGTGCCTGTGATACGCTAAGACCCAGGGAAGAGCAGTGCGGGGTCCAAGACCTGCATCTCTATCCTCACATGCCCTCATCTGCAGGGGCTCCCGCAGCGAAGCACATACGGGGTAGGGGAGAGGTGTAGAAACACAGACTTGTTGCTCACAGGCCGGAAGTCTGGTTCTGGTGAGAGCTGTCTTCAGGGGGGCAGAGTACAGACTTCTGTCTGTACCCCCACAAAGTGAAGGGGCCAGAGAGCTTTCTGGAGCCTCTCTCATCAGAGCATTCATCCCATTCATGAGGGTTCCACCCTCAGTTCCTCAGCACCTCCCACGGACGGGCCCCACCTTCGAACCTCACTGCATTGGGTGGGTACAATGTCAACATAAGGATTTCAGGGGAACACAGACATTCAGCCCATTGCAATACGTTATTAAGCAAACATTCTGTTGTCTCTGAATTGCAGAAGCATGGCAGGAAAGAGATCCCTTTGCTAAAAATCTCTCTGAATTTGTTGCATTTTGGAAAGATCGAACCGTTGGCCATTGGGAATGTTTGGGAGGACCGTGGCACTGTGAGACTGCAGCCTTTTCAGCCTGTGCATGCTGTACCCGGAAGCCCTGCTGTGTAGCTTTCAGGCAGGGCCACACCTTTTAAGAACATACATTTAGGAACATCTTGTTCTCTGTAACACTGGTAGAGCACAAATACCAAATTCAGGAGTTTATGTGGCAGGAGACTGAACATTATCCGTGAACTCTAACTTCTTTATCCGACTTATTCAATCTACTGTAAATATTACTGTCAGGGAGCAAAGTGCTTTTGGAAATATTGGATGGTGGGTCACTGTGCTCTAGGACGAGGAATGAGGGAAACTTCTAGGGAACAGACTCTGTGCCGTGGCAGGTTCCCTTGTCAGCGTTGTCCGCTCACTCCAGGACACGGTGCTGAGCGGGACAACTTTCCTGCCCTCAGCACTGCCACGGTCGCAGCCCCCTTCACCATAAATGCAGCCTAGTGCATGAGACAAAATGGGATCTAAAATGGGGAATTCGGTGCTTATAATATCCTCCCAGGGTCGGGTAAGTTGGCAGGCTCTGAGCAGAGTGCTTTGGCTGCTATCAGGGTCAGAAAAAGATGACAGGATCAGAAGCGGCCACTGCTGCTGCAGCTGCTCCCCGTGCCTGCTACTTCTGCCAGGATCAGGAAAGGCCCTGCCACGTCTGCAGCATCAGGACATCCCTCACAGAATAATAACCACCGCCCTGCAGCTGGGACCTCACACCTGTCCAGGCAGGGTCCACGGAGTACAGCGGGTGGTCGGCAGCCAGCACCTCTCCCAGCCAGCCTGGCTCAGCCCAGTCTCACAGAAAGTCCTCTTCTCCTCTTGCTGGTGGAACTTCCATCAAGCCCAAGCTCCGCTGCAAGGGAGGTTGGGAAATGCAACTTTTAGCATTCTGATGCTCCAAGAGCAGACCAAACTGCAGTGGAGGGTGAGAGAGGGAAACCATTGTGTCTCCTGCTGTCATGTCTCTTTATTTCCTCCAAAAAGCCTGTGGGTTCTCATGTCACACTGGACACAGAGCTTGTCCAGTGCCTTCTCAGCAGAAGAAAGTTGCCCTCTGTCTAGACGCACAGGCAGGTATAGGAACAGCCTATGAAGGGCATGTCTGGGAAAGTGTCAATGTTAGGGGTTTAGATGAACTATTTTAAGTTTATCAAAATAGTTGATAACACATTCATAAAAATGCACTCTGTGAACACATTCATAAAAATATATATATATATATAATATCTATAACAGATTATGCAGTACAAATTATGTGGAAATGAACATATTTGTTCCATCCTGATGCAGTTTTTCCCAGTAGGATATTTTTGAATGTCTCAAAGTTTTCTGTTCAAACCTCACCCTGTGATGAATAAATTTTGAAAACTAATGATGGAACTTTGAATTCCAGTCTGCAATGACAAATTTTAACACTAAAAGTAAAATAACCTTTTTGATAAATATTTAAAATCGAGTTGAATTTGAGGCATGGCGTGACCAAGTTTGAATTTAATGTTATCAGGGACAAAGAAATTATTTGACTATATTCCTAGTGTAAACTGAAATGGTGCCAATATTATTTTAGAAGAGATGCTCAGTCTTCAAAGGAATTCCCATTTTTTTTGAAATTTCAGTTATGGTATATACAGTTCTGTCGCACATCTTTAATAAGAAAAGTGACAGATTTATAACATGTTTATTATTTTAATTGTATGTGTAATAATTGGATAGTATGTGATGTTTCAGCTCATACCTTTTTTATTTGTTGATGTTTTTAAATCAAAACTAAAGATGCCAAAGAAGGCAGGGGCGAAGAAGGGATGGCAGAGAGCACTGGCTATAGTCTGTGACTTCAAGCTCTTCCTGTATAACATGGATGAAGAAAAAGACTCCAAACACAACGTTGTCGCGAGTCAAGTGACTGACATGAGGTAAACTTTGAAAGAGAGAATGTTTTAATTTAAAAAATGGGAATAAAAATGGCTTCTGATATTTTCTTTAAGAAGTGTTGTCATTAAAATTTAACTTTATGTTTAAGTTGCTAATTTTCTCCATTGCCATGTAAACTTCAAAACAGAAGATTTTGGCACAAATTTACATCACCTGCCCTAAGGCAGGATCATAATTTGTAAGGTTTTTACTCAGAAGTTATCTTCTTAGTGTGTGAGGGTGTGTGCGTGTGCGCGTGTGGCAAGGGAAGAGATAGCATCTCAGAACCAGACTCTTCATGTGAGATGTAATTCACGCACCATAAATGTCACCATTTTAAAGTGTGCCGTTCGCTGGTTTTCCCATGTTCACAAACTTGTAAAACCACCACCACAATCTAATTTTAGAACGTTTTTGTCAGGCCAAAAACAAACCGTATTTGCCTTATCTACATTCTCCCTTGCCCCAAGCCCCTGGCAACCAGGGATCTAGTTCTGCGTGTCTGATTCGCCTGCCCTGGCTATTTCACATAACTGCAGTTACGTGTGCAGTCACACATGCAGCTTGTCGCGGGCTTCTGTCGCTGAGCCTGCTGTTTTCCAGCTTCCTCCATATTGCCTGTATCCTACTTCATTACTTTTCATGGCTTATGCCCTTCTTCAGGTTGAGGAAAATACCTTTTATTTCTAGTTTGTTAAGTGTTTTTATCAGGTGTTGGGTTTGGCAAATTCTTTTGCTGTGTCTATTGAGGGGATCATATGGTTCCCTCCTTCATTAGCATGTTGTAGTACATTGATTTTTTTTAGAATACAGAACCTACCTTATATACCTCAAATAAATCCCACTTGGTTATGGTGTGGAAAAAAATAGGAATATCCTTTTTACATGCTGCTGGATTGGATTTACTGGAATTTATTGAGGATTTTTCTGTCTGTATTAATACAGAATATTGGTCTATAGTTTTCTTTCATTAGATATTTTTGCCTGGCTTTGGTGTTAGAGTAATAATGGCCTCAGAATGAGTTGGAAAGTACTCTTTCCCCTCTTATATTTTTGGAAGAGTTTGTGAAGGGTTGGTATTAAATATGTTTGGTAGAATTCACCAGTAGAGCCATCTGGTCTTGAACTTCTATTAAAGGGAAGTTTTCTGATTCCTATCTCACTCAGTCTCTACTTGTTATAAATCCACTCAGATTTCCATACCCTCCTGAGTCAGCTTTAATACTTTGTGTTTCCTAGGAAATTTTCTATTCTTTTAGATTTTCTAATTTTTTTGGCACGTGATTGCTCATAATATTCCCTTACACTTCTTCTAATTTCGGAGAGGTCAGTTAGTTATGTGCCCTCTCTCATTTCTGATTTTAGTAATTTGAACCTTTTCTAATTTTTTTCTTGGTTTAGCTAAAGGCTTACCAATTTTGTTAATCTTCTTAAAGGACCAACTTTTGCTTTTCTTGCTTTTCTCTTCTTTTTCTACATTCTGTTTCTTTAATACCACACTCCGTTCTTTGTCACTTTCTTCCTTCTGCTAATTCTGGGCTACTTTGCTCTTCTTTTTCTAGTTTACTAAGGTGGAAAGTTAGGTTATTGAATTGAGATCCTCAATTATTTCTTTTGTCTTTTGTCCTTTCCCTTACTTAGGGTTTCCATGATGTATATCTTAGTATTCTTTATGGTGTCCCGCAGGTCTCTGAGGCTCTGTTCGTTTTCCTTCATTGTTCTTTCTTTCCTTTTCTCAGACTGGATCATACTAACCGGCCCATCTTCAAGTTCAGTGATTTGGTCTTCTGCCGATTCAAAACTGTTTTAGAGCCCCACTAGTGAATTATTCATTTCAATTATTTCACTCTTCAACTTTAGAATTTCTATTTGGTTCCTTTTTTACCATTTCAAATTCGTTATTGATACTTTCTATTTGGTGAGACATCATTCTTATAATTTTTTAAAAAGGTTTTATTTATTTATGACAGAGACACAGCAAAAGAGGGAACACAAGCAGGGGGAGCTGGAGAGGGAGAAGCAGGCTCCCCCCTGAGCAGAGAGCCCAAGATGCAGGGCTCGATCGCAGGATGCTGGGATCATAACCTGAGTCAAAGACAGACGCTTAATGACTGAGACACCCAGGCATCCCACATTCTTATAATTTTCTTTAGTTCTTTAGCCATGGCTTCCTTTAGCCATGGCTTCAAACATACTAAAAATGGATGATTTAAATCTTTGTTCAATAAATTCAACATCTGGGTTTCCTGGGGAACAGTTTCTACTGGCTATGTTTCTCCTGTGTATTTTTTTATATTTTTGTATTTCTTCCCATGTCTTATAAATTTTTCTTAAAAAGTGGATGTTTCGGGGCACCTGGGTGGCTCAGTGTGTTAAGCTTCTGCCTCGGCTCAGGTCATGGTCTCAGGGTCCTGGGATCGAGCCCCACATCAGGCTCTCTGCTCAGTGGGGAGCCTGCTTTCCCTTTTCTCTCTCTCTCCCTGCCTGCCTCTCTGCCTGCTTGTGATCTCTGTCTGTCAAATAAATAAAGGAAATCTTTAAAAAAAAATGGACATTTCAAACAATGAAACTGGCAGCTCGGGTAATCAAATCCCGCCTTCTCTCCAGGATTTGTTGATGTTGTTACTTGTAATTGTTATTTGTTTCTTTGGTGACTTTTCTGAATTCATCTGTAAAGTCTTTACTCTTGGTCCTATGAGGTCACTGAAATCTCTACTTTGTTAGCTTGGTGACCAGCTAATGATGGTGCAGAGGTTTTTTTAAGCATCTGGACAGGGCATATCTCCCAGTCTTTGCTAAAGGGTTTGTGTACAAATTGGGGCGCTCCTTCAGCACTTAGCCAAGCAGCTGACAACACCATCTTAGCCTTTACTTTCCACCCGTACAAGTCCTCAAGAACAAGGGAAGAAGTAATAGCTGAAAACTTCCCCAATTTAATGTAAAACACTAATCTACACATCCACGTCAGCAAGAAGGAAGCACTTAGGGCCTTCTCAGGTCTTTCCTGAGAATAGCACAGCCCCAGGAATGTTCACAGCCCTGTACATGTGCATCGACTTCTAGATTCCTAGCAGTATGCCTGAGCTGCTCAAAGGCCCTATGGACATCTCACGTCCTATCTTATCTTTTTCAACATTTTTGAATTATCTCTTTTTTTTACCCAGTTGTTAAACACAGCCTAGGCAGCTGTGTAGCTGAGATGCTTCCAGGCCATTGTTTTCTATAAGTTACCCCTGGGGACAGATTTTTCAAACTTGAGAGAGTTCTAGTTAAGTCCAATATGGCAGTTTCTTTCCCATACCTCCTCCTCTTTTCTGCTCCCCAGCAGCCCCTGGCTTCTAGGACGCACTGTAAAAGCAGGCTGCCATTTTTCAAGCCTATTGAGGAGTTAGAAAATGGAACATGCAACTAGGGCAAGTTAGATCAGCACAGAGCTCATGATTCCTACCAAGATTTAGCTGTTTCTTTTGAATAAATCCTCCTTGGGTTGCCACAAACTTTGGTTAGTTCGTACAGTTCTTAAAAAGTTGATTTTGGTGAATTTTACCATTTTTCTCCTCTTCTTTTTTTAAATAAAGGAGAGAATCCTCAGAGGTTCTTACTCTGCCATTTTTGCAGATGTCTCTCTAAGTATTTATTATTAAGTAATACTGAATCAGTGAACTTGGAGCAAGTATATCTTATTGAAAGAAATGCAGTAATATGTTCTCTCCTCCCCGCTTCTTGTTCCCAATATTTTAAGCCTCTTTACACATTACTCCTGGTGTATCTGGGCATCTGTCCCTGACCTTTTACTCCTCCCCCTTCTGCACACACCCAGTGTGATCCCGTCATTTCCTGTCATTTCCCATGGCTCCAGGCTTCACCTGCACCATGACGACGTGCCCTGCCTAAACTTTCTATCACAGATTATTTGGGTCTCCATATTCATCCTGTCTTATTTTGATATGTTCCCCAAAAACTCTGTTCTATATTCTTCATACTAGTGAATGTCACCCTTGTCAGAAATTTGATGGTACCCTGAGTAACTGGAACAGGAAACTAGGTTATCTTGAAGGGGACTTTGAAAGATTAGTCTGGTAGTAGTTTTTTTTTTTATGAGAGAGACAGAGGGAGAGAGTGAGCATGTTTGATGGTGGGGACAGGAAATGAAAGCAATGCTGCAGTCAAGTCCCACTGGCAATCGTCCGCTCTTCAGTTTGAATGAGTGTCTGCACTAATGCGATGGCTCTAGGAATTACAAAAGTAGAGATGGGTACAAGAAACCCTGTCCAGGGTAATCTCACAGAGAAAGGAAAATGAAGAAAAGAGTAACAAGAATAGATGTACTGAGGTTTTAAGTCATGAAGAATAAGAAAAAGGAACAGCAGTAAAGTTGTAATGGAGAATGATCATATTTGGGGAAAGATATAAGTTCATTTTACATGTTGAAGAAGTAGAAAATTACCAAGTGAGCTGGATCGAACAGACTTCTACTTTCAACCAAATGGAGTAACAGGGGCTCAGGGTGCAGGACTGGCTCAGGCAGAAGGGCATGGGACTCGATCTCAGGGTTGTGAGTTTGAGCCCTATATTGCGTACAAGGATTATTAGAAATAACTTTAAAAAAAAAAACATGGATCAAAACAAAGAGGCAACCCACAGAATGGGAGAAGATATTTGCAAATGACAGTACAGATAAAAGGTTGATATCCAGGATCTATAAAGAACTCCTCAAGCTCAACACACACAAAACAGACAATCATATAAAAAAATGGGCAGAAGATATGAACAGACACTTCTCCAGTGAAGACATACAAATGGCTCTCAGACACATGAAAAAATGTTCATCATCACTAGCCATCAGGGAGATTCGAATTAAAACCACATTGAGATGCCACCTTACACCAGTTAGAATGGCCAAAATTAGCAAGACAAGAAACAACATGTGTTGGAGGGGATGTGGAGAAAGGCAAACCTCTTCCACTGTTGGTGGGAATGCAAGTTGGTGCAGCCACTTTGGAGAACAGTGTGGAGATTCCTCAAGAAATTATGAAAACAGAGCTTCCCTATGACCCTGCAATTGCACTCCTGGGTATTTACCCCAAAGATACAGATGTAGTGAAAAGAAAGGCCATCTGTACCCCAATGTTTATAGCAGCAATGGTCACGGTCACCAAACTGTGGAAAGAACCAAGATGCCCTTCATCAGACAAATGGATAAGGAAGATGTGGCCCATATACACTATGGAGTATTATGCCTCCATCAGAAAGGATGAATACCCAACTTTTGTAGCAACATGGACGGGACTGGAAGAGATTATGCTGAATGAAATAAGTCAAGCAGAGAGACTCAATTATCCTATGGTTTCACTTATTTGTGGAGCATAACAAATAGCATGGAGGACAGGGGGAGATGGAAAGGAGAAGGGAGTTGAGGGAAATTGGAAGGGAAGGTGAACCATGAGAGACTATGGACTCTGAAAAAACAATCTGAGGGTTTTGAAGGAGCAGGGGGTTGGAGGTTGGAGGAACCAGGTGGTGGGTATTGGAGAGGTCATGGATTGCATGGAGCACTGGGTGGGGTGCAAAAACAATGAATACTGTTACACTGAAAATAAATTAAAAAAAATTTTTAAAAAGATCTCATGCAAGTCAATAACAAGATAACTAAACGAATGGGAAATGGGCAAAGAATGTGTATAGACTTCTCTCCAAGGAGAACATACAAATGGTAACTGGCACACACACACACAAAATGTGCAAAATCATTAGTCATTAGGGAAATGCAAACCAAAACCATAATGAGATACCACTTGAGACACACTAGGACAGATGAAATAAAAAGACAGAAGCAGGTGTTGGTGAGGATATGAAGGAATGAGATCCCTCATACATTGCTGGGAGGAATATAAAATGATGCATCTGTTTTTGAAGACAGTTTGTTCCTCAGGATGTTAAACATAGATTTATCACAGGATCCAGCAGCCCCACTGGTAAACGTGTCCCCAAGACGAGTGAGAACAGAGGTCCACAGGAAAACCGGCTCACAAATGTTCACATCAGCATTGTCTGTAAGGGCCCCAAAGTGGAAACGATCTATGTCCATCAACTGATAAAGGCATACAGAAAATATGGTGTACCGTCCAATGAAATATTTGTTGTAAGAAGTACTGTACTGATGTATCCTACCACGTGGGCAGGCCCTGGAAAATACTATGCCAAGGGAGAGAATCCAGTAAAAAAAAAAAAAAAATGTTCTATGATTCCACTTGCACTGAGTTTCCAGAAGAGGAAAATATCTAGAGACAGAAAGTGTGTTAATAATATTACTAAGTAGAAATCGTGTGCACAGGATGGGGGGGAAGCATAGAGGAGATGGTGTACCTGCCAGTGAGTGTAAATTTCCTTGGGAAAGGAATGAGAATGTTCTCAAATTAGAGTGTCATGGCGGTTTTGCACCTTGTAACTATACTTGAAGAACACTGTGCACTTTAAATGTGTGAATTTTATGGTATGCAAATTTTATCTATTTCGGTTTTAATCTGGCTTTTCCCACCAGGAACTAATATTTAGAAGAGCTGCCCTTTCCATCTGTTACTTTAGCAAATCAAGTCTCAAGACGTCTGTGGTCCTCAGGAACAATTCATTAAAGAATTACCACACCCTGCCCAGCACTGTCAGCAATAAGTTATCTTTTGGAGAGCCATGGACTTTTGGTTAAATCCATAAAAATTTAAGGAGATAAAATAAGAATAATAAAAGGAGATCAACAGTTCTACAATTATCAGCAGAGCTGCAGCATTATTATATTCCAGACATCTACACCCTTAATGAACTTCTGATAAGAAACTATGGATTAATAGTCCACAGTAACGTCAGCTGAGTTGCAGAAGAAAATCTGCATTTATAATTGTGTAACTTTTGCCTGTTTTGCAGAATTCTATTCTAGATTGAAGTACCCTATAAAAAGATACACCTGTAATCAACCACCATTGAGAAGAAACATGAAAGAAACAACTTCATTTACATAACAGGATCAATAACAAAAAATCAAAAGATATGGCTAGAATTTTTTGAAGTAATGTACAAAGCCTACATGAGGAAAACTTCTGTTCAACACAAGGTAAGTCTTCTTCATTCTATTTATTCAATTTCTTTTTAGTAATGATACCTAATGCTTTGAAATTTCAAGTGATCTTTAATAACTTTAAAGAAGGATGTACAATTTCCATCTGTAACAAACATGACCTAAGTTAAGATGCACAGCTCTCAAAGTACATTTCAATAAATATATCTTCTTCCTGGACTGTCCACTGTGAGGGGCTCACTGAATTTTAGACCCAAAGTGTATCAGAAGTGACAGTACAATTTAAAAGTCATGTGTTACTTAATAGATATTTTATGAAGACTTTATTTTCATCTCATAAGAGCTCTAAAAGAAGACAGTATTTCCACTACATGGGCAAGAAAATTACTTCCAAGATTTGGAAGCTCTGCTCTTGGGTGATGAACTCAGATCTGCCTGTTCCACTATTCTTCCCACTTTCCACTGTCCATTGGTGCACTAATCTAATAAATAGTACAGAAAATATGAAAGGGGAGTGCTTTGCTTCTAGGCTCTTTCGATCCTGAAGAAGATTTTCTGTTTTCATTGGATTCTTACTGCTTAATCTCTCAGATCTGAATTATAAATGCAGACTTCTTATCTTCATTATGAAATTATAGACAGTTTGTGAGCAAAATCAGTAATTCTACATTGTATCTTTTGAAGTACCTAGAACTAAGATGACGAAAGAATAGATGTGAGGGGCGCCTGGGTGGCTCAGTGGGTTAAGCCGCTGCCTTTGGCTCAGGTCATGATCTCAGGGTCCTGGGATCGAGTCCCACATTGGGCTCTCTGCTCAGCAGGCAGCCTGCTTCCCTCTCTCTCTCTGCCTGCCTCTCCATCTACTTGTGATTTCTCTCTGTCAAATAAATACATAAAATCTTTAAAAAAAAGAAAAGAATTGACTTGACAGATGCACAGAGAAGTCTTTCAAGGAATATGAGTAGAAGGGAAAAGGAATCAATAATAATTTGACCAGGAAAATCTGTCTTAAACAACAGATTTTGTGCAGATATACTCAGTGTAATTGAAATGTCAGTTATTCCTAAGTTAATATATACATTTATTTATTTATTTACTTACTTATTTATTATTGATAGGATGGTATGCCTTTTATTACATTACATTGGGAGGTATAGGTTGTTGCACTATTGGTGATGTGCAGTTTTTTTTTTAATTTATTTTTTATTTATTTTCAGCATAACAGTATTCATTATTTTTGCACTACACCCAGTGCTCCATGTAATCTGTGCCCTCTATAATACCCACTACCTGGTATCCAAGCGATCCCAGTTAAAACACCAACAGGTTTTGATCTCTCGTTTCCGTCTGAGTGAGTGGTGAGGTCCTTTAGTCAAGCCAATTCTGAAGTTCCCATGGGGAAATAGACTAAAAAAATTTTTCATAAAACTCTGAACAACAGAGTGACATCGCCTACCAGATAGTAAACATTTGCCCCCCCCCATCCTGCCTGCAAAATGTCTTCATCCTATCCCAACATCCCCCAAAGTCTTAACCCATTGCAGCATCACCTGTAAGTTCCAAATCCCATCCTCTAAATCATCCACATCAGGCACGAGTATGACTCTGAGTAGAGGCCATGCTCAAAAAGACTCCATCCGTGGACCTGTGAGGAGAGAAAATAGCTATTCTTCCAGAATAGCATGGTGAGGCAGGTACGGGATAGACATTCCCATTTCCATAGAGGGAAACTGAAAGAAATAGAGGGTCACCAAGTGAGTCCAAACTCAGCAGAACAAGTTCCATTAAGGCTTGGAAGATCCGCTGAGAGTTGGTGCCCAGTTCCCAGGGCTCTTCTGGTGGTCCTGCTGGCCTGGCCCTGAGCCTCTCTGACCTCTGTCTCCATGTCCACATGTGTGTCTTTGGAGTCATTCTTCCTTGTTCCTTCTGGTGTTTTCCCGCAGGTAGCTCTGGAAGCCCACTTCCTGCTTCTAGAATCTCACAAGTTTTGGACAGCCTCCCTTCATTTCTTCCTGTCTCTGTTCCTTCAGGAGAAGCTGGTGGTGTTTCTGCTGATACAGCACTCCATAAAGCCATGCTGGTCTGTGGTGTACATCATGGGGGACCCATGCTGTTAGATCCCTCCTGCCAAACCCCATCTCCGTTCCTGGCTCTGCTGAGATGTTTGAGTGGATCCATGGGGCCCCGGCTCATCTCTTCAGCAAGAAGGTTGCCCAGCCTCGCCCTTGGCCCTCTCTTCTGAGCGTACTTCATCAGCCATGGATGGCCTTGTTTTCCCAAGGGATTGGCTCCCAGTCAAGCGCTAGTCTGTCTTTGCTGAGCAAGCCCTCCTCAATTTATCTCCTTCCTCAAACATTGCTACAAGCTGAGTGGAGCCTTGGTTGGAAATATCTTCAGTTATCCTCAGGATCTCCTCAGCTAAATCTCAGCTAAATCTCTCCATATTTGCCACTCATAAATTCTGTGTTCCACCGAACAAAAGAACACAGTTCAGTTGCATTTTCTGCCACTTTGTAACAAAGATGAACTTTTCTCCAATTTCAGATAACATGTTCCTCCTTTCCTTTTAAGACCTCACCAGAAACACCTTTACCACTTCTATTTCTGCGAAGATTCTGGTCATCAACAACTCGATATTCACAATGAGAAACTTTCTCTGCCGTGCTTCTTCCCGAGTTGTCACCAGAATCCCCCTTAACATCCATTCTTCCTTCCAAGTTCCAAAGCCACTTTCCTTGGGTGCTGCCATAACAAACTCACAAACTTGGTGCCTGAACAGAAGTGCTAAGGTTGTAACAGGGTTAGGGCAATCTGTTCCTTCTGGAGGCTCTGAGACAACCATTTGCTCCATACTCTCTCCTGGTTTCTGGGAGCTGCCAGCAACCCTTGAAATTTCTTGAACTGTTGATACATCACTCCCATCTCTGCCCCTGTCTCCACATGGCATTCTCCTTTGTGTTTCTGTGTGTCCTTTTCTGCCTCCTACAAGGGCAATCTCATCTGATTTAGCACCTGTGCTAATCTAACAGGATCTCATCTTGATTTTTTACTGTACTAATATATTGTCCAGACCCTACTGCCAATAAAGTCATATTCTGACATTCTGAGAGGATAGGAATTTTGAGGGTCAGTCTTCAACCCACTACAGTAAATTAGACTTCAAGAAAACTATTAGTAAACAAACAAAAAAAAACCCAAAACAAACAAACAAACAAAAAACTTGTCCAGAGCTTGCCCATACAAGATAACACTAGGGCTTGTTTCTCCTGCTGGAATTTTTTGTGTGAGCTCCTCTAGCCTGATTTGGCCGGATGAAAAGTCGTGTTATCCACACAGTGATTTAGACTGATCCTTCCCTTCGGTCAGGTAAATTACAATTTTTGTCTCCGGCTCCCAGCATTGAATTTTGCTTTTGCTTTGGCTGACTTCTGGAGTGATAATGCCACAGTGCTGAACACATCGATGCTGCTGTGTACATCAAGCATTATCGCCCCCTTGAGGGGTTTATGGGACTTTCTTGGGAATCATAACAGCCAATCTCATTCACATTTTCACACCATGTTTACTACTATTTTCTAGACTCCAGCTACTTCTACCAATTTGCTGCATTTCCATCCACATAGAAAGTCTATTTCTCCCTCTCTTAGTCTCTGTGGCATACAGGGAACCTGTATCCCACTCTTCCCTTTTGCAGCACTGATGTGACTGGATGTTCCCTGAAGCCGACTTCCAGACCTCCTGCCTCTTCCTCCTCAGATCCACCAGTTATGAAGATGTCCGTCCTATGGCAGACCTTATTATGAGGTCCAGTACAACAATTGTAGCTTCCATAAAGCCGGTTTAAAAATAACTGTATCTCTCTCTGTTTCATGAGATAAGCAGCTGATTGTCTTAAGGATTTCAATATCATAGGTTGCATCTTACTCCATTGTGCTGTTACTAATGTTAATGTTACTTAGAGTGGTGTTTGTTTTCTGATACAAAATCAGGTTTTTTTTTAATTAGTGTTATGTTTTTGTTTTTGTTAAATTTTTTCAATTTATTTATTTTCAGAAAAACAGTATTCATTATTTTTTCACCACACCCAGTGCTCCATGCAATCCGTGCCCTCTATAATACCCACCACCTGGCCCCCCAACCTCCCAACCCCCGCCACTTCAAACCCCTCAGATTGTTTTTCAGAGTCCATAGTCTCTCGTGATTAGTGTTTTTTTTTTTTAATTTATTTATTTTCAGCATAACAGTATCATTATTTTTTCACCACACCCAGTACTCCATGCAATCTGTACCCTCTATAATATCCACCACCTGGTACCCCGACCTCCAACCCCCCCCCCCGCTACTTCAAACCCCTCAGATTGTTTTTCAGAGTCCATATCTCTCATGATTCACCTACCCTTCCAATTTACCCCAACCCCCTTCTCTCTAACTCCCCATGTCCTCCATGCTTTTTGTTATGCTCCACAAATAAGTGAAACCATATGATAATTGACTCTCTCTGCTTGACTTATTTCACTCAGCATAATCTCTTCCAGTCCCGTCCATGTTGCTACAAAAGTTGGGTATTTGAAGAAGAAATAACCACTATTCTCCTGAAGCTGTTTCAAAAAATTGAAGCAGAAGGAAAACTTCCTGACTCTTTCAATGAATCCAGCATCACCCTGATCCCCAAACCAGGCAAAGACCCTACCAAAAAGGAGAATTTCAGACCAATATCACTGATGAATATGGATGCTAAGATTCTCAACAAGATCCTAGCAAACAGGATCCAACAGCACATTAAAAAGATTATCCACCATGACAAGGTGGGATTCATCCCTGGGCTACAAGGATGGTTCAACATTCGCAAATCAATCAATGTGCTAGAACAAATTAATAAGAGAAGAGAGAAGAACCATATGTTCCTCTCAATTGATGCCGAAAAAGCATTTGACAAAATCCAGCATCCGTTCCTGATTAAAACACTTCAAAGTATAGAGATAGAGGGAACATTCCTGAACTTCATCAATCTATCTATGAAAGACCCACAGCAAATACCATCCTCAATGGGAAAAAGCTTGCATCCTTCCCATTGAGATGAGGAACACGACAAGGATGCCCACTCTCACCACTCTTGTTCAACATAGTATTAGAAGTCCTAGCAACAGCAATCAGACAACAAAGGGAAATAAAAGTTATCCAAATTGGTAATGAAGAAGTCAAACTCTCTCTCTTTGCAGATGACATGATTCTTTATCTGGAAAACCCAAAAGACTCCACCCCAAAACTACTAGAACTCATACAGCAATTCAGCAACATGGCAGGATACAAAGTCAATGTACAGAAATCAGTGGCTTTCTTATACACTAACAATGAAAATATGGAAAGGGAAATTAGAGAATCGATTCCATTTACTATAGCACCAAGAACCATAAGATACCTGGGAATAAACCTAACCAAAGAGGTAAAGGATCTGTACTCAAGGAACTACAAAACACTCATGAAAGAAATTGAAGAAGACACAAAAAGATGGAAGACCATTCCATGCTCTTGGATTGGAAGAATAAACATTGTTAAAATGTCTATACTGCCTAGAGCAATCTATACTTTTAATGCTATTCCGATCAAAATTCCACGGGTATTCTTCAAAGAGCTGGAGAAAATGATCCTAAAATTTGTATGGAATCAGAACAGACCCCCAAATCACTAAGGAAATGTTGAAAAACAAAAATAAAATTGGGGCATCACGTTACCTGATTTCAAGCTTTACTACAAAGCTGTGATCACCAAGACAGCATGGTACTGGCATAAAAACAGACACATAGACCAGTGGAACAGAGTAGAGAGCCCAGATATGGACCCTCAACTCTATGGTCAAATAATCTTTGACAAAACAGGAAAAAATATCCAGTGGAAAAAAGACAGTCTCTTCAATAAATGGTGCTGGGAAAACTGGGCATCTATATGTAGAAGAATGAAACTCGACCATTCTCTTACACCGTACACAAAGATAAACTCAAAATGGATAAAAGACCTCAATGTGAGACAGGAATCCATCAGAATCCTAGAGGAGAACATAGGCAGTAATCTCTTCGATATCAGCCACAGCAACTTCTTTCAAGATATGTCTCCAAAGGCAAAGGAAACAAAAGCGAAGATGAACTTTTGGGACTTCATCAAAATCAAAAGCTTCTGCACAGCAAAGGAAACAGTCAACAAAACAAAGAGGCAACCCATGGAATGGGAGAAGATATTTGCAAATGACAGTACAGACAAAAGGTTGATATCCAGGATCTATAATGAACTCCTCAAACTCAACACACACAAAACAGACACTCATATCAAAAAATGGGCAGAAGATATGGACAGACACTTCTCCAATAAAGACATACAAATGGCTATCAGACACATGAAAAAATGTTCATCATCACTCGCCCTCAGGGAGATTCAAATTAAAACCACATTGAGATGCCACCTTACGCCAGTTAGAATGGCCAAAATTAGCAAGACAGGAAACAACATGTGTTGGAGACGATGTGGAGAAAGGGGAACCATCTTCCACTATTGGTGGGAATTCAAGTTGGTTCAGCCTCTTTGGAGAACAGTGTGGAGATTCCTCAAGAAATTATAGAACTTCCTTATGACCCTGCCATTGCATCCTGGGTATTTACCCCAAAGATACAGATGTAGTGAAAAGAAGGGCCATCTGTACCCTAATGTTTATAGCAGCAATGGCCACGGTCGCCAAACTGTGGAAAGAACCAAGATGCCTTTCAACAGATGAATGGATAAGGAAGATGTGGTCCATATACACTATGGAGCATTATGCCTCCATCAGAAAGGACAAAACCAGTTTTAAGAAACTTCTTATAGTTAGGGGTATAGAAGCCATTTTGAGGGCCAACTTCCTTATATCTGTCTTTCCCCAATTCCCTGGACATGTAATATACATACCAAAATGCAGCCATGAGGTGCCCAGGTGGCTCAGTCAGTGAAGCGTCCAACTCTTGATTTTAGGTCAGATTATGATCTCAGGCTCATGAGACTGAGCCCTGTTCCCAGCCCTGAGCTGGGCATGGAGCCTGCTTAAGATTCTCTCTCCTTTTGCCCCTCTGCCCTCCCCCCTTCCTTTCTCCCTTCCTCTCTTAAAAAAAAAAATGCAGCCACAAATGTCATATACTACACTGATCTGCTTCCAGACTCAGAGCTCTGTTCTTTTTTCCCAACCAGATCTCTTTCCATCTTGTCCAGAGCCACATGACTATCAATGCAGCATCTAGGCGGGACTCCCTGAAGATGGTGGGTGACTCCCTAAAGATGGTACGTGCTGCACCTTTACTTCCATGAGAGCAATGTCAGTGGTGTTTGATGCATGAACAAAGTATGTGTGCATTCCACTTTGATGCAGGTTGAGAGAAGACATGAGAATGGGTGACTCGGTGCAGCACCCAACGGAGTAAAACATAACAGTTTAAGGTAACCACTACTACTACTAGGTTACCGCTCTACCGTAGTTGTAGGTCGAGGACATATATGAGAATTGTAGCAAAAATTAGTGGTTTTGGGGGCACCTGGGTGGCTCATTTAGTTGGATGACTGCCTTCAGCTCAGGTCATGATCCTGGAGTCCCGGGATTGAGTCCCGCATCGGGCTCCCAGCTCCATGGGAAGTCTGCTTGTCCCTCTGACCTTCTCCTCGCTTGTGCTCTCTCTCACTGTCTCTCTCTCAAATAAATAAATAAAATATTTTTTTAAAAAATGAGTGGTTTTGGTTTTGAGCTCCTAGAACGATTGTGGAAAGACTCCTATAATCATATCATGAGGCTCCAGCCCCACCGTGTCCACCTTCCTTTGTCCTTTTATGTGAAGGGGAAAATAAGTTTCTAATAGAAAAAAATTACTTGTTTTGGAGCTACTATTTCTTGCAGTGGAATGCATATTCTAATTAATTCACTGCCATTTTTCACTTCTCTTCCAAGAATAGTTCTTAAGCTTGCACAGTAGTTACTGAAAATTTCAATATAATTTCACTGTAATTCTTCCTGAGATGTATATGAATAAAACCAATCAACATTACATTGTATAAGTGTATACAATTTCATTTAAAACAGTCATGCGAAGCCATATATTCTATATTCTCATATAAAACATCAATAAAACAAGTTCCATGTAAATAAAAGACAAAAAAATATATTAAAACTAAACAAATATTTTTTCCCCTTGGCTAATCAAATTATTTATTTATTTATTTATTTATTTATAACTATGTTAATCACCATATAGTTCATCATTAGTTTTTTTGCCTTTTTTATTATTTTATTTTCCAGTGTTCCCAGATTCATTGGTTTTTTTTCCCCAGCATAACAGTATTCATTATTTTTGCACCACACCCAGTGCTCCATGCAATCCGTGCCCTCTATAATACCCACCACCTGGTTTCCCCAACCTCCCACCCCCCGCCCCTTCAACTCTCAGATTGTTTTTAAGAGTCCATAGTCTCTCATGGTTCACCTCCCCTTCCAATTTCGCCCAACTCCCTTCTCCTAACTCCCCTTGTCCTCCATACTATTTGTTATGCTCCACAAATAAGTAAAACCATATGATAATTGACTCTCTCTGCTTGACTTATCTCATTCAGCATAATCTCTTCCAGTCCCATCCATGTTGCTACAAAAGTTGGGTATTTATCGGGGGTGGGAGGTGGAAGAAATTGGTAAACTGTTCTCATTTTTCAATTTAAATAAATGGAATTTAAAGAAGAAATAAAGTGGAAATTTGCTTTAAAATTATTTCTACCTGTAACTTTTAAATAGCTTTAATTGGGCTAAATTTGAATAGTAGAAAACTTGGAAATGTCCTGATTAAGTGCTTTTTTGTTTGACTCTAATTAAGTATTCATTTGCTTGTGATTTTCACATATGGGCAGGTATGGATTTATTAATTGCAAAAATGCTGTTGAACTGGTGCATCGAAAATGTTCAGGGAAGACCCATAGTTCAAAGGAAGAAGGACTTTTCCAAGCAGTGGGATTCATTTTATCCTTTCAAAGGACAATCACCCTGCTGTTTGGGGTTTTTCTCCCCCTATGTATATGGTGATCTCACATCAAGTTAGAAAGATACTGCACAGTGATGGTGACAATGTATTCACGTGTGTGTGAATAAAGGGACAGTGCCGGTGGAGCTAGTCCCACAGCTGAAAGGCTAAGCTCTCTCTTTCTGTGTTGTTGCTGCATGGAGAAGGGCATTTCAGTGCATTTGGCCACATGTTTCACAATGAAAACATAAACTAAATGCTTCTTAGAATAGTCAGATCATTTAAAATATGGACCATAAAAATATAAATAAAAGTAAAATAAAATACATTTGAAATGGAATACAACAAAATAAAATGTGGACCATAGACACATGACGACACATGACGACTTGCAGAGGGAAGATGCATCAGCTTTAGCGATTACACCCATGAGTGTGAGTGAAGGAGCACAGAGCAGAATTGAGGAGATGAAACCCAGAATTATTATTTTCAGCCTTTCTCACTCCACAGCCCCCTCCCCCAAAGAATTCAAAGCAGACTTAATGCACAAAAACCCTCCTATGAATAAAGGTGGTTACTACCTAATGACAAAATGTCTGATTTACCAGGAAGATCCAACTATGAATGTGTCCACACCTGACACAGTCTCGAAATGCATAAAGCAAAAGTTAACAGAGCTAGGAGCAGAAATGGACAAATGAGGACCACCCACCACCACCGCAAAACAGGCAAGGGATAAGCTTCGAATCCTGACAATTCTAACTGCAATATTGTGGAAAAGAAGTGTTCTCAGAAGAGGAAGTATATTTGAAAGCCAAACGGGAAAATATATAAAAAGATGCAGAGAATCTGGCATGGCGGAGAGGTAAGGCCAAGGGCTGATCACAGGGAAATTTGAAGAGCATTAGCAAGGGAACCTTGACTCAGAGGGGATGGAATTTGGCATGTGGTTAGAGAAGATATCCTTAAGGACTGCAGGAAACTGACCCAGGCTAAATTGAGTGCATTCTTTGTGCAGTGTGTGTGTCCTAAAAGTTTTTAGTAAAGGTTGAGACCAAAATCCAGAGCAGAAGAGAGACAGTCCTTCCCAAGAGATTGCACTGGTGGGAGGAAACCCAGCAACACATACATTCTGAGGGATTCCAAACAAAAAGAGTGGGAATGAGTTGGCTGGGACTACATAGGACAAAAGTGGGAGAGGCAGAGTTAAGGGGAGTGGTTTGTGGCCCTTAGAACAAAGCAAAGGAGAAGGAGAAGAATTCCATCCTGAGACTTAGGACTTTCTGAAACATGGAAGTTTCCAATGGTGTAAAGAAAAATAAAATACAGAGGTGGAAAACACAGTATGCACAGAGAATGGGAGCGCCAATTGGGTGACGTGAGAACAAAGATCATTTGAGTATCCCATGAAGAAGAAATTGATGTTCAGTGTTTGGGAACATGTAGTTGATATCAGATTTTTAGGGAATTTTGAAAATGTTAGGGGAGAGGCACCTGGGTGGCTCAGTGGGTTAAAGCCTTTGCCTTCTGCTCAGGTCATGATCCCAAGGTCTTGGGATCGAGCCCCACATCAGGCTCTCTGCTCAGCAGGGAGCCTGCTTCCTCCTCTCTCTGCCTGCCTCTCTTCCTACTTGTAATCTCTGTCTGTCAAATAAATAAATAAATAAAAAGAAATGTTAGGGGAAAAAACCCTCTGGAACCAACTTATTTCATTCAACCTCATTTATTCAGACTCTACTCATATGGCTGACTTGGTTTTGCAGTGCACACCAGTGGATAGCGGTACCTCCCTGTCTAAGACAGGAGCCAGACATGTAAATACTTCGGGACAATAAAATGTTACATGATCGGGGGGCACCTGGGTGGCTCAGTTGGCTAAGCTGCTGCCTTCGGCTCAGGTCATGATCCCAGGGTCCTAGGATCGAGTCCCGCATCGGGCTCCTTGCTCGGGGGGGGGAGCCTGCTTCTCTCTCTGCCTCTGCCTGCTGCTTTGCCTGCTTGTGCTCTCTCTCTCTCTCTGACAAATAAACAAATAAAATCTTTAAAAAAAAATGTTACATGATCCGTGAAAAAATATACACACATTCCTGCCAGCGAGGAGAGGTAAGTTTAGGTGATGGCACAAAAATTCCAAAGGTCTTCGTCATTGAAGAATAAAAGTTATTTTTTATTCATTTGTCAAATGCAAGCTGGCAAGGACAAGCAGGCAAGATGTCATTCAACTGGTAAGAAAAGAGTTAATGTCCAGTGATTTTGTTGTTGTTGCCTGTTATTAAGAAGGGTGGCATTTGTCTAAAAAAATCACTCTGCGAGCTTTGCCCTGCACTGTATGGAGGCGTGTAACAGCAGCCCAACAGCAGTAAATTGTGTGCTTCAACATGAAATTGGTTTGAATATTTAGATGAAGAGAAGACTTTGTTTTTAAACTTGAAGGGAACACATCCTACCAACAAAAAAAAGGGAGGGAGCACAATGGACACTTGTTAAAACCATAATCTCAGTATTAGAAATATTTCAAGTAATAATCTGTTCCATAAAGGTACTGAGATCCAACTGTGATGTCCTGAAATGATGAAAAAGTGATTTTTCTCTTTTCTCTGCATCCTTCTGCAAGTGTGCTTCATTATTGCACGTCTGGGTGTAATATATAACTATTCTATAGGAAAACCATGGGACTAACTGTTGAGTTTAAAGTAATCAAAAATTTCAACTGCATTACCCAAATTAGAAAAATTATTATAATGTACCAATAATTAAGGTCAGTTCCAGTGTATGTCGGTTTAATGTCAAAACTAACTAAAGAGACTTTACGAAGAATATGTGGAGACTAGCTCATGTTGTGCATTTAGGGAGCATTTCAAAAATGTCCTTGTGGCAGGAGGCCTCAAGGTGACCCCAATGACCCCTATGTGCTTGTATCCCCAATCCCTGTAGTCCCCCCACCTCCTGGACATGGGCTAGGCTGACTGACCTGCTTCTAACAAATACAAAGCAGAAGCACCCACACAGCACTGCCAGAGTAGGTGTCAACATGACATCGGCATCCCCCAGCCCTCCCTCTCTTGAGCACTTGCTCTGGAAGAACCCAGCAGCCGTGTTGTGAGCTGCCCCACAGACATGCCCCGTAGTAAGGCCCTGGTGTCTCTGGCCCACATCCAGAAAGCACCTGGGGCCAGGGAGTACCAGCCACCAGTCCTGGGAGTGATCAGGTCTCTCAAGGGATCCTTATCTCTAAACCTACAGGAAAAAGTCGTATTCTTTAAGTCAGTATGACTTTTGGATAAACCACATATTCAAATTAAGTGGAGTTCAATCAAGCCAGGAGCAGGTGAGAGGACTTTAAGTATCCCATCATGATCCAAGTTTGCTAAGGTAAGTTCTAATGAGAAGTGCTGTCAGCAGGAGCTGTCTCTCCACCAATCTCTGTGGGAGTGGGTGAACTCAGATCCTGCCATTATGACAGCAGACTTGAGGCACCCCTGGCATCTTAATTATTGGAGGGTTGCACAAGGATCTCTCGTTCATTCAAACTGCACATTTGTAATTCTTGACAGACAGACAGGTAAGAGTTTCATTTATATTCTTAAGACCAGCAGTCCTGTAGCATAGGGCACAACTTAAGATCGAGCAATTAGAGGGGGTGAGATTTCTTGTAACTTATCTCTTTTCAGTTATGTTATCAGGAATGAATCTAATGACTCCACCTGATGAGCATCACAATAACAAGGACGGAAATAAACAGGGCATCTTATGAAGCAGCGTTTCTCAACGTGCCACATCTTTTTTTAGAAAACCAAAAGCCCTGTCTCCACCCCCAAACTATTGGACCAGTAGAGAAAAAATCCCCATTTTTTTCAAGAATGACGTTTGTCTACCAGGACATTATCGGGATAGATCAGGGTGCTGACTGAGAGCCCAGTTTCAAAGGGAAGAATTCTGTCTTTGTAGTATGAACAGTGAGGTCAAGCATCTAGCAAAACAAAAACACTCCAGTAAATCGGGTTTTTAAAATAGTTTCTTTTTACATCATTATGAAAGATTTTCTGAAAGGAGAGGTAGAAAGAGTTTGGATGGGACATTTATGACTCATGTATTTTTGTTTTGTTTTGTTTTACAGTGGGTTCAATACCACTCAGAGCACACATGTCCTCTACAATCAGGCAGGTCTGGGAATAGCTTTCCCTGGCTCCTCTTTTGAAATGTGGTATTGTCGGAGTCTCGCCAGTTCACAGATCATAGAGGAGCTGAGGTGAAGGGCGTGAGGATGAGGGCTGGCCCATCCATGACTTGGGTTCAAGGACGAGAAGAGCAGAGCCTGTGTGAAGGGGTGAGGGCCCAGGGGCCATTCTGATGGATCAGGACTTGGAGGACCCCGAGTGAGAAGTTCTCGGGAGAAGGGAAGGATTGAAACAAATTTTCCCTTCCTCCCCCAGTGAGGGTCTGTGTTTCTCTTCCTATTTCTTCACATTTCTGAAAACATTTTGAGTTGTCTTTCATTTCTGCTGCAAGAGCAAATTTTATATCAAATAAAAATGTGAACTGAGAAAACTAATAACTAAGAGAGAAGGGGTGAGGTGGGAAGAGGTCTACACAGAATGACCTGCCAGGCTCAACCTGACCTGCCATCTTGGTGTCTCACAATTCGGTCGTGTGGGAGGTTCTGGGGCCTCTGAGGCATTTTGCTGTCCTCTCCAACTGCAGACATCTTTAATCATCTTTCCTTTCTTCTCTGTACTCCAAATCCTCCCCGTGTTACAGTCATAGATGGCCCCATTTCCCCTGGATTTCTAGGGTGGAGTCATCTGGCTGTTTCCTTTTACTCATGCCCTTTATTCAGCTGTCCTGTTTGCCCTTAACTCCCCATACCCTGACCCCAACAGAAGCAGAGACCATGGAGGATGACATCAGGAGGAGCTTGATGAGGACCAGGCCTAGGAAATAACTCTGGATCGAAGGAGGTGGTTTTGGCTAACACTTCAGAGAGGGACCCCTGGAAAGGGCCATGAGGAGGGAGGTGTCAATGCCCTGTAAGGTACTATCATTCTGGCTATTCAATGTGAATATCTACAATCCCCACAGTTGGGTTATGAAAAAGGAGCATATTGTACAAACACATAGAGAGAATTGCTTTACTGCATTTCTACTATATGTATAAAAATTGTATTTAAAATTCTATGAACACAATTATATATTTTAATTTTCTTTTCAGTAATGTGTATTTTATCTCCTTAAAAGTACTTTTTGTGGGGGCACCTGGGTGACTCAGTTGGTTAAGCATCTCACTTTTGATTTCAGCTCAGGTCATGACCTCAGGGTCGTGGGATTGTGCCCGAGTCGGGCTCTGTGCTCAGAGGGGAGTCTTCTTGAAGATTCTCTCTCCCTCTCCCTCTGACACTCCAGCTCATGCTCTGTCTCCCTTTCAAATAAAGAAATCTTAAAACAAAACTTTTCTGGCTGCTGTACGTATGCCCAAGGTTGTTAACCCAGAAACCACTGGCCTGAAGCCACACACATTTGGTCTGACACACTGCTGCTTTCAGCTCTTGTGGGTTCCGTTCTCCCATCTATTTGCCAGGGTCACAGATTCTAAGGGGCTTTGCCACGACATCCCAGGGGCCCGGAGTAGCCACATCATGGCATGAGATCCATATGATTGGAGAAACCATAGTCCAACTCCAGAAAAAGAGTCATGGGGCATGTATCAAGGCAGAAATAGAATTTTATGTTTGCACTTTAGGTTTAGGAACAATCAGAAGTACTTGTATTTGCACTGGCTTGTTGTCACCAGGGTAGCAGGGAGACAGCAGAGAAACACTATTTCAAAAGCTAAAAATCTCACCAGATCCTTAAGATGTATGAAATAAAGCTTTGATTCTGGCGCACAAAGCAGTCCTTGGAATGTTTCCTGTGCCCTGTGTAATACTCTCTAGCAGATAGGGCTTACTTTTTGGTGTTGTTATTACTTATGTTCCTTTCCCCCAGTTTTTGGTTGACTTTATTATTTTGCTTTATTTTTAAAGCTTACAAAACGAGGGGTGTAAGTTATGCAGAAGACATAAGGGATAAAAATAAAGGAACACCCACACGTAACCCCTCTGCCTAAGAAAGAAAACTCACCCATGTCTTTGCAGACCTTTATTGGTCTATCTCTACTCCCATCCTGTTGGTTATCCCCATTGCTCCTCCTCATAGTTTATTTGATGGGAATATACAGCTGAATAAGCTGTTGCTTTGATGAACATATTTTGAACTTCAAATAGAGGGAATCATATACTGTGTGTATTCTTTGATTGCTTTCTGGCTCAGTATCATGTTGATAATATTAAATCTCATAAACTTTCATTGTGGTCTCTAGCCATTGCTTTATTATATTTCATCATAAAATTATATTAAGCAAATGTATCCATTCTAGTTGATTGGATTTGGTCTTTCCCCCATTTTTCATATTAAAATGAAAACAGCTATGCATCTTCTTAGGATCTTGGAGATGGGGCTTAAAGTTCTTTAGAGTGTATACAGTAAGAATGGCTGTGTCCAAAATTTGACACATCTTCACATCTACGAAGCTATGACAAACTGTTTTTTGAGGTAACTGCATCCTCATGAGCAGTTAAAAGGCTCTGGAGGTCCATGTTGCTATGTAGAGTTGATGGTGTCACTCTTTTTAATTGTGTCCAACTTGGTGGTTGGGAAATGGGATCTCTCTATGTTTTAATCTTTATTCCCTTCATTACTAAGGCAGCAAAAAAAGAAAAATAATTTTATTTAGACAAACCAAGGAGGAAAAGATGGGAGGGGGCTACCTCGGATGAAGGATCAAAGCAGGGGTCTCCTATGGAGGGTCATCTATGTAGACATGAGAGATGAGATGGGCTGTGCCAGGTAACCAGCTGTGGGCAGGGGGATGCAGACAGAGGAAGTGGTTTCTAGCAGTTCCAAGAGGCAAAAGCCTCTTTCCTTTTAAGTGCTATAAGTAAGTATTCTTAGCTGGTAGAGACCTGGCCAGACAGTTCTCATCTAGATTAGGAGACTAGGGAGAAAAGGGAGAGTGTAGGGAGACATACATGGTGCCTATTTATTCTCTTTACTGGGATGCATTGTAAGAAAAGGAAAATCACACATAAAAACAAATTTTTAAAATACCTGAGAAGAATTAATCTGACATGAATCATGCAACATCTTAAGCTTAAAAGAATCATTAAGAGCTTTCTAGATTTGGAGAAATATATACACATATATAGTCTGTCATATTTAAGATCTGCATGACTTGCCTGTGTTAAATCTAAATGAAGCATTTCTAGCCCTTTGGAGATGCTCATTATTGTTCCCAAGTTCTGTTATATGTAGCTGCAATGAGTCGTTCACTATCTGAGGTGAAAACCAGTCTTTCTTTCCTGCCTTGACTGTTGAGTTGAGCTGAGTGTCACCGTTCACTCCTGGAAAGGACTCACCTTTCCAGGAAAGGACTCACCTTTAATGATCAGTGGAGTCCAGAAGAGCCCAAAGGGCAACCTTTCTAGGTTTTCTTAGTCACTTTGCATTCTCTTGGGAACAGATGCCGGGATGGAATCAGTCATATGAGTGATTTGCCAGGGAGATGCCTGTGGAGAATGAGGAAGCAGGAGTAGGAGTGGAAAGTGTTCTGACTGTGATGCAGGTCTGATGACCAAGAAAGGAGAGAGGATGAGGCAGGATTGGGCAAGAAGAACCTCGGACTTGACTGTGGTTCAGAGACAGCTTCAGCCAGGCTGATGCAGACTCCAGAGTAAAGGCTGCCCACCAGGGAGACCCCACATTAGGCCAGGACAGCCCCACTCCACCATCCAGTCACTGGCTGAGAGAAGCCTTGGGAGAATATGGCCCCAGGATGGAGGTGAGTGGGGGCCCGAAAGTTCCAGAGGTACCGTGGCTGGAGGCTGTCCCTTTCCCATGCCCCTCACAACTAGTTCTTTTGAAAGGGAGAGCTGAAAAATGTACCTTCGTAGCTGCCTCACTAAGAAATATAATCCTATTAAACTTGCCATACGAAGAGGCTCAGTCTTCAATGTCTGCATAACAATGAAATATCACAAATGCATCGGGCTCCTAAACTACACATGGGCCTACCACTTATGACATCCAAGAGCATCTCACTGGTGTTCCTAATGACGTCGAAATGAAATGAGGTTTATTTGCCTGGCTCAAGTGATTGTTTTTTAAAACTTTGTGTTGTTTACAGACAAATTAAGGAACCCATTTTTAAAATTTACAAATTAAACTGATGTAGAGACACCTGTTAGTACCCTATAGCTTCAGTCCTCTATTCATCTCTAAGCACAGTGATCCCCTTTTGTGTTCCTATCCTCAGGCACTCTTAGTTGGTTTGCCATAAGTAGATTTTTTTCTGCATGAACATGTACTCATTATTTATTTGGATTTTGCATAAAATGATTGCTATCGCTGACCCAGGGGTCCCAAACCACTCATGTGTGTCTAGAATGTTCTGTGCCTAGGGACACTATCACATGATTGCAGAAGTCAGCCCTCCTGCATTGTTTATTTTGTGACATTCAGATCTCTCAGACTCGTCTGCTTCATTAGCTTATTCCTACTAACCACACAACATATAAAGAAAAACACAAAAATGAGATTCAGACAAGAGGTCAAGCTTAACCAAGAGACTGGTTCTTTCCCCTCCCTTTGTTTGCAATGTTCAGTTTTTCTACTTTACAGTTGGAAAGGAGTGGAATGGCTCACTTACACGAAGTAGAAGTAAGTGGAGAAGAAATGTTAATTAGTGAGAGCAAGGGTAGCCTCGCATTATGTTGGCCATCTGTGTGGGAGAAGAGAATTATGAATCCTTATGGGAGGTTTATCTAACAGAGGCCGTACAGTCGGGAAGAGCAGAGAGCCCTGGAAGTGACATGTGTCTGTGATGCTCACCACATGACATGCCTTCACCCAAACCTCTTTCTGTCTTACTAGAACCTCTCACTACCCAGCATGGCTGCCTGCTTAGTCCCATAGCTGCTGTAAACCTTCTGGAAAGAGAATAACTTTCCAGTTGGAACATCAGTATAGTTAGCTCTCCAGATGACCCCCCTCCAGGTCCGTGACTCATGCCTAGCTACCTTTGCCCTTGAATGGCTCTCACTGATAACTTGACCTTCCTTTGCTCCTGTCAAGACCACTCAGCCCGCATTTAGTAGAAACAAAGAGTGTTCAATGACAGTTGCAAAAAGACCCACTAAAAATAGAGCCCAAGTCACTATTAGAAGGCTCCCTGTAAATAATTAGGTATTCTCAAAATCGAAGCCGACCTCCCAAAGCCAAGGAAACTCCCTGACTGAGAAATACACTAAGATAGCCACTTTCCAAGGGGACTCTTCCTCTACCACCACACACTGTCCCCCACTCAACCTTCTGTAGAGACAGAAACTTAATGGACGCAATGCACTGCAGCTGCTAACACCTGAGGCTGAGAAGCTCCTTGGAAGGATGAGGTAGGAGGCTTCACCACTCAGATGGGCTTTGGAGACACCCAAATTGGCCACTGGGTCTCTCATTGGTCCTTCACCCAAAATTTAGTCCACAGCCTTCATAATATTACACATTAGCCCAAAGGAGATCTCAAAGGTCTTCTCCACAAATATCGGTGGTAATGATGATAACCAGCTCTTCTGCACAACCAGAAATAGGCACTGTGTGTTCTCATTTCTGGGCTTTTGTCTGATGCATGTGGAATTTTTAGAATTAAAGCTCTTTATTTGTGTCTGTCTGGATGTTTTTGTGTCTACAAGTCTGTAACAGATTCCTACCTTTGGATGGTATTAAAAAATTACACTATAAGTTCCTTAATAGGACTTCTATTTTAATCGCTGTAATGATAAATAAACACATATAAATTGAACAGTTCTAAAATTCCCAGAAATTTGGGAAATTTAACTTTTAATGCTTTCATATGCTTTAAAAATATTCTTATACAAGCTAACTGAAAGATTTTCAAAACTCAAGTTTCCATAATTTGGGTAGGTCTTTGCAACCAGGACTAATTTGATATTGTTGATTGAAACAGTGATGTTTCTAGCATCATACATTTGTATTCTATTTGGGTATATTATTCCCAAACTTACAAAGGTTTCTTGATTCAATAAACATGCCTGTGGCTACAGCTGTTTCGGACTATCAAAAGTGTGAATTTTTCCTTAACCAAATTGAACCTTCTTCCGACCAACCTTATTTCAACAGTATTTACGATTTGTAGTAGAAAAATAGTTTCCAAACTCTTTAGGTAACTTAAAACCTTAAACTTATGCTAACCTGAGTTAGCATGAAATATCATGAGTTAATAGTTTTCTTTAGATACCCAGGTCACCTATAACAAAGATAAAACACTGAAACTTAATTCTTAAGCATAATTTTAATTCTATATGCTTTTTGTCTCTAATTTTTACATGGTACAGACTGGGATAAGGTTTCAGAATTGCATTCAGGCCAGGTTCTTTCTCCTGGAGAGCACACTTCTGTTCTATAGAAAGCTCTGGATATACTTCTAAATAGTTCCTATGCCCAAACTACCTCCTCCTCTCATTCACCCCCTTTCAAAGCCACAAGGGCACCTCTCTCCATCCTCACCATGAGAACCTATGGGGGTCCTGATGGAGAAGCCCCCAAAACGGTGTTTCCCAGGATTTTCCCATTGAGTCACACCCAGCCTTCAGCCATTTGTGAATAGTATCATGTAAGTCTCCCCATGCATCTGTGGCTTCAATGTGCCTGCTACTGGCCTCAGGAGGCAGTCACAGGCTCAGCTCCTGTCTCTCTGGATATGCCTGCCTCTCTAAATTTCAGGGTGGCAACTAATCTTGAAGACTTGGTTCTCTGAAGAGTCCAAGAAAAGCTACTGATTTCCAGTTTGTCCTGATTTTTCTTACTATAAGGCTAAAAGTGATGACTTCTTGAAGTTGCTTCCCTTGCTGTCAACATGTTATATAACAGTGTTATGTCTGTAATACTGAGCAGTGAACATTGGTACCACTGTTAACTACAGATTTTATTCTGATTTCACCAGTGTCTTCCACTAATGTCCTCTGTGTCTCCCAGAATCCAAATAAGGATAACACATAGAATTTAATTACGTATCAGCTTAGTCATCCTCAATCTATGATACTCCCACAGCCCTTTCTTCTTTTTCAAGACTTTCACATTTGAAGCTCTCTCATTTTGGATTTTTCTGATATTTTCTACTAATTAGGTTGGGGTTATGTTTTGGGGGACGTATAGCCCAAAGGTGAGTTCCCTTTTTATGCATCATATCAGGACATACATGACAGACGCATGACTAATCACTGGGGATGCTAGCTTCATCACGGGGTTTAGATGGCACCTGTCAGATTTCTCTGCTGAAAAGTTGCTTTTTTCCCCCTCAAATCTCTATCAGCTAGAAGCCAATCACTAAATTCAGTGCACACTCAAGGGGAAGGGAATTAAACTTTACCTCTTGGTGGCAGGAATACCTGTATCTATATCATGAATAATTTTTCTGTTATTTATGTTTTCATATGGACTCATGGACATTTATTTTATTCTTTGGAATTTGAGCCAACACATGCTTGTTTGTGTCATTGCTCAATTTGTTAAAACTTCCTGGTTTCATCTTTGTTTGAGCTTATGACTTCTTCAGTCTGTGTCTGCCCTGAGTAATGCTGCATTCTTACTTCTCCCTGTGTGTGCCTGTCACTCTCTAGTTTTCATGTTGCTTCTTTTTCCTGTGACATAAGTTTTCTGCTGGGTTCACAAAAAGTAATTTCCAGCAATTCTCTTTATAGCTCTCTATGTCTCTGAAGTCATTTATTAGCCTGATATCTGTCAAAAACACCTTCCATTTATCCATAAAAATGTCTCAAAAAATCTCTGATAAATCATGATCCAAGAGCTCACATGAAAATAATGGATGTATAATTAAAATATGAGTTCTGACTCACTAGTTCTGTGTGCTCTGAAATTTTCTGATCCAGGCTGGTGCCATTAAAGAAGATAAAAATAGATTATTTCTTTGTGCCACTTCAGTTCTCTCCCTTCATTTCACTCCCATCTGTCCCTCACCTACAGAACCCATTATGCACACAAGGCCCATGATTGGCTTGTTCTATATCCATACTATCAATCATGCTCTTTGGCCTTACAGCAGTAGACTCACTCCCGACTTTGTCCTCAGGGAAGAGGACAAAGACATAACAGTAAATATCAATCTGGCAGGTGCCATCTAAACCCCGTGATGAAGCTAGCATCCCCAGTGATTAGTCATGCATCTGTCATGTATGTCCTGATATGATGCACAAAAAGGGAACTCACCTTTGGGCTATACTTCCCCCAAAAGTAAATTATCAAAAAGAGAAAGATCACATTACTCTCATAAAGTGTAGTTAACAAGCAGGGAGGAAGTTCATACAACACCCCCATCAATCAGTGCTGTGCTGAGACATAACAGTAAATATCAATGAAAGTAATAATAATAATAATAATTGAATAAATAAAGACTTTTAAAATGGGTACACCTCCCAGGATCCTAGGAAGAAATGCATATGCATTTAGAACTTAGAGTTTAAAGGTCAGGAAAGGCCAGGAAGAGTAAAACTAATACCATTTCATAGATTTGAGCAATTACTTTAGGAAAAATCCATTACAAAATACACCTATTAGATGCTGAGTAAGTAGTATGGAAAAGGACTATCTTGTCTGATTAAACACTATCAAAATGTATTCTGGAAAGGGATTCAAGATGGCAGCAAAGGATGATCCTGAACTGATCTCCTATAAATATACCAAATCTACAGCTACATACAGATCCTGCCTCTGTAAAAAAGATCTGAAATCTGCACGACAGTCAGTGGATAAAAGAATGTCATTGAGACAGGTAGGAGAGGCAGAGATGTGGTCTTCACAAAAAACTCAAGCCCCAGAGCCCAGCACACAATAGGGAAGGGTCTCACTAGTCTGGTGCTTCCTCTGGAAAAGTGAGGAGTTGGTGCCTCATATTAGGCAGTCCAACCCTTGGGATCTGCACCAGAGGTGAATTCCCCAGAGATGCCTGGCTTAGAAAACCAAGGGGGATGAGGGATCCAAAGTACTATAGGAAACTGAGGTTCTCCTACTAAAGAGCTCATGTTTGGTCTCATGAACCCCGGGATCCTGCTCAAAAGCACCACTTTTTAAAGTGCCTCGACTGTATACAAGAAAATTCATTTGTTCATCTGAGGGTATCTGTCCAAGGGGCAGGGGAGAGTCAGGGATCTCGCTGGAGACAAAGGCTCTGGAAGACACCATTTGTGTGTTCTCCACCTACCCTGCTAGCCCAGGTAGGCACACTGTGACACAGCACCTTCCTGTTGCCTCACAGAGAAGGGTGGGGGCACACAGTCACAGCATGGTCCCACTGCCTTGCTGAGGATAGAGAGAGCAGGTGGTAGCAGCAACTCTTCACTCCCACAAGGCCAGACTAGTGTGAACAGTCATGGCATTTCCCTGCCCCCAATCTGGAGACTGGGATAGGGTACTCTCTCACAGCATGGCTGAAATCTATGAGTGCATGCAGTCAAGGCATTTTCCTGTTCTTGTTCTGAAGCCATAAGGTGTGCCTTTCTCCCTGCACATACCAGCTGCCATGCTAAAGCCAGTAGGCATGTGCAAACCACACAGGGGATACCCCTTATTTGTTTGGCTCTGGTGGTCAAGGGGGCTGGCATTCCTGAGCTCCAGAGAACTATAACAAATGCAAAGACACTTTTTGGCAGACCAGTACCCCCAGGGCACTGCATAGACAGCAGGCCAAAACACAACATCAGTCTTCCTGTGAAAAAAGCCTTTTTACTGACCCTGGAGCTTCAACCTGAGGGACAAGCTTTATGTCTCCCAGACATCTAGAGGCTACAGAGGTGCTCCCAGGGAATGTAAGCAGAGAGAAACCATCCTTGCTCACCCCCTTTGCCTCAATACAGCTCTACCAAACATCCCAGAAAGGAGCTTATACACTTATCTGGAGCCCTGATTTTTTAAACTGTCATCCAGGGACACCTCCAGATCTCCCAATCTGGAGTGCAACTGGGATTACAATTGTCACCCCACAGGACTATATATATTTGCACACTTTAAAAGCTTCTGCCTGAGAGTCTGACTTCCAATCTGTCTAAAATGACGTGTTAGATTAGATTCCTTTCCTTGGAACACTAACAGGTCTTGGAGACAGATCAGAAATAAATCAGACTGTTTAGACAATCACAAAGGTTAGGAGACAACTAAGAACCAGGCAAGGGTGAGTGAGAAAGTTCATCTCCCACACATGGCAACTTTTCATCACTGGAAGAAGTAGTTGTTTTGCCAAATATATAGAAACGCAGGAAGTCAAGCAAAATGAGGAAATAGAAATATGTTCCAAATAAGAGAATAGGACAAAACTTCAGAAAAATGTTAATGATATGGAGATGAGTAATCTACATGTAATGAATTCAATTTGATAGTCATAAAGATGCTCATGGAACTCAGGGGAAGAATGGAGGAACACAGGGAGAACTTCACCAGCAATGGGAAGTATGAGAAAGAACCAACCAGAAGTGACAGGAATGAAGAATACAATAATTAAACTGAAAACTATGCTAAAGGGATTCAGCATGAGACTGGATGAAACAGAAGATAGGGTCTCTGAGGTGGAACACAAAGCTGCCCAAACAGAGCCAACAAAAAGAAAAATGAATTTAAAATGTTAAATATAACTTAAGAAACTTAATGTGACATCAAGCAGGATAATGCTAAAATTTAAAGAGGTCCTAAAGGGAGACTAAAAACAGAAAGGTGCAGGAAACTTATTTGAAGAAATCATGGGTGACAACATTCCTAACCTGGGGAAGAAAACACCACACTGGGAGTTTCAAATAAGAAAAACAAACAAACAAACAAACAAATAAAAAACACCTCAAAGACCCCAACACCAAGCCACATTATAATTTGAGTGTCAAAAGTTAATGATAAAGAATATAAAAGGCAGCAAAAGAACAGCCAGTTATTATGTGCAGGGAAGTGTACCCAGTAGGCTACCAGCAGCTTATTCAGCACACAGGCCAGAAGAGAGCAGCATGACATATTCAAAGTGCTGAGGGAGCCACCTCAGTAGCACAATTGTTAAGTGTCCAACTTTTGGTTTCTGCTCAGGTCATAATCTCAGGGTTGTGGGATCAAGTCCCACATTAGGCTCCCTGTTCAGCCTGCTTGGGTTTCTCCCTCTTTCGTTCCTCTTCCAAACAAATAATTTTTTAAAAACAAGAAAAAGAAATGCTGGCTGACTGCAACCTGCCTTTCTTTCCAAAGGGCAAAAAGAAAAACATGCAACCAAGAATACTCTACCCAACAAGGTTGTCATTTGGAGTTAATAGGGAGAATAAGAGTTATCTAAATAAACTGAAGGATTTGGTTACCACTAACTGGCCTTATAAAAGATGTTGAAGGGACTTATTTACACTAAAAAGAAATGACATAATAAACAAGAAAATACATAAAAATAAAATCTTAATGGCAAATGCAACATACAGTATATGTACAGCAAAGGTAGTGGGTAAATCACTTATAAAGCTAGAATGAAGACAAAAATAGTATGTTTAATTAAAACTACAATAATTAGTTAAAAGATTTATATTTTAAAAAGGTCATGACATCAAAAATATTAAACATGTGGTTCCCCACAGTATAGAACTTCAACACCCTATTTACAATCCACACAGAAAGTCAATAAGAAAACATCAGTCTTAAATGAACCATGTATACTGGTTGAATGGATAAAGATATTACACACATCAATACTATTCATCCATAAAAAATAATGAAATGGTGACTGTCGTGGTAACATGGAGAACCTTGAGAATACTATGTTAAATAAAACAAGAGAAAGACAAATACCATATGGTTTCACTTTTATGTAGAATTGAAAAAAAAACAAAAATAAAAACAAAAACAAAAGAAAACTCAGATTCATAGATATAGAGACTGGTGTCTGCTGAAGGGAGGAACTTGGAGGCCCAAGAGGGTGGAGGGATAGAGCCACAGGGTGGGAAGGGCTGCTTATCTTCTGTCCCCTCCCCTTCTTTCAGGAGTCCTTTCTGACCAGACAATAGCTCTGTAATGTGGGCACGGGGCTTGTGTCTGCACCTCCACCCCCAGGGCTCAGTTGCCTGAGGGCAGCAGTGCAATTGGTCACTAACTCTCAGGGCTCAGTTGCCTGAGGGCAGCAGTGTAACCAGACACTAATGCTTTACAGAGGAAAGAGATGGAGAATTATCTCTTCCCTCAGAAATTCTTCACGGATTATTTGCTGAGCTCCAGTCCCACTATCTGGGCAATTAATGCCCTCCTTGCTTGTGTATGTGGACTGGGGCTCTTCATCCGCTTAATTTCCTATTTGCAGCCTGATCCATCCTCACCACCATGCAAGAAATATAGGAAGAGCAGGAAGGTAAGGAACCCTTGGCCCAGACCCAGCAAAGTGTGATTCTATCTTCTTTTATTCTTTCCACTTTTCTGAGTCACTGGAGAGACTCCTGAGATGGGTAAGAATAGAATGTGTATTCCCAGGAGAAAGTAGAACACCATCCATCCAGGACAAGCCAGACCAGGCAGGGGTTAGAGGGACACGAGGATTTCTCCCTGAAGATCTCGGCCGGAGTTCAGGTGCTCAGGCCATCAGTCCTCAGCACAGGAGGGCAGATCACCTTCTCAGGCCTCCATTCTCAGCCTCCTAAACAGAACCCTGCACAGCAAGACTATTATGGGGGCCAAGATAGACAACCTGGAACCAATTCCAAGTTTATCAATGGCCAGGAATGAGCTAAAGGAGGAGAGTGGGGGTCAGACCTCACCAGACAAGGTAGCAACACTGAAGATGAAGCTCAGTTCCCAAACTCCAAGGGCCAAAGGGGTCATGGAGGCGATGGAGGCCAAGAAGGCCCCTGCTTGGAAAGTCATCTTAAGACCCAGTGGGCTGGCCAACAAATCAGCCATTTATGTGGATCTGAGGAAATCAGGATCTCCAGGTGCTAGGAAAAGCCCCTCATCATCTACAGTGTTGGTTGCTCAAGATCCAGAGGAGGTAAGCCTTAAAACAAAGGTTAGTAAGTTTGAGCTCCAAGAGAAGATAAAGTCAGAGAACCAGCCTGAAGGCCATACTACTGGTGTGCTTCCTCAAGATTCTCCCAGGGACATCCTCCTTCCAGACTTTGCCACTTGTGTGCTTGTCGAAGACAGTGGCACCAATGTGCTCCTGCCAGACTCTCACACTAATGCTGTTCTTGCTGCAGACATCTTGACCACTCAAGAGTCACCCTCCTGTTCCCAAAGGGAACGTGTCAATGGAGACACTCCAGCTTCCCCGGTTTCACATAACCTTGGCTCAAGTGGATCAAGCAATGAGGGGCATCAAGAGCCCCAAGGACCAAAGGTTGAGGAACCAAGTGACAGAGCAACAGTGAGACAACTAATGAGGAAAAGGAACAGAAGAGTCCCAAACCAGAAGAGAATGAAGACAGGTGTGCAGAACTGTTGGCAATCAGGGCTTCCCAAGCTAACGAGAAAGGCCACTCTGCCCAGGTCAGAGGATCAGGAGAGAGCCTTGGGAGCAAATACCTCCGGCTCATGCCACCAGAAATGGGACATGTTTTTCCGGAAAGCCACTTTAGACAAAGGATGAAGAATTTTCTGCAGTGCCTTAATCCCAATAAAAAAAGCAAAGGATTGGAAGGCCCCCTTCAAAAAGGCAAGCCTGCGTCGGCTCCTGCCCAGAGCTGGGTGCCAGTCAGGAGCAGATTGGTTATGGACAACAGGGCTGCTGAAACTCAGACGACCGTGACAGCTGTAGGACAAGTCCTGGTGGAAAAATTGGGACTCCACCAAGGAATTCGGGCCTCAGAAATGTATCAGCAGAAGGAATTGCAGGCCCCAGTACATAGGCATTCTTGCCCCCACAGGGCTTTCATCTCCATAGACCAGAAAAGAGTGATGGGAGGGATAACCTCCAATCAGCAAGGCACTCCCAAGGGTCATAGCTGCCCTGGCAAGAGCCAGCTGACCAGAGACAGGAATGACGAGTGGGAAAGCCTCCCCAGGAACCTGGGGCCCCCAGGCAGACCAGGCCAGCACCGGCCGATGATGGCAGGTATCTCAGGTCGAATTATCCTACATGCAGTCTTCCAAAACATTTCTCAACCCATCAGGCAGAGAGAGCTTCACACATCTTTCTTGGTCAGAAAGATTTCCTTCAAGAAAAAATCGAGTATATACAAAGAAAACCCATTTTTTCTCACATTAGCACATCCTCTGTGTGCTAATGACATCCCCGTGCCACAATTTTTATTGCTTCCCCAAAATATATGTATGTTTTGTTTTCTCATGAGTGGTGCTGGATTCTGTGTGTGTCCTGCTTGGGGGGGGAGGGAAGGATCAGGGTTCGCTCTCCCTGAAGGCCTGCTTTGGCTTCCAGAAGGGATGGGGCCTTGGAGGGCCAGTGACTTTGGGGTCCACCCCCACCACCTTCCTCTCACACCTACCATTTCCATGAAAAGGTAAATAAGACCCACACTGGAACTCGCTCTGCCCATCCTCTCCTGCTTTCCCTCCACTTGGAACCTGTGTGGCTGTAGGGAGGGTCTACCAAGGCAGAAATTCTGCTGAGGCTCCAGAAAGATGGAGTCCTAGGTCAGAGTGGGGCCCGCAGTTGGGAGACGCAAGACTGGCCCTGAGGGCAGAGGTGAGAAAACCTGCCCCCACCCCCGTCTCCTGCGGGGAGTAGAGGACGGCTACCCCAGGAGCCTTCTCTTCCCAGAGAATCCCATCTTAGTTCCATGCAGCCCCTCTTCTCACACTCGGAGCAGCAAGGGACGAGCTCATTCCCAGCACTGAGGGTGTGTGTGGGGTGCCACAGAGACCCCCAACGACCAGCCAGCCCATCCCCAGAGCACTAAAGGGGCCTGCTCACCAGCATCCCCTTCCCCTTCTGGGGGAAGGAGGGGTTGTGGCTCTGGGCGGGGGGATCCTGCGCTTAAGGTGGGAGGCCAGGAGGGAAGCTAAGTGACAGGGTGTGCCCATGCCTGGTGTGATGACTGAGGACCCTTGGTGTCCCACTGCCACCCAAGGGCCCAGAGGGGAGAAGTTAGAGGCCCTGGGGCTGTCCCCACAGGGTCTACACCCCACGCCAGCTGCCAAGACCAGGAATGGGGGGGGTGAAGGGGGTGGGGTGGGGGTTGTACAGAAGCCACGTGAGCTCCTACATGGATGGCCAGGTGTCCACAGGCAGCAAGGCCTTCAGGCAGAGAAGTTAACTTCTGCACAATTTGATAAGCTTGTAGGACTGTGGGTCCCGGGATGGACTTGTGGTCTGTGACTTTTACATACACGTGTGGCCTAAGGATGGCTCCCAGCGGACTGGGGGGGACTCAGAGGTCAAGGGACTGGCCTGGCTTCAGGTCTTTGAACCAGAGTCGAGAGGGATAGGAGAACCTCAGATGGGGCTTGTCCCACCCCCAGCTGGAAGGGACATGTCCAGAAGGAGGGTGGAGTCTAGGAGGACTGCCCCCCTGCATGTCCCGCTCCCAGCCCAACATCGTCCCCCGGGACCCCCCACCACATCACTCACATGGTGGAGAGTCCCACTCCAGGAGGGATTTCCCATCCAGATGGCAGCAGGCATGGCCCCGCCCTCATGCTGTCAGGATCCCCCATGTGGGGATGCACCCGGGGTGGGGGGCAAAGTGGGTGCAGTCCTGCTCTGCCGCAGCTTCTCCCTGGAGCCAGGTCCTACCTCTACGTCCCCACAGTGGGCCAGCAGTGACAGTGTAGCCAGGACCCAGGGGAGGTGGGACAAGGACAGACAGCACCCCAGGCCTTTGGAAGCTCAGGAGAGGGTGGCCCAGAGCAGAGTCCTGGACCTGGCTGCTGCTAGGTCCTCCCAGTGGCATCAGAAGATGAGTTTTGGGAGTTGAGGAGTCAGACGTGCACCCCACACTCCTGTTGGTAGAAGTGCCATGGACAGGAGGCTGGTGGAACATCCAGAAAGAGGAAGGAGCATCCTGCCAGATGGTACATGAAGGCAAGAAATGGAAAGCCCCATGACAAGAGACCTTGTGTAGAGACCTCTGACAGAGACTCACACCAAGAACTCCCACAGAGACCCACACAAAGCCCACACAGACCCTACACAAGGACCTCTGACGGGGGCCAACATCAAAAGCCCTCATGAACACCACATCCAGGGATGATCCTCAAAACCCTCCCACACATACCTTTTTTTTTTTTTAAGATTTTATTAACTTGACAGATCACAAGCAGGCAGAGAGGCAAGGCAGAGAGAGAGAGAGAGAAGAAAGCAGGCTCCCCGCTGAGCAGAGAGCCAGATGTGGGACTCAATCCCAGGACCCTGAGCTGAAGGCAGAGGCCTTAACCCACTTAGCCACCCAGGAGCCCCCTCCCAAACATATCTTCTGCAGAAACTCTCACAGTGGCCAACACCAAGAGACTTCACAGAGAGAGACCTGTGACAGAGATCCACACAGACTTCTCTCAGACAAACCTCAGAAACCGATCTGAATACAGAGACCTACACACAGCTCTGCAGAGCCCACACAGAGGCCTCCCTGTGCCCTGCAGACATCAAAGACAGACCTTGAACAGAAGCCTCATCTCCATTCTTAGGAGCCCAAGTAGCCACCCGGTGACAGGCCCCGCTTGGATCTGAAGCCACTTAGCAAACTGGCAATGCAGCTGTGCTCTGCAGAGAAAATGCTTGTGTTTTTTTTTTTTTTTTTTGCTTGTGTATTTTTTAATTACTTATGAAAAAGACTTAGATTCCCCACATAAACCTGAAAAATCCTTTCCTTCACAGATTTTCACTAGCTTCAGCTCCCTCCCATGCACAGTTTAAAGAATCAGAAATTGGAAACAAACAAAACTTTGCCATCATCTAATGAGGGAAGAACTCTTATTTGTCCAGTCTTAGTTACGGTTTAATTAAATGCCTCAGGGTTCATGTTCTTTATTTTGTGAGGGACAAGTCCCTCCACCCAAAGTGACTTCTTCAAGTTGTAAACGCTGTAGGGATGCCTACGGCCATTGGGATGTGGGATGGAGTGAGCCAGCAGAGAGGCCACTGAATCAGGCTGTACACACAGCACGTTCTTTGGCCCAGGGCAGCTTGTGGTAGGTTTGCGAGGCTTGCTTTATTTTTAAATAAAATAACTCAGTGTCAAACACATGAAGCTGTTTTAGAAATGAGACAGTTCAGCAATATTTCTGTTATAGCCTTTGGCTTGTTTATATTTACTGTTAATGTAAAATAATTATATCTTTTTCTTTTTGTTCCTTTTAAAATATGGTAGTATCCTTAGATGATATCACGTATATGCGTATATGTCCAGAATATGAAAAAAAAAAAAAAAACATGAGCTAATGCTCAGCTATGAGAGCTTAAACTTCTGGAGTATTCGGAAAGTTTTATATTTTATAGAATCTTAAGGCATGCTCGGTTTCTAAGACTCGGGAAGTCAGGCTCTGCTTCATATTATCAGCTAAAAAAGGACACAGTGTTTAAATAATTTTGAAATCTTAGAAAATATTCCATTTAGCTGCTGTTTGAAATATACTTTACCTCAGTTAAATTACTTGGAAATTGGCATTTTGACATCTGTTAAATTTAAAAAGTATACATTTAATCAGCATTTCATTGTAATAATAAAGATCTTACCATCTACCTAATATTTTCCAAACTGGGCACTTAGTTGAGACTCCATATTTCTCACTGGTCATAAGAGTCCTGTTTTCCTGACTTGATAAGATCTAGATAACAGATCTCAAGTGTATGCCTAAATCTCTCAGGTCACCCTTTGAGGTGATAATGCCACAATCTTTTCTCTCAGAAGAGAGGAAGAGCTGGTGTCAGCTCTGTGGGTATATATACATGTTTTTTAATTAAGAAAAAAAAAGGGCATGGGGCGCCTGGGTGGCTCAGTGGGTTAAGCCGCTGCCTTCAGCTCAGGTCATGATCTCAGGGTCCTGGGATTGAGTCCCGCATTGCCTGCTTCCCTTCCTCTCTCTCTGCCTTCCTCTCTGCCTACTTGTGATCTCTCTCTGTCAAATAAATAAATAAAATCTTTTAAAAAAAAGGGCAGTAAAATATTTTATGGACTCACACTTATTAATGTTATTAATATTTTGAAATTTGCTCCCTTGATGATACTTTCTCATGTTACTGAATCACAGGAACTATGGAAAGTGGCCTTGGATGGCCTATAAAGTCCCATCAGTAGTATTTAATAACTAGGACAACTCATCATTTCCCTGTAGATGCCTGCATCCATGATATCCCACAATCATAAAAAAGATACTTTCTTTTTAAAGTTTAAGCTACTTCTATACAATGGATTTAGTCAGAAAAAAATTAAATTCTTTTAAGAGGTATAAAATAATGTAACTTCTAACAAAAGAGATGGGAATTTTTGAAGTGCTACTGTCTTTTGAAAGAAAACATCACTGCCTTGTCTCATCCTGATAACAAGAAAGGAGGTGACACAGCTCTTTGCTCTCAGCAATTTTATGTGTGTGTGTGTGTGTGTGTTAGTTGGTTCTGTGGATCAGATGCATTAGTATTCTTTTTTTTTTTTAAAGATTTGTGGGACAGACTATTTTTATAGAAGTGATAAATAGGACATGTGTATGTTAGCGTTAGTAGCCATTCTTACCCCACTTGGAATAAGGGCAAGCGAGTAAGCGACAGAAACATTTTCTGGGAAGTGACTCCATTACTTCAAACCTTTCTCAGTGGAAGAAAAGATGGGAGGTCTCAGGTAGGAAGTTGAGACACTTTTGCCCCACAAATAAGTACATAATTCATAGGCTATTAAAACTGTGAGGGATACTGCAGGCTGTTGACTGGAAGGATTTGCAGAGAGAAAATGAAGAAATATAGGCAAGATTAGGGTCTCTTGGCCATAGCCAGGCCACCATTTACAAAATGTGTTCATAATGTAAGTAGGAAACAGAACTTGACCGAAGCAAGCTGCATGTCCTACCTTCCCTCCATTTACACAGGGAAGATACCGCCCTCCACCACCACCACCCCCCCCAGAACCCTCCCTCATTTTCAGATGCTTACTGCACATTTCAGATGAAAAAGTAGGTAAAGAAAGGAAGAAGAGGAGAAGAGGGAAAACAAAGAGCCATTACCAACACACACACACACACACACACACACACACACACAATGGTGGTGGTCTCTGCTTTATCCCAGCTACCTAATTAACAAATGGGGACCCCATGGCACAGAGAGTCTCCCCAAGCCACATGGATACTTGGTTTCCACATCTGACTCTAATCCAAAGCTTCCTCTGCTACACGACTTGAGCAGTGTGAAAGGATCCCTTTCCTAAGTCAGACAGAGGATATCCCTACAGGAAATTATTTCCACCACCACCAGATAATGGTACATATCACTATTTCAGAGAGAAAAAAGGGAAGAAAAAGTAATCATGCCATTTAGATAACGAAACTTTCAGAGAATAGAAACCCTTCTTGATCAGTCTGGTTTTTCATTTGTTTGCTTTTTAAATTTAATTAATTAATTAATTAATTAATTTATTTATTTATTTTCAGAAAAACAGTATTCATTATTTTTTCACCACACCCAGTGCTCCATGCAATCCGTGCCCTCTATAATACCCACCACCTCGTACCCCAACCTCCCGCCACTTCAAACCCCTCAGATTGTTTTTCAGAGTCCATAGTCTCTCATGATTCACCTCCCCTTCCAATTTACCCCAGCTCCCTTCTCCTTTCTAACATCCCTTGTCCTCCGTGATATTTGTTATGCTCCACAAATAAGCGAAACCATATGATAATTGACTCTCTCTGCTTGACTTATTTCACTCAGCATAATCTCTTCCAGTCCCATCCATGTTGCTACAAAAGTTGGGTATTCATCCTTTCTGATGGAGGCATAATACTCCATAGTGTATATGGACCACATCTTCCTTATCTATTCGTCCATTGAAGGACATCTTGGTTCTTTCCATAGTTTGGTGACCGTGGCCATTGCTGCTATAAACATTGGGGTACAGATGGCCCTTCTTTTCACTACATCTGTATCTTTGGGGTAAATACCCAGTAGTGCAATGGCAGAGTCATAGGGAAGTTCTATTTTTAAATTCTTGAGGAATCTCCATACTGTTCTCCAAAGAGGCTGCACCAACTTGAATTCCCACCAACAGTGGAAGAGGGTTCCCCTTTCTCCACATCCTCTCCAACACATGTTGTTTCCTGTTTTGTTAATTTTGGCCATTCTAACTGGTGTAAGGTGATATCTCAATGTGGTTTTAATTTGAATCTCCCTGAGGGCTAGTGATGATAAACATTTTTTCGTGTGTCTGATAGCCATTTGTATGTCTTGATTGGAGAAGTGTCTGTTCATATCTTCTGCCCATTTTTTGATATGTTTGCCTGTTTCGTGTGTGTTGAGTTTGAGGAGTTCATTATAGATCCTGGATATCAACCTTTTGTCTGTACTGTCATTTGCAAATATCTTCTCCCATTCCGTGGATTACCTCTTTGTTTTTTTGACTGTTTCCTTTGCTGTGCAGAAGCTTTTGATTTTGATGAAGTCCCAAAAGTTTATTTTCGCTTTTGTTTCCTTAGCCTTTGGAGACATAACTTGAAAGAAGTTGCTGTGGCTGATATTGAAGAGATTACTGCCTATGTTCTCCTCTAGGATTCTGATGGATTCCTTTCTCACGTTGAGGTCTTTTATCCATTCTGAGTTTATCTTTGTGTACGGTGTAAGAGAATGGTCGAGTTTCATTCTTTTACTTATAGCATTTGTTTGCTTTTTAAATATTTTATTTGACAGTGAGGATGAGCCAAAGCCGAAGGCAGATACTTAACGACTGACCCACCCAGGGGCCCCAAGGACAGTTTGTGATTTTTATTTAAAAAGAAAAGAATGACAAATGGGAATTTCATTCTATTAACTTTCACGAAAATCAGTACAATGGAGTGTTTTCACTTCTTCCTCTGGGTAGACAGACTCCTTCGTGAGAAGTCTACCTTTCTCCATATCTTGAATCTCCTGCCATTCTACGTAGTCTTCACAGATTTTGAGGGTTGGAGGCAAAAGTACACAAAACCCAGTTCCTGGAGATACCATTCCTGCTTTGCTCACCTGAGAGATGTGGGCGTCCAGTAGTAGTGAGACCCCTTGGTGGAAGGGCTCACCAGGAGACTGCACAGGACAGTACACAGGGGGGCAGAAGGAACACATTAGAACTTCCATTTGGAAAATTTTTCATTTAATTTTTTAAAAAGTCCCTATATTTATATAAGCTTTGCCATGGATATAAATTATAGGCTTACGGTGACTGTAGTTAACTTACAAATACATAAACACACACACATGAGAGGCTGCATACCCCGAAAAGATTTTTATGGGCTCAAAGAATGGTAGAAATGTAGAGACCACTGACATGAACAAGATTCCCAGTTTTTTCTAAGAAGCTGATCCAGAATCCAAAACAACCATGGATTCTGGGCTCCATCAGGCAAACCATGTATATGGCCGGTCCAGAAAGAATGAGGACCGTGGAACTTCAGAAGAGCTGTTTCACCAAACTTGGCAACCTTGAGCGTCCCCTCATAGGCAGAGGGTGGGTGACGCAGAGGTGAGAGAACGTTCTGCCCCAACTCACCTGCAAACACAGCACAGCTTTGCACAAATAAGACCCCAAAGCTTGTAGTGAGGGCTGTGTTGAGGGGAAACAAAAGGGAGCCGAGATTCAGTTATAGTGCAGTGAAGGGGCCTCATGCCCTTCCTGGACCAACCATCAGACCTATAGGAGGTGTGGGGAAGGTGCAGAAGCCATGGGGACCCTGGAAATGGTTTAGCAGAGGTTGCACACACCATACTCAAGAGAATGGCTTGTCGTTAAGAATGCAATGCTTTCATTTCCATTACATTTTTGCAAGTATCCTATTGTTTTCAAGGTAAAATTTTAAAGGTAGTAGTTTTATTTCCCAACGTAAAAAAACAAAAAATCCATTGGGAGATGTTATTTGCTTTGGATCATATGAATAGTTCTGGGGACAGAAAAGAATGGATTCCTGCAGTCAAGCATATGGACACAGTGATTTGACTAGGAAGCAAGGGGGCTAAATACATTGGAACAAATTAAACAGATTGGCTATTCCTCCAGCACACAGCCACTGATGGTGCTCACAAGCTGGTGTATTAAGACAGACCTCTAGCTACCAGGCCAAGCAGCTGCTGTGAGTGCACTTAAGCACGGACAGCCTGGGAAACACCCCAAGGTAAGGGCTGCAAGCAAGGACGCAGTGAGGTCAGCCAATGACCCAGTTCTGGTGAAGGCAGCATCTGTGCCAGTCAGCTCTCGCCATAGAAGATGATGTGAAGCTCAAGTGGAGAAAGAGAAGTATTCAACTTCGATGCCAGAATCAATCACCTGGACGTATCACTAGATGTAGAGAATGGACTGAACTGAGAGTCTAACTGGTTTGTCCACAAGGTGCTGTCTATGTTACCTGCTTGTCTTCTGCATGAGGGACGTCATTATTTCTCAGAATCTCTGATCCACACAACACAGGGAGAGTCTGATATATTTGTCAAGGTGAAACCAGACATCAGGGGACGGCCTCACAGGAAGTATGAACATCACAATTCCCCAAGAGACAGACACCAGACGAAACGTTTCACGGCATGACATGATAAGATGATATATGATGGATGTATCAACAAAGGAATGGTGAAAATACTATAAAATATAAATGTAAAAAAAAAGTGACCTCTGCCATCTCAGGAGAAGTACTCTACTTTTAACTTCATTCTGCAGCTCTCAAGGGCTATTGTGTCTGTGTTCTTTTTATTGGGGTGCCATTTTTGCCTGTACTCAGCATATGGATAATTTATCACTGACTAAATTCTTATTAAAACCCTTTGTAGGGGTGCCTGGGTGGCTCAGTGGGTTAAGACCCTACCTTTGGCTCAGGTCATGATCTCAGGGTCCTGGGATCGAGCCCCACATTGGACTCTCTGTTCAGTGAGGATCCTGCTTCCTCCTCTCTCTCTGCCTGCCTTTGTGCCTACTTGTGATCTCTATCTCCCTGTTAAATAAATAAATAAAATATTTTTTAAAACCCTCTGTATTCAAATTACAAGCAGACTTTATATAATAAATGTCTTTTTATTATATAAATGTCATTATTTTTATAATTTTTATACATTTGTATACATTTTATACATTTGTATAATAAAAGTCATTATATAATAAAAGTTTCGTGAACATCCTCTTTGTTTTATATCATTCCACTCTGATACCAGCCCACTAATTTTCTAGGGAATAACACTGGGATGGTGAAAAGTCAGAGTTTGAAATCTTAAGCAAAGGAAATCAGTGGGCCCGGGCTGAGATAGTGCTTAAGAGTGAGTGTAGGAACTGAAATCATCTTGGTGGTTTTAACATTTATGAATTTTTACTATATCGAAATAAATATAAAATTTGGGAGTGGAAGAGTTAAGCCAATCTTAGAGAGCACACCCAAGCAGTGATGCGCTTACCCATTAATCTGTTTCTCCCCATACATTGAACAGGTTTGGCTAGAAGACCTGTACATTTCACTGATTTCAAGAATTCAAGAATTATGTCTCCCAGTAGAAGGTAAAAGCTTACCCGTTTTCCCTTTACTGATGGGATGGTGGTGGGGGTATCCAGCCCTGCTAATATCCAGAAGTGGCCCTGACTCATACCAGGGCTGTGTTACTCTCCTCTTGGACATAAATGTCAAGGGGGTATCATGGAATACCAATGCCAGAAAAAGTTACTCTGAGATCATGATAAAGGGGGACAACATGAAGGTAATTCATAATTGTTTTCTAAATATAGAAAGGAAGATCACGATGCCACCCCCAAAAATACCGGGCACCCCATTCTCTTTGTTAATATGAGTGACATCTACCTTGTTACCAATAATGGTTTCTTCTGACTATAATTTTCCCTCCTATAGATAGATTTATTGATATCATAGAATTGCCTCTGCATTCAGCATCCAATTAAATGTTATTAGATTCAACATCCAATCTAAATCCAATCTAAAGGGACCCCCCACTTTTCGTTCTTCCCTCAAATCACCCAACCAAAACCTAATCCAACAGTAGAATTTTTTCTAACACCTCCTACCCAGACACCCACTGGTTCCCCATGGTGTACATCCTCCCTAATTGCAATGAATAATAATCCCAGCTTGTTCTGGATAAAACTTGTTCACATGAGTGTTCCTGGTGGTCTCTGGCTAGAGGGTGTGGACTTTGGAATGATCTCATGGCAACCAGCTGGCTCTCCCTCCCCAAAGAGAACATCCCCATTCTTCAACCCTCCCTCCAAACACCACTCATTCCACAGCACTTCTCTCCTCCCCAGCTGAGTCAGGCCCCACATGCCCTGTTCTCCAGACCCCTTGCACTCCCTCCTGTGAAAGCCACTGCCTATCATGGCAGGCTTCTCACAAGCGCATTGAAAGCTCCCGCAGGCCCAGGGAGAAATGTCTGACCACATTGCCTGTACTTAATCTGGCGCCTGTTGAGACAGATCAGTAAAAGTTGGCTTATTAATGGATACATGAAGAAGAGCTTTCTAATCTACCTAAAGACTGAATCATAACAGTGTAATCACATTTTTGAAAAGGTTTCCATGTAGCCAATATGTTTTGAAAAGAATCTGTAAGATAAAATAGCATTAACAATTGAAATTTAATGATGCGAAGAAAACTCCAAATTATTGAATCTAAGTATTTTATTTTATATGTCAAATACAAATATCCTTGTAGCTTTTGAAATTAACCACAAAACTTAAGTGTTTACAGAATACAGTTTAAAAAGCAATTTTACCTTAAGGTATTATTTCTATGATGACAAAAAATTCATTTAAAAAACTGTTATCAAAGAATATATTTAAGATAATTTAAATATGCAACTTGCAACAGCTACATATATTGTAAATCTACTATTCTAAAAACAAGAAACAATTATCTCTTGTTTACTTTAACATTTAATGTGCTGAAAAATCTAGAGAACCACTGGTTTATTAATAAATTCATATGAAAAAGGGTAGTGAACAATCACACTGCATGCATTTTCCCTCTTTGAAAATTATTTTTGAATTATTGAAAGTGTTTAAAGACATTATTTGAAAGGTGTGTGAGAGAAAGGAAAATATGCCTGCATGCTTATCGCCTAACAATTTAAATTAAAAATATACAGAGGTGCTAACTTTCCAATTTAAATTATAAATATACAGAGATACCAACTTTCAGTTATTAGATGAATAAATTTTAGAGATTTAATACACAAAATGGGGGTTATAGTTATAATAAAGTATTATATATTGAAATTTGCTAGGAGAGTAGATCTCAAGTGTTCTCACCACAAGAAAAGGGCAAAGACATAATGTGATGTGTATATTGGCTGGGGAGACAAGATGGCAGGGAAGTAGGAGGAGGCGCCGTTTCAACCTGTACCCTAAAGCGAGCTGATTACCTACCAAAGAACTCCGATCACTCATGAAATCAGCCTGAGATCAGAATTATACATGTCTGGATCTCTACAGGGGCAGAAGATGCCAGTGGGCAGGTAAAGCAGAGTGGGAACGTTGGACTGATATCAGAATATAAACAAAAGGGGGAGGAAGCCACCAGAGGCGACCGATTGGAAAGTAATACACCTAATACGAGAGTGCCCTGCATCTGGGGACCAGCATTAACTTGGAGACTGGTTGAAAGCACTCAGAAAGAGCAAAGGATCGTGGGGTGGGGGGGAATTGTGGGAATTGGGGTGGCTAGGGACAGGGGCTTAAGTCCCTGGACCCCAGACAGCCTCCCCTGGTGCTGAGCCAGAGAGAGTGCGGCGGTAAAACACATGCTGAGGGGGAGTTTTACCTCCACACTGCCCAGATCCTTTAGCCAATTAGCAGCATAAATATGGCCATTTACTTAACACTCCCTTTCTCCAATGGGTGACTCAATACCCTTTCTATGTGTATCTATCTGTACGATTGAGGCGGGATGGGGGAACCAGGGACTGACATTTGTGTCAGGTGCTGTATTCAACGCTTTCTTGTTTTTCCATTCTCAATTCTCAGAGCACCTGTCTTATGGAACTATTACTCATTTAATTTTACTTACCAAGAAATGAAGACTTGAACATCTTCCCAAAGACAGTGTACCCAGGAAGAAGTGAATCCCCATTTGATTCTATGTTCTTCCCACCATACCAGGTTACCATGGACATAATAACATCTTCATGGTCAAATGAAATGATTGTTATGATTACTGTTCAAAGATCACCTATAAAAGATAAACTATTTGCACCCATTACAGGTATTCTTAATTCTATGTGTTGCTTTTAAAATCAGTGTTTCTCTTTCACAATCTACAAACTGCAGGCTCATGGGGCAGAATCCAAATCTTTCACTCAGTTTGCATGCTGTGTTATTCTCGCTGATTCCCACATAGACAGCTCCCTCACTGGCCAGCATCAGGGGAAAATCTGAGCTCTTCCCCCCATCATGATAAGTGTACCAAAAATGAGCTTCTTACAGAAAGAAATTATAAAGTTTTCAGGGAAAGTAGGCAAGACTTAGGAAAGTTCCAAGGTTCCCCATCTCCTGTGATAGAAGATAAACAGCTTGGGGTATTCAATCTTTTTGGTCAGTGTTTATCAGGAAGGTCAGAAGTTAACCACAAAGACTGGAGTTCTCACATTGTTTTAGCTAAATTGGTAGACCCTATTGATTTTTAAAAATGTACAGCAGACTGACTTGGTGAGGATAAATATGACTCAAAAAAGTGATTTTAATTGATTCATAGCAAATCCCTTACTTTCTGAAACAAATTTAAGGCAGTGGAGCTTTTTTTTTTTTCTTTTTTAAATATTGATGCCAAATTACAAAAGGACTAAAAAGGTGGTGAAATGTTGTCATGTTGTTTAATCTGGGTAACATAGGAAAGAGACTAGTCAATGAACTTCAGGATACTTGTACTTGCATAAATCCAGATGACAGGCCAACATGCCATACCCTTCTTGATGTACATGTTCCCTTGTTGGTGTGTTTACAAATGTAACCATTCTTAGTTCCAGCACTCTCATGTGTCTGGACTCCCAGCTTCTTCTTCTGCATCTCCTCTGTACTGGACCTATTTATCTTCTGAGATTTTCCCCTTGGAGGTTGATGTCTATGATTTTCCAGCTGACAGCCTCTTTGCTTTATAATTTTGCCTTCTCATCCAAAGGTCCTGCTTTCAGAACCATATTCATAGGAGTAAAATACACTCACAAATTGAATAACAAACCTTACTCATCAGGAGCAGTCTTCTAAAAGCATGTATTTATAACCTCTGAATACAGTATTAAGAGTTCTTCAGTGTGGTGGTTCCCTTTGTATTTATATTTTAAATGGTTTGATGAAGTAGGAAAGAGGTTAGGAAGGAAACGTTAGGAAGGAAAGGAACATTTCAGTGTTCTGGCTCTTTTTTAGCTGCCTTAAATATTTCTTTTTTCCCCACTTTTTTTTTTAAGTTTATTTGCTGAGTAAACTCTATATCCAGTGTAGGGCTTAAACTCACAACTCTGAAATTAAAAGTTGCACGGTCTTCCAACAAAGCCAGCCAGGTGCCTCACTTTGTCATTGATTTTTAACAGTTTTACTAAAAAAGACCAAGGTCTGGTGTTTTGTCTTATTTTGTTGTTTTGGTTTTGGCTTACCAAATACCTCTGCATTAATATTTTTTCATCAGTTCTGGAAAATCCTTGGCCAGTATTTCTTTAAATGCTGTGAATTTTGCTTCTGCTTTATTCTATTTCTTCTCTCCTGTTGAGATTCCAATTACACATCCTGTAGAAATTTTGAGCATGTTCTACATGTCTCTGATGATTTTATTTTCCCCCATGATTATTTTCTTTACTACTTATTTTGGATATTTTCTACTGATTTGTCTTCAGGTGCAACAATCCTGTCCAATCTGCTTTTACATTCATCTACTGATATAAAAATTTTTTAAAAAGATTTTATTTATTTATTTGACAGGGATCACAAGTAAGCAGAGAAGCAAGCAGAGAGAGAGGAGGAAGCAGGCTCCCTGCTTGGCAGAGAGCCTGATGTGGGGCTTGATCCCAAGACCCTAAATCATGACCTGAGCCAAAGGCAGAGGCTTTAGTGCACTCAGCCACCTAGGTGCCCCCTGATATCATAATTTAAGATACTTGATTGTTTTAGTTCTAGAATGTTTATTTGATTTTCATACATTCCAATCCTCTGATAAAACCCTCCATTTTCCATCTTCTCCATCTCTCTCTTGAATACATCAATCATTATTTAAAAGCCCTTGTCTTCCCCTGCTAATAGCTAGGTCATCTGTGATTCTGTTCCTATCATCCCTTGTCTCTCTTGGTTACCAGATCAGTCATCTTGCCTCTTTGCGTGGCTGCACCCTAAGAGTGTACCAGGTACATCCTTAGAGGACCCAGTGATGTTCTCCACTATTGGAGGGGTTCTTCTATGTCAGAGGATGTGTTGGTGCTGATTCCCCACATCGAGTTTTGGGAAAACACAAAAATGAAGTCTGCTGCCAACCCAGGAAACACTTCCACATTTTTTTAAAGCAATAGAACAGTTTTGTTATCGAATAAGCATTAAACTATAATTGCACAACCATTAGACAATCTGCTAAAGATGCTGCAAAGGCAGAGTAGAGTCCTACCCTTTCCCACAGCCAGGGACACTCAGTCCATTGCATCCTTGTACATTGTCCTAACTATCAAAAAGAAAATTAGAACTTGTGGTGTTTTTTTCACAAACAGGAAGTTAACACTTGGAGCTAAGTGTTGAAACATGAACCCCCTGAAATAGAAATATGGGGTGTCATACTCCTTGGTGTTTGTATTTTGAAGAAATACCTCCAAGATCTTCGAGAAAGACATTCTTGGGATGCCAAGAGTCTAATTTAGCTTTTGTACTTCTTCTGAGGCACATGGAGTACTTACAACTTCAAATTTCCTAAACAAATCATAGAGATATTAGCAGGACAGAGTTATCCTTCCCTTATGCACCAGGGAACATCTTACATTTACTTTTTTTGTTTTTTTGTCTTCAGATGGATATTTAGCCTTACACCAGTCAGAGTTACACTCGTTCGGAACTGGGTGGCAGTTTGGATAAATTTTAGTGAGATTCAGTGTACCTTCAGTTCCCCCCTAGTCCTTTCAGTTGAAAATCCATCGTGGATTTGGTTGGGTTGAGAAGATTCACTTCTTTTTTTCAGCTTCCTTTGATCCAAACAGACAACAGCTTCAAAATCTCACAAATGTCTTCAGTGAAGAAACCACTGTGTGCTTCAGCAACCCACCCCCCCCCCACATCCCTAAAATTTTTTTAAAGATTTTATTTATTTATTTGACAAACAGAGATCACAAGTAGGCAGAGAAGCAGGCAGACAAAGAGAGGAGGAAGCAGGGTTCCTGCTGAGCAGAGACCCCCGATGTGGGACTCAATCCCAGGACCCTGGGATCATGACCCAAGCCGAAGGCAGAGGCTTTAACCCACTGAGCCACCCAGGTGCCCCACATCTCTAAATTTGTTACTCTAATCTCATGCAAATGCCCCTAGCAGAGGTCTCTCACCAAATGCAGCAGAAACCCTCAGGCCAGGGGCAAGTGTAGACCCTCAGTGTCTACTCTCTCCTCCCTGTAGAGTTCTCATCTCAGACATGTACTGCGACAGGTCTTTCTTTCCTGAAGACCCTGAGGCTATAGGAGATCTTACTCTTCTTTTCAGAAACCTTGGCATTGCTGGCTCCTTCGACACAAAATTCAGCAGATGTCTTCTGAGGAAAACCACCCAGTGTCTCACGTTCTGGAAGGCTCCCATGGTCTGACTCTGGATGAATGACAGAGCTCTGCTGGTTTTTCTTGTCTCCAGAGGTATTTGTTGGCCTGTCCAACACCTGTTTTTCAGTCAGTGCCCAGAGCTGGCAGACATGCCCAGGAAGGGGAAAACAACCAGCTCTTAGGGTGCTTAGAATGGCCATCCCCTGTTAGAAATGGCATTTCAGCCAATCTCTGTGGCTCCTATGACCCCCAGTGCCATGCCCAATACAATTTCTGCGGTGCATGCCTTTGTTGTAAGAGGGATGGTTCTGTGCCTGTGGGGATGGGCAGGAGGGCAGAAGCTTCCCCCCCGAACACGCTCTGAGACTTTGCTTCTGGGACAAAACCCTGAGCCTGCGCTCTTATTAAAATAAATAGATAAGTAAGGGTATTCACATTTCTCCACAGTTTGTAGCAACCAATTCTTCAAAAGCACAAATTACCCCTAAGTCTTTTTTTTATTTTAAATGTCCATGTGCCTTTCTGTTTTGTTTCTCTTTCTTGACCTCTGATATTTTTTCTCAAATGACAGAACCTCCATCCCAGGCACAGAGACATCATTTCACCAGTCTGCCCACGTTGGCTTCATCTCAGCTTTTTGGTCTGAGATGTTACTGGTTATAAATTATTAAGTTATTAGTATTTTCCGATGAGGTGTGAAGAAAGCAAAATTATTTTTTTATTTAAATCTTATTTATTTATTTGAGATAGAGGTAGAGTGAGCAAGTGGGGGTGGAGCAGAGGGAGAGAGAAAATCTCAAGCAGACACCACACTGAGCACAGAGCCCAAAGTGGGGCTCAACCTCACCACCCTGAGATCATTACCTGAGCGGAAACCAGAGTCAGATGCTTAATCCACTGAGCCTCCCAGGCCTCAAAGCAGGATTGCTTTCTTTTGTAGCAAAAGAGACAAATGATTTTATGTGAGTGATAACTCCTTAAATTATCTGGCTTGTTACATTTGCATTCTTAATTTACAGGGAATGTGTATTCAGTGCATGGCATATAATGGCTTAGAAAGTTTAATATTTGATTAATGAGTTAGAATCATATGGGCAGATTAAATGAAGAACAGATCCCAAGTCACAAACACATACTGAAGTAAAAAGTAAATAATAGCAACCCATGGAATGGGAGAAGATATTTTCAAAGGACAGAACAAACAAAAGGTTGATATCCAGGATCTATAAAGAACTCCTCAAACTCAACACACACAAAACAGACAATCATATTAAAAAATGTGCAGAAGATATGAACAGACACTTCTCCAATGAAGACATACAAATGGCTATCAGACACATGAAAAAATGTTCATCATCACTAGCCATCAGGGAGATTCAAATTAAAACCACATTGAGATACCACCTTACACCAGTTAGAATGGCCAAAATTAGCAAGACAGGAAACAACATGTGTTGGAGGGGATGTGGAGAAAGGGGAACCCTCTTCCACTGTTGGTGGGAATGCAAGTTGATGCAGCCTCTTTGGAGAACAGTGTGGAGATTCCTCAAGAAATTAAATAGAGCTTCCCTATGACCCTGCAATTGCACCACTGGGTAGTTACCCCAAAAATACAGATGTAGTGAAAAGAAGGGCCATCTGTACCCCAATGTTTATAGCAGCAATGGCCACAGTTACCAAACTGTGGAAAGAACCAAGATACCCTCCAATGGACGAATGGATAAGGAAGATGTGGTCCATATACACTATGGAGTATTATGTCTCCATCAGAAAGGATGAATACCCAACTTTTGTAGCAACATGGACGGGACTGGAAGAGATTATGCTGAGTGAAATAAGTCAAGCAGAGAGAGTCAACTATCATATGGTTTCACTTATTTGTGGAGCATAACAAATAGCATGGAGGACATAGGGAGATGGAGAGGAGAAGGGAGCTGAGGGAAATTGGAAAAGGAAGTGAACCATGAGATACTATGGACTCTTAAAGGCAATCTGAGGGTTTTGAAGAGGCAGGGGGTAGGAGGTTGGGAGAGCCAGGTGATGGGTATTCAGGAGGGCACGGATTGCATGGAGCACTGGGTGTGGTTCAAAAACAATGAATACTGTTACTCTGAAAAGAAATTTAAAAAAATATATTAAAAAAGAAAATAATACATGGTGCATAAGTCAGAAGTCAATTTTGGGTGAACTCATCACCTTTTGAATTCATTTATTGATTGATTTGGCCACTGATATGTCAATATTGATCACTCAGAGTAATCACTCCAAGGACCACTGACCATGGGCTGTTCAGAATTCTATTTGGTGAAGAAAGTGATTAATAGTCATTTGTAGATGGATTTGAAAGATGACAGACATTTTCTTGATGAAGTGCTGGACAATTAAAAATAAGATTATTTGAGGGGGAGACAGCAGGGTGTGAACAGCAAAATATGAGATTCTCTCTGCTCTGACCATCTCTACTAACATGAGGGCAAAAATTGTAGGGCCAAAAACAGTTCATGTGCTTCATGGATCATAGACATCAGTTGATAAACCATGGCTTGACTGAAAAGCAAGCATTATATATAACAGAAATTGGGATCAATAATACCAATATCTTGCTGTGTATTCCATAATGACCATTCTTATGCTTTGAGGTATAAAAAAATTAGGATTCTTTGTATTTACTGCAAGAAAGATCGTATACCTTAAGCAAAGGGGAGCACGAAGTCTCTTGTGTTCATTACTTGAACCTGTGGCAGGTGGGAGGCTGCTGGTGAGCTGCTGGAATGGTTCCTGGTTGGAACCAGTGAGCCAGCCACAGGGCGCCAGTGAACCGAGTTGAATTTCCACTGCAGCAAGTGCGCAGGAGGCAGGCTGTGTCCCCACGACTAGTTCCCTTACCCTCCGTGCTCTCTGTGTGATACCAGCACCCCCACCATCTGCGGTTCCTGGACCAGAACCGCCTGCGGGCCTAGCCCCAGCACGGGGTGGGTGATGGGGTGGTCCCACCACTGGCAGTCTCTCCCCACCGACAAGTAAGACATACTCAGGTCAGGACATGAATATTGACTCAGGAAAACCTACCAGGTGAGATCTGGAATCCTAAGATGGGGTCCAAGTTTCAGTCCTGTAGTTGGCCGATACTGGTACCTTGGCCATGGTGGAATCCACGGAATGGCACTGGAAGTCAGAAGACCTGGGGTTCCTCTCTCAGGCCCACCCCACATCTCTGGGTATCAGCCGACTTACACTTGGTCATGGTGAGCTGAGCCCAGGCAGCCTCACTCCTTCCCTCCTTGCCTTCTTTGTAGCACAGACACTCACAGACATCCACCCAGACAATGCGGTGGGGTGTTCTTTCTGGCCAACAGAAGGGGAAAGAACCACTACATGCAAGAGCATGGGAGACCCAGAGACCAGCAGAGGGGGCTTCTCCAGACTTCCAGTGCTGGGAGAAGAGGCAAGAAATGCAATGGATAGCAAGGGGTTCAGAGTGTCAGAAATGGTGAGCAGTGGGGAGAAACATAGAGGAGAGGAGAGAGAGTGCCCAGGAGAAGGCTGCTGTCTCCTGCCAAGGAAGCCCCCTTGACAAGTGGATGCTCAAGCTGAGGTCCTGGGTGGTGAAGGAGGGCATCCGCTCACACATCTGGGAAGCCTGCTCCAGGCAAAGGGAGAGCGGGTTCAAAGGCCCAAAGGCAGGGCATGTCAGCTAGGTGTGAGGAGCAGCAGCTGGTGGTGGATGAAGAGTGAGACTGGGGAAGATGGCAGGAGATGAGATCTGAGGGGGGCTAGGTCATGCTGGACCTTGAAGGCCACTGGGCAACTCAGGCCTTTACTCCGAGTGGATGGGGCACCATGGGAAGGTTTGAGCCTACGAAGTGTGAGAACATGGGGAATATGTATTAGGCCTTTGTCCCTGTGTCCTGGCACTGAGCTCAGAAGACCACTGGAATCATCAGAGTAATGAGAGTAGCTTCTGCTTTCCAGTGACATGGCTGGTGGCTCCAGGTTGCGGGCTGACAGCCAGGAGACCACCCATGTGGTAAGAGGGCTGGAATTTTCTGCCCCCCTTCCTGACTTCCTGGGAGAGGAGAGGGGCTAGAGGTTGAGTCAATCACCCATGACCAATGAATTAATCAACCGTGCCTATGTAATGTAACCTCACTGAAAGTTCGGAAAAGACCTTTTGGGTTGGTGAAGACATGGAGGTGCTGGAGGTTGGTGCCCTCCAAGAGAGCATGGCAGTGCCCTGTCCCTCTCCACATGGCTCACTCTTTGCCTCTTGTCCACCTGGATGTCCTGGAGTTGGAGCCTTTATAATAAACCAACAGTAGTGAGCAGAGCCCTTTCCTGAATTCTTCCAGCCATTCTAGCAAATTCTCAAACCCGAGGAGCAGGTACTGGATTGCCCAGGCTAGAGCTGGTCCAGCAGAAGTGCAAGTGGCCCAGGACTTGTGACTGGTTTCCGAAGTGGGGGACAGTCTTGTGGGACTGGGGGGTCTGCCCTAGCTCGAGGTTAGTTCACTTCAGAATGGATCTGAATTTTTCCACACCCAGCTGGTGTCAGAGCCTGGCCCCTGGTTTACAAAACACTCATGTCCTTTGGTGTCCAAGGCGTTGTTAGTGAAAACAGCTTGGGGAAGATGCTCTGACAGCTGGAAAGGGATCGCCTGGGGTGGTTGCATTCCAGCTGGAGCGTGGCAGCTGGGCAGCCCGTCTGCAGTGGCCTGGTCATCTGATCGGGATGGTGGAGGGGAGGATGGCAGCCCGCCAGCTGCTGGGACACTAGGTCTCTGAACACCACCACCAAGTCCGTGCTTTATTTCAAACACGTTGATCGTCTTGTGCTCTTCCAGGTCTTATGAACCCTCCCATCCAGGTGGCAATGAGGCATGTGTGCCGAGAGTTATAAGGGGTCCTCGTGGAGAATGAGGACAAGCAGGGAAAGGAGATCCGGCCACCAGGGGGGTGGGTGAGGACAAGGCAGCGGAGCCTGTAATGCAGAACATGCTCTTGCTTGAGATTATCAGGAAGCAATCCGGTATTACAGAACAATGTCAGTGAGCCAGTCACTGTATGTATGCGCTGTCTGTATGCGCAAGGGACAAGAGACGTTCGACTTCATCATCTAGGTAATAGGGAGCCAGGGGAGGCTTTCAGATTGAAAGAAGACATGGCAGAACCGTGGCTCACACATCTCCTGGTGCAGTTTGGTAAGGACCAAGGTGCGGTGGGATGTGCGTAAGAGACAAAAGGCAGGACCACCAGAGGAGAGAGGGAAAATGTGGCCTGGGGATCAAATGCAGGGAACAAGGAGGCTGGGCCAGCAGCCTCAGCAAGGAGCACTGGAGGAGGAAGAGATGTCATTTGGGTCACAGATTCCAGGGAGTGGATGCCACACCCAGGATGTGGAACCAGACCAAGTGTCTAGTTTAGGCAAGAAACAGTCTTTTTCATTTTCAAAATCAAACATCCAGTCTTAGGATTTACTCATTTAATGTAGAGTATCCTGTGCAGAAATTTGCTAGCATTTCCACTTTATATTTAATTTGTAGTATCCCGGCTCACTAGAACTTTCCATCCAAAGACTTCTCATGCTTTCATTAAGTTACACCAGAATAAATGAGTTGAGGACTTAGATCGTTTTCCTAGTTCAAGGTCCTATATGCAATCATCCTCTGTTGTCTTACATTATTGCTTTTTTTTTTTTTAACCTGTGTCACTTCTTGTCGCGCTCTCCCTGCCCGCAGAGATGATGCAACACACACACACAAGTCGATGCACAAGCTCTTCTTTATTCCCTGGTCGATCTTTCTCCTCCCTTTCTTTCTCCTTCTCCTTCTTCTTTCTCCTTCCCCTGCGGGGAAGTTCCCTTGCTTTATATAGGGCATAACAGCCAATCACAGGGGTGTTCACGTGAATAGGGAGTATACAGCCAATCACAGGGGTGTTCACGTGAACAGGGAGTATACAGCCAATCACAGGGGTGTTCACGTGAACAGGGAGTATACAGCCAATCACACTACTGTTCACGTAGAGGTATCTGGGGCTCGCAGGCAGTGGTGGCACACGGTGCTCATGTGACGAGCACGAAGTCATGTGTGGCCAGGGCGGATATTTTTTAGGCTGTCCAGTACTGCTCCAGCGCCATCTTAGGGGCACGACCGGCGCCATCTTGGGGGCGTGACCCCAACAACTTCTTCAACATTGCATATCTCATTACACTGTATCTACACTTGACTCAAGAAAATCTAACCAGAGCTAACTTGTGGGACAGCTTGTGACAACCTGAGGAGTCGAGGAACATTTTCTTTTTAATGGCAGGTGTTCCAGAAGGGAGAAGCATGACAGAGCTCAACTGATTTGATCACCTCTAGGTCCGATTTTTTTGTGTCTCTATGCTCTGAGCACTTTTATTCCCTTCACAAAGGAGAATTCAACCTTCACATTTTGCTATGGCTCCCACTGCATGAGCAGGGAGTGATTTTTCCACCTCTCCTTTCTCTCTCTCTCTCCCTGTTTCTCTCTTTTCCTCAGGCTTTCTAGGAATATTTTTTTTCCCTCGGGGGTTAGAAAGCAAGTAGGGTCAAGTCACATTTCCCTATATCTTCCTTCCTTCTAAGATCACTTTTGACCAGGAAGGCTAGTTGGGAAAATGGGGTGCACGGGGATACATAAACTCCTTTACTGGACTCATTTTGTGAGTTAATAAAAATTACCAGTATCTGGGGTTGTAAATCCAGCTTCTGTCCTGAAACAGTGAATGCTGTCCAGAAGTCCTTTAGCAGGGGAGTGAGTTCACAAACTGTGCTATATCCATACAACGGAACACGACCCATTAACAGCAGGAACACCTGACCCAGGCAAAAATGTGGATGACTCGGCAATGCATTTCACCATGAAGAAGCCCGACCAGAAACACTCTCCAGTCTCTGAGTCCATCTGTAACATCCTGGAAAAGGGAAGCAGAAGGGATGGAACACAGGTCCATTACCATCAGGGCTTGCTGGCGTCCAGAGGGTTCCATCACAGAAGCAAAGCACAATGGGAATTTTGCAACGAAGGACATGGCTTTGCTGGTGGGTATGTGACTGTGCACCTTGGTCAAAACCCATGGAGTGCACACCATAACCACACTCGTCACGGATACCTGTTAATGGGGATCAGCCAAGAGGTGTGTTAAACCACCAGCTTTAGCCAAGGACCTTAGTTCTCTTCTAAATGAATAACATAATCACTCCAGCTCCTTGGGAGAATGAGGTCCTTACCTTCCATTCTGGAGAATTCCATCCCTCCACAAATACCACTTGTGCAGGAAGGAAAGCACCTCAGCACGAAGCCAGCACTAAGCTGCCTGCTCATAAATTTGGGGAAGACCCCTTGGAATCATTCCATTCATCTCCTACTTCCAGGTTTGCTCCTTTGTCTCATCCCTAAATGACGTCCGTTCCAGAGAAGACTCGGGAAACTTTCTCTAGAGTGGTATATATACTTTCCACCCTCGGGTTCAGCACACATCTGTGTAATGAGAGAATGGAAATGGGGCCAGCCTGGGCAGGAGATTCCGTCTCTGCTTTTGGGAAGCAGCCCTTCTCAAAGCTCAAGACAGCAAGAGATGAACAGGGCATTTCTCTGATGGAATCACTTGTTAAATGTCAGGGTTCTGCTCGAGCCTTCATCTATCACCTCCATGCTAGCCTGCCCCCAAGGAAAACCACAGGGGCCCCCCAGTGTCTGTGGAGTCAATCTGAAAATCACTGACTGAGGGGAAATGTGGAGAAGCAAGAGAGGATAGAGGAAGGAGGTGGGAGAACCCATTCTGTGCGTGGTCAAGGCGGTGGCAATTGATATGCATAAGCAGTTGTGTCACTCCCTATGTAAATGGGGTCACATGATTCCCTGCATTTCACTACACATTTTGCCCTGCCCCTATTTTGGTGACTCTCTTTGTCAAACACTCCCAGCGCACCGGGAAGGTCTACAATATTGGGCATCATGTAGAAGAACTTCCATGTTCCAGGTCTTTGCTAGCTGTTCTGACTTCATGCATCCACGGACACCGGGTTCCTAGGATGCCCTCCAGTGCTCGTCTGTTCCTCAAGCTCACGTTCACACCGCAGCTCATGGACTTCTGCTGAGGCCCTTGCTTGCCCTCCGGCACCCACACTTGTAACTGTCTGAAATCCTACTTAAAAGACCAGTTTTAATAGGAGTAATGAGTGGACTCACCCAGGGGAGTCTTAAATCCTTTGGACCTAGTCTTCTTATAAAATCCTTTTGAACTCTTGTTTAGGAATTAAAAAGCAGAGATCAAGAGTATTTAACAATTGCATACAAGTCTGAGATAAGTGGGCCTCTTTCCTCCCCACTGTGGGTCCCTTAGGTGACCTTGCAAACCAGGCTGGACCTTGTCTGCAGTAGGGAGTGCTCCAACCAAGGCTTGGACCTGGGGAAGAAGTTGATCAAGCCATGTTATAGGGCAAAAGGTTGTTTGTTTACTTGTCAAGCAATGCTTTAGATGGCCTGAAGAGACTCATTATAATGACATGAGTGAATAAGTTGCCGCAGGAGGCTTTGAATGGAAGAATGTGGGCAGAGGCTGCCTGAGCACTGAAGAAATGGATTTCACTCAGATTTTTAAGGAATGGATTAGTGAGGAAACAGCACACAGGTGTTGTGACCGGATGTCACCTGAAGAACATCCTCATACATGGGAGATCTGCACCCTGCGCAGTGCCCAGGGACACCCCGTGCAGCGCCCAGGGACAGCATAAAGCAGAGATACACTTACAGCATCTTTGAAGTAAAATTGTTTCAAGGTCACTGGAAGTGCCTCTTTAGCTGTGGGTTTGCCTTGTGTCCAGGGTGCTCTACATCCAAAATCCCTTTCTCTGTGTGGTCTTGTAGGACCCCCACTTTGTTCTTTAACTGTTAGTTTTAATTAGAGTATTTTTTTTGCCTTGTTTTTATTGAAAGATTATTATGTAGTCAAAGTTATCAGTCATAAATATACATTCCACACCACATTGTTATGAAAAATTATTCCTTCCAGTTTATTATATCATCTGTAAAGGGTTTGTGGGGTTTTTTTTTCAGCATAACAGTATTCATTATTTTTGCACCACACCCAGTGCTCTATGAAATCCGTGCCCTCTATAATACCCACCACCTGGTACCCCAACCCCTCAACCTCCCACCACTTCAAACCCCTCAGATTGTTTTTCAGAGTCCATAGTCTCTCATGGTTCCCTTCCCTTTCCAATTTCCCTCAACTCCCTTCTCCTCTCCATCTCCCCATGTCCTCCATGCTATTTGTTATGCTCCACAAATAAGTGAAACCATAGGATAATTGACTCTCTCTGCTTGACTTATTTCACTCAGCATAATCTCTTCCAGTCCCATCCATGTTGCTACAAAAGTTGGGTATTCATCCTTTCTGATGGAGGCATAATACTCCATAGTGTATACGGACAACATCTTCCTTATCCATTCGTCCATTGAAGGGCATCTTGGTTCTTTCCACAGCTTGGTGACCGTGGACATTGCTACTATAAACATTGGGGTACAGATGGCCCTTCTTTTCACTACATCTGTATCTTTGGGGTAAATACCCAGGAGTGCAATTTCAGGGTCATAAGGAAGCTCTATTTTTAATTTCTTGAGGAATCTCCACACTGTTCTCCAAAGAGGCTGCACCAACTTGCATTCCCACCAACAGTGGAAGAGGGTTCCCCTTTCTCCACATCCCCTCCAACACATGTTGTTTCCTGTCTTGCTAATTTTGCAATTCTAGCTGGTGTAAGGTGGTATCTCAATGTGGTTTTAATTTGAATCTCCCTGATGGCTAGTGATGATGAACATTTTTTCATGTGTCTGATAGCCATTTTTATGTCTTCATTGGAGAAGTGTCTGTTCATATCCTCTGCCCATTTTTAAATATGATTGTCTGTTTTGTGTGTGTTGAGTTTGAGGAGTTCTTTATAGATCCTTTATAGAACCTTTTGTCTGTACTGTCATTTGCAAATATCTTCTCCCATTCCGTGGGTTGCCTCTTTGTTTTGTTGACTGTTTCCTTTGCTGTGCAGAAGCTTTTGATTTTGATGAAGTCCCAAAAGTTTATTTTCACTTTTGTTTCCTTTGCCTTTGGAGACATATCTTGAAAGAAGTTGCTGTGGCTGATATCAAAGAGATTATTGCCTATGTTCTCCTCTAGGATTCTGATGGATTCCTTTCTCACGTTGAGGTCTTTTATCCATTTTGAGTTTATCTTTGTGTACGGTGTAAGAGAATGGTCGAGTTTCATTCTTCTACATGTAGCTGTCCAGTTTTCCTAGCACCATTTATTGAAGAGACTGTCTTTTTTCCACTGGATATTTTTTCCTGTTTTGTCGAAGATTATTTGACCGTAGAGTTGAGGGTCCATATCTGGGCTCTCTACTCTGTTCCACTGGGTTTGTGGGTTTTAAAAATTTTTTATTTATTTTATTTTGCTTTTCTATTTTTTAAATTTTTTAAAAGATTTTATTTATTTATATTATAGATCACAAGTAGACAGAGAGACAGGCAGAGAGGAGCAGGGGTAAGCAGGCTCCCTACTGAGCAGAGAGTCCAATGTGGGGCTCAACCCCAGGACCCTGGGATCATGACCTGAGCCGAGGGCAGAGACTTTAACCCACTGAGCCACCCAGGCATCCTTAAAATTTTTATTTTGAAATGAATTTTACTTTTTATTTAGTTAGGCATAAAAGTTGCAAAGAGCATGGAGTTCCCATAGAGCTTTCACCCAGTTTCCCCATAACGTTACCTAACATAATCATTGTACATTTACCAATTCTAAGAAATTGACACATTATTATCATCCAAGCTGAAGACTTGACTGGAATTTAACTGCTTTTACCCCTGGTGTCCCACAATTCCACATGGTATGTAGTTGCTATGTTTCCTCAAGTCTTCTCTGAAGAGACAGGGACTCAATCTGTCCTTGCTGGTCCCAATGTTTTGAAGAGCCCAGGTCAAGTTTTCCATAAAGTGCCCTGGGGTTTGGGTGTGTCCAGGGTCCTCCCATGATCAGATGAGGTTTCTGGGAAGATCTGGAGAGGCATAGATTTTTGGAAGGATACCACAGAGTTGATGAGCCTGAGTCCTTCCATTAGCTCAGTCACATGGCTTATTACTGGTGACATGAACCTTCAACACTTTGGCACCCACCTGTTTCTTCACTAGAGTTACTATATTTCCCTTTCTGTTCACTATTTATTAGAAATGAGTCATTAATTCTACCCCACACTCAGCAGAAGGGAAATCAGACTTCACCTCCTGGAAAGAGGAATAGCAAATAATTTGTGGACATATGTTAAAACCAACATAGTAATTAATCAATATTTGACATTTGTCCATGGATATTGCCAGCAGCAATATCGGTGTGATGTGCTAATGGTGATTTTCTATTCCCCTCATTTGGACTGCATTCATTATTTTTCTGTAAGGGTGATTTTCTCCTTCTTCCATGTTTATTTATTAATTCAGCTGTTGGATAGATAGTTGGACTGCAAATAGATTAAAGATCAAAAGAAGAAAGAAGAGAATATAAAACTAACCTAGGGATAGGAAAGACATCAGAAACACAGAAAAAAAACATTCAAGACAATTAAGCATTTCTAATCAACAATAAACACCCACAGAGTAAGAGAGACTTCAACACACAGGGTACCACATACATAAACCAGACTCTATATTTTTGAGACATATCTAAGATACAATAAATCAAAGTCTACCAAATCCCCAAATTCTTTTTTTTAAAGATTTTATTTATTTATCTGACAGAAAGAGAGAGCTTGAGCACACGCAGGGGGAGGGTCAGAAGAGGGAGAAGCAGGCTTCCCACTGACCAGGGACTCCAATGCGGGGCTTGATCACAGGACTCTTGGTTCATGACCTGAGCTGAAGGCAGGTGTTTCACTGACTGAGTCTCCCAGGCATCCTATATCCAAAAATTCTTACAAATGAGCTATGAGGATGACAGCAACAACAAAGCTAAGGGGTCCCAATTTTTAAAAATCCACAAAAGACACGGATGGGCAATTTCCAGAGAAGAACACTAAAAATCCATTCAGTGAAAAGATGCTCAATCCACGAGTAAGCCAGGAAATGTATGTCGAAATAATGAGATACACTTCATATCCATCAAAGTGACTAATAAGGAGGTCATAATAACATGTATTGGCCAAGGTGGGAGGAAACAGCATTTTGAGCCCTTCTTTGGGAGTGTAAATCACAGAACATTCTGGAAAGGAGTCTAGGGAGCATTCAGTGACACAAAGTGTGTGTCCCGTGACCAGTAATCTTATTTCTGGGCCTCTGTCTTAGAGATACTCTTAAATTCATCCATAAGGAGATACAGAAGTGGGCTTGGTGTGTTGTGGAAGGGAATTAGAAACAACTTAATTTGTATTGTTGGTGAACTGATGAGACAGATGCAGTTGGTGCTTGCTATGGAACTTGTGGCAGGGGAAAAGCCCTAGGTGGGAAAAAGGACTGACAGCAACATAAGTAGCCCAGAGTGCACAGGGAAAGGAGAAGGCAGAGAATGAGATTTCTGGAGCAGAACTGTTCACATGGAGGAAAAGCACATGCTCAGAGCATCCACGTTGTACCTGGCTGCAGCATCTTTAGGGACACACACAAACATACTAAGAGGAGTGTTTTGTGGAGAAGGGTACAGAAACGTGGGGATAAGGGTGGGGAATACTGTGAGGACTGAGTTTGTGGACCCCTGGTTTTATTAACCTCTGAACAGAGGAAGGTGACTAACTTACTCCAAGTAACAAGCTATTTTTTTTTTAATTAAGAAGCAATAATTTGGACATGCCCTATGGCTCAGGAGAGACTGGTACGTAAGCAGAATGAGGTAAAAATAAGAGCTCCCACAGTTACCATGTTCAGGACACTGATAAAAATGTGGTCTATCCACACAACGGGCTACTATTTGGCAGTAAAAAACAGTAAAATACATGTTCCAGTGTGGATGGCTCGCAAACATGTCGTGACCAGTACAAGAAAGCGGACACAAAGGGTCACACATTATATGTTTCTATTTATAGGAAATAGTTAAAATTGGTGAATCCACAGAGACAGGAAGCAGGTCCATGCTTGCCAGTGGGAGGTGGGGGAGAGAGAAAAGGGAGTAACTGCCTAACGGTTTGGGATCTCCTTTGGGGGCAACAAAATTATTTTGGTTCCACACAAAGGTAACTATTGCACAAGACTGTGACTGAACTAAATCCCAGTAAATTGTAGACTTTAAAATGGTAAATTATATGTTATCTGAACTCTACTTCAATGAAAGTGTGATCTTCATGATTACCATGGAGAAGACCAGATGACTTCTCTCTGAAGGGACACAGTCTTGTCATAAATCACAGTTTACTAAATAATTAGTCTCAGTCCCAAAAACTGAGGCAAGCACACCTATCAGACTGATTGTTTGGAGCAGAAGAACCAGAGTATATCTCAAGTCTTTATAATCCATAGTTTGGCCAGGAAGCAAATAATGGATTTTAATAATGCTTTAGACATGCATTACTATGTTAATAACTAACAATGTTTAATATCTCTTTGTGGTATAGGTATATGTGGTTATTATGCATAATATATTAAATATATTTCTGCATTAAACATATATTATACATATCATTAAATTACAATAACATTGTATATTTATGTAATCATATATTACCAATGTGAATGTATATAAGCTTACATGATGTAGATAATTATATGCATTATACATCCTATATCATGTGTATTCTAGTTCTGTGTCTGTTGGGGGGATTGTGTGTGTAGAGAGAGATGTGCACCACTTGTATATGTTAAGGAATGTTGCCCAGAAGTGGAGTTTGGTGTTTTACCCTGAAGACTTACTGAGGTTTCATTAAGAGTCTTTCTCCTTAGCCCAGGAACAGTTTAATGGATAGCCATTAAAATGTTTTAAGAAGGGCGCTGGGATGGCTCATTGGTTAAGTGTCTGCCTTCTGCTCAGGTCATGATCCTGGAGTTCTGGGATCGAGCCATGAGTCGGGCTCCCTGCTCAGTGGGGAGACTGCATCTCCCCCGACCTCCTCCCTTTCATGCTGTCTCTGTCTCTCTCACACAAATACATAAATTTTTTTAAAAATGTATTAAGACAAGAATAGATAAATTTGATAAACGTTTTGCAAAGACTATTCTCACTCCATGTGGAGAGTAGATAGCATTGGTCTAACGTGGTGGCAGGTGGGTCAGGGAAGGGTCTCCTGCGGGGTTCAGGGAGAACAGGCAACTTGGATCTGGCTGACGTCTGTGGAGAAAGACTTCCATGGCTGGATTTGAACCACCCTTAGAAGACCAGAATGACTGGATCTCAGGAGACAAAGACATCAGGGGTTCTGCTGGGCTTCTGGCTGGCTTCACGATCAGACAGGTATGCCAGGAATGAGACCCTGGCTGTGTTTCAAATGGGGTAAGATTGAGGTGTGTCTGACGGTTCCTGGCAGGGCTGACAAGTAATCCATGCTCCCGAGCAGAAGCCACGTCTGGGAGAGGTGTTCTGCTCCTAGGGGATAAGCAAGGCCAGAGGCATGGAGCAGATGGTTTATTGGGTTTAAAGTGAAACCAGCATCCATTTCTGGTTACCGATTTAGGGGAAGATTTTTGAGCTTAGGGGAATTTAAAGTCTGACACCAGTATTTGAGTTAAAGGGCAATTAGTATTAACATTTCGTCCAAACTCAAAGCTGCATTTGAACGTCACCCAACCTACTCAAGGCATTTGGCATATGCTAATTAGTGATGTATTAATCTCACTGAGTACTGATCTGACTAGCAAACAGCCAGACTCCTCTGAACCTGGCTGAATCCACAGATCGCCTCCTATGTTAAGTCCCATTAAAAAGTAACATGACGGAAAGCCAATTTTCTTCCAGAAGTTCGAGCCTGAAGGAGGCAATCCCAAATGCCTTGGGGCTGGTGGTTGAGGATAAAAGGAACAGGAAGGCAAATCAAAACACATTTGCCAAGATGGACCTGCTAAGCACAGAGTCTGCATCTAATGTGACAGCTTTGGGTCAATTTGTCCAAACAGTTGGTTTGCGGAAACATAACCCAAAAGGTGGCTTCTGCTCAGTAAAGCTAAAGCACCAGGCCGGCCTTGGTGTCCTGCAAAGGCAGAGATTCAAAGCTCAGGGAGTTTCTTAGGCAATTTGGGCTGGTGGACAAAGCAGCATGGTTGGGCCGTAATCACAGAGGTTTATTTATTTCTCACAGTCACAGGGTCTGGAGGTCTGAGGTCAGGATGACAGCATGGTCAGCTTCTGGCAAGGGCCCGGGGTGCAGACTGCCAGTTTTCGCCCTCATTTTCTGGAGTGTTTTTCTGAAGTACCCTAACCCCATTCATGACGGTTGCCCCCTCCTGATTTAATTGTCTCCCCAAGGACCTCCTCCCAAGACCATTACATCAGGGACTGGAATTTCAGCATAGGGATTTCAGCGGACAGAAAGATTTCATCTGTTGCAGCAGGCTGGGGAAGTCAGACTGTAGTTGTCATGAAGACATTCTGACCCACCCTGGGAAGGACCAGAACCCAGACCTTCCACCAGGACTGAGAAATTATTAGTGAGTGGAGGCCACATCCTTGAAGGGTTCTGTGATTGCTCTGCACCGTGACCTGGACCCTCCAGCGGGAACTGTGGTTATAACAGGGAAACCGGCACACAATAGAATTGGTTGGATCGGGGGTGGCATGGGCCAGGGGTAGCACCCCACAACCAAAGCTGTGTGGACCTGTGGCTGTCATGGACAGCAGAGCCAATGCAGTAACTGGCACTTGATCCCTATGTTCTAGAAAGGAAGGAAATGGGAAGTCCAATACTCGACCTATGTGAACAACGCTAGTCGAGTGAGCAGAACATAACTTGAGTCCTGGAAAGAGAGAGCGATGCTTTATCAGTTTAAGCCAGTTTGCAGACCCAAAACACCTTGAGTGGATGGAAGGCCAAGAGGGGTGAGAGAGAGAAACTCCAGCCCTCTGCAGGGTTGCTGTGCATTGCAAAAAAGAAACTAATCAGACTTTTCAGAGATTATGAACACAAGCTCTGAATTGACAGGAATTTCAGGAGACCCAAAACATCCCTGTTGTCCAGCACTCAGAGTAGAAGCTTATGGAAATCCTACAGTCAAAGAAGGGCTGATCTCAGACTTGGCCCAGTGTATCCCTAAATTTATCCTGTGGTTATTTCGCAGGTCTGGACTGCATAGTTGAGAAGACATTCCTGGCAGCCAGCAGCATCCCTGTGTTGATTCCATGGCCTATTAATAAGTACTATTATGGTAAGAAAGCCAAGTGGAAGCCACTAGAACTATCTCTAGTGGAAAACCGTAAGTTATGGCGCATATCTAGAGGGACTGCAGAGATGAACGCCACCACCAAGGATTTGGGGTGCAGAGTGGTGATGGCCAACCCCTCCCCTTTCCGGCTTACCTATTAAGTCTGCACAGAGAACAGATGGATCCTGAATAATGACTATGGGTTCTCGTAACTTTACCCACATGGTGACTCTGCTCTCCTGCACCAGATGTAGCCTCATTGCTTGGACAAATTAACAGGTCCCCCACAATCGAGTCTACAGCTATTGGCCTCCTCTAACCTGTTGATAAAAACCACCAGAAGCAGTTTCCTTTCAGCTGGCCAGGCCAGCAATACCCTCTCTTGTCCTACAGAGATGTATCAGCTCTCCAGCCCTGTGTCATGGTTTAGTTCCCAGGGATTTGCCTGCCTTTCCCTTCCACACAAGAGACCATACTCACATGAGCCCATGACATCGACGACTGGGCCCTGTGAAAAAGAAGCCACAACCACTGTAGAGTTATTGGGAAGATGTTAGTCCATCAGAGGGTGGGAAGTACATCAGACAAATTCAGAGGCCTTTGACCTCAGTGAAATTTCTAGGGTCCCACCCAGTGGAGCACGATGAGATGTCCCTTCTAACTTGTCACTTGTTGCGTCTGACCCCTCCAATAGCCATGAATGAGGCATGATGCCCATGACCTCCTTTGACTTTTGGAGGCAAAACAGTCCTCATTTAAATGTGGGACTCCAGTTCATTTATTGAGTGACCCAAAAAGCTGCTCATTGTGAGTGAGACCCAGAATGACAGAAAGCTCTGCATCCAGTCCAAGCTGCTGTGAAAGCTGCTCGACCTCTTGGTCTATGTGACCCTGAAGCTCTGAGGGCAAATAAGATTGCTATTTTTAGCTTTGGCCAGTTCTTATAGATGATCTGCAGAACCTTAGGGGTTGGGGACCAAGCCCTACCATCCTCTTAGGATAATTGTTCAAGACGTATTAGAGGGCCTTAGGAGAGTTACTTCACCTTGGGCTACCCATGTGACCTGAACATGATGCACTGTGATGCTCAGCCATCAGGCAGGTGTCACCTGAACCACCACGCTACAAAGTAGAACATTTCAAGCAGCGTTCCATCATGCAGCAGGACTGCTATACACATGGCTGGGCCTAGGCAATCCTGCGCATGTAAGTTACACAAAGAAGCTGTCCAAGGGTGCCTGGTTCCCCACTCCTAACCTGATGCCTTCTTTCCCATTATGTGCCTACGGCATCCTCATGGAGGATGCGGTCAGTTGACAGAAGAAGAGAAAAATCATACCTGGGTCAGAGACGCTTCTGGCATGTACTCAGGCACCACTTGGAAGTGGATGATAGCCTCCCTGCAGCCCCTGTCCGGGACTTCCAAGAAAGAAAATACTCCTAGGGCACAGAACTTCAAGCAGGGCACCTAGAAATTCCCTTTCCTGAAAGGGAAAGTGGCAAGACAGGCAATTCTATACCAGCTCAGGGGCTGCTGTCCACGCTTTGGCTGGATGGTCAAGGACTTGAGCACAATTGGCAAATTGGTGGCAATGGAAACTGGAGAAAGGTCTATGGATAGAATTCTTTGGATGGCTAAAAATTGTGGAGATATTTATGTCTCATGAGAATGCTCAGCACAGGAGCTATTTAATCAGCGAGTACATAGGATGACTTGTTCTGTGGACCCCAGCCACCACTGCCATTGCTCAAAGGGTTCATGAAGAAAGGGCTGTGGTGGGAGAGAGTATATATGGGCTCAGCAACACGTCTTTCCACTTAGCACCACTGAGCGCCCAATCTGCCAGCAGCAGAGTCCGAGGTGGCACCCACTCTGTATTTCTAAAAGGACATTGATGGCCATGTGTCATGCCAGAGGAAAAGAAACAAGAGAGAGTGGAGTCTGAAATCCACATCCTCAGGAGTAGAGAAGGCAATTGGAGTGATCAAAGGGAAGGAGGAAACCTGGGTGTCTTATGGGAAAGAAACAAACATTGCTCAGAGACACTGGTCCAGAACACAGAGACCCGGGGCTCACAAAGAGTGGGGTTTACTTCTTTAATGCACCCATGCTCCCATGAGTCCCTCTCTGCAAGTTGGGGTGGCTTCTGGGCAAACACTGGGTTCAGATTCCTCTAATGCAGGAGAAGGTAGATGCAGATACAGGAGGAGAGAAGAAATATGGCTGGAGGCAACTTTAGCCAAAGGTCATCTGACAACCTAATTTTACAGACCAGGTTCCTGAAGCCCAGGGAATAGATGAACCACACAGCTGATGGGTGCCTGGGCTTCTCTGAAAGCCCCAGAACCCATGACAGAGCTCTGTGTCTGTAAGAGCTAGTGTGCCAAGCATCACCAACCTCATTCCCAGAGCCTTGATTTCCAGACGTGACTTTGTTTTCTCTCAAATGGGCTGCTTTTAGGAAACCTTTTTGCTGCTGTTCCATAAACGTCTGTGCTGACACACAGTGTCATTCTAGGTTCCGTGTGATGGCTCAGTGCTTTTAAGTTTGCAAGCTCTGGCACATCCCGTAACCCCAGATGTCTCATCGGTTCACACTGACCAAAACTCCTGTATAAACTTTACCATTTTCTGAGGGTTTCCCATGAAATACCCTGTTCCCTGGAGTTGAGGCACTTGTCTCCATTCTGAAATTCTCTTCGTTCACACTGAAAAGTAGATTTCCCTACTTGTTTTCAGCTGTGGGGGCCATCTCCAAAAGAACTCTTTTTCCAAACTGATTCTTTCCAGAAGACAGTCATCCCTCTGACAACCCATGTGAGAGGTCACAACAGGACATGCGCACAGTGGATTCGGGTCTTCTCACACACGGAAGAAAATGTGCCTAAAAGCGGAACTACACTTTATCATAAAATCCTGCATCCTTCATCCTCCTTAATAATGTAAAGTATACATAGAAAAAAGTTAGAAATAATTATCTTAGAAATAAAAAACCACCAAAAAATACATTAACTGAGATAAGGGCTTTCTTTGTCTTAAATTTGAAGGGAAGGATCTGTATAGAATGCAACAGTAGAAAATGAGTAACATAACGGACAATGACTTGAAGAGCAAATTCCTGAAAATCATGGAAACATTCTTACAGGATGTGCTTCTTACAGTCTCCTTGACTTTTACACATTTTTCTTTACCTGAGGGAGATTAGTCAATTGCACTTACCTCTCCGCCTGGGAGGAGGGAACTCAAGGTCCGGGCTTTAAGGTAGGATGGGCAGGACCGGGGCCCATGGTGGTTTAATTCTAGTTGTTTCTGAGCCTTTCTGGAAGGAACATTCCTTAGATGCTTCATTAAGGAAGGTTCAAATAAAGAAAGGAGGGCTTCACAACCCCCACCTGTGTCCCGAGGCAGGAAGACCATCAGCCTCACCTCAGCTCTCAGAGTGGGTTACCAGGCAGAGAGCCACCGCTCTGAAATTTGGCTCCTGGTCCCTGGAAAGAGGGGATGGGAGCATTTTGAAGCTCCCCAAAGACATTTTAATAAGGACAAATCCAAATTCTCAAGATGGCATCATTCAGGCCTTGATCTATAGTTTTGTTTTTTTTTTTTCAATCACTCGCCAATGATTTAAGATCTCAGATAGGGTGAGCTCACCTTGTCACCATTATAATGTACAGCATGAGACACCCTCCTCCCTTTCTGGCATCTCTTATTATAGTGCCTTTACCTGGATGTGTGGGGATATTTAGCTGGTATGTCTCCCTCTCCCCATGCTGTAATGTGTCAACTTCTGATAGGTGCCCAGATCTGAATCTAGACAAGGGTCATCATAAGTGAAAAGGGGAGGAGGGATGGCCAGGTATCAGAGTCAGAGAGATGCTATCGAAAAACACTTGAAAAAAAAAAGAAAAAGAAAAACACTTGATATGGATTTTTCTGTAATGATTAAATGAACAATTACATATTATCAGGCTCCAGTTTTTCATTCACCCCACTTTTCAGTAGCCATGGCCACATCTCTTCCTCCTCTTAAGTGCTCTCTCCCTTCCCCTGTCCCAATAGACACTATTGCAGATGTGTTTCCCAGAATACACTAGGTCACTCTTGAACTTGGACTCTTCCAAGGTAACTCTACTTTGAGCCTGGGTTCCCAATTCTAGGTCCTGCTGTCCCTGCCCAGTCCTGCCACCAAGCTCTTCTTCCCACATTCCCAGGTTGGCCAATGCAACAATTCACAAGAACCTCAACACATGCCTCTCAGCCACTGCTCTGCCCGTTGGTTCATGGCACTACCTCGCTTGAAGGTCACAATCCCATTCAAGGTCAACCAATGCCTCTTCCTTCAGTAGAATCTCCTCCATTGCTCCGGCTGAAAATGTGATCCCTTCTTTGCACTTCCTTCACGTATGTGTATCTGCTGCCATAATGAGTTATCGCAGACAATGGATTAAACCAATTCACAGTGATTCATTCTCTTTAGTCAGTGGTCCACACAGTTCTTCCTAGACTACAGTTAAGATGTTAGCAGGGCCATGTTTCTTCTGGAGGCTCTAGAGGAAAATCTGTTTCTTTGCCTTTTACAACTCGTAGATGTGTTAGAATTTCTTGTCTTGTGACCCTCCTTCCACCTCCAAAAACACAGCATAGTATCTCCCTGACTCTGACGCCTGACCATTCCTCTCCTTTTCACTTGTAATGACCCTTGTGATTACATTGGACCCACCCAAACAATCCGGTATAATCAGCTCCTCTAAAAATTCTTTTTTTTTTAAGATTTATTTATTTATTTGACAGACAGAGATCACAAGTAAGCAGAGAGGCAGACAGAGAGAGAGGAGGAAGCAGGCTCCCTGCTGAGCAGAGAGCCCGATGCGGGGCTCGATACCAGGACCCTGGGATCATGACCTGAGCCGAAAGCAGAGGCTTTAACCCACTGAGCCACCCAGGCGCCCCTCTAAAAATTCTTAATTGAAGCTGCAATCTATTGCCATGTATGGTAACAGATGCTCAGGGTTCCGAGGATCAGAATGTGAATATCTTTGAGGGGGCTGCTGTTTGCCATCACTCTCGTAATAGCACTCTTGTGGCTCATAGGAAATCCTTCCTACTATTACAATTGTTTTTGTGCACATTTTATCTATTCTATTCTGTAGGATAAGGACAAAAATTAGCCAGTACTTATATTTGTGCTCATGGCAAAGCATGCAGAATGAAAAGCATGCCCAGAGACAGAGAAGCTTGTAGTCGAGGGAAAAGCAGTCTGGGGTGAGCTAGAGAATCATGAGTAAATGCAAGTCTTGTTTGATGGGTCCACTGACCCAAAGGCCCATGTTAGCAGTGCTTCTTCTTTAGCTGCAATTTTTAACCTATGCCATAAAAACCTAAAGCACTTGGAGTGTAGTGGTCTTCCCAAGAGTTAAATTGCAGGACAAAAGCAGATCATCATTTTGTAGATTTGTCCTCTCAATTAAATTATGAGGAACATGGAATACATTTTTTCTGTTTATAGAAAACCATGCATTCTCTATGTAGAGGTTGCTCTGTGCCCTACAGAATGTGATTTACAGTGGGAAATAAGAAAGAGGACTACTTCCTCACAGAATTTGGAAATGATATTCTTTCAAAATTCAAGAAGTTTCCCTCCCTCTATTTGATTGGGGTGCAATTTCTTGGGCCCATTCAATAGCTCTTCATCATCTAAATATTTCCTTCCTTTCTGATCAGTTTTTCATTCATAATAAAGATCTTCTGAAAGTGTGTATTTGGCTGAATCTAAGTTATAATCAAGTGTCAGATACTAAAGCTTACACTCATGGACATGGTTGTTTATGAATTTTTAACTATTTTATACTTCTATATTTATGGACAGTAGGTAAGCATCTATGATACTTTTTCTTTTTTTCAGAGAGGATTGGATGGGAGGGAAGGGTGGAGGGAGAGGGAAGAGAGAATCTCAGGCAGACTCCAAGCCAAGGGTGCAGTCTGACATAGGGCTAGATCTCACGACCTTGAGATCATGACCTGAGCTGAAATCAAGTGTTGGACGTTCAACCAACTGAGAAGTTGCCCTGAGAAGTTGTCCCTTCAATACCCTCACTGCCTTGTCTCTAGAGCTGCTTTTGATGCTGTTTCACTGCACTTTTGTTCTCTGGAACACTCATGTTGATGGTCTTTCATGCACAATTGTTATTGGATTAAATGGCACCCTAGTGGCTTCTAGAATCAAACAGGACTTTTCCCTTTTCTAACTTAGAATCAAAGAGTAATCTCTCACAAGGGGCATAAAAAAGATATTTTTTCATTAGGTGTTTTCTTTTAGGCTAGCAGGTCTTTATAGAGATTTTTAAAAGCTTCTAATTTTTTTTAAAAAGGTTAATTCATCTAATTTCAAGTCTATTCGGTAGAAATCAAAATTATCAAAACATCAAATGATGCATTCTTCAAAAGGTAACCATAAAAATCAGCTTCACTGCACAGAATAGACCCCCAAAAAGATGGCTGTCGGCCACCAGCCTTGCCAGAGAGGTCTGTTTGCCTCCAAGACAATGTGCTTTTTACAGTCTGTTAGTTTCCATAGTCTTCAGTCAAAGACCACGTCATTAACACCATTTTTGGGTTCTGAACCAAAAGGACGAGATGTTAAGAATCAGGAAATAGATTATTATGTCCATACTCTACCGTATACTCTTAAAATGTATATACTTTATTTACCATTATAAAATGTAAACTCCAGAGTAATCAAACATACGCTTACTGAACCTTAAAATTATCAGAGTAAATTCCAAAAGCAGAGAAGAGAAGAAAATATGGAAATATACAGGAAACAAAGGAAGACTTAAGAGATCACAGGAATATGAATAAATATACTAGTAGATGAAAACAGGACAAATCTGTCTCTTACAATAAAAGTTCCTCCCAAGAGATCCCAAAGCAGGACCCAACTATGTCTGAGTGAAACTTCAGAGACTTTGTGAGTCAGAGGAGGTCAAGGACAAAAGGACGGGAACTGGTATAACTAGTGGAAGGGAAATGGAGACAAATAGAAAACAGAAAGACAACAGAAATAAAACAATAAAAAAAAACAAAGTACATTTATATTCAGGATAAAACCCAGTCACAAGATACAGATGAGCATTTCATAAAGGCAGCCATCACCCAGGAGATGGGCTGCTAGATTTGAGGATGTGGAGTGTCCCCAATGGTTCCTTTATAGGGCCTCTGATGAAATCGCATACCTGAGGTTCTTGCCAGAATATTCCAGCTGCCTGATATCTTCTGGCTGCTGTGGTGAGGGTATGAGGAGACATCAGTCCATGATGCCTTCATTACCAGGATCTTGCCATGAGGACCTGTGGCATCTGAGATGATGAAGGAGTTACTAGCCAGCATCCCTGTGCTAATATTTGATGCTGTGTCTTACTTCCTGATGCTCACCTTCCATGTCTTCAGAGGGGGCCTGGTGCCATGCCCAGTTCCACTGGGTAAACCACAAATAGTCCAGTTAAGAAATAGACCCGGAAGAAACAGTCCCTTGCCTCTTTTTGGTGTCCTGTATGCTTGTTGACGCCAACCTGTGAATGCCCAGAGCAATGGCAGTTATGCTGGGGTCAAAAGGTGGGGATTATTCTGGGCAGGACATGCTGAGGAAGGTAGAGCAGAAAGGTGAAAGCAACCTGATCCTCCATGACATTGCTGATCCCCCAAAGGCTCTGGTCTTCTTGTTATGTGGGCTAACTTTTCCTATGGTTTAAAGATATTTCTAACTGGGTTTTCTCTTTCTTACAACTGAAGACATTAAAACTCATGCAGAGCCCTGGAGACGTTTGTCCTCCACAGCATTCTGTACTGGGCACACAGTGGTCTCCTGGTCTGTGGGCTAAGGGGACAAGTTTAAATGCATACAACCAGTTGTTATCTAGCAAACAGACTTTTTATTTTTTTTTTAAATTCCCTTTGTAAAAGGGTTGCCTTTCTTCCAATCTCTCCGGCAGAGTGTCCACTCCCTAACGGGCATTTCTAAGTTAGCTTGTTCTCGTTTCACATCTGCTGTCCATGTGTTGCATTTTTTTTAATGGATCATTTTGTATTTTTTATCTTCTTGAGCTTCCTATAAATTCTAATTTTAATGTTAAAATCTTTGCCAAAAGCTTCTCTAAATTCAACTTCTACACCCTCAGGTAATTCTCTGGTATTAACTTTGCTGTTATTTTTAGCATGAGATTTCTTTATGAGTTAGTAAATTTAAATTGTAGGCTCCTATGAGCAGAAACATCTTCAACCTGTAAACTGAGTGTGTGTTATGTGGTGTGAAGTGGTGGTACATGGTGCGTGTGTGTGTGTGCGTGTGTGTGTGTGATGTGTGGTGTGCAGGCATGTGCATGTGTGTGTGTGGTGATATGCTGTGTGTGAGAGATGTGTGTGGTCTGTGTGTGGGGTGTGTGTGTGTGGTGTGATGATATGGCATATGCATGTGTGTATGTATGTGTGTGTGTGTGATATGATGTGTGTGAATATGTGTATATGTGTGTGCTATGATGTGTGTGTGGTATGATAATATGGTGTGTGTGTGTTTGCCTTGGTGTCAAGTCTTTTAAAACACACGGTCCCTGCTCCCCGCATGGGGGAACCTGTAAACAGCCTGGGGGCACCGGCCCGATGACTTTGGCTTCACTCTCTGCTTTGCCCCCTCCTGCCCATAGCGTGGTAGATTTTGTTTAAGAGCACACCTATTCATCTTCGCTTTCCCCTTACATACTTTATCCATCAGAACTACACCTTTGCAACAATGAGGGTTCATCTGTGTGTTAATCTACTGTTTCATTTTTATTGGAATTCCCTTAAAACTTTCTAAAAAATATATGATCAGTTATTACCTTCCTTAGAGATTCTCAGTGAGTTGTTTTGAGTATAAAAAGTATACTTCATATAATGATATAAAAGGGCTTCTCTCTTTTTTATTTTGAAAGAACCTCCCTTGAACCTTTTCTGACTCTCGTGTTTTAGAAAAATACTTGAGACAATCAATACCTTTGATTACATATAACATAATGGCGAGACACAGGAACTCATCTAGAACGATTCCTGGCATGTCTTGGTCACTCAGTAGGTATTAGTGACTGTTGCTATTTTTACATTTAGCCAAATGTCATTATATAAGACATCTCCATTAAAAAAATTGAGATTTGATAATTCTAAAATTTATATGGAACCAGAAAAGACCTTGAATAGCCAAAGGGATATTGAAAAAGAAAGCCATAGTTGGTGGCATCACAATTCCGGACTTCAAGCTCTATTACAAAGCTGTCATCATCAAGACAGCATGGTACTGGCACAAAAACAGACACATAGATCAATGGAACCGAATAGAGAGCCCAGAAATAGACCCTCAACTCTATGGTCAACTAATCTTTGACAAAGCAGGAAAGAATGTCCAGTGGAAAAAAGACAGCCTCTTCAATAAATGGTGTTGGGAAAATTGGACAGCCACATGCAGAAAAATGAAATTGGACCATTTCCTTACACCACACACGAAAATAAGACTCAAAATGGATGAAGGACCTCAATGTGAGAAAGGAATCCATCAAAATCCTTGAGGAGAACACAGGCAGCAACCTCTTCGACCTCAGCCGCAGCAACATCTTCCTAGGAACATCGCCAAAGGCAAGGGAAGCAAGGGCAAAAATGAACTATTGGGATTTCATCAAGATCAAAAGCTTTTGCACAGCAAAGGAAACAGTTAACAAAATCAAAAGACAACTGGCAGAATGGGAGAAGATATTTGCAAACGACATATCAGATAAAGGACTAGTGTCCAGAATCTATAAAGAACTTAGCAAACTCAACACCCAAAGAACAAATACTCCAATCAAGAAATGGGCAGAGGACATGAACAGACATTTCTGCAAAGAAGACATCCAGATGGCCAACAGACACATGAAAAAGTGCTCCATATCACTCGGCATCAGGGAAATACAAATCAAAACCACAATGAGATATCACCTCACACCAGTTAAAATGGCTAAAATCAACAAGTCAGGAAATGACAGATGCTGGCGAGGATGCGGAGAAAGGGGAACCCTCCTACACTGTTGGTGGGAATGCAAGCTGGTGCAACCACTCTGGAAAACAGCATGGAGGTTCCTCAAAATGTTGAAAATAGAACTGCCCTATGACCCAGCAATTGCACTACTAGGTATTTACTCTAAAGATACAAACGTAGTGATCCAAAGGAGCACGTGCACCCGAATGTTTATAGCAGCAATGTCCACAATAGCCAAACTATGGAAAGAACCTAGATGTCCATCAACAGATGAATGGATCAAGAAGATGTGGTATATATACACAATGGGATACTATGCAGCCATCAAAAGAAATGAAATCTTGCCATTTGCGACAACATGGATGGAACTAGAGCGTATCATGCTTAGCGAAATAAGTCAAGCAGAGAAAGACAACTATCATATCTATCATATGATCTCCCTGATATGAGGAAGTGGTGATGCAACATGGGGGCTTAAGTGAGTAGGAGAAGAATCAATGAAACAAGATGGGATTGGGAGGGAGACAAACCATAAGTGACTCTTAATCTCACAAAACAAACTGAGGGTTGCTGGGGGGAGGGGGGTTGGGAGTAGGGGGTGGGGTTATGGACATTGGGGAGGGTATGTGCTTTGGTGAGTGCTGTGAAGTGTGTAAACCTGGCGATTCACAGACCTTTACCCCTGGGGATAAAAATATATGTTTATAAAAAATTAAAAATTAAAAAAAATCTATAAAAAAATAAAATTAAATTTAAAAAATTGATATTTGAATTCATGTCAATTCTTTTTTTTTTTTCCACTAGGTATTAGGACATTCTACTCAATCTGTCAGCACTGTTGGTCATAAAATAAACAGATTGCAGGCACATTTTCAGGCCCTGGTAATAAAGACCCACTATCCAAAGTTCTTATACACTCCACACCACCCCCTGCCTGCCATTTCTGGCAGACATGACTAACCAATCACCACATTCTTCTTCTCCAAGTGGAGTTGAGGCTCCAGGCAACCACAATCGATCTATCAGATTTTGTAAATGGGATGAAGGCAGTTTTTCCATCCATGCACAAAATCCAGGGCCATGGACTGATCCCATGAGGGAAGAAAATGGTTGCTTTTCAAGGGTCTCTCATTTTCAGAAGTTTAAATCCACAGTATACTTTCAAAAGAACAACAACAACAAAAAATAATATAATGGATTTTACCAATGAAATGAAAAGTTGAGAGTTCAATCACAAATTCTTACTTGGAGAAAATGATGTCTAATTTGCTGTCTAAAATTACTGATTATTTTAAACAGATTTGACATGAAGTAATTGGTTTCATTGTCTCCCAAATAATTGTCGAGTGAGAAGCATTGCTTGGGAGGGAAAATTAGCCAGGTTCCTTGGTGAGAATAGAGCACGGTAAATCCACACAACCAAAGACCATGCGCAGGTCAGGAGGTTGTTCCAGAAAATCAGAATTAAGAGGAAGAAGACACTGAAGAAGGGCAGAGCTTTTTTGTGTATGTGACCAATCAGGGATGCGTCCCAGCAATGCAGTAGCGCCTGACTTACTCGCCCCTGCCTCGGATACCCTCTATGGACGTGTGTCCCAGAATCATTAAATTACATTTTTTATCTTTACGAACTCACTCTACTATACTTTTCTACTTTAACCAAACCCATCCCTTTCTTATGTTTGCCCTTGGCAGTAATAGAGAGAAATAGGAGAAACATGGGATAGGAGATACAGTTTATCTTCCTTGGGCTAAGAAATCATTTGTGCCATAAACAACTAAATCATGTTATTTACAGAAAAGCAGAATAGCCAGGACATACTCCAGAAGTTTAAAGCAGCAACAGATGCCCCTGGGATGATAATACAGTGTTCACAGTGAAGGTAGAATTTGAGCTCAGTAGCCTGGTATCACTGCTGTCATGGGGACAGGTCACCAGAGGGTGTCCCTGAAGGAAGAAGTGATGGCTCATACGTTTCTGCCTCTCCCAGCATAAAGTATGTGCCCCGGGAGCTGTGTCCACACCACCCGCTAGAGATATGTGGCCATGAACACCGTCTGTGCAGGTGGGGATTATTTCTCAACCATTGCATCTGCCTAGTTCCCCACTCCCCACATTTTTATAACTTTTATGTCCTGTCTCTGTTCTTCACTTCTTGGCATTGCCCTCTCCTGGGATTCTAAGCCCTGGCCTGAATTAGTTTTGCTGGATGTTTCCAAGAGAGCCAAATTAAGGGGAAAATAAGGACATTGATCATCCAATGGGAGGAAAAGGAAGGAACAGATGCACATGATATCATGGATTGCTCCCAAGATTGCATACTTCTGCTCATGCCAAATACCTCCTTCTGTGTCTCCTTCTGTAGCAAAGAGGTTGTCCGCTGGTTGGTGCACCTGGGGCTGGCTCTGATTTGCGTTCTGATGGTCCCAAGAGTCATCCTTTAATGCCCAACCTGAGCTGGAACTTTGCACGAACACTCTAGAAACTACTTTTTTAAAGGTATCTAAACCTCAGAATGAATTTGATTTTCTTTATAACTATGTGTGCATGACACATTCCCCTCATGTGTGGCATGAACACACAGAGAGTCAGTGAGCTGGGGGCATGGGAACTCGATACACCATCCCAACCCCAAATGTCCACAATAAAACGAAGGTGAATTTTGTAAAGTAAAATCTGATTCCAGCAGGATTGAATGTGCTCACTCTTGATACAAGAAACAACAGTCCCCATCTCTTCAGAGAGAACCAGTCAACCTCAGAGGACTGTGCGTTACCCGTGTCTGTTGGGTTTCCCTAGTGAAGAAAATAATAGGCCCCCAGATTCTGAACAAGTTAGAGGGAAAAAACCCAGTCAACATGATGGCCTGGTCTTACCACTTTAAAAACAGCTGTATATGCATTTGCGTTCAGATGAAAAGAAGACGACAACACAGAATGTGTAAGTCACATGTGGAAGAACACATGTGGTGGGTATATAGCCCATTCAGGAGCTGACCATTGACTCCAAAGGCACTAAACCACTTAGGAATTCGATAAATGCCACAGGCCAGCTGTCTTAGTTTTCTGCTGACAAGTACCAGACAGAGCCTTAGGGGCTCAAACAGCATCCATTTATTATCTTGGTTTTGTAAGTCAGGTGTTCAGGAGAGCTGGACTGGGCTCAGCTCTGGGTCTCATGTGGCTTATCTGGATCATGGGCAGAATCCTGTTCCCCAAGGTTGCAGGCCTGTGGATGCCGGTACACTTTATTGCTGGTTGTCACTCCAGAGGGGTCATGCTCTGCTCCCTGGAAGCAGCGCATATTTCCGCCCACCTGGCATCCTTCATGTTTGAGGCCAGCGACAGTGGGTCAAATCCTTGAAGTGTGTGGACTCTGACTTCTCCTTTTGCTTCTGTCTTCTGCCACCAGCCAGAGAAGTTCTCTGCTTTTAAGGGCTCATGTCATTGTGTCAGACACTGCCGGATAATCTTCCTGTTCTCTGTGCCATACGGCATGATCACAGTGGGTTATGCAGTTGCACTCATGATTCTGGGCCTTCGTGTGGAACCGGGGGGCTGTTCCCGGTGAAATATTTATTTCATTTAAATATAATAATAGAAAATGCATCACCTCACTTTTTGACTGATTCAGGGATTAAAAAACAAGAAATATTGTGATGACATATGCCCCTGATAAGTTTTAGTTTTCAAAATTGAATCTCATTTTCTTCCCTGACACATAGTAGTCTCACACTTTCTTCTGTGTTTTAAGGACTCTGTGACTTTGTTTCTAGGCAGCTCACCATGTCGTGTCATCCTAGAAATACCCACTGTCTCTTGTGAAATACAAGTTATAAGAAACCAATCTTCTCAGTGTGGCCTTGTTCTATACTAGACCTTTATCCAGCCCCCCCTCCTTTTTTTTTTTTTTTCTTGCTACTAAGATGGCTTTCCTTCTGAAATCATGCTTACTTCCAACTCAGGCTCACGCATTCTCATGAGAAGCTAGTTTTCTGAGCAGGCTTCTGAAAGTCTGGGAATTCCCTGAAGACAAAACAAGAAAAAGTATAATTTTTGTAAATGGCTTCCTGTGGTCGGGTATATCCACATGATTACCACTATTTGCAGGATTATTAAATATTCCAGAAAGCATTCAAAAATACCACAAGGGCCCCCAACACTCCTGGCTCCTTTGAGAACCTTACAAGCAAACAAACATACATAAGAGAGTGGAGGAAAATGTTGCAGGGGAGAACTCTGTGAGCACAGATGTGCCTGTGGGTAGACATCTGAGTACATGACCACCCGGGAGTCCCCAGGCAATCCTCTACCTGCCAACATCCAGGTTCTGAGTGGACGGTTCTGGGCCAGGAGTGGGTTCCTGCAGGCCTGGGGATTGCTGAAAGCAGGAAAAAAAGCAAGCAAAAAAAAAAAGGTCTGACTTCTAGTGGAGAATTAATAATTCAGGATATTAACAAGCTTTTGGCACATTTTATTTTTGTTTTCTTTGTTCACGAGCAATCTTAAAGTTCATTGGAAATATTTGTGTCCGTTACATTTTGAGTTTAAATACTACAGCATGGCAGGAGAGGGTGCTCTCCAAACTTGGAAAGTGCAGCCCATTTTCTTGTGGTGAAATTCGTGTATTGTTTAAATAATTTTCACCAGAAATGTCCAGACCAATTTCTGAAATAAGTAGATATTTTTTCTTCCTGCCATGGGATGGCTCCATCTGATGTGATTTCTCGGGACAGACTGGGAGGACGTCTCAGCTTCCCCCGGAGGCTCCTCCTGGGCTGTGTTCTGTGGCTAGGCAGAGTGTGTTGGCATCTATCACATGTCTAATCCTGAGTTTACTGGGTGATCAAGAAACTGACATGAGGGAGAAGAAGATATGATTTACGGTCATGTGGTGAACTTCCCAGAAATCATAAACCTTTATGACTCCAAGGAGCGGGTATTGTGCCCTCCCACAATTCCTTTGTGTTCACCAAATGTCCATTGATGGATCCTTAAAAACATGTCTGTCATAGATCATGCCATGAGGTTCAGTGAGGAATTTGGAAGGAGTTAGAACAATGAAGGGTTGTTGTCATAATGAAAGTTGTTTCCTTCAGGTTGTCTTAAGTGACTCCAAGGTTGCTGTCCTTAAAGGTACCAATGGGAAAGTATGAGGAGAGCCCAGCCCACACACGGTCAGTGGCAGAGCACAGCCCACACATGGTCAGTGGCATTCATTCACTAGTTAATTGGAAAATCAGCCTCAGCCCTGTTGTGGTATCATCAGATGCATCTCACTGAGTTTTACTTTTGTTTCATGCTCCTTTTCTCTGGTGCCCCTCACAGCTGGATTTGTGGGGGGTTGGCAGAGTTGTTTTTAAGTAGGAAGATAACCTGCCAAGAGGAGGGATAGGCACCTGCTCTGGGACAGGTTCCCTGAGGATTGAGCGCTCAATTCTAGTGAACCTGTCCCAGAGCAGGTGTCTATCCCTCCTCTTGGCAGCACGGCCATGTGGACGCCATGAAGAAAAAGAAAAGCTCACTGTTTGCAAGACCACCAAGTATTACACTTTACATTTTAGTAGAGAGGCATTGCTCACTGATTTTTGAAAAGGGGTGTTGAATTGGAGGGGTAGTCTGGTTAAGTCCCTGGAGACTGGCTGTTCATCTCCCAAGGACTTAATAACTGACCGTCATCAGCTTCTGCATATGAACTGGGGGGCTGGGGACCCAACATTCAGTCCACAGCACATGCCCATCTAAACCTGTGGAGGGATGAGGTCAAAAGCTCTAGGACCTTCTATAGCAACGTGTGTTCAGAGAAGATCCAAACACTTGAGTCTTTTCACCTTAGATGGCCAGGTGACCTAAGCTCTTTCCCTGCTCTGACCTTCCTCCAAGCCAGTCTGGACCACACGCCAAAGTAGGATTTTCCTCATGTAATTCCACACCTCCAGCAAATTATTCCAACCTTTCGGCCACATTGGGTTCCTTGGACACTGTCCTCACACGCTGACTTTCCACACTGATTCTAACCCTGAGCACAGAGCCTTCCCAGAAGTGCATGTCCCCACTCTGATGTCTGCCACACATTGTTATCTTTAACATGCAAACCCCCTGCCCCAAACCTGTGGGCTGCCTTGCTAAAGTCTGGGCAATGCACAGTCTCACTGGAGCTGGAAGGAGAGAGGAAAACCAGTCTTCGTTAATAAGAGTGAGAAGAAAATAAAGCCACGTGAAAATTACTTTTTGAAAACTCTTCAGATGTAAATCAGACTAAGGCACAGAAGACGTCAGTGTATTGATTGGTCCATTTGAGATGGGGGGAGAGTGGTGGGGAATTCTGACTACACTTTTTCAAAGGCGTTTGCCAGGAGGGAACAGTGTGCAAGGGAGGATGCCTGTTATCCAGAGCCATGCCCACAGCTAGCCTGCGTCGGGACTGCTTGTTGAGGTGTGCCCGGGAAGCCAGCATCTACATGCATACCCTGAAATCACAGCTTCATGCCCCAGTTTTGCAAATGCACCAAACTTAACATGTCTCCCCACTGAAAACCTAGCTCATTTGTCACATGTCCCATTGCCCCATCTTGTCAGTCTGTCCTTCCTAAGCCCCAGGAGAGTGACACTGGTACAGTGTAGTGAATCCCACAATGAAAAGAGATGACATGTAAACAGAGAACATGCAATATAACATATTTTAGGGGAGAAAAGGAGCTTGATTTTAGGTAGGACAAGGGCAGAGGCAAAGACAGAAAAATTGCATTTCCCCAGTCACTCGCTGGTACTTCTCTCCATGGGAGCATCAGAGGTACCAGGGCCCCGGGACACATGTTCCATAGAGGCACAAGCTGTTTCTGATCTTTTCAAAATAATATGCAAACAATGTTGACAAGCAAGTTTAAATCAAGCAGCCAAACAGTGACGTGACCAGTTATCACAGGGGCGTGGGAAGGTTCAGTTTCGGGTGTGCTGGGTCTGGGAGGAAGAAGAGCAGGTAGGACTGTAAGAAGGCTCACGCATCTGCTCCTTGGACAACCGTCACGGGCGCCCCCTGCTCAAGGCTGCACCACCGTGGGCTTGGTGGTAACATGGAGACCCAGGACATGCGCAGGTGGCCCTCAGGAAAATGGCTCCAAATATAGGTCATGTAGGTGCCCCAGCCTAGCCCGGCCTAGCTGCTGCCGGGCAGTGGACTGTCACTCTGAAGGAAAGAGAACCAATGGCCTGGAGAAACACTGTTCCAGAATGTGGACATCACGGTCCCCAAGGTAAGAGGGACAGGACCTGCCCAAGAGCAAATGTGTCATTTAGCAGTTGGAGCTCCAGCGGGAAGCTGCATCAACCAAAGGGACGCTTTCACAAAAAGGAACAGAAACCAACAAACACCCAGTATTTTTCTGAAAGTAGAGGAAAGAAAGGAAACAAGATTATTACACATAAGAAGTCCATTCCAATCCACAAAACATTATAATAATTCCAATACATAAATGAACAGAAAAAAAGGACACACTACAAAATTTGCAATAAAAACAGCAAATGTATATTAAAAATACTAAGTCTCTAAAAGGTAAATATAATTAGAACTATGGAGAGTATTTTTTTTTCTTTCACCAGGGACAGTGAAAGACAGGACACCCACAGGGCTTAGTACAGCTGACAAACACTGGTGACCATTGAAGTAAAAAGGAAGAGGCTAAAAATACAAGTACTGAAAAGGAATTAGAGCACAGACTTCAAGAGTCCTCAGAACGTTTGGATACTTGGACCAATAATTCCGTAAACAGGTGAGAGAGGAGGAGTCTGAACTCTGAATAATGCATGAAAATATGCCTCACAGAGTTACATTTGTGAAACACTGGAAACGATCTTACCATGCAAGATAGAAGCATATCACGGAACGTGTGGTCCGCTAATAAAACGGAGTATTAAAGACTCTGAGTGTTTGCATCGTGTTTCAGGGATGGGAGAAATGATCAGGACAGAATGTTAAAAAGAAAGAACAAAATTATAAATAAAGCATGATCTCAGCTTTGGGAATAAGAAGGAAATGAGCCCAGGAGAACATCTCTGGGATCATCTTGTGGTCTGGAATTCATACACCATGTGTCAACTCTATAAACTATACCATCCTTAACCAAGCATCCCCCAGATCATCCCTCAACTCTCCCTGCTCTTCCCTGTATTGCAGGGCTAGCTCCTGCCAGTCGCATTTCCTAGGCACCCAGGGTTGGTTTCTCAATGGTTCTACCAGTGGACACACTGATGGGAAACTGAGAAGCAGAAGGAAGGAAGAAACCTGGTCCTCTGCTCTTCAGTCCTGGGGAACAGGTCCACTCATGGCACAAGCTCTGGGTCACAGTCTTTGCTTCCTGGAAGCTGGGAGCCCCACTCCAGGCTGGGCCCTATGATCAGAAGGTGGCCAACCCCAGGGTCTCATCTCTAGGTGGCCTCAGTTTACCATCTGGCTCATCAGCACCTGTGTTACTCAGGTGAACCCTATCCCCATGTGGAAGCCACTGCTTAATTTCCTTGGCATGCTGGTAAAATTTATCTTATGGATGTCACGTCATATGTTGGGTTTTGTTTTATTTTAGGAATCATGCACAATACTACCATCTTGCCCAATAACTTAAACTTCCTCTGTTCTACCTCTTCTTTTTTTTTTTTTTTGAGTAAACTCTACCCTCAACATGGGGTTCCAACCCACGACCCCAACATCATGAGTGGCCACCCTCTACTGACAGAGCCAGCTGGGCCCCCTGAAGTACCTCTGCTTGAAAGCTGAGTTGTTTGTGTTCCTTAGTTAGGCCCTCCTTGAACAGAGTGTGCTGGTGTGGGCTGGCATCCTCTCTCCAGGGGAAGAGGAAAGTGAGGTGCATCATGACTAGGTCACATCATTTGGAGCCACAGTCTCAGAATTGGAAAGAAATTGGGCTATCACCATCCTCGCCTGATGCCCAGAGTCTGAGTTCCCCCTTGAAGAGGGCTAAAAAGGATGACCTGAGTCCCTGTGGAGGCAGGAACTTGGGCTGGCAGAGGCGACACAGCTTCTGGTTGCTCTTTAACCCTCTTCGTAGACTTCAATGTAGGAGGCATTCTCACCTCGCTTTCCACACATGTGTGGTGTTTGGGAGGCTGAGTGTGAGGCCAAGAGCCGACACTGGGACCAGCAGTTGGGCTCTGAAGCCTGACTCAGCTCTGTCCTCTCCACATTTCCCCAAGTTCACCAACTCAACCAATGAGTATGGGCCCAGCCAAATTGAGTTGATAATATTCCCTGAAAATGTGAAAAACTTGTTTATGCACAGAATCGAGTCCACCGTGCCATCTAGAAATCTAAGAGAAAGCACACAGTGGTTTTCTTCCTATTCTAAAACTCACTTTGAGTCTACATTTTCCAGAGAGTTGGGCCAGCCTTACAAATCAGTGAGCCTTACATGTCCCTGGGCAAGTGAGAGACGAACGAAGATGGAACCATAGAACGGGCACAGAAATGCCTTTGTCTAGGGCGGCCTGAGAAGAAGTAGATGGCTGTGTTTGAATGGATCTGTCAGGGCGGCAAATTTTACCTTTGGCTCTCGAGGCTCTCCGTCTGTGTGTACAGGTCCTGGTTGCACGGGCTCCTGTTTCAAAAGCCACTTGGAGGGACGCCTGGGTGGCTCAGTGGGTTATGACCCCAGGGTCCTGGGATCTTCAGCTCGGGTCATGATCCCAGGGTCCTGGGATCGAGTCCCGCATGGGCTCTCCTTGCTCAGCAGGGAGCCTGCTTCTCTCCTTGCCTCTGCCAGCCTCTCTGCTTGCTTGTGTGCTCTCGCTCTCTCTCCTTCTCTCTGACAAATAAATAAATAAAATATATTAAAAAAGCCACTTGGAGAAAAAGATAGTTTGACATTTAAAAAATACATATATTATAAAGTTACCATAAATTATTTGGCTGTGAACCCAAAAGAACATAGTCTCAAAAACCAATACTCTACCTCACAGGAAAAAAATGAAAACCCTGGTGCATTTCTCTCATGCTCCCCGTTCATGCCCAAATCATTTATTAAGCAACTGCCACTTTGTTCAGAAGGAGACCTGACTCATCTCACCACACAGCTTGGTTTCTCTTCATTAGTTTTTGAAAGAGATGAAGTGAGAGGTGCTCAGCCAGGGCCTTTTGTTCTAGTTTCACAATGACCAGTGGTGCCTGGTCCAGGAGTGCGTTTTAGGAAAGGAACAAGAGCCGCTCTGTGAACTGACAGGGAACGCCTTTGCGCCAGGATGTGGGAATCACTTCAAAAAGGGACCTGGGTCTGAGAAACACGGTCACAGGAACAAAATGCAGAAGCAGTAGAAGAAAGGCAAGCTGGGATGCCTACTGCTGAAATCCTAGCTAACATGGCGGCAGATGTGCCCTCTCTTCCCAGACAGGATGGATGATGCTCAATGGCGAAAGAAAGGCACAAACTGAAAAGTCTCTAGTCAACTTAACTATGTCTGGGAGTTGTTTGCTGCATGTTAAAATTGTGCAGAAAACCTTTTATAGCCTTAGAATGTAAGTAGCTGTGACCTTGCTGGAGGCCATGGCAGTGGTTGAGTGAGTTACTGGGTAAAGAATGCAGAGGAGAGAAAGACTGATGGGAGCCCATGAACTGGAGACTCCCAGGAAGAACTGTCAAGCGGTCTTTACAACCTGGGCTGGAAGGTGGGAAGAGCATCCCGGCCAAGGAGACTCATAGGACCAGAGGTGGGGTCAAGAGACGCAGGTCTGAAAGGGTGTCGGTGGTAAGGACCCCATTGCATGACACCTCTAAGGGCAGCATGCCTTCTGATAAAGAAGGTCTTACCAGAGAGCTAGCGAGGTGAAATTCCATCTCTGGAGGAGTGGCTTCACAAGTTACCCCAGCAAGAAGAGCCTGTGTGATACTGTGATTATAATAAGATTTGGTCTTTGTCCCCATTACAGGCACAGAGCTCCTAAAACCCTTTGAATTTTCTAAATGGTAAGAGCAGTAAAGGTGTCTTGATATCCATATCAAATCCCTTTCAACCATCCCTGAGTTTGTGTTACTATGGTGACTTTTAGGAAGCACAGAATGGTGGGTGCTGGTTGCAGCGGTGGGCAGTCCTGTGGCTGGAGGGTTGGGACTTTCAGCCCTGGGGAGGGGAGAGGGCTGGAGGTTGACGTAATCATGGCCAACAATTTGATCAGTTGTATCTACAGAATGAAGACTCCATAAAAACCCAAAAGAGTGTTTCCAAGGGAATGGATGTGACAGATCATCTGTGATGCATTTGGAAAAGTGTTTATAAACACTTGGAATAACAATATTTAAAAAGTACTCCCAAACCGGTCACCTCTGGTGGCTCCCTCCCCCTTTTATCAACAGCAATCAGACAACAAAGAGAAATAAAAGGTATCCAAATTGGCAATGAAGAAGTCAAACTCTCTCTCTTCGCAGATGACATGATTCTTTGTATGGAAAACCCAAAAGACACCACCCCAAAACTACTAGAACTCATACAGCAATTCAGAAACGTGGCAAAATACAAAGTCAATGTACAGAAATCAGTGGCTTTCTTATACACTAACAATGAAAATACAGAAAGGGAAATTAGAGAATCGATTCCATTTACTATAGCACCAAGAACCATAAGATACCTGGGAATAAACCTAACCAAAGAGGTAAAGGATCTGTATTCAAGGAACCACAGAACACTCATGAAAGAAATTGAAGAAGACACAAAAAGATGGAAGACCATTCCATGCTCTTGGATCGGAAGAATAAACATTGTTAAAATGTCTATACTGCCTAGAGCAATCTATACTTTTAATGCCATTCCAATAAAAATTCCACGGGTATTCTTCAAAGAGCTGGAGCAAATAATCCAGAAATTTGTATGGAATCAGAAGAGACCCCGAATCGCTAAGGAAATGTTGAAAAACAAAAATAAAACAGGGGGCATCATGCTACCTGATTTCAAGCTTTACTACAAAGCTGTGATCACCAAGACAGCATGGTACTGGCATAAAAACAGACATATAGACCAGTGGAACAGAGTAGAGAGCCCAGATATGGATCCTCAATTCTATGGGCAAATAATCTTCGACAAAACAGGAAAAAATATCCAGTGGGAAAAAGACAGTCTCTTCAATAAATGGTGCTAGGAAAACTGGACAGCTATATGTAGAAGAATGAAACTCGACCATTCTCTTACACCGTACACAAAGATCAACTCAAAATGGATAAAAGACCTCAACGTGAGAAAGGAATCCATCAGAATCCTAGAGGAGAACATAGGCAGTAATCTCTTCGATATCAGCCACAGCAACTTCTTTCAGGATATGTCTCCAAAGGCAAAGGAAACAAAAGCGAAAATAAACTTTTGGGACTTCATCAAAATCAAAAGCTTCTGCACAGCAAAGGAAACAGTCAAGAAAACAAAGAGGTAATCCACGGAATGGGAGAAGATATTTGCAAATGACAGTACAGACAAAAGGTTGATATCCAGGATCAATAAAGAACTCCTCAAACTCAACACACACAAAACAGACAATCATATCAAAAAATGGGCAGAAGATATGAACAGATACTTCCCCAATGAAGACATACAAATGGCTATCAGACACATGAAAAAATGTTCATCATCACTAGCCCTCAGGGAGATTCAAATTAAAACCATATTGAGATATCAACTTACACCAGTTAGAATGGCCAAAATTAGCAAGACAGGAAACAGCATGGTGGAGGGGATGTGGAGAAAGGGGAACCCTCTTCCACTGTTGGTGGGAATGCAAGTTGGTGCAGCCTTTTTGGAGAACAGTGTGGCGATACCTCAAGAAATTAAAAATAGAGCTTCCCTATGACCCTGCAATTGCACTCCTGGGTATTTACCCCAAAGATACAGATGTAGTGAAAAGAAGGGCCATCTGTACCCCAATGTTTATAGCAGCAATGGCCATGGTTGCCAAACTGTGGAAAGTACCAAGATGCCCTTCAATGGACGAATGGATAAGGAAGATGTTGACCATATACACTATGGAGTATTATGCCTCCATCAGAAAGGATGAATACCCAACTTTTGTAGCAACATGGACGGGGCTGGAAGAGATTATGCTGAGTGAAATAAATCAAGCAGAGAGAGTCAATTATCATATGGTTTTGCTTATTTGTGAAGCATAACAAAGAAATGGAGAGGAGAAGGAAGTTGAGGGAAATTGGAAGGGGAGGTGAACCATGAGAGACTATGGACTCTGAAAAACAATCTGAGGGTTTTGAAGGGGTGGGGGATGGTGGGTTGGGGGAACCAGGTGGTGGGTATTATAGAAGGCATGGATTGCATGGAGCACTGGGCGTGGTGCAAAAATAACGAACACTGTTATGCTGAAAATAAATAAAAAATAAATTTTAAAAAAGTACTGCCCACTTAGTAGGAAGTAAACAGTATTTTTTTAAGCAAAGAGATGCATTTGACATTCTTTGACACATTAAGCTAAGTGTTAAAAACATGTCTATTTATGACGGTTATGAGAGTTTTTTGCAAGTTACTTTAAGTAGAGTGTTATTTCAGGGAACAGAAGAGACAGAAAAATAATAATAATGATAAAACCACAAACCCCCAAAGGGTGAAGGTGTGGGGTACGGGGTTTGGAGAGGCAGTCCCTGGAGGGAGCATGGAAGTTCTGTGTCCTTCCCTATGCCAGGCTCTGTCCATCTCTCCCATCTTCTGTTCCTAAGTTTTATCCTTTTATAATAAACCTATACTCCAGTAAGTAAAATGTCTCTGAGTTCTGCAGCCATTTTAGCAAATTTATCAAAACCAGGGTAGGTCTGGGAGAGTGGATCGTGAGACCCAACCTAGAGCTAGGCCAGGAGCACAGGGCACAGCCTGAGCTCACGACTGACGTCTGATGCAGGGCGAGGACCAGTTTTGTGAGACTGCGTCCACAGCCTGGAGGATCTGATGCCATCTCCAGGTAGATGCTGTCAGAATGGAGTTACTTGCTTGGTGGTGCAGGGGGTGCCACACTCAGAACTAGGGTCAGTGTCTGAGTCTGGAGCCCCTCAATGAGCTGCGCCAGGGACCAGGGGCCCGGGAAGCTGCAGTGGCCACTGTGTGCCCCTCCCCTATGCTTAGGGAATGCACAACAGCATGAGTCCAAAAGGCTGACCCTAATGACAACCCAGTTTGGCCTTCAGGAGCCCTGGATGGCAGCCACTTGGAGAGAAATTGAAAAGAAGCAGCCACTGCTTTGACTGGACTGACCCAAACACCTTCCCATGACTTCACACTTCTCATAGAGCAGCAGAGAAGGTGGGCCTCCCATGCTCACTTCTGCCCGCATTCTAGTCATTCTGAAGCCTTGCAATGAGGAAAAGCCCTGATTCACCCCGGAGGTGGTCACACCATCACCTACTGGGAGTCTGATACACGTGGCCTCTTGAATTTGCTCTATAAACCACCTCCCCTGAGCTGGAAACCACAACAGGAGCAGGAGGGCTCCCAGGAAGGGGAAGCAAGGAGGTCATCCCATCTGTTGGGAGGAGGTTCAAGGGTGGGGGAAGGACAATGGTGCTCACTGCTGTCCCCTGGGGCAGCTCTGGGTAGAGGGCATGGGTCCAGAAGAGGAAAGCAGAGAGGTGCTCCTAAGGCCAGAGTGGCGAAGGAGGAGCAGGACCAGCCCTGCGAAGAGGGGTTCTGGGGAGAGAAGACTGAGAGGCAAGGACTTATGGGACGGTTGCCCCATAAGCACAGCAGGCTCACTGCCCCAGAGCTGGTGTCTCCCTGTCAACACTCGCCGTGCCCAAAGGGAAAAGAAGTCTCGCAGACATACACTTCTTCCGTGACTCTTCAATGCCCCGCCTCCCCCTGCATCCTAATGAAGAATGGAGTACCACCTCGCCTTCCAGGGAGGGCCCAACACACAGCCCCCAACACAGGACAGATGAGACTCACAGCAATTTTTCAGTCACATACGCTGGCATCGGGGGAGGCAGGGCACACCCAGGTCTGGGATCAGCAGACCTGCTGGGCTGGAAGACCTTGCCTGGGGGGCAAAGTGGGAGGAGCATGTGGCTAGGCCATCTGGGCCCCTCCCATTTTACCCTAGTGTCAAGGCTGCATGTAATAGAGATTCCGCTGTTAGGTCTCACAGCGCCTTGGCTCCAGGAGGAGAAAGGCATGCACTGGCAACGTGGGTCAAAGCAGAGTGTCTCTCCAGATTAAGAACTGGCTCCCAGGTCAGTATGCCTACACTTGGGAAAGTTCCCCGTCCCCATGCATAGCCCCACTTGGCTGACCGTGACCTGATCTTTTGCGGGTAATGTCTGTCTCATGAACAGGTTTTGGTAGGACTTCTTTCACATGAAAGAGGGGGGAAGCCACGTGGGAAAAGGCTGGAAGAAATAGGAAATAAGGCTTGCTTGTTCCACAAACCCAAACAACAGTGTTTTGGGCAAAACAAACCAAACACTTAAAATCGATCCCGGAAGTAGCTGTTTGTAATAAACAGTTCTGTCACCCTTGTGCTCTGGTTTGTTTTGAGTCTGAAGCACAGTGAGTTGTAAGTAGGAGGGCCAATGTGAAAATTAAATCAGCACTCGTTTACTGTAAACCTTCCTCCTGTGTCTGAGTCAGGTCACCGCCGGCCCACGAAAGGCAGGGAGACCCCAATGGCGGCCGGCTCCAGTGCCTGAAATCCTGTCGTCGCAGGGAGGACTCGTGGCTTGTCCGATTGACAGTGAATGCTTCCCACTCCAGTCACTGCGTAGAGTCTTACCATGTCTCAAATCAGTCTTACCATGTCTCAAATCAGTTTTTCAAATCAAGCGGGCTCTGTTAGACATGTGCAAATGACTCTGGAAGACCTGCAGCATCCTGGTGACCAGCTACTCCCACATGGGGTGGCTTCTCACATGTCAGTGACATTCCCACTTAAAAGCACCCTCTCACTGGGTCCCTCAGCCCTGTCTTGATTTTCACTTTGATCTTGCTTTCCTGCCTCTGAGTCCTTTCTCAGATAATTAACATTGCTGCCTACCTAGTGGTAAGGAAAAAGGGTAGAGAATATAAGCCCGTTCTCCCACCTCCTGGTCTGGACAGAGGATCTGGGAATCCACAGGGGGCCACCAATGGGATGGTGCCATCCTGCCCCACCAGGCTCCTGGGTGAGTCCTGGAGGTTAATATGGCATGGTCCCACCCAGGTCCTGAGCCGGGTCTGACTGAGCCAGGATGCATCCATGAGCCCCACTAGCACCCTGCCTGCGAGCCCCCATCTTAGCCAGACTTTTTGTGCCTTCCACGGGGGCCATGCTGATTTCAGCTGCAGGAGAGGGCACATGTTTGGGATCCCTGGTCTGTCTACAACTTCTGTTTGAGGAATCGGTTCCCTTCACCCTCCTGGATTCACTTGGCTTCTGTCCCAATAACTAACTAGCCCACTTTCACCCCCGTGCCTTTAACCCCAGCCACCATCTCAGGGTACCCTGTCCCCTGACCCTCTCCTCTCCCATTTTCCAGCTGCCAAGCTGTCTCTCCATTGCTCAGAAGTCCTATTCTCTGCAAAGCAGCTCCTTGGATTGTAAAACCAACCAACATCCTATCCTGCCCACTCCCCATGGACACTGATTTGGACATTAGATTGCCCTCTTAGGATCCACTTCTGAGGCCAGGACGCCGCATCACTGACCCCCAGCCCCTCCCAGTAGGTACCCTCATCTGTCCCATAACCCTAGTCAACCACTGCTCTGAAAAGGCTGTAGCTTAGATTGATCATTTCTAGAATTTCCTGTAAACGAAACCACACAGTATTCATGCTTGTGTCTGGCTTCTTTGGCTCATCAAACGTGTCTGAGAAATCCCCGTGCTTCTACACACATTGGTTCATCTCTTTTGTTGCTGGGTGGCCTTGCACTGTGTGGACAGACCATGCTCTGCACCCACTCACTGGCTGACGAACAGCTGCCCTGGTTCTTGATTTGATGAGGATGATTAAAGCTTCTATGAGCATCGTGCACAAAGCTTTGTATGGACACATGCTTTCGCATGTCTTAGACAAATACCCGAGTGTGAATGCCAAATCGTAAGATAGCAATTTCTAAGGAATTGGCCAACCCTTAAAGTTTATGAAGATTGTGAAGAAAATCTGGCAGAGATGGGTAAAGTATTACAGAAATGATGTCAAGGACGTGCCATCAAGTCAAGCCTGGGTGGAAGCAGGGAGGGTGTCCCGGGGGAGGTGGCATTTGTGCAGAGACTAAAAGCATGAGCAGGAGTTTGTCAGAAGGACAGGATTGCTGAAAAGGACCCATTGTGATGTGCAAAAAATAGTGTCCGAGGCTGGTCTGAGTTGCTACAAGCAGTTTCCAGAACAGAACACTCTCATGGTGGTTTCATGATAGACACTGAGTCAGTACCCATTTTTTAATTAAAAGGACTCAAAATGTGTTGTTTATATTAACCTAAAAGCCAGGGAGTACCAGGGGAGTAAGCTGCGATCCGATGAGAAGCATAACAAGTTAACAACAGACATTTGTTTACATGGAAGCTGACTCCTAGAGGGGCAGAAGGAGAGGGTCCTCGGCAGAGCTCCCCACCCCCCCCAGGGCTCCTTCTCCTCCCAGCGCTGGGACCCCAGCAGAAACCCTGCCTGTCAAGCTTCTCCTCAGTTATTGCCACCGTGATGAATATGGACAGAGCTCAGAGCACAGCCTGACACTCAGGACCAAATGACACCTGGCTGGTGAGCAGAGCCAGCAGGAGATGAAGCCAGGATGGACTTCTCTTCACCTGTCTGCTGGAAGACCCATCCACCTACCGTGGTGCCCTGCTCAGCCAGGGGTCGAGGCTCTGTGGGGCCATGCACGGAGCTGTGGGAGCCCTGCCTTCTGGAAGCTGCAGAGGGACGCAAGGGGCTGCCAAGATGCACCCTCTGAGGTTCTGACTGAGGGAGACATGCTCCGTAGTCCGGGAATCTCTGCCATCTGACATGAGACACATGACATAGGATGGGAGGTAATTAACTCCCACAGAAACTGAGAGGCGGCCTGTGTTTCTTGGGTCACAGATGCAAGGTCCTTCTGCTCTTCGGCTGAAAGAAGGGACCCCAACACACCTGGCTCTCAATGCCTTGGGATCCAGAAACCAGACCCTTCCCTGGTCTTGAGCTGGAGGTGGAGAAGCTAGGCCAGGGCCTGGGGCGTCCCAACAACACCCTCCACACCAACCTCTCAGAGCAAGTGAGATCCGGAGGCTGCTGGGGCTCACCTGTCCAGAGAAGCCACTAGCATCCTCGGCTGGGGCGTGCGGGCCCTGCACACAGTTACACGGACACGTCCTTCAGAGCAGGGACCGGGCTCCTGCTCCAGATGGGATTAGGGTCCCCTCTGTGACCTTATTTTAACTTCATCCCCACATCAAATGCATGATACATACCAGGGGCTGGGACTGAACGTATGAATTCTGGGGAAGGGGACACAACTCAGCCCCTAACAGGTGCACTGTGGTGGTAGTTTGTTGATTTTTCTAATCCAGCCCCCTCGGAGATGGCTGCACATCCAACTTGCCAACAGGGTCACTGTTACCTGATATCACCGCTGATAGCCCCCTTTAGCACTAGAGAGTCAGCGTGAGGTCAAGTTGGCCTTGAAGAAGGACAGAGGGTTTTGCCAACCCTCTACCCAACTGGGGTTTATTTCTTTTCTTCTCTCTCTTCTCGGTGTCTGGACCCATGTCTCCTTCTCAGTCTTCCACGTACTCACAGCCAAAGCCCTCATCGGCACCCGGCTTGCATTCCAATCTAGTGAAGAATGGTGACATGCAAGCAAGGAGTAAAGATAGTCATGTTTAGAAGTCTATGGAGCAAACTGGTACTAGTGTTTAAGTCTGGGGAGAGAAGGGGAGTTTTAGCTTTGGATCCTGTTAACTTCTGTGGTGGATTTTCCAAGCGTATGGGATTCCTTTTACGATTAACCAAAACCAAAAACAAAGCAGAAAACAAAGTGGGTATTCATAATTTAGTCTTTCCTGGTGGGTCTGGGGGTCCTTACATGGGGAGGTGTGAGGTCCCAGGGTCCCCAGGTCTTGCGTGGTTGGTTCCCAGGGAGGCACGTGGAATGGAGCTGAGCACCCAGCATGACAGCAGCAGGCACCCAGGAGAACTAGGGAGTAACATGCTCAATCCACCGGCACATGACTCTCCCTGTTGTGGCCTGGAATCAGTAGGGGGCTCCTGGCATTTTTGAAAGACTTTGGCCCCCTCTTCTGGACAAACTACTGTCCAGCTTTGTCTTCCTCTGCGAGAGCTGAACAATTACACAGACACAGAAATCCAGCATGAGCAAGTGTTACCAGTTTACGACAAACCTCATTTTGATACACTTGGAAATGACTGCTTATGTCTCAAAGAGGCAAACTCCATGAAGCAGGACTCTCCATGTCTGGTGCAGATGATTATCCTGTTCTCCACAGAAGCTCACAATAGGCTTCCATTACTATCTCAACAAGACAATAAAACCATTTTAAACTAATGTTTCTAATTACAAGCTTGCTGTTAAGTTTCAGCCCAAAACATGAAGCCCCCATACCCATGTTTTCCCTCTAGACAGAAGCCAAGGAGGCAGGCAGACAGCAAATGGCCTGTCCTCACACATGTCCACATATGTCCACAAGGCCCAAATTACTCTTCCTGCTGGGAGCAGGGAGGTTGTGGACATGACCACATCAGGCCATGGTGAGACCCAAGTCTGTCGGAGTGCATAGGCTCTGGGACTTTGTATGGCTGAATACTGACCCCAAAGATGTCCCCAACCCTGGAACCCGGGAATTTGCTGCCTTAGGGAGCCAAAAAGATGTTGTAAGATGTGAGTCAGTTAGCGACCTTGTGGGGAGGTTGTCCTGTTGTAGTTCGCAGGGCCCAGTGTAGTCACTGGGGTCCTTGTAAGAGGGAGATGGGGGGAGCTGACCATAGCCAGAGACAGAGGGACAGAGGAAATGGCTTGAAGGTGCTATGGTGCTGTCTCAGAAGACAGAGAAGTGGACCACGGTCCACGCAGGCTCTAGGAGATGCGAATGGCCAAGAAACAGATTAACCTGAAGCTCCCAGGAGTTTGGAAGACCTGACCTCCAGCCTGTAAAAGAAGAAACTGGGGTTGTTGCGAGTCCCTGAGTTTGTGATGTGTTACAGCAGCAGTTGGGCAATAATATGGCTTGTAAAGGTAAAATGAGGACAGCTTTGTTTCCCAAGAGGAGGGACAGAGAGTTTCTGCTGCCTGCGGGAGATAATCAGCAGGAGGGCCAGGCTCGAGGTGATCCACCAGAGTGTGAACGCAAGGGAACGTTCCCCACGCATGATCCTGGTTCTATCCTCCCACGGACTGGGATAGATCATGCCTCAGGGCTAAGATATTCTGCCTTCACCTCCTTCAATGTAAGGCAAAGGGCAGATGCGGCAGTGGAAACACTTCCTGACCGGAGACATATTCGTCTCTTCACTGTGCCCTTTCAAGCCATGCATCCCCAAACTTCCACAAAGAGGGTTAAAGAAGAGGCTTTTTAAAAACCCTTTCCACAAGGTGGGATTCCCAGGGGCAGTTCATGCAACACTGAAAGCGGGTAGAAAGCTGAAGAATAATGCCAATGAAGTCCAACATCACGTAATACCCACTCAGCCCACCCAGCTCCTTTTTCTCGAATAAATGTGTGGTAAATCTTTAATCCCCTTTGGTAAAAGTCCACCATGTCACTGGTGGGACCATCGCTGTCCCAACAAGTTTGCGTTTTTCATTTTGAATTTTGTAAGATGAAACGCCTAGTAGGAACATGGTTTCCTGAGAACGGCACGTAGAACTTAAGGCAATCTGGAGGATTTTCATTCCTGAGTCAAGCCCGCCCACCAGAGGAGAGAAGTCCGGAGGCATCCAGACAGAGGCTCCATCCACCTCTGAACCTTGCATGATGGGTCCATCCTGGCTGACCCAGATTCTTTCCTAAACGCTTGCTGACAAACTGAGCGACTCTCCTGAAGGAGTTACTAATGCATCCACAGGAAGTGAGATTACATATCCTGTTTTCTCCTCCTTCTCCTCTTGAAGACAAACAGGCATTAATCCAAGGTGTTGGAGCTTTTCAAAGAGAACCATCTGAACAGTGTCTGTTGTGACACCGTAGCAATCGGTCTTCCCACATTCCTCCTTAATGACAGAAAGTGCGACTTCAAAAGCCATCACATGGTAAATCTCTTTTTAAAGGAACCGGAGGGGAATTCAGACCCACCCCCGCATGAGGAAACGAGTGCTTTCCAGGCCACTCACTTATTACCCAAACTTGCTTAGCCAGAACGTACTGCTCTTAAAAGCACAGTAATTTTTTTTAAGATTTTATTTATTTATTTGACAGAGAGAGATCACAAGTAGGCAGAGAGGCAGGCAGAGAGAGAGAGAGAGAGAGGGAGAAGGAAGCAGGCTCCCTGCTGAGCAGAAAGCCCAACACGGGACTTGATCGCAGGACCCTGAGACCATGACCTGAGCCAAAGGCAGTGGCTTAACCCACTGAGCCACCCAGGCGCCTAAAACCACAGGAATTTAAAAGGAACAAAACCATAGGTAAAGATTCCCAGGAGAAAGAAATTAATTATAATTTTCTAGTATGACCTTCGGCAAACACTCTACAGTTCCGCTCAAAGATGATCAAAATCATGACCAAACCATCAACAGATCCTGTGCTTTCGTTTGAATAAGGTAATGAAGAGAAAGGAATGTTTCCTCACTGCCAAGGGTCCTTAGGAGCCAATGCTTCAAACATCTAGCGATGGGTCTGCCAGTTTCACATCTCTGTCAGGAAGGATTATACTTTGGCTCTATCAGAGCCAAAAGAGGACCAGATGATTCCACAGAAAATGCCAAAATCACAAAAGAGGAGCCATGATAGTGCAAGGAGAAACTGTCTTCCTCAAGCACCTCCCAGAACCATTTTCACTGGTCAAAACAACCCTACCGTCTATTGACCATTTAGACGCTCTGTCCGTGTAAATCACACACACCAGATTTTAAAGATTAGGACCACAAAGAGGAGGTAAAATATCTCCTTTATATTCAATACACCTCATTGACATGATATTTGAGTATATGGGATTAAATAAAACATATTGTTAAAATTAATTTCACCCTTTTCCTTTTTTTTTTTTTTGATACAATTACTAGGAAATTTTTAAATTACATAAGTGCCCACCCCTGAGGCCAGCATTGTGCCATTCTTGCATAGTTCTGGTCTAAACAGAGCCCGAGTTCCCTCCAAGCTCTTTAGCCTGGTTCTACCGCCCTATCACAATAGGACCAGCCTGGGTCTGCTCCTGCTGGCCAAGGCAACAAAGCAACACCCAGGAGGCTTCAGTAGAGGCCAAAAGTCTAAAATCCAGTTGAGACAGATTTGATTCCTTCCAGGGGCCATGAGGGAAGGATCCGTTCCAGTCTTGTCTCTGGCCTGTAGATGGCTGTCTTCTCTGTGTGTCTTTATGTGTCTTCCCTCCTTGGGTCTGTGTCCAAATCTTACCCTCTCTAAGGACACCGTTCCTACTGGATTACAGCCCAGCCCAATGCCCTCAAAACAACAGGTTCCCTGTGTCAAGACTCTCTCTGAATAAGGTCATCCTCTGAGTAACCGGGGGTTAGGACTCCAGCACATGAATTTGATGGCGGGTACATGATGCAGCCCAAAACAGAACGTGAGTCTGGAGAAATCCCCCCTGGATGAATAGGGCAATTTGTCAAATCAAAGGAGTAGCAGTGTCCCACAGTGGTGCTTATAAGGTGGCCTCCTCTGTTCGGCCAATCCCAGCACTTTCCAAATCCAGGTCGTTTGTACTATCCTCCAGCAGCTGCTACATGTAATTCCCCTCTGATGTCACTCAAAGCTTCTATTTCCTTCAGATTTCCCCCCAAAGACTCAAACTTCTCCTTTTTCTATTTTTTTCTAATTTTCCTAATAGAAGACACAGCTATAACAATGAATAATTGATTATTAGGGTCTCTATGGAAAGGTTCAAGCTTAAAGTTATACAGGGTGGCAAAATTCTTTTTATTACACTTCCTCCAATTTTTTTTCATTTCCTTCTCAATTAAAATTTTAAAAATGTGTCTGATTTTTTAAGCCCTGATTTCAAAATCTGCAACTTTGTTTGGCTGAAAAAGTTGGTAGCGTTATAAATGTGCAAAGCAAGCCAGTTTAGAATTTTTGATATTCTCCCGATGCATACTGCAGGAGGGCATAAGAAGCTTAAGGAAAGAAAAGCAGGGTTTTAAAAACCACTTCAGCAAATCCTCGACCTGGGAGGGGTTGCTGTGGAGGCAGGATGGAAGGAATCTGTAGAAACTAGAGACATTTTTGCAAATAATTATGAGAATGCTGCCTTCTGACTTGATTTGAAGTCACATCTGACCCAAAGTCCACCCGTTTTAGAGCTGACCAAGGCTTGTAGGCCTGGATGTGAGTGGCCAGTGGGAAGACTCAGATACCGGGAATCCTCAGGGACAGGGGGCCCCCCAAGAGGGTGGACCCAGATATAAGGGCTGGAGTTCTGCTTATACACAGTGAGCCCCGGACTCTGCCGCCTGCATCATGTTGGGGAAGTTGCAGTGTTCAGGACGGCCGGATGGGTGTCCACTGGTGACCAGATTCTAGGAGCACAGCAGCGCAGAGCTGATTGACTTTTCCTTGCCTGAGACACAGAGCAAATTAAATAAAAATCCCTAGGACATCGTATGAGGCTTCTAATTACACCTCCTGGATTTACTGTCCTTACTTTCTTTGTTGTTTTCTGGGGGTGTTTTGTGTGTGTGGCTTGTTGTTTGTTTTTGTTTTGTTTTTAAGGAAACATGAATAAAAGGCAGAAGCACCTGTGAGTTCAGCCACACAAAGCATGGCCCACCTCCCACCTGCCTTCAAATCTACAACTGCCATGAAAACTGTCCATAACCCGAGCCATTCAGGCTGTTCTTCTGATGCTTTCCCAGGAAGAACCTGCTACATGCATCCCTCTGGTGTGAGCTGAGGAAGCAAACCCTAGAAAGAAGCAAAGTGTTAGGGTTCCAAAGAGTCAGAGCGGCCCCTGGCTTCCGACTCCCTGGGGCCACATGGAGGTTGGAAGGAGCAGTTCCTGGATTTCAGATGTGAGGAATAGGTTTCCTTAGTCATCTTCGTGACCTGAGCCCGGATAGCACACCCATGCCAGACCTGCGTGCTCACTGATGTTCCAAGCCTCAAGCTACAGTGTGCCTTGGGGCCCCAAGGCCACCTGCCCCGCTGGGAGCCACCAAAAGGAGCTGTCGTGTGTGTGTTGTGGGCTTGCCCCTTAGGTGAGACACAGAGAGATGTAGGCTTTCGCCTTCCTAAAGGGCGAAGGTACCACTTGCCCTTCCCGTTCTGAGAGCACAGCTGGGGACAGCTGCATGGGGCTTGTCCATGTGGATCAAGGAGCCCTGGGGGAAACTGTGGGGCTCACGCCACGTGCATGAAAGAGCACATGGGGGATTCGTGCACAGGGACCACACGGACCATTCAGCACTAAGATTCTACGATCTCTCCTTATCTTGCCTTGGTGTGCTTCAAGATCTAACTTCTGGTCCTTTGAAACACATTATTTAATAAGCCATAACCAGTCTGTGCTGTACTTTGAAACAGCTGTTTGCTCCTTGCTGGGGGGTAAAACTTTATAGCACAGCTAGCAAAAAGTCACCCTATCAGACAGGGGCAGAGGAAAATGGGGGAGAAATCATCTCTGCATGGAGGGCTCCTTCAATTCCTTTTCCATTTGGTGGTAAGTTCTGACCAAGCTACTGGCCCATTCCATGCTGTTTAGTTTTACAGTGAGAAACATCCACTCAGAGCAATTTAATCCTAATCTGGACAGATTATTCTAATGGTGTGGAAGCTTCTGGAAGAGCTCCAGATCAGATCCAGCCCCTCCTTTTCTGGGGGACAGGGAGGTGTCTGTGGTAACACCAATGGAACAATATGGGGAGTTCTTACCTCTCAGACAGAAGGAAGGAAAATTTACCATCACGTCACACCTGTGGGGCTTGGAGCCCTTCCTGTGTTACCTAGAAAGCTCATCCTTTTTATGAACTTGAGAATTTAAATAAACAAGCAAAAGCGTCTTGGGTTGGGGTACAAACCATAGGTGATGAAAGGGCCAGATTAGGTTGGGGGGGGCATGGCTGGGTCAGGATGGCCCCTTTCCCTTCACGGTGCACTCAGCCAGCACAGCCCCTGGCTTTTTGAAGATAAAACTTTACCATTCTCTTTTCCAACCTTGGTCTTCTCTTTGACCTAATTCAATGATGGTTTTGCCCATACAGGCTTCCAAAAATTCGTGAAAAAAGAAAAAATAATAAAATTTAATGCCCAGATAGAAACTTCATCTTTTGAAATTCAGCACCAGATCCAAACTCAAAACCTACATCCCTCAGACGATTTATGAGTGGACAGTGAGCCATAAGATTGTTACTCCAATAAGGGAAATGTAGCATCATTTCAAGGGAAGTAAAATAAACAAATGTGGGCTGCTCTGAAAGAGAAAGGAGATGCCTCCTCACCTGGCAGTTCCTCAGGGGATTTCTGCTCTCTTCTTGAACGCTATGGGGTTTGGAATCTTCAGAGCTAACGATGGAAAATATAATATCCCAGGAATCAGAGTTGATGGCAGATACAAAGTCCTTAGAAGATCTGGCATTTTGTGTCCACAGAGAAAAGAGAAGACAGTTCTCAGACCACTTTCCTCATTAAGGACAGCCCTACAACATTATCTGAGGCACGAAAAATGGAAGTGGGAGAAAGGCAGCTTTTGCATGCAAAGTGTTAGGAGCCATACAGACAAAATGCAACAATACGGACTGAAACAGAAAACAGTTTATTAATGGGTGAAGTTTTAAGGGAAAGCAAAACAAGGGATAATGAGTTAATCCACAAGACAACACTTGGTGGCAGATTTACAGTGGACTGATTTCTTTGGAGAGGATTATGAGAACCTACAGGTCATCACTGATGCTAAGAACTTATTAAATTGCTCATAAAGGAAAGACTAAAGACTCTGACACTGTCATAAACTTAATCTACTCATCTGCCTAGTTGTCTCATTTCTTTGTGTTGTAAATAATTTTCAAGAGAAATAATGGCATCAGAGTTAATGTTTGTTTTTCCTGCAATTCATATACACTCACCCTAAAAATGTCCCCGAATTTTCCAAGAGTAGATACATCAGTGAACACAGTCAAGGCCATCTTGTATGTGGATGATGGGTACAATTCAGACCTGCTATCGCAGGAGAGGCATCTTGGCTTGTGTAATCCAAATGCTCAAGATCAGGCTTCAGGTATAGCTGTATCCAGTACACCCACAATAACTTGGATCAGGTCTGACTATCTCCACCCTTGCCTTCTTTGGATTAGCATCATTTTCTTCTGTTTTCCACAGTGACTCATCTCTGGCTTTCTTCACGTGTTGGTCTTAGTTACCTGCTCATGTTTGTGGAGTGGAACCATGACTGCTGGAGAGCTAGTGTCTATCTCCTGAGTCCAGATGAAATCCCTCTTCCCTGGACATAGATGTGGTTTGGATAAGAGGAGGTTGGATCTGGGTGATATGCGGAGGGTGTAGCCTGGGGGCTTTCCTCTAGAGTGTGGGCATCTCTGATTCAGGTACTTTCCTGCTCTAACCTGCATTATCCTCCTGTGGCATTGCCCATCTCTCTCACACTACTCATAGGCAAAGGGTCATGGATTCTTCATTTCCCCATCTCCCACTCACCCTATTGGACTTCCAGGTGCCACCAAACAGCCCTCCCGATTATCCCCCCAACCATCTTGTCATTGTCATTCCCAGTAAGATCTCAGGCACCACTGTACCAACTCTCAGCACCGGGGGACAACTGTGACAGCTCACACCTCCTTAAAGCTCTCTCTGTGCCACAAACCCTCCTGGTTTACTTCCTGCATCCTAGAATGTCACAGCTCCCTCCAACTCCTGAGCACGTGCTTCCTACTGGACACAGTCCTGGGCATCCTTTCCTTCTTCTCTGTCCACACCCTTGCCTGCTCCCCTCATCTATGTACAGAAGACATGATACACACAGGCACTCCTGTGCTGATGAATGAATGAACGAATGAGCTGCCAGGTTGGACTGAGCACTCCAGCACTCTATGTAACTCCTTCCAAGCCTGGGTGGCATTGACATCTGCAGGACCACTCAGAACACTCCCATTAGGAGCTCCCTAGGACATGACTTTTCCCTGCATGAACTGAACTGGCCCCAGACACGTCTCATAAAAATGATGCTAGTGGTCCCCCAAATTCCTTCCCTGTTCAGAGAAGGAGCACCTGAGAACCTAATGCTAGTTGACAACTTCAATATATGATAAGTAAAACAAAAACATTGAATTCCCACAGGTATATCATAGACGACAATGCTTTCCTTATAAATAAACACACCAAAAATTGTGTTTGATTTTCTGTGGTTGTCTTAAAACAAAAGTAATGAGTAAATGGTGACAAATAAAATCCATTCAGAGCAAAGACCTTTTGAATTCTGTATCACAGCAGAGCAATATAAACACACCAGAAAGTTCGAAAGCCATTCTGACATGTAATGTTTCCTGACAGTCTAAGTTATCAATTTTGTAAGCAGCCATTGTCTAAATATAAAAAAAGAAATTTAAACTTTGTTGCTACCTTTCTAGTTGCCGAGAAAGAGAGAAATATATATGGAAAGATCAAACGTTCTTTCATGACAAAAGAGGTCATTGGTTTTCCCTTGTAAATACTACAGTAAAAACTATGTATTTACGTGTCTAGGCGTATGTGTGTGTGCTCTTTTAGATAGTGCTGCATTTTCCTTTTATATACTATACATGGAATTTGAAACTGAAAATATGTGAAAGAAAAATGAACAAAAAAGAGGAAAATGAAGAATAACACTACCAGGATAATTTATCTTTACAATTTTTGTCCTGAACGTTTTGATCCTATTTAGTGCTTTGAAACTTTAATATGGACGTATATTCAAAAAAGTCCACTTCCACAGAACTTCTCCATTTGATTTTTTGTATTAAACAGTAAAAGTCTCTGGGTGCCCAGCTGGCTGAGTCAGATGAGCGTGCAACTCTTGATCTCAGGGCTGTGAGTTCAAGCTTCACACTGTGTGCAGAGTTTACTTAAAAAAATAAAATCTTTTAAAAAGAATAATGAAAAGTCTCTGCAGAAGGGCAGTGTGCTCCACGCTGTACAACACCTCCACCTAGTGGCCACGTGGCTTCATTACATAGCAGCCCAAAATGAACTTCACGTTAAAGATAGAGGTTTTTAAAAAAAAATCATAGAGGGCGCAGATTGCATGGAGCACTGGGTGTGGTGAAAAAATAATGAATACTATTATGCTGAAAGTAAATAAATTAATATAAAAAAATAAATACTTGTTGAACTAAAAAAAAAAATCATTCACAACCTGCATTGCCTGGGTGGCTCAGTAGGTTAAGTGTCCGACTCTTGATCTCAGCTCAGGTTCTTGATTCCAGTGCTATGAGTTTGAGCTCTGTGGAGGCTACTTAAAAAAAATGTTATCAATATTAACAACCATTAAAACAATACATGTAATTCATAAGCAAAGACACAGAACCAGGATATTTACATCTGTGGCACACATAAAATACATTTTAGCATTTTGTGATGTGAGAATCTTTACATTCCTGAACAGGCTAAAATATTCCTTTTCCTGAGGTTAATTCTGACAGGTTTTAAAAAGAGTATTAACTACGTTACACAGAAAAGGATGAAATAGCTCTTAACCACTAACATATAACAAAGCAAAACGGAAAAGAAATGTAAGCTGATTTATCTGTGAAAAGTAATTTCACCCAGTGCTTTATGATCTTCTACCATTTGGGTGCCTCACCTGCCATGAAGCAAGGCATATACTGTGTACATGTCTAGCCATTCCAAATGTGACTTTGCTGAATACACAGTGAATTCCTGCCTGCTCAGGCTGTCCTGTTTCATATTCCTGTGGTGTGGTTGTGTGCTGCCAATCTAAAGAGAGCCAAAGCAGGCACCGCTGCTATTCCTTCAAGTACAAGAAATAAAAACACATTTGGGTGACAAGAAAACAATAGCTAAAAGGAGATCTTAAAAGCTAAAATATTATGTCAGAGATGATGTTATTAGACCTACAATCCTCACTGCCTCCTGTGTCTTTGAAGGCAGGGACTGTCCATATTCTTCATACGCCGTAGCATTTCAAAAAGCCTGTTTACAAGTACTACCTGCTTGACTGGAGACCAACCATCAGAGGCAGTGCACCAGGTCCCCCTCAGGTCCACACTGGCTGCAAAAATGATTTCAGGTTAAGGAATCTCAGGGTCCAGCCACAGGGCCGACCTGGCAAACACATTGTTGTGCTGCATAGCGCAAGAATAGCAATCTTTTCTCTCTCTCTTTTTTAATTTTTTATAAACATATTTTTATCCCCAGGGGTACAGTTCTGTGAATCGCCAGGTTTACACACTTCACAGCACTCACCATAGCACATACCCTCCCCAGTGTCCATAACCCCACCCCCCTCTCCCAATCCCCCTCCCCCCAGCAACCCTCAGTTTGTTTTGTAAGATTAAGAGTCACTTATGGTTTGTCTCCCTCCCAATCCCATCTTGTTTCATTTATTCTTCTCTTACCCCCTTAGCCCCCCATGTTGCTTCTCCACTTCTCTTATCAGGGAGATCATATGATTGTTGTCTTTCTCCAATTGACTTATTTTAAAGGTTTTATTTATTTATTTGATAGAGAGCTAGAGCAACAACAACCTGGGGGGAGAGAGGCAAAGGGAGAAGGAGAAGCAGTTTCCCTGCTGAGCGGAGCACAATCCCAGGAACCCAAGAACATGACTCCAGCCAAAGGCAGATGCTTCACCAACTGAGTCACCACGGTGCCCCAGAAAGCAATCTTTTGAGCATGAGTGGAGCTGGAAAGAGAGCAGAGAGAGACTCTGTGCCCAGACAACACAGGGAGGTCGAACACAAAATCCTCTCCAGCACAGAGACAGAAAAGCCAGTGCATCAGTAGAGCACAGGGCATGTCAGCGGTCACTTCTACAGAGAAAACAAAGCCGGGCTGGGGGCAGCGCCAGTGAGTATGGCGTGAGCACTGGGAGTCAGAAGGCTCAGCAAAGAATAACGAAAATGTTGTAGCTAGAGCTGCTGTCAACATGTGGGCAACGATCCTAAGCGGGGAAGGTAGGGGCGAGGTGGTTTTCTGGGGAAAGGATGTGCCACAGAGGTCAGGACAGAGTTTCTTGGAGGGTTCCCGGAGCAGGAAGTTGGCCCCAGGCTGAGGGCTGAGTGGGGCCAGAAGGAGGGCTTCAGTCGGGTCATGTCTGACCTCCTGGATCCCAGCGAGGACACTGACTTCGGCCCCCGCTTTATGTAAACATAACTACAAAAAACCAACAAGGCAGTTCGCCCATTTCTCTTGCCTCCCTACGCCTGCCTCGAGGCCCACCTGCACCCCAACCATTCCCTGCCCCAGAGCGGTTTTGGGCTGAGGTGGTGCTGGTGATCCGGGCGAGCTCGGAGCTTGCCGAAGTACACTCCGACGGCATCCGCGTCTGTCCCTGTCGCACTGCGGTCACTCGGGGTCATGGCGGCGGGCCCCCTCTGCGTGGTCACGCATGTGCTCAGGCGCGCGCACGCGCTCTCGCACGGCACACATTCCCTCTTCTGTACCACCAGCTGATATGTCAGTGTCTCCGTGCGTGTGCGTGTGTCACATTTCCTCCCACAAGCGCCCGCAGGCGCGCACCGAGCTGTCCCATCCTGGCTGTCGTGAGCAACAACGACAACGGCGCCGTCGATACGGGGCACAGCTCCGGACCCGACGCGCCCGCTTCCTCACCTCGTGCGGAGGCCCCAGCGGCGTTCCCCGTGGTCCGGCTGCAGACAGTGCGGTCCTGACTCGCGCTCCGACCACACGTCCGCGATGGTGCGCGGCGGCCGGTGTTCTCTCGCGCCCGCCGGCCCGCGTGGCTCCTGGGGCATCTGCTCGTATGTCCCGCCTGGTGTCCCGCGGGGGTTCCAGCAGCAGCCGCACTGCGGTGTCCGGCCAGGACAGGTCAGGCCCCAGAGCCGCCCTCCAGGACCCGCGCCGCTTCTGCACTCCGCAGCACGCCACAGCGCCGGAGCCTGCGACAGCCGGCCTGCAGACAGCCGGGCAAGAACGAAGCGTCTTCTCCGCACCGACGCCTGCACGTGCCTGCGGCTCGCCCCGCGTACCGCTCGCCCCCAGCAGGCAGTGCCCTCAGCCACGCTCCGAACCAGCGGCTGCCCCAGACGCGCAGCCCACAGACGCGCCCCTGCCTCCCACCCCTTCCTGGCAGCCAGCAGTCGCCCGCGGCTCCGCGGGTCATGGCGGCCCCCTGCACCCCCGCAGCCCCGGCTTGCCGCTGGAGCAGGAGAAGGCGCCCACTCCCACCGCACCACTCCGCGTCCGCGCAGCCAGCTCCCGCCGCCTCGCCCTCACCACCTGAGACAGCTTCTGGGGCTGCGCCTGCGCACAAGGCTCCACCGGGCCTATCCCAGAGTGCTGTGCGCTGAGCTCCCGTGAGGGCCCGCGCGGCGTCGCTCGACCCAGCGGTGGAGGGGACACGTGAGAGGTGCGGCGTGTGTCCCCGCGATGCCCACGAGCCTAGGTGGCAGTTGGCCTCGACCTGTTCCGCGTGGGGCGCCGGCCCCCGCTCAAGCTGCCCTCTGGGAGCCTCTCCGCTGGCCGACAAGGCCGAAAGCCGGGATCGTAGGACGGTGGTAAGCTATGGACTGCGGGGGCGGGATGCAGGGGCGAGCTGCCGAGCACATGCAGCCTGGCTGCTTGGAGGCCGGGACCGTGGGCCTGTGTCCCCTGTGAGCACGGACCTCCTGGGCCGGTGTTGGACGGCGCTGGTGCCGGACCTCCTGGTGTCCGTCCCCTGCGAGGGTGCCTGCTTCCTTTTCCGTATCGGGCGTTCCTGTCGTCCCACCTCCCTGGCGTCCCGGTAGCCCCGACTTGAGCCACGTGATGCTCCAGTGCGTTGAGCTCCCGGCTGCCGCCTCCCGGACACTGCCCTTGTAGTCTCCCAGGGGTCCCAGGCTCAGCCCCTTGCCCGCGCTCCCAACCTCACGGAGCAACTGCCTCCCCAGGCTGTCAAGGCTGAAACCTGGGCTCATCTTCCCCATCCAGATGGTCGTTAAGTCATTGGTCTCCCTTAAAGTCCGTGCGTTTCTTATCTCAACTGCGGCTGCTGCCCCATTGCTCTGCCATCCAGTTCTGGGACCACCAGGCAGCCTTCTAACACTGTGTTGTTAGTGACAGTCCTCAGCTAATGCGTCCAGTGCTTTTCTGTCGGCAAGCTCCAGACCCTGCTGCAGTGCACGTGGGACCCTGGTCCGTTTGACTCCTGGCCCCCAGCATCCTGGACTGGTCTCTCTCACAAACACGGAGCGCTTTGTTCCAGCCACAGACACAGATTGCAGAATGAGCCGTGGTGCTTCACGCACCAGCATCAGTCTCTCTCTCACCCACTGCACTATTTACATCTTGGGCCAGATTCTTCTACCTTGTAGGGAACTGACCTGTGCTCTGCAGGGTGTTTGGCAGCCTGCGTGTTCTCTGCCCACTGATGCCAGTACAGCACCCACCCCACCTAGTTTTCACAACAACCAAAAAAAAAAAACCCCCACAAACTTCGGGATTTTAGCAAATGTTCCCTGGAAAATAGTCTTCAGGTGAGAACAACTGGTATTCGTATTTACAAATGCTGTTCGCTTTGCCTATGTATAATAGATACTTGATAGATAATTCCAATTTGAGAATATCCAATGAAGGAATAAGAAGAATAAAATTAAAATAAATTCACTAAGTGAGCCATTTTGCAAACAACAGCTCTTAGCTCTTCAAAAACAATGTCTTTTACCAGGCAGGCAGAACAAATCATTAAAAATCATTAAAAAATGGGGCGCCTGGGTGGCTCAGTGGGTTAAGCCGCTGCCTTCAGCTCAGGTCAGGATCTCAGGGTCCTGGGATGGAGTCCCGCATCGGGCTCTCTGCTCAGCAGGGAGTCTGCTTCCCTCTCTCTCTCTCTCTCTGCCTGCCTCTCCATCTACTTGTGATTTCTCTCTGTCAAATAAATAAATAAAATCTTTAAAAAAAATCATTAAAAAATGAAGACTGCCAAAAATGATAAATATGTTGGTAAATATAAATAGTTTTTTTAAAATAAGTTCTTGATAGTTTACTGCTTAAGCAGAAATAGTACCCAAGTGTGACAGTGTAATAAAAATAGAACACCAGTACCATGCTGTCTTGGTGCTCACAGCTTTGTAGTAAAGCTTGAAATCAATGGGATGCCCCCAGTTTTGTTTTTCCTTTTCAACATTTCCTTAGCAAATTGGGGTCTTTTCCAGTTCCATACAAATTTTAGGATTGTTTGCTCCAGCTTTTTAAAAGATGCCAGTGGAATTTCGATACAGATGACATTGAAAGTATAGATGGCACTGGGCAGTACAGACATTTTAATAATGTTTCATCGGATCCTTGAGCATGGAATGGTCTTCCCTCTTTTTGTGTCTTCTTCAATTTCTCTCGAGTTTTCTGTAGTTCCTCGAGTGCAGATCCTTTACCTATTTGGTTAGGTTGATTCCCAGGTATCTTATGGCTCTTGGTGCTATAGTAAATGTAATCGATTCTCTCATTAACCTTTCTGTATTTTCATTGTTAGTGTATAAGAAAGCAACTGATTTCTGTACATTGACTGAATTGCTGAATGAGCTCTAATAGTTTGGGGGTGGAGTCTTTTGGGTTTTCCACATAAAGTATCATGTCCTCTGCAAAAAGAGAAAATTTGACTTCTTCTTTGTCAATTTGAATACATTTTACTTCTTTTTCTTTAACTCTCTCACCTCGCTCACTACTCTCGCATCTCGCACACACTACACTCTCATTCCTCACACATTATTCTCTCATGTCTCGCTCACTACTCTCTCATGTCTCACACACTACTGTCTCGTGTCTTGCTCACTACTCTCATCTCTCACTCATTACTCTCTTTCATTCCACTCATTCATCTCACAACTATTTCACATTGGCTCTGGAGTCAGGGTCTCTGGCTTGTTTCTCTGTCTGTCCTTTGTACCTACTTCATTAAAAGTAGGATTTTTAAAAATTCCTTGAAAGAGCACAAAAATAAAAATAAAAATAAATCCTTTTTATGTTAAGCAGGAAAAGTGAACAATGGAAAAATTAAATTCTTACAGAACAGTTTCTGCAGCAGCACAGTCATTGAAAGGAGATGTCATTGAGCTGAGTCGCAGGGAGGCAGAAGGCAGGGAAGCTCAGGGAATCTCTAGCAGAGTCTCCTGGAGAGTCTTCCTAGCCCCTTGCAACTCGGGCAGCTGAGCATCAGAGGATGTTGTACCAAGAGTTGGTATCAGATGGAGTGACCCTCAACTCTACACTTTCTACAACTTGCAGATATCGTAAATATACAGAATGCGCAAGTGTGGTGTGTACTTATGCATTCTGTATACGTACAGTATCTCTGCAAGCTGCATAAATTGTGCCCACCTGCAGTTAGAACAATTTTCCACCTTTGATGCAGAGCACATTTTGTAAATTTGTATAGATAAAGGCAGCAATGAAATAAATAATAGTATTTTGCAGAAGAGGATGACAGGTTTTCAGTATTTAAAAAAATTTTAATGTAGCTGGTCTTAAAACTCTGAGAAGATGAGAATTTCTGATTAGCAATCTTCAGATTTCCAGCCAGTACTATTGGGGCATCAGTTAAGAAGCTGGAGGTCTTCTAAATACATTCAGATTTCTCATGATGAGAGGACTGCTGGTGTGTTCTAGGCATCTGCTAGCTTGTTCTGTAAAGGGGCAGCTAACAAATGTTTTCAGTGTTGTAGGCCATACAGTCTCTGTTGTAGCTCCTCCCTTGTGTGAAAGCAGCCACAGGCATTGTGTAAGTGAATGAATGTGGCTAGTTCTAATAAAACTTTATTTACAAAAACATACACCGGCTGCATTTGGCTTTGGGCTATAGGTTGCTTGATCCCTGGTTTAGTCCATTTTGTATCTGTCTAAGCTGTGAGGTAGGGATCTATGCTCATGAATTTTTCCAGATGGCTGCCTAGTTGCTACAGTATCATTTACTGAGCAGTGTTACACAGGGAACAGGATTAACGGATGTAAAACAGACACCTGCTCGGCAATCTGAAGGAGACCAGTGTTTTTCACGTTTCTGTCATGAGGTCTTATGGGTGACTTGTCTTCATAATGGGTCATCTTACTTAGGTAAAAAGTAGTCTTTCCCCTTATTGTTTGTTCATCTCCAGATTAAGTTTTAAACTTCCAGTTCTGCCTTATTTCAGAACTTGTGTCAGAGATAATCAATCTGGGATATCCTTTACTTTTGAGAATTTGGAGGGCTTTTTAAAAGCACTTATCCCACGTGACCTTAAAAGGTGAACATGCTAAACCATCTTTTCTAAGTCTCTAACCTTACATTCTCAAGTTATGAAGTACATTCAGATAGAGAGGGAAATAATACAAGAGGCACAAAAATTAGAAATGAAGATAAATTATCATTGTATGTTCTTGGAGAACTATAGAAAATCTCCCGGGAAATAATTTTAAAAAATTAAATAATTCAGCAATATATCTCCTTATGAAAATAATTTCCAAAATTAATTAATTTCTCTTTGGACCTATAAGTAATTAGTTAAATGATAAAGGAACCATGGACTTCATTTATAATAGAGTCACAAACAATAAGATTTACAAGAAATGCTCCAAAAAATACTTAAAACACCATTAAGGGGCATCAAAGAAAAATGGGATTAATCCTTGTCCTTGGGTATCAGGACTTGATAGTGTAATGATGTGTGATGTATGCTCTTCCTTAACTAAACCTGCAATAAAATAAAATGAAGGCTTTCTCTCTTTCTCTCTCTCTTTCTTACTTCCTTCATTCCTTTCTTTTTTTTTTAAGATTTTATTTATTTATTTGACAGAGAGAGATCACAAGTAGGCAGAGAGGCAGGCAGAGAGAGAGAGAGGAGGAAGCAGGCTCCCTGCCGAGCAGAGAGCCTGATGCGGGACTCGATCCCGGGACGCGAGATCATGACCTGAGCCGAAGGCAGCGGCTTAACCCACTGAGCCACCCAGGTGCCCCCCTGCATTCCTTTCTTTCTTTCGATTTTATTTATTTTACAGAGAGAGACAGTAAGAGAGAGAACACAAGCAGGGGGAGTTGGAGAGGGAGAAGCAGGCTTCCTGCCAAGCAGGGAACCTGATGCAGACCTCGATCCCAGGACCCTGGGATCATAACATGAGCTGAAGGCAGACACTTAATGACTGAGCCACCTAGATACCCCAAAAATGAGGTCTTTCTAACTTTTATTTTAAAATGTTTGCATACAGAAGTAAGCACAGCAATTGGTAAAAAGAATATTCTTAAAAGGAATTATTCCTATTAAGTTAGTAAAATGCCTTACAAAGCTTAAGCATAGTTGTTTGAAACTACTTAATATTAATATTGTTTATATTATCATATTAATGCAAGATTAGTGAAGAAACATAGGGTTTGTTAATAAATATATTTACATAATTAGCAAAAAATAAATGTGGCATTTCAAATTAGTGACAAAAAATGGATTATTCAATAAATGACAATGGGACAACCTGGAAAAAAAAAAAGTTGGATCCCTATTTTATACCTTAAATAGACACAATTTAAAATAAGTCAGCCACAGAGAAAGGACTAGATGCAATTAGAAGATGTTTTGTGTGGCTTATTGGAAATAGCATGCTAAGGAACATGGGAAACCCAGATGCTACAAAAAATAAGAAAGATTGATAAATCAGATTAATTTAAAAATTATCTGTGGGGGAAAATTGCTGTGAGAAGACACCAAACATAAATTGGGGAAAATTTAAATATATATGACAAAGAGTAAGTTTTCTTCATTTATAAAGCATTCTTATAAATAAATGGGTATGATTTTAAAAAATCATTTAAAAAATGGGTAAAGATAGGGATGCATGGGTGGCTCAGTTTGTTAAGTTCCTCCCTTCAGCTCAGGTCATGACCTGAGGGTCCTGGGATCAAGTCCCACACTGGGTTCCTTGCTCAGCAGGAGCCTGCTTCTCCCTTTGCCTGCTCTGCTTGTTCTGCATGTTGCTCTCCGTGTTCAGCTCTCTCTCTCTCTCTGACAAATAAACAAATAATCTTGGAAAAAATTGGGTAAAGATAGAAATAGGCTGTAAACAAAATGAAAGAGTATTATAAATGCATGAAAAGTTGTTCACTCTCACAAACCTTGGAGGACAATTAACATAAAATTAAATAAAGGGGGTCCCAAACACCTGCTGTGTAGCTCTGAAGATGACAGTCCAGAAGTAGCAACACCTTAAGTCCCTTCAGTACACAGTCTACACTGAGTAGAAACTCCACTCCTGGGAATGAGTGAGCTGCACAGAATACTCCTGTGAGGACAGTGCTCACTTCCTCACAGTCATGGTCTGTTTCTCTGCTGCTGGTGAGCGCAGAGATAAAGCGTGCTACAGTGTAGTATTGCATAGAATGCCTTCCTTTGAAAAGAGGGAGGTAAATCTATTTATTGATAACGAGCTTTAGGAAACAGTATTTTAAAGTGAGGATAAGTGATACGCACACTGTGCCTCCACCTGAAGTCCCCGAGATGAACGTGCACATATGCATGCATGTGTACACACACAGTAATTCTGGAAAGACACACAATAAATTAGTAATAGCATTTCTCACTCTGCAGAAGGGGCTGAGGGCTAAAAATACACAATAATTGTTATTTTAAACTACATGTATATATTGCTATTCGATTAAATACTGGGTTTGAAAGGATTTAGAAAAGAATGTACAAAATGGTTAATTTATACTGTAGTAAAAAGCAAGTAACATTAAATTTATTATTTTAACGGGTTTTAGGTGTTTAGTTAAGTATAATTACTGAAGATAATTATATTAATATGTTAAGTATATTCATGTTGTCAAGCAACTATCTCTAGAAATTTCTCATCTTGTAAAATGAACATGAAGTTCCCCTTCCTCCTCTCCCCAGCCCTCAGAAACCACATTTTATTGACTGTGTCTAGGACTCTGACTGTTTCAGGTGCTTCGTGTAAGTGGAATCCTATAGCATGAGTCCAGCTGTGGCTGGCTTACTTCACTCAGCATAAGGTCTTCGAGGTTCATCCACCTTGTAACGCGGGACAGGACCTTTTTCCTTGTAATGGTTGCATAATTTTCCATTGTCTTGATACACCATCTTTTATTTTATCTGTTGTGATGATCTGAATGCTTGTGTCCCACCTAAAGTCACCGCTCTAACCCAAACCCCCAACGGTGACGATGGTATTAGCAGGTGGAAGCTTTGGGAGGTGCTTAGGTCCTGGGAGTGGAATCCTCTTAAAAAGGACGGTGCCTTATCAAAGAGGCTCAGACACATGCCTACCCCCTTCTGCTCTGTGAGGACATAGTGAACGTGCGTGGCCCACAAAAGGGTCCTCACTGGTCATGTTGGCACACCAGCCCCATACTTCCAGTCTCCAGAACTGTGAGCTGTAATTTTCTGTCATCTAGAAGGTACCCAGTGTTTTGTTTTACTAGTCTGAATGGACTGAGACTATCCCTTCATCCATCAATGGCCCCTTGAGTAGCTTCTACCTCTTGGCTAATGTGAATAATACTGCATTGAACATGAGTGTGCAACTGTCTCTTGGAGATCCTGCTTTGAATTTTTTTGGACATATCCCTGGAAGTATAATTACTGTATATGGTGATTCTATTTTAAGTTTTTGAGGAAGCTCCAAACTCTTTTCCTCAAGGGCTGCACCATTTTGCATTCCCACCAACAGCATACAGGGGTTCTAATTTCTCATCTACACAGTGTATTTCTCTGGTTCTCTTACCCTTGAGCTTTGTAAGGACAGTCAATCCCCATGGACCCTGAGCGGCCCCACACGTCCTTGCTGGGTATGCCAGGCGCACAAGACCCTGGCTGTGGTTAATGGAGGCCATTCTCAGGGTGTATCAGAATAGCAACCCTGAGAGCTGAGGGGCTGCCTCCCCCAGACCCAGTCCAGGTTTGCTTCTGATCACTCTATGTGGATCACCCCCAAGCTCTGTGCTCTTGTCCTCTAAAGCAGCAGGACCCTTTGCATCTCTGTGGTTCCCAAGAAGGCATGATGAGCTGACCCCATATTCATGAAGCCACATCATCTCTGTTGGGTGAATGACTTCCAAAATGGTGTAATTCCTGGCTATTTTCCTGGATGACCATGACTTCCATGATGCCAGTCTCTCCCTGATGGCATTTGGAAACATCCAGTTACTGACTTCTCTCTTTCATGGTGCTCTGTGTTGGCTTTTCTCCCCAGATTATGCCCTTGACATAAATTGTGTTGATTCTAAGATCTACAGGTTAATGGCTACAAGGCACATCATTCATGCTGTTTTTATTACACATAAAAAAATAAAAATATGCTCGCTATTTATTTGAGATTGTCAGCTGAAATGAGGATTTAGGCTTGAATGTCCTTCATGTAAATAGAATCTTAAGTCATCTCCACTGTGACTATATTCCTAATATAGGCTTTTTGATGATACAGATAAGAATAAATACTATTCCAATTGAAGGAAAAATTCTTTAGGTGACTTTCATCTTGCATATGAAAGGGCAAGCTGCCTCTGGAATTATGGTACAGAGGCCTGTGTGTATGGAGATGAGCATGTCTGTCTGTCCCATTCCTGTACACCAGCTGAGCTCCATACCAGATCTCCTGCCAGTCATAGTCCCTGTGAAGTTTGAAATCCTCCCCATTTGATGTGCATTAGGCAAAGGCACTTTATTTGGATTTGATCCCATCTTCTATTGTGTATTTTTTAATGGTCTTAATCATTCAAACCCAAGTGGCTTATCTTCCTTTCAGAGCTTTGATTACTGTATGATTCAATAGCCTTTTCTAAAAGAAGAGAAAATTTTCAGGACCGTGGAAAGAGACTCCCAGGGAGCTGGGCGCATTCGGCAGCAAGAGCTTTATTATCGGAAGTTGCCACTGAGGGAAGATTCAGACCCAGAACAAACTCCTATTTCCTGGGAGGACACTTGAGGGTTAGCAGAAAAGTGTCTCAAAACAGAAGGCAAAGTTACAGTGGTAGTGCTTTTTTCTGTATGCCCCCAAATAATAAGTGGAATGCTCAATGCATTCATCACCTTGTCAAAGATTTTCTACCCTTAAATTAAATAAATCCATTAATCAGTTATTAAGGAGGCACACAGTGATCTCCTGGCTCTCTTGGAAAACCTGCCTCTCAGAAACTCCTGGGCACCTTGAGGTGGGAAGGAATTAAGTCTATCCCTGTAAGATATTCCTAGGTACTGTTACTTAGTACCTCGGGCTCAACACAACAGAAATGTATCTTGCATTACTCTGGAGGCTAGAAGTACAAACTCAGTCTGTTGTAAGGGCCATGCTTCCCACAAGGGTCTAGATAATTTTCCATGTCCTTTTAATAGTTTGATGCTGTTCGTGGTTCTTGGGGCCCCTGGCTTGTAGATGGATTATTGCAATGTCTACGTTGGTCATCACATGGCATCTTCCATGTGTCTTTTTGTTGTCTCCCCTCTGCTGTCATCTCTCTTATAAACCGCCCAGTTGTACTGGAATGGGGCCCATCCCATTGACCTCATCTTAACTTGACTATTGCAAAGACCAGATTAACAAACAAGGTCTTATTCACAGGTCCCAGAGCTGGGATTCCAACACATCCCAACGTGACAATGGCCAGGAAGGACAAAGTCAGCTGTAGTCAAGTGATAGTTATTGGACAGGAGGAGAGAGACTTTCTCATTTTGTCTGTTGTGAGCATTTTTTATAAGGGAGGAAGAACATAATCTGGAATTGATAGGGAATTGAAAAAAAATGCTTTTGAAAAATGTGGGAAGATGAGCAAACAGCACCCCAAGTCCAACGTGCAGTGGGACCCAGAGAGGGAGTGGGGGTGTGAGCCAAGGTGATGCCAGAGGGCTGGCGTCTGACATTTAGTGAGCGTTTACTATGAGCCAGACATGGTTTCAAGCATTCCAGGTGCCTTATGTCATTTTGTCTTGTTCAGCAGGTATCTTCATGTTGTAGAATGAGAAACTGAAGCTCCAAGTTACACAATGGTCAGTTTTAGGGCTACCCTGGAATAGTGTTAGATATGATCAACATAGTCCTTTATTTTCCTTTTCACCCTTGTTCTTGTTACCTGCTTTGAGATAACTCCCAGCACATGCAGAAGAAAGCCTGACAGAACAGGGGGAGGAGGCATGAGAGGATGGCTGTGCCCTTGGTGAGTTGAGGCAGATCTGGGTCCCCCAAGTCTTGGGTTTTGCAGGTGAAGGTGCACCCAAAGACCATGATCAGGAGGTGTCTGGGCACTTGCTACCCTCAGGGTCCTCTGTGGTATTCTAGAATGATGTGGTTTGGCTGATATCCCAGCCCCACCTGGGCTTGGTTCCTAGAACTCTGGCATCTTGTTCAGAGTTCCTCCGCGGTCCTCTGCTGATTATTTCTCTCCAGTGGGAGTGAGATGCAGAGCAGGCATGCCAGTTCCCTCCAGGTTTGGGCCCCAGCAAAGAGAGCTGCTCAGCATTGGGAAAACACATCGCCTGCCTCATCCTGGACTGGGGACTTGCTCAGCATCTTGGGGTATCTTAGTTCAGGGAAATGCAAGGCAGTGAAGATGGCCATCCTAGAAGTCTCTGGTTTTCTGTGGCCCTTGTCTGGAAACAGTGTCTCTGAGCTCACTTCTCTCTCCTCCTTTCTGGCTTTCATATCATTTCTCTCTGAAGCCGCTGTCATAGGAGATCCTCCTCTCCAGCCCTTGTTCTCTGGATCACTCCAAACCTGGGGCCTGGTCCTGAGGAGCCACTGTGGACTGATAATGAATCAGAATAATCAAGAGATTAGGAAAGGGGACACAGGGGAGAGGCAGCTAGAAGTTCCTGGCTCCATCACCACGTGCAGAGCTTCAGATGCCTGCCATTTGGCTGCCAGCCTCCCCCCAGCTCCCTGGGCAGGGGGCTGGACAGCATCCCAGAGCCAAGGCTCTCCATTCAGCAATTCCGTGTCATTTTCAACTCTCATTTTAAGTTTCTCCTTCACACTTTGTGCTGAACACGTTTCGGTTTTGCTTTCTGTTTCATACTTCTGATTTTAGCATTGTGACTTCCAAGTTATACTTTATTATTATTATTATTATTATTACACATTTTAGGTTGTTTGCCAAAGGTGGATTTTGTTACCTCGGTTCTGCTTAGCCTATTGGGCAGCCTCTGAAGATGGTCCCGCTCCTGTTTTGTGGTCCTCAAGAAGCCCAATGAGGACAGGCTCACAGACAACCTTCTGGGAGAGGCTGCTAACCGTTCTTGGGGCAGGAGGCAGTTTCAGTCAGACCTGGCTGCTCAGCTGTACGCTCTGCCCCCGTGCAAATCAGAAGGAGGTGGGAGGGGGAGCCTCTGCTTTTATCCCAATGGAGTCATGGATTGTAACTTCCTGTGTTAAAACTTCACTGCTCTATGTGGATTAATGAGTCAGAGTTCATTACCCTGAAGATAAAAGGTATTGGTGGTGACTACATCTAGGTTAAGCGACTGGGCATTCTGAGTGCCTGGGGGGCTCAGGTGGTGAAGTGTCTCCCTTCAGCTCAGGTCATGATCCTGGGATCCTGGGATTGAGCCCCATCTCTAGCTCCCTGCTCAGTGGGGGAGCTGCTTCTCACTCTCTCCTGTCCCACCTCATGTGCTCTCTTTCCATGTATGCACATGCATTTTCTCTCTCTCTCAAATAAATGAATAAAATCTTTAAAAAGTAAAAAAAGAAACACCAGAGTGGGCATTTTGAGGCCCTCAGTCTGTGAAGTTGGTGGTGGGTATATTCCCACTGTGTGAAGACAGGTGAGAAGTTGTGCCAAGCGTTCTGCCACTCTGTGACTCCAAACGAGGCATGATGGCAGGTGGGTCCCATGTCACTGCCCTGATGTTGGGGGTGGGCACGGTGGCCAACGCACACCATGACCAGGAGATCTTCACTAGGGGGCTGGGGTAGATGGGATTCCCCATCACCTCAGGGAGTGTATGTGCAGGAATTGGGTTTCTCACTGGATCACAAATCAGGCTGGGTCTCATTTGTTAAAGAAAGGACACTTTTTGTTTAAATATTTCTTACTGTGGTAAAACAGGCATAACATAGAAGTTAACTTTGTAACTATTTTTAAGTAGATGGGTCAATTGCATTACCATATACACATTGTGGTCTCTCCAGAATCCTTCCCATCTTCCCGAACTGAAACTCACTGCCCTCTAGATACTAATTCCCCATCCCTACCTTTCTCCAGACCCCAGCAACCACAGTTCCATTTTCTGTCTCCATGAATTTGACTCATCTGGGTACCTCATCTAAGTGGCATTGTACCATTTTTGTCCTTCCGTGATGGGTCGATCTCATGTAGCATAATGTTCTCCAGTTCCATCTGTGCTTGGGTGTGTATCGAATTCTGAAGAATGTTCTATGGCATGTATATTCCAGTTCTGCTCATCTCCAGAGGAATCTGTGGATTTTTCCACCTTTTGGATGTAGTGAATAAAGTGAATTTGGGTGAAGAAATATCTCTTTGAGACCTTGCTTTCAGCTTTTGGGTGTATACCAACAAGAGCAATTCCTGGACTCTATATAGTTCTATTTTTAAGTTTTTGAGGAGCTGTCTGCTTCGCTGTGTTACATTTCCACCAGCGTACAATGACTCCAACTCACCCTCATCAACACATCTTATTTCCCATTAAAAAAAATCCAAAGGGTGTGAAGTGGTGTCTCTCTGTCGTTTTGATTTGTATTTCCCTAATGACTTCTGATATTGAGTATCGTTTCATGGGCTCATTGGGCATTTGTATATTTTCTTTGGATAAATGTCTATTGAAGTACTTTGTGTATTTTAAAATCAAGGTGTTTGATTTTTTTGTTGTTAGGATGTACAAAATTCTTTATATATTCCGGATATGAACCCCAAATCAGATAGATGATTTGCAGATATTTTCTGTCATTCAAAATGGTTTGCTATTTCACTCTGCTGATGGCATTCTTTGATGCACAAAAGTTTTTCTTTAATTAAATTTATTTATTTTCAGCATAACAGTATTCATTATTTTTTCACCACACCCAGTGCTCCATGCAATCCGTGCCCTCTATAATACCCACCACCTGGTACCCCAACCTCCCACCCCCCCGCCACTACAAACCCCTCAGATTGTTTTTCAGAGTCCATAATCTCTCACGATTCACCTCCCCTTCCAATTTACCCCAGCTCCCTTCTCCTAACTCCCCATGTCCTCCATGCTATTTGTTATGCTCCACAAATAAGTGAAACCATATGATAATTGACTCTCTCTGCTTGACTTATTTCACTCAGCATAATCTCTTCCAGTCCTGTCCATGTTGCTACAAAAGTTGGGTATTCGTCCTTTCTGATAGAGGCATAATACTCCATAGTGTATATGGACCACATTTTCCTTATCCATTCGTCCGTTGAAGGGCATCTTGGTTCTTTCCATAGTTTGGCGACTGTGGCCATTGCTGCTATAAACATTGGGGTACAGATGGCCCTTCCTATAACACCAAGAACCATAAGATACCTGGGAATAAACCTAACCAAAGAGGTAAAGGATCTGTACTTGAGGAACTACAGAACACTCATGAAGGAAATTGAAGAAGACACAAAAAGATGGAAGACCATTCCATGCTCTTGGATCGGAAGAATAAACATTGTTAAAATGTCTATACTGCCTAGAGCAATATATACTTTTAATGCCATTCCAATCAAAATTCCACCGGTATTCTTCAAAGAGCTGGAGCAAATAATCCAGAAATTTGTATGGAATCAGAAGAGACCTCAAATCGCTAAGGAAATGTTGAAAAAAATAAAACTGGGGGCATCACGTTATCTGATTTCAAGCTTTATTACAAAGCTGTGGTCACCAAGACAGCATGGTACTGCCATAAAAACAGACACATAGACCAGTGGAATAGAGTAGAGAGCCCAGATATGGACCCTCAACTCTTATGGTCAATTGATCTTCAACAAAACAGGAAAAAATATCCAGTGGAAAAAAGACAGTCTCTTCAATAAATGGTGCTGGGAAAACTGGACAGCTATATGTAGAAGAATGAAATTCGACCATTCTCTTACAACATACACAAAGATAAACTCAAAATGGATAAAAGACCTCAATGTGAGACAGGAATCCATCAGAATCCTAGAGGAGAACATAGGCAGTAATCTCTTCGATATCAGCCACAGCAACTTCTTTCAAGATATGTCTCCAAAGGCAAAGGAAACAAAAGCGAAAATAAACTTTTGGGACTTCATCAAAATCAAAAGCTTCTGCACGGCAAAGGAAACAGTCAAAAAAACAAAGAGGCAACCCACGGAATGGGAGAAGATATTTGCAAACGACAGTACAGACAAAAGGTTGATATCTAGGATCTATAATGAACTCCTCAAACTCAACACACACAAAACAGGCAATCATATAAAAAATGGGCAGAAGATATGAACAGACACTTCTCCAATGAAGACATACAAATGGCTGTCAGACACATGAAAAAATGTTCATCATCACTAGCCTTCAGGGAGATTCAAATTAAAACCACATTCAAATTAAAACCATATCACCTTACACCAGTTAGAATGGCCAAAATTAGCAAGACAGGAAACAACATGTGTTAGAGGGGATGTGGAGAAAGGGGAACCCTCTTCAACTATTGGTGGGAATGCAGGTTGGTGCAGCCACTTTGGAGAACAGTGTGGAGATTCCTCAAGAAATTAAAAATAGAACTTCCCTATGACCCTGAAATTGCACTACTGGGTATTTTCCACAAAAGTTTTAAATTTTGATTTATTTGAATTTATCTATTTTATCCTATGTTGTCTGTGCTTTTAGTGTCCTATCCAAGAAATCATCACCAAATTTAGCGTGATAAAGCTTTTGTCCTGTTTTTCTTCCCTAAGAGTTTTTATAGCCCTAGGTCACATTGAGTTAATTTTTCTATATGGTATAAGGTGAAGGTCCATTTTTATCCTTTGCATACTATTATCCAATTTTCCTAGTCTTGGTTGTTGGGAAAACTGTCCTTTCCCTGTTGAGTAATCCTGGCACTCATGTTGAAAATTATTTGTAGATCCCTTTGCAAAGCATTAACATCTTAAAAATATCATGTTTTCCAAAACATGAACATGGTGTAGCCTTCCAGTTATAAGTGTATTCTTTCATTTCTTTCAGTAACATTTCATAGTTTCTAGTGTACAACTCTACTACCTCTTGGCTAAGATTATTCCAATGTATTTTATTCTTTATGATTCTATGATAAATGAAGTTGTTTTCTTAGTTTCCTTTTTAAATTATTCATTGCTGGGGTATTGAATTGTAGCAGATTTTTTATGTTGATTTTGGTCACCTATCATTGATTTGTTCTAAAATTGTTGTTTTCCTGGAATCTTCAGGGTTTTCTACATATAAGATCATGACATCTGCAAACAGATAATTTTACTTATTTCTTTCCAATTTGGATCACTTTCATGCCTAGTGGTTTTGGACTGTACTGCCAGTATTATGTTTAGTAGAAGTGACAAAATCTGGCATCCCCAAATTATTCCTGATCTTAGAGGAAAAGTTTGTAACCTTTCCCTGTGGGGTATGATGCTCACTGTTTTTCATATATGGCTCTTACTATGTTGACATAGTTTCTTCTATTCCTAGTCTGTTGAGTGCTTTTATCATGAAAACGTCCTGAATGTGGTCAAGTGCTTTTTCTGCAACAGATGAGATGATCATGTGACTTACCCTTCCTTTTGTAATGTGACCTATGACACGGATTGTTTCTTGTATATTGAATCATTCTTGCATTCCAGGAATCAATCCCACTTGGTAATGGTGCATAATCCTTTTCATATGCTACCAAATTCAGTTTTCTAGTATTTTGTTGATTCTTGCACTTGTCTTAATCAGCGATGTTGGTCGGTAGTTGTCTTTTCTTGTAGTATCTCTGGATTATGGAGTAATGCTGGCCTTATTGAATGAGTCAGGGAGTTCTCTCTCCTCTTCATATTTCTGGAAATGTTTAAGAAGATTGGTGTTGGTTTTTTAAAAAATATTTGGTAGAAATCACCAGTGAGGCCATCAAGTACGATATATTTTTTTCCTTTTTTAAAAAAAATTTTTAATTTATTTTCAGCATAACAGTATTCATAGTTTTTGTACCACACCCAGTGCTCCATGCCCTCTATAATACCCACCACCTGGTCTGATATTTTTATTTGTAAGTAGACCTGATGACTGATTCTGTAGCCTTACTTGTTATGGATCTGTTCATGTTTTCTATTTCTTTTTGGGTTAGTCTTGGCGAGGTTTCATATTTCTAGGAATTAATCCATTTCATCTATTCAATTTGTTACTATACAGTGTTCTCAGTATTCTCTTATAATCCTTCCCTATCTATAAAATCTGTTGTAATGACCAACTTTCATTGTTGTCTTTAGCTATTTGAGTATTCCTCTTGCCTTTAGCTGTTTGAGTATTCTCTCTTTTTTTAATTAGTCGTCATTGCTAACGGCTTGTCAGTTTTTGATGTTTCATGACTCAATTCCTGGTTTTGTGGATTTTCTCTGTTTCTATTCTCTATTTTGCTTATCTTGTTTTGCTAATCTTTATTATTTTCTTCATTCTGCTAGCTTTTGATTTAATTTGTTCTACTTTTTTTCCTAGCTACTTGTGGTGTAAAGTTAGGTTGCTGACTTTGAGATATTTCTTCTTTTTTCAATGTAAGCATTGATAGTTATATATTTCCCTATTAGCACGTCTTTTGCTACATCCCATAAGTTTTGCTAGGTTGTGGTTTCATTCCCATTTGTCTCAATAAATTTTAACATTTCCTTTGTGATTTATTCCTTGACTCATTTGTTGTTTAAGGTAATGTTGTTCAATTTCCACATATTTGTAGATTTTCCAGTTTTCCTTCTGAAACCTTTCCAGTTCCATTTCATTTTGATCTGAAAAGATATTTTTCCTGATCCCCATCTTTCTAAACTCTTTAAGACTTGTTTTATGGCTAACATCTGGTCTATACTGGAGAATGTTCCATGTATTTTTGAGAAAGTGTATTGTACAATCTACTGTGTATTCTACTGTTGTTGGATGGAGTATTTTGTAAATCTCTGTTGTGACCAATTGGCTTATAGTCTTATTCATATCTCCTAATTTTTACTGATCTTCTGTCTGATTATTCTGTTTGTTATTGGAAATGTGGTATTGAAGTCTCCTTTTCTAGATGAATCTATTTCTCCTTTCAGTTCTGTCAGTTTGATATGTAGGTTCTCTGATGTTGGTTGCACATTTATTTATAATTCTTATATCCTCTTGGTGAATTGAGCTCTTATCATTTTATAATGTTCTTCATTGCTTGAAACACTGCTTGCCATAGTCTGTCTTGTCTGATTTTAGTATATCCAATTTTGGTTACTAATTGCATGGAACATTGTTTTTTATCCTTTTTACTTCCAAATCTATGTTTGTGTCCTTACATCTAAAATGAGTATGTTATAAGTAGAATAAAGTTGGATCCTGAGTTTTTTGTTTTGTTTTGTTTTGTTTTAGTTTTTTGGTATCATTCCGCCAATACAGGTCTTTTGATTGGGGAACTTAATGCACTTTCATTTAAAGTGGTTACTGGTAGGGTGACCTACCATTGGCATTTTGTTATTTGTTGTCTTTATGTCTTAAATGTTTTGTTCCTCCTGTATTGTCTTCTTTTGTATTTAATTTTTTTACTCATTTTGATTTAGTTTTCATTTCCTTTTCTATAAATTCTATAAATATTTTCTTGGTGATTTCTATGGGGATTGCATGAAATATCTTAAAGTTATAATAACCTGTTTTTACCTGATATTTAATTTTATTGCATACAAAACCCCTTCTTTTAGCTCTTCTACCCACACATTATGTATGTATGTTTTTACTTATTTATTTATTCACCCACACTTTACCTTATTGATGTCACAAATTACATTTTTATATATTTTGTACTTAGTAACATAGATTTATAATTATTATATATACTTAAATATATATTTATGGCTATTTGTTGTGAATCTTGTAGAAGAATAAAAAGTGGAGTTATGTATGTTAGTAATTTCTCAATAAAAGTGGAAAGGAGTAACAATTAAAAATTACAATAATACTTTGCTAGTTTTTTATATTTGTCCATGTACATATTTTCTCTCTCCTGGAGAATCTGATATCTTCATATGGCTCTGAGTTGCTATCTAGCATCTTTAATTCCAACTCAATAGACTCTCCTTAGCATTTTTTGAATGGCAGGTCTAGTGGTAATGGACATTCTCAATTTTTGTTGATCTGGGAATTTCTTTCTTTCTCCCTCATTTCTGTAGGACATTTGCCTGTTGTTGAATTCTCCCTGACCTGCTGTTTTGCCGGAGGAACCCACTGATAGTTTTACAGAGGCTGCCCTATATGTGATGAGTCACTCTTCTTTTGGTGTGGGTCTGTTTGTTTTTATCCTACTTGGGATTTGTTAAGCTTATATTGCTATATCCATGACACTTCTCAGACTTGCAAAATGCATGGCCATTATTTCTCACAGTAACTTCTCTGTCTTTTTTAATGTCATTTCTCCCCTGCATGTCCCATAATGTCTGTATGGTCAGCTTGATATTCTCCCTTCATTAGTCTCTCAGGCTCTGTTCACTGCTCTTCCTTTTTTTTCTCATTTTACTTTTCAATCTCCATAGTTTCCAAGGACCCATATTCAAGTTCGCTGAGCCTTTCTTTCTGTTTGCCTCTGCAATTGAGCCCCTCAAATGATTCTTTTTTCAATTCAGTTTTGTATTTTTCATCTCCAAAATTTCCATTTTATTGTGTTTTTTTTTTAAGATTTTATTTATTTGACAGACCAAGATCACAAGTAGGGAGAAATACAGGCAGAGAGACGCAGGGAAGCAGGCTCCCTGCAGAGCAGAGAGTCCAATGCAGGTCTCGATTCCAGGACCCTGGGATCATGACCTGAGCTGAAGGCAGAGGCATTAACCCACTGAGCCACCCAGGCGCCCCTCCAATTGATTGTTTCTAATAATTCCAAATTCTTTGTAGATATTCTCATTTTGCTCATATATTTTCTTGATTTCCTTTATTTCTTTTGTCTATGTTTTCCTTTAGCCTTTAGAGCATATTTAAGCAATTGTTTTCAAGCCTTTCGCTAGTAGGTCCAAAGCCAATGTTTCTTTAAGGATGCTTTCTGGAGATGTATTTTATTCCTTTGAATGAGCCATGTTTTACTTCTTCTTTGTATGGCTTGTGATCTTTTATTGAAAACTATATAACTAAACTATAACTAAACTATATAAAACTAAACTAAACTATATAACTAAACTATATAAAACAGCTCCATCTCCCAAGCTTAGCATGCTGGCTTCATGCAGGGGAGACCCTTGCTAATCAGCGTGGCATGCACTTTTCTCATGCCTATGTTGTCCATACATCTGTGCATGGCTCTCTTCCCAGGTCTCCCATTGGTATGGCTGCTTTTAATGTCTTCCTCTCTGTAAGGCTCACACCCTTGCTCATTTTAGGGATGTTAGCTGTTCTGTTGTATTCCTCAATCAGCAGTCACTTGCTCCAGATGTCTGTGTCTGCATTTACCTTTAGGATGGTTTTCACAAGTCGTAGCTGCTGCTTCCAGTGATTTCCCCTTTTCTGAGCTGTGAGCCACTTTTGGTTGTCTGAACTCTGTCCTGGGTGTCCCAGAACCAGTCCCTCAGGTATCCCCTAGACAGGTTAGAAATCAGAGGGTCCCAGATTAGTCCACTCTGCTCTCTCTGGTTTGCAGAGGGGACTAGCTTGTGGTGACTACTCTGCTCAAGCTGTTCTGCCCAACACGCTCACGGGATTTCCTGCCCTGCCACATGTGGCTCATTCTTGACTGGGCACTCACTTGGTTGCTGTCGCTCTTTCACTGTTCCCACAGTTCCCATATGTTATTTTAGTCAGTCTCTAGTTGTGTATTTGGTGTTTCTGTGGAGGAAACAGGCCTGGAGTTTTCTTGTGTGTCATCTTGCTGACATCACTCTCCTGAACTTTTAAGTAAGTTTTTAAAATATCCAGTCTATTTCAAAATGTGCTGGTGCATAAGTGTTCATGTTCTGTTATTTTTGTCCCCCAGTTTCCATATTTTTAAAATGAAAACACAGTGGGAGTGGGTTCCAGTCACTGCTGGAAGAAGTCTTTACCCTGCCAGCTTGATATGTGTGATGCCTAAGAGGACCTTTAAACCGAGTGACTGTGTGTGAGTGAAGAGGCTCCTCCTTGCACACCGATGTGCTTCCTTCACTGAGGGCTGGTATCCATCTCTCTAGATGCTGCTGAAAACACCACGTGTCTGGACACTCATGGCATGAAAGGGCACTGTCAAGGCTCCTGGATACCAGGGACCATCCCACTGGTGCTCAGGTCATGACAGTGACTGTAATAACATGCCAGCAACCAAAGCAGCCTTCCCTCCTCAGGGGAGGTTTGTGGGCAGCCTATAACACTGACGGAGAGCTGGAACCCACACCTGGGACACTCCTCACCTCTCCCTGCTGACCTCTAGCTGTGTCCTGTGTGCCTCTGTCACTGGCTCTGCAAAACCCCTCCGCCCTTCCCTCCTCCAACCCATTTTCAGGCATCCGCACTTCCCGTTTCCTATCAGATGTTTCCTCCGGAGCAGCTGGATGTGACAGTCACCTGGGGGGGAAGCAGTGCCATCTCCGGGACTCAATAATTGACCACTTCTGTGGGGCACATCATCACAGCCCAGGGACCTCAACAAGCGCAGCAGGGAGGCTGCTGACAAAGTACGGATAGGTCTCCAGCCCCGCCCCCTGTCAGGGCCCTCTCCAGGGCAACCCCTCCAGAGGAAGGAAGGACAGTCCTCTCTCTGACCTCAGGCTGTGGAGGCTCGAGGACTTGGGATCCACGCAAGTCTCTCAGGGTCCTGGCCCTCCCCCCGAGGAGCCCTGGGTGAGCCGCATCCACATGAGAAGATGGGGACCCTGCTTCCTGTGGCCCCCACCCAGGCCCAGCTAGTCACTGGAACTCTGTCAGTCACTGACTTCACTGCAGGTGGTTGGAAAAGAAGGGAAACCCAACCACAACAAAAGCCAGGCTGGGCACCAGGAGGCAAACCACCTTGCAACCTTCCAAGAACTGGTCTTACTCCATTTTACTCAGTCCTGATTACTAATTAGCTCCATTTCAGATAGTCTAAAGATAGATTCTCAGCCCAGGTTTGCAGCAGCCCCACTCCCCTCCCCCACTCCAGGTCCTGCAGGGTTGTCCCACTGGAGCAGGTGCGGATATACACCCCAAAGCCTCCCTGGGTGCCCCTTATCTGGGGACCACATTGCCCTTCCTGGCTTGGACACTCAGGACTCCTCACAGTGTGGCATCCTGACCCAGTTTGCAGTCTTGTCCCCTGGCCAGCCCGTTTCCTAAACGTCCTCCAGTGTCCTGGGAAAGGCCTGCCAGCACTCCTGCGGTCTCCTTCCAGCTCGGTTTCTTCCCTGCAGGTGTGCCCTGCCCCAGTCGTCCCTGCTCTGGTGACCTCCGTCTAAACTCCATGCTATGAAAACCCCTCATCCACTGCCTCCTCCTCCAGGGAGCACCCCTGACTTCTGGACTAACACACCTACTGCATTTCACCACGAACCCTGGGCTCTGGGACTACCGATCTGGTGGTGCTGGCTCCTGGCCTGTAGTCCCAGCCTGCGTTACCCTGAGAGCCTGGCTATGACCCATTGCACTCAGTGTCCGGTGTGTTTTCTCACCCATCAGTCATTGTAGTCTTGTAAGGAAAGTTTTTACTGTATTTTCAGGTGAAAGCAGCTGTCATATCATAGAAAATAATCATTTTACATGATTCTCTGTATATAGAGCATATCATAGTTCTGTCACTGGTGGATGGGCAGGGCTGATATAAAATATTTTATAGGATTCCTAGTGCCCAGTCACCAGAGCGATGATGAAGGGCAAGGACAGCTATGACAGCTTCTGCAGAATAATTTTTAATTCACAAAACCCATTCATTGTAAGACTGAAAAGTCATATATGACATAAGCCTATGGTGACAACATCCACAAGCACATTGTTCCGGGTCCCCTGCCCTTAGATTCTCTCTGCATGGGTTAGACTTTCAGCTGCATTCAGGACTTCTGACTTACTCATGCTACAATATCCCATAGCTTTATGGTTCATCTCATTTAGTAAAATGAGGCTTAAAAATCACACTTGAATAAATACTGAGCAAAGGTCAAACTAACTTTTTGTAATCATAAAAAGATAATATCAGGAACTCTGTCCTTTTTGTAAAGCATTCTAATATTATATACGTTAAATTACATTTACTTAGCACACACTGTCTTCTTAAAATCAGTCATAGATCGTGAGTGTATGGGACAGAGCTACATAGCCTCCTGTGCTAGATGTCCTGACATCTTCTGATTCATGTTTTAAGAAGTTTCATAGTGTTGTAAGAGACTGGCAGAAGTATGATTTCTTTTGTATCAATCATTTCTCATGCAAGGTCCTCCTTCTAGTGTATTTTACACAATCATATTTGTCTAGTCATAAGCCACGGCTGATGGTTGTGAGAACAGGGTCAGTCATGAGCAGAGTAGCAAGGATTTGGGGTGGAGAGGAACTGAGCTGTTGTGATCCACTGTGCAGGAAAAGGGCTCTCTGAGTTCATCAGGCATCTAGGATGCAGGGCACCTTCTAGAAGGCTGGTTTAGTAAGTCACTTAGCTTTCCCGGACCATGTGTATTTGTAATGAAGATTCTGTTTTCTGCCAATACCACTGTGTTGTGAGTCGGGGAGATTAGTCCCCCATGTGGGGTCTTTAAGGAACATTCCAGATTGGTTGTGGAAGTCACACACAGGAAAGCTAAGAAATGACCGGATTTGTTATGCTCACAGGTGCTAGGGCGGGAGGCACAACTGGCACTCTTTGCTCATGGCAGCATGGCAGGTGGGCCCAGGAGGTGACTGCATCCAGCAGGTGAAGACCTGAACCACTGAGAAACCCTGGGAAGGTCCCTGTATTCCAGGTTGGGATGGCCGCAAAACCTTGAGGGTATTTCACTGTTACGTTTGGAGTTCCTGGGTCACAGACAGTGGAGGGCAAGATGGGGACCTTGTGACAAGAGCCAGCCTGGCCACCCTGGTGGGCCCAGGAGGGCGCTCACAGCCTCTGCCTGGCGATGTTGACTCCTCAGGAAGAGAGGAGGTGCTAACAATTTACGATCAGTCTTCACCCTTTACTCTCATTTTCAACCTTATTTTCCTTCTCAGGTAAGAGAACCAAGACTCTGGTACTGCCCAGGACAGTTCCAAAATATATAAACATCACCTGAATCTGACAGAGAGGAAACATTTCTGTTCATTAATGGTGACGTGGAACTGAGATTTGTGCATTCTGATGAGGCTCAGGGGTACGTGGTGTCCTCAGGGCCCTGGACCTCAGCTCCTGGCCACCTTTTAGACTCCTCAGTGCATCTGTTACTGTCTGAAAGAAAAGGACACTGCACCATTCTATTTTTGTTCCTTCTTTTACTTCTTTCTTCCTACCTGGCCTGGTTCCACAAATCATCACCCTTGGGATTCCTGTGCTTTCTCTCAGTCTGTAAATCACAAGTAGCCCTTCCCTCCTCCATGGTGGGGGCTAGTCAGGGCATCACTGCCCCCTCGATTTTGCAGGGAAAGAGTGGAAGTCCATGAAGAGTCAAAGATTTATGCACAGATGCTACAGGACAGTCAGGAACTCTGCATTAGAGCTACTTAACAGATACTGTTTTCTTCCCTGGTCCTTCACTGCTTCAGTAAATTACATGTATGTCACATGTGGGCAGAAGACTCTCATAACCCTAGTTTGTAGCAGCCACCACTGCATCCTGGGAGTGGGTATCCAGGAGCTGAGGTGGAGTGCTGCCTCCAGCGAGAGAGCCCAGGGGAAGTAGTGCTAAGCGTTCTCACTGCCCTTGATCTTCCCTGTTACTACCCTGGGCTGTGGTAGGACTCTGTGGGCACATCATGTGGTCTCCAGGGCTCTCCCAGTGGGTCCAGCTGAGAAGCCAGTATCCCAGAAGACAGACCCTCAGTGGTCCCATAAACTCAGTTGGCTGCACAGAGGGGGGCAGGTAAGCTCAGTGATGGGACAGGCAGAGCCCGCACGGCAGCAGCAGAACATGTCAGTGGCTCCTCTGGGCTGAAGTGAATCTTCAAGTAACAGGCATTGAATGGAAAACACCACCCTTGTATCAGGACACCCAGCACACATAGGTTACTTTCAATGCACAGCGTTCTCAAAACAAACTAAAAGGCTTTGAGGCATGAGAACATAACAAGAAAATTATATCTTTTAAGATTTCCACAATATTTGAAGTGGGTTTGTAGAGTGAATAAAGTAGTCAAAGTATTTTTTCTAAATCACTGCTTAAGCAGCTATAAACATTAAGAAGAAAAATAGCCCAGGACAGAAACAAAAATAGAGACTGCACACATCCATGAATCTGTCTGACCCCTAACAAGCTTAGCTTGGGAGGCATGGAACATTTCCTGTTAGAAGCAGAATTATAAAACGCTAAAATGCCCACTTGATCATAGTACAGAACATCTTTATGGCTTCACTTGAATGCTCACTTAAGAATTTTCTCTGAGGGGCAACTGGGTGGCTCAGTGGGTTAAGCCTCTGCCTTCGGCTCAGGTCATGATCTCAGGGTCCTGGGATCAAGCCCTGCATCGGTCTCTCTGCTCAGCAGGGAGCCTGCTTCCTTGTCTCTCTCTCTTTGCCTGCTGACTTGTGATCTCTGCCTGTCAAATAAATAAAATCTTAAAAAACAATTAAAAGAATTTTCTCTGAAGAGTACTCAGAGCAGAGACAATTAAACAATAAAAGTGAGGTATTGTAAGACCATAATACTACCTTAGGAATAGTTGGGGTAGAAACCACGTCCCCTGGCTCAGCCTTTCCTCATGTTTTGTTTGTTTGTTTATTTTTTGGGTAGTAAGTTTTGAATGAAGGAAGGATGGTCTTTCCATGCTTCAGGAAGTGCCAGAATTTTCTGCCTTCCTTCCCATGCAAAGCAGGCGTCTGAGGGGCTAAGCTGTACCTTTCTCCTCCAGATGTTCCTGGCTTCTTCTGATGGGGAATCTTGGCTCTCTATGCTGTCCTTTAAACTCCTGGGCATTGGTGAAATCTTGTTATGGGGTCTTTCTTTTAGTCAAGAGTTTGTAGGGCTTCTGAGCCCATCCGTCCAAATCCTCCACATGCTGACGGGGTAGTTGAAGGCACGAGACAGATGAAGGATTGACTAAAGACAGTCACTCAGCACACTAGTCTCCATGTTTCTTTCTTGGTGTTTCCCCTAAGAATTCCTACTGGTGTTTCCATCACTCATCAGTCCTATTTGGTAGGAAAACCAAGGAGTATGTATAGATAAAACCTCCCATCAGTAAATGGATTCCTCCCAGCACGTGCCCTAGTGTGGGGGACATTATTCTGAAAACCTCCCACACTGTCAGGGGCAGATCTCTCGGGGGATGACCCCTTGGCCAAGAAACTTTCCTGACCTCAACATCTGTTTTTCTTTCTTTCCATAAAAAAACAGCCTGATTAACCTTAACATACAGGGTCATGGCATGGATTTGTTGAGATCCTGCTTATGAAAAAAATCATGTTTAGTGTCCTGGAAACAGATCTCAGCACAGATGAGCCCCTTTTCTTCAGATGTCTGTCTGGTTCAAACCAGTAGAGGCTGATGGGGGTGTCCTCTTCCAGGCTCCATATCAACCCTGGCTGTTCGACAAATACGTTTGGATGAATAAATGAAGGAGAGAAAGTGACTTAAAAGAATGCCACAAAAGGGTAGTTCCATTTCAGAATGGGACTTCTCCAGATTGAAAAGCTTTTATGACTCATGGTAAATCAAAAATTCAAGGTTCTCCGGCCCCTCGGACTCTGTGGGAAAGAATAGGAGGAATGTCTTGAAAGACAGTGGCCATTTCTAGGATTTTTCAAATCCCACATCATAGTTTGCCCTGTGTACTTCCTTCTCTATAGTTGATCTGCAGGTCTCTGCTGGTCTGCTTAAGCCTCAGACTTAAGGGCTTCAATCACTAATTTGCTGTCTTGTTTTCTTAGCATTTACATGAATGAGATAAATCTTTGCTTCTAAATAATTTGTAGAAAATATTATTACCTTGGTATTTCTGAAATGTTTGTAGGAAAGGTTTGTGATAAAATGTGGGAGGATTCAATCTCCTAGATGAGGGAGAACTTTCTTCTAAAGCATTGTCTAATGTCTGTGAAATAATCCAGAAGAGAAGTGGCAAAAAACAATCTTGCTTCACTAAGCAGACAACAGCAACAAACTTTCCTGCTCTTCATCACTTACATGGATTGATTCCTGTGAACATGGGAGCTGTTAGGGGAGCAGTTAGGGGAGTGGTTAAAGAAGGGGTTAGAGGATGGGATAGGGGAGCAGTTATTGGGCGTGGTTAGAGGAGGCTTTAGGGGAGAGGTTAGGGGAGGGAGTTAGGGTTGTGAGCAAGGTGCTCTAAGCCAAGGTCCTGACTCAGGGTTTCATGTGGAGGAAACCTTCCACAAGCACAGAACATCATCATCAATACCATTTTGTGAATACTTCGGTAACTTATTTCCTCCTCTTGCACGTACTTCGAAAGTTAGTTAAAAAATGTCAGGGGCACCTGACTGGCTCAGTCGATTAAGGTTCCTCCTCTCAGTTTCAACTCAGGTCATGATCTCAGATCCTGAGATCAGGTGGCCTGGGCTCACCACTCAGTGGGGAGTCTGCTTGTCCTTTTCCCCTCCTCCTTTGCTTCTCTCCCTCTGCCCCTCCCCCCCCATAGATAGAGTCTAAGAAACAAAATTTTTAGTTAACTTAAATTTCACAAAATTTTGTAAACCGATGGTCTTCAGTTACATTAAGTGGTCAAACACCATCAGAAATGGATTGTGAGGATGCGTAGCAAAGCTCCTCCGTCAGAGGGGGAAGCGTGGTCTATAGTGGTGTGCACACAAGCTTCTGGAGGAGATCCTCCTTGTGGGAATCAGCAGTGCAGGATGCCTGCCCTCAGGGCGCCCTCCCCACTCCCCATTCAAACCAGGGCGTTCATGGCCCATGCCATGGTGTTTATCACAGCCCAACAGCAACAGCTGCCAGGCGTCTCTCAGTACAAGATGGGCTTGGTCTCCGAGTGTTTCTGAGAAAGCCTTGCTGTCTACAAAGTGGATGATAATAAGTAATGGTAACATGATAAGCAGAAACAGTCCCTGCGCCTGTGAGTCTTTTATGGAGATCTCTGCATAGGGTTGTGCTGAGGGGTCTCTGTGGAGTCTCTGTGCATCTCTGCAGAGGTCTGTGTACGCCATATCTGTGTGGGACTCTGTCAGATGTCTCTGTACGTGGTGTCTGTCAAAGGTCGCTGTGTGGGGTCTCTGTGTGGGTCTCCATCAGAGCAATGTATGGGGGGCCCCGGAGGACGATGTTGGGCTGGGAGCGGGACATGCAGGGGGGCAGCCCTCCTAGACTCCACCCTCCTTCTGGACATGTCCCTTCCAGCTGGGGGTGGGACAAGCCCCAACCGAAGGTCTCCTGCCTCTCCGGACTCTGGGATAACCAAAACCGGGAGCCAGGCCATTCCCTTGGCCTCTGAGTCCCCACCAGTCCCGTGGGAGCCTTCCTTGGGCTATATATGTACGTAAAGAGCACAAACCACAAGTCTGTCCCGGGCCCTCAGTCCTACAAGTTTATCAAATTGTGTAGAAGTTAACTTCTCTGCCTGAAGGCCTTGCTGCCTCTGGGCACCTGGCCATCCATGTGGGAGCTCAGGTGGCTTCCGTACAACCCCTACTCCACTCCTCCCCTCCCACCCCTGTGCTTGGCACCTGGAGTGGGGCCAAGGCCCTGTGGCAACAGCCCTAGGGCCTCTTAACTTCTCCCCTCTGGGCCCTTGGGTGGCAGTGGGTCACCAAGGGTCCTCAGTCATCACACCAGGCATGGGCACACCCTGTCACTTGGCCTCCTTCCTGGACTCCCATTTTAAGTGCAGGGTCCCCCCACCCACAACCACACACTCCATCCCCCAGAAGGGGAAGGGTGTGCTGGTGAGCAGGTCCCTTTAGTGCCCTGGGGCTGGGCAGCGGTCCCTGGAGTTCTCTGTGGCACCCCATACTCATCCCTTGCTGCTCCAAATGTGAGAAGAAGGACTGCATGGAGCTAAGATGGGATTTCCTTGGGAGAGGCAGCTCCTGGGGTAGCCGTCCTCTACTCCCTGCAGGAGACTGTGGGTGGGGTAAGGATTTCTCACCTCTCCTTCAGGGCTAGCCTTGTGCCTCCTCACTGCGGGCCCCACTCTTGAGGGTCTGCCTCGGCAGACCCTCCCTACAGCCACACAAGTTCCAGATGGAGGGAAAGCAGGAGAGGATGGGCAGAGCAAGGTCCTGGTCTGGGTCTTTTTCACCTTCTCATGGAAACTGAAGGAGAGCGAGGAAGGGGACAGGAGTAGACCCCTAGGTCACCCATCCTCCAAGGCCCCATTTGTTCTGGAAACCAAAACAGGCCCTCGGGGAGAGCGGACCCGGATCCTTCCCTCCCACTCCAGCAGGGCACACACAGAGGCCAGCAACACTCATGAGGGGGGAAAAACACATATATTTTGAGGAAGCAAAATAATTGTGGCACATAGAAGCCATTAGCTCATAGTTGATGTGCTAATGTGAGAAAAAAAAAGTTTTTCTCTGCACCGCTTGCATTTTTCCTTGAAGCAAAGTTGTCCTCCCAGGAAAGGCATGAGAAGCACTCAGTGACTGCCCAGGTGAGATGTATCTTTGAAGGAGGCAGTGCCTGGAGCAGTGGGGGTGCTGGGTGTGGCCTGAAGGGCCCAGCACCAGCGACCTGTACTGGCAGGGTCTGCCTGGGCACCCTGGCACACTGGTGGTGAAGGGCCACCAGATCCACTCAGTCCTGTTGGAATAGCTCTGGCCCCTGGGGGTGCCCTGTGGACTGGCTGTCTTCCTCATCACTCTCCTCTTTTCTTGGTAGGAGAGGACCCTGTGGTAGCAGACATTGGGGTCTGCCAAAGCCTGGAGATCGTTTTTGCACCAGATGAACACCGGGGCCCTGAGCCCCTGGTGAGGCACCATTTTCTCCTCAGGATGGGCCCCACAGCAGACACGACCACCTGAGACTTGGCAGAAGTGCTGTCCATGGCCGACCTGCCCATGACTTGTCCCTGGCCCTGGGATGATGAAGCCTTTCCCTTTCAAAGGAAGTCTTCTAGTCTTTTGCCTCTACTGGGAAAGAACCACTGGAGCAAGTGTTTCATCCTTCTCCTGAAGTAGTTTTCTGGAGGAGCCTCCTCCTTCTTCAGCAAGATCTCACAGACCTTGCTTCCCGAGGCCTCTGCTGACTCCTTGCTCTGGATGGGACGTCTCACCTCACTGATCTGGAGGACCTTCAGTTCTGACAACTCTTTGGCAGGCTCTTTCAAGGGCGACCTCCTGGAACTCTCTCTCTCCTCAGGAGGGGGGAAGGGAGACATATGACCTGCTCAGGCTCTTACATTGGTGCTGTAGTCCCAGGGGTCCTGGTGACTTTGGGGGCTCTGGCCATGGGATCTTCAGCCATGCAGCATCTGGGAATTATATGTGTCTTCACTGGACCCGCTCTGGAAGCCAGACAGAGATCCTTGAGAAGCCAAGACATTGGCAGCAAGGAACACGTTGGATTAACAGTCTTGAAGGAGACTCTCGACTGCCCCAGCTCAAATCCTGGGACACAAGTTGAGCTTTAGTACTGTCATGTCCCATGAGACCCAGACCCTATTCACCCTCCTTGGCTCCTTCGTGGCCGTTGCTGGACTTGGACTTGATTCCAAGGTGCTGTTTCTAAGAGTCCTCAAGGCAGTCTCACTTTGCCAGATTCTGTCAGATTCTTCCCAGAAAGCTGTATGTGAAGGTACAAGAAGGTGGCCTGACCCCCTGTCCAGCCAGAAGGCCACCACCAGGTGAGTTCCCTGCCAGAGCCTGATGGAATTTCCTCACACATAGGCTGGGGAGCATCGAGGGGACCCTCCACCAGGTGGGATAAGACTCTTTCATCACCTCTCCTTGATAGGGCTGAGGAGGATTTCCCACAAACTTGGGCCCTGAGCTGGCCTAGGATGTGCAGGTAGTTGAGTGGGGAGGGGAGGACCAGGAGAGGAGGAAGCCATTCAAATTGAAGAGGTTTATAGGCTTGAGAACCTTGAGGGGGAGGCCCCACCAGTGCTTCACCCCAAGCTTTATGATATGTGCTTCTAGCAACCGCTGAGTGTATGGACTAAGGATGGAAAAATCATAGGAGGTGGTCATGCAGGGTTCCCAACCCTTGGAAAGTGCTGACTTTCCAGGTTTCCCATGAGGGCTTGGCTTTCCAGGAAGGTCCGGTGTGGTGGGCAGCGAGCTGGGAAGGATGAACATCCAAAGGGATCCGACCCTCTCTGAACTGACCCAACTTCCTGAAAGGGGCTCTCAGATCCTTCGCTGGGCTCTTCTCATCTGTGCTGCTTGTGGAGGGCTTCAGGTCTGTGTCTGACTCCTCAAGATTTATTCCTGGAGCCTTTCCTGGAGAGCTCGTTGCACCCTGTGTAGATCTTTCCCTATCCTCCCTGCACTGGACCTTGAATCCTTGCCCAGGCTTTTTCCTGGCATGGTCCTTCCTGGCTGTGTAGACCCAGTCTTCTGTGTGGCTGGAAGCTTCCATTCATAGACTCAGACTTGGACTTGGGACTGTGCCAGCCATGTGCCTGGGGCACCTTCTGGAAATTGTGGTGAGGCTGTCTCTTCAGGGATAGCTGGATCCTGCAGGGTGGGCCCCTTTCTTGCTTCATGAACCTCTTCCAAAGGTGCCACTCCAGTTGCTCCCAGAGTGCAGAGTCCATCAAGTCCCCAAGAAGGACAGAGATGGACCCTTGGCCTTCAGGGTCGTGACCTGGGCTAAAGACTTCCTGAGATTTTTTTCACCACAGCGGGTACCTTGCTGATTTCTAGTTGCTTCTTCAGAAAGTGACATTCCACGTTTTGAATGGCAGTTGACATGTAAGACTGTGTCTTCTGGGCTACAGGGCAAGACACCTCACAAGTCCCCATCTCCAGTGGCAGAGAAGGCGGTCCCACTGGGACAGAGGATGCAAGGCGGAACCGCGTCTGGGGCTGAGGGGGGCCTGGTCCAGAGGGAGTGGAGGGAACTGATGGGGAAGGGCTGGGCCTGGTCCAGAGGGACAGGCTTTGGCTGAGTCAGAGGGTGGGGCAGGGGCCGAGCCAGAAGTAGGGGCAAGGGCTGGGACTGATCCAGAGGCAGGGGCTGGGGTGGGGACATGCTCAGAGTCAAGGGTTAGGACGGGGCCAAAGGGTCATTTAAGACATGGTTCAGTGAGAGGCAGGGAGCCACATTGGCCTGAATCTGGAGCAGCAAGGCATGAGAAAGCTCATGGCTGACGGGCTCCAACTGGCAGTCCTCAGTGTACCTGTCCAGGGGCTGCTTGCCATAAAAACTGGTGAAAGCCCCCCTTGTCAGAGAGCCTCACCAGGTGGCTACAGGAGACAGGAAGTGTGAGCTGCTGCTGCAGCACCCAGGGCCCGGAGAGGTACCCCCAGTCCTCCCCGCCCCACACCCACATCATAATGCTCCTGCTGTCCCTCAGCCAGGGGCTTTGGTCACAGTCTGTTCTCATGGATCGTCCCAGGCCCACTAACAGCCCCAAAAGACATTCCCTGCAGCCCTGGGGTCACACCATAGACTTGGGGAGGCCCACCCATGGGAGAAGGGGGCAGATCCATTACCTTTGCAGAAGGGAGAACAGGTCCTGAACCTCTACCAGATCTTGCAGGAAATCTCTGAAAACTGGAAACAGGAGACTGGGTCACAGCAGAAGGCAGGGCCCAGGGGTCTTCCAGGAGGCTGGATACTATGTCCTTTTAGGGGAGATCTTTAGGGGATTGGACTCAGGACCCCCAAACAGCATTGTCCAAGGCCACGTGCACACACAGTGATTACGGGATTCATGATGGGAATCGCTTTGTTTTTTTCAAAGTGCTTCCTCAGATTCAAGGAATCTGAGCAGAGTTGAACAGCTTGTCCACAGTGGGAGCGAGAGGTCCTGCCCCCAGTCTAGGCCCTGGGGCCCCTGCTGAGTGATACCCATTTCCAGCGCAGAATCTGTGAAGCCTCCAGGTCCCTGCTTCCTCCCAGGAGCCCCCCACCTCCCACCCAGTGCTCTGTTTCCTGAAAGATGGGCTCAGGTCCTGGTATCCTGGAGACAGTGGGGCTGGGCCCTCAGAGCAGGGGTTTCAGTGTAACTGGAGCATGCAAGGTTGAGTGGCAGAAGCTAACCTTTCAGAGTCTGGTGTTTCTTCTCTTGCTCGTTCTTCTCCGTGGCTCCCCTTGGTACTGAGATAAGAGAACACAGGGAGGCTGGGCTCCCCACCCCAACAGCAGGTGAGCCAGTGCTCAGGAGCCCGACCTCCACTAGAGAGGCAGCTCTTAACCTCCGGCCCTTGGCCACCGGTCACTGTGTTTGGGATGCTGTCCTGGACCCCTCCACCACACCTGGACTCTGGCCCAAGATCTTCGGGGAGAGATCCTCATGTCTCTCTAACCCCGGCCCGGTCTGGCTTGTCCTGGATGGATGGTGATCTATTCTCTCCTATCTCAGGAGTCTCTCCATTGACTCAGAAAAGTGGAAAGAATAATAGAAAAGATAGAATCACACTTTGCTGGCTCTGGGCCAAGTGTTCCTTACCTTCCTGCTCTTCCTGTATCTCTTTGTGGTGGTAAGAACGCATCAGGCTGCAAATAGGAAAGTAATAGGAAGAAATGCCCCAGTCCACATATGAAGGCAAGGATGGCATTAATTTGCCCAGGAAGTGGGACTGGAGCTCAGTCAACCATCTGAAAATAATTTCTGAGGAAAGAGATAACTCTCCATTTCTTCCCTCTGAAAAGTATTAGTATCTGATCACACTGCTGCCCTCAGGCAACAGAGCCCTGGGTGTGGAGGTGCAGAGACAAGCCCCATGCCCACATCACAGAGCTGTGATCTGGTCACAAAGGGCCCTTGAGGGCAGGTAAGGGACACAAGTAGCTGGACCACATCCCCTCTCCGCCACCAGCCCTGTGGCTCCGTCATCCCTCCACCCTCCCAGGCCTGACACTCCTACCTGCTCACCCTGCTGGAGACAGAGCTTTGTCAATTTGCCAGGTGGCTGTGGGCAACAGGAGGCATGAGCTGCCACTGCAGCAGCTTTGGCCGGGAGCGGTCCCCATGGCCCTCCCTGCCCCACACCCACGTCACAATGCTCCTGCTGTCCCTCAGCCAGGGGCTTTGGTCATGGTTCCTGTCCCCATGGTTCCTCCCAGCCCCCCCCCAGACAGCCCCAGCGGCTGTTCCCTTCAGCCCCGGGGTCACACCATAGACTCAGGGAGGCCCACCCAGGAGAAAAGAGGGCAGATTCTTTACCTTTCCAGAAGGCAGAACAGGTCCTGAACCTCTACCAGATATTACAGGAGTCGGGGTCACAGCAGAAGGTGGAGCCCAGGGGTCTTACAGGAGGCTGGGTACAATGTCTCTATAGGGAAGACCTTTGGGGGATTGGACTCAGGAGCCCCAAACTGCACTGTCCAAGGCCACATGCCCACACCGTGATTACAGGGTTCATGATGGGGATCGCTTTGTGTTTTCCAATATGCTTCCTCATTCATGACCTTGCTGGGGGAGGAAGGATAGCATGGCCTCAAAGAAGAATCTGAGCAGAGTTGAACAGCTTGTCCACAGTGGGAGTGAGCGGTCCCACTCCCAGTCCATGCCCTGGGGGCCCTGCTGAGTGATACCCATTTCCAGCCCGTCAGGGCTTTGTTCTGGCCCAGAATCTTGGAAACCTCCAGGTTCCCTGCTTCCTCCTGGGAGCCCCCACCTCCCAACCAGTGCTCGGTTTCCTGAGGGATAGGCTCAGGTTCTGGTGTCCTGGAGACAGTGGGGGTGGGCCCTCAGAGCAGGGGGTTCAGTGTAACTGGGGCACGCAGGGGTGAGTGGCAAATGCTAACCTTTCAGAGTCTGTGGTGTTTCTTGCTTCTCTTGCTCCTCCTTCTCCGTGGCTCCCCTTGGTACTGAGATAAGAGAACAGAGGGAGGCTGTGCTCCCCACCCCAACAGCAGGTGACCCAGCGCTCAGGGGTCTGACCTCCACTAGAGAGGCAGCTCTTAACCTCTGGCCCTCGGCTACCGGTCACGGTGTTTGGGATGTTGTCCTGGACCCCTCCCCCACACCTGGACTCTGGCCCAAGATCTTCAGGGAGAAATCCTCATGTCCCTCTAACCCTTGCCCGGTCTGACTTGTCCTGGATAGATGGTGGTCTACTCTGTCCTGAGAATACATGTTCTATTCTTTCCCATCTCAGGAGTCTCTCCATTGACTCAGAAAAGTAGAAAGAATAATAGAAAAGATAGAATCACACTCTGCTGGGTCTGGGACAAGTGTTCCTTACCTTCCTGCTCTTCCTGTATTTTTTTGTGGTGGTAAGGACGCATCAGGCTGCAAATAGGGAAGTAATAGGAAGAAATGCCCCAGTCCACATATGAAGGCAAGGATGACATTGATTTGCCCAGGAAGTGGGATTGGAACTCAGCCAACCATCTGTAAATAATTTCTGAGGAAAGAAATTCCATTTCTTTCCTTTGAAAAGCAATAATATCTGATCACACTGGTGCCCTCAGGCAACTGAGCCCTGGGTGTGGAGGTGCAGAGACAAGCCCCATGCCCACATCACAGAGCTGTGGTCTGGTCACAAAGGGCCCTTGAGGGCAGATAAGGACACAAGTAGCTGGACCACATCCCCTCTCCACCACCAGCCCTGTAGTTCTGTCATCCCTCCACCCTCCCAGGCCTGACACTCCTACCTGCTCACCCTGCTGGAGACAAACCTTGTCAATTTACCTTTCATTCTGCGTGGACCTCAGAGAATACCTGTTCCCCTTAGTATCTCCAGTTGCGCCCCATCAGTTTCTTAGCTTAATACCCTGATGTTGTCCCTGGAATTTTGGTTACTTCCCAGGAACTTTTGTCCCTTGTCTGCAGCTCCAGTCTCCCCACATAGTATGTTCTTGCCTTGCATTACCCTAGTACAAAAGGAACTCAAATTTCTTTTGTGCTTCTTTAGCCATGTGCATTTTGAAATTATCTTAAGATGTTTTATTTCAATTCACTTTCACTAACTTCAGCTAGAGGGACTTGGATAATTCATGATTATTCAAAATTTTCAAAGCTAAGGAAGTACAGGGATGCCTGGGTGGCTCAGTTGGTTAAGCGGCTGCCTTCGGCTCAGGTCATGATCTCAGCGTCCTGGGATCGAGTCCCACATCGGGCTCCTTGCTCGGCAGGGAGCCTGCCTCTCCCTCTGCCTCTGCCTGCCTCTCTGTCTGCCTGTGCTCGCTCGCTCTCTCTCCCTCTATCCCTGACAAATAAATAAATAAAATCTTAAAAAAAAAAAAAAAAAAAAAAAGCTAAGGAAGTACAAAACAAAGTGAAATAGTGAAACCTCCCAGGTATGTTTCTCAGTCATTTTGTGAAGGCCAACTTAATCAGAGGGAGCCATATTGTTGTTTATGTAGTAAACTTATATTGACCCTGCCCCTCCCAGAGGAACTTACTGGCAAAACCTAGATATAAGGGTGGATCAGGCCAGGTAGAGACAGCCAATTAGTCAGGCGTGCATACTGTCTCCCTAGCTACCAGTCCCAGGTAGCAAAGCCCAGATACAAGGGCGGTTCAAGTCAGGTAGAGACATCCAATCAGTGGGGAATGCATATATCTACTAGGGGAATTTTAATTCAATTGGACGCCCATGTGTGACCTAACATGACTGTGCAATTTTCTCTGTGTATTGTAATCTCATTGGCCACCTGTGTGTAGCCAGGCTCAACCACATGGCCTTTACTCTAAAAAAGTGAGTCTGTGAGGCAGGGAGGGGTCGCCTCTTTGCAAGAGGTGGCCCTGACCAGTCAGTTTGATTCTCCATGCTTGGCGTGAAATAAAGCTTTGCTTGACCTTCACTTTGGATCAGTTTTGCTCCTTTGATCATGGATCCTAACACTGGGGGCTCGTCCGGGATTAAAGGATGAGAACTGAGCCAGCCTCAGAATTTCTGGGAAAAGCCTCTGGAGGTAAGATCACGGGATCCTGTCTGGTTGTGGAGCTCCAGGGAATGGCCCTCTGGGGAGAAGTTGGACGCAGCCATGCTCCCCAGGGCTGGAGTGGATGCGGGGATGCCCCTTCCCTCCACTGGGGGATCACCAGGGTGTTCAAGTCCCCTGGGCAGTCAGGGGATCGCCAGGGGGTTCTAGTCCCCCTAAGCGGTCTCTGTGGGTTTGAGTTCCCGTAGGCAGTCTCAGGGGGTTGGAGTCCCCCTAAGCAGTCACCAGGGGGTTCATGGTCCGCTAAGGCAGTCAGAGGGTTCAAGTCTCCCTAGGCGATCAGGGGGTTTGAGTCCCCCTAGGAAATCCCCACCAGTGGCAGGACAGCTGAACCTGCAGTTGTGTTTGTCTTGTCTTTTTGTTGTCTGTTATATTGTTTGCTGTGATGAAGGAATGGGGCAAGCAGAGAGTAAGGGGACTCTGACTTTAGTCTCTCTATTCCTCATAATAGATGTGGGGCTTCTCCCTCACTCATTTTGTGTGTTAAGGGCTATGACTGGAGCCAACTGGGTTTAGTATAACTTGAGACAGAATTCAAGGAATATTCCCAAGCAGCTGCCAAAATCCCCTTTGTTTCGGGGAATTCCTGTCTTCTCTGGCCCGAGATGGACTGCCTATCCCCTTCCCCTTGCTGGCGGGAAAGCATGGTGTCTGAAGTGGAGTGGGTCCAGGGGGAATGTGAAATCTGTTAACAAAGAGATGACTAAACTAATGGTTAATTGTCTGTCTCAGGGTTTTAATGGGTAACTGTTAAAGTAGCTCTCAAAGTCTTTGGTAACCTGAAACTGTGAAGGGTTGCTTGAATTACAAATGGAATTAAATTTGTTGGACATCTAGGTCTTAAGCAAATGGGATAAAATGCTAGAGTATTGGTTGCTGGAACTGGTTTTGTGCTTTTGAAATCTGTTGGTGAACATGTTTTGCACTTAACTGATTCATTAATTTGCCTTCGAAGAATTCTCTTGTAAAATGACTTCTGCCTTAAAGGAAATTCATATGGAAAGACTCTCAGGACAAATACAGGTCTTTGATATGTTGAAATCCTGGAACTGAAATGGGTAAGAATTTACAGAAGTAAAAGCTGCATTTGGACTAAGCCAGAATTCGTAACATGGGACAGGTGAACTGAAAGATTGTAACTCTCAATGTTTTGTCTTATTTTAAACATTAATGGTTCTGTAATGTTTGCTCTTACAGACTAGGGAAACTTTCTTAAGTTATTTGTAACTTACAGAGATGTAAAAGTACTCATTTGTAAACAAATTAAGGTATTCAACTCTTTCTGTCTGAAACCTCTGAAACCAAAAGGTCTCAGCAAGTATTCTTTCTTCCATGGCAATCAGTCCTTTGCATAAGTTCAATAAGAATCTGTTCTCCTCTCTTTTGATGGCTGCATAGTATTCCATTGTGTATATATACCACATCTTCTTTATCCATTCATCTGTTAATGGACATCTAGGTTCTTTCCATAGTTTGGGTATTGTAGACATTGCTGCTATAAACATTCAGGTGCACGTGCCCCTTCTGATCATACGTTTGTATCTTTAGGGTAAATACCCAGGAGCGCAATTGCTGGGTCATACGGTAGTTTTATTTTAAACATTTTGAGGAACCTCCATGCTCTTTTCAAGAGTGGTTGCACCAGCTTGCATTCCCACCAACAGTGTAGGAGGGTTCCTATTTCTCTGCATCCTCGCCAGCATCTGTCATTTCCTGACTTATTAATTTTAGCCATTCTGACCGGTGTGAGGTGATATCTCATTGTGGTTTTGATTTGTATTTCCCTGATGCCGAGTGATATGGAGCACTTTTTCATGTGTCTGTTGGCCAGCTGGATGTCTTCTTTGCAGAAATGTCTGTTCATGTCTTCTGCCCATTTATTGATTGGATTATTTGTTCTTTGGGTGTTGAGTTTGCTAAGTTCTTTATAGATTTTGGACACTAGCCCCTTATCTGATATGTCGTTTGCAAATATCTTCTCCCATTCTGTCAGTTGTCTTTTGGTTTTGTTCACTGTTTCCTTTGCTGTGCAAAAGCTTTTGATCTTGATGAAATCCCAATAGTTCATTTTTTCTCTTGCTTCCCTTGCCTTTGGGGATGTTCCTAGGAAGACGTTGTTGTGGCTGAGGTCAAAGAGGTTGCTGCCTGTGTTCTCTTCAAGGATTTTGATAGATTCCTTTCTCACATTGAGGTCCTTCATCCATTTTGAGTCTAGTTTCGTGTGTGGTGTAAGGAAATGGTCCAATTTCATTTTTCTGCATGTGGCTGTCCAATTTTCCCAACACCATTTATTGAAGAGGCTGTCTTTGTTCCATTGGACATTCTTTCCTGCTTTGTCGAAGATTAGTTGACTATAGAGTTGAGGGTCTATTTCTGGGCTTTCTATTCTGTTCCTTTGATCTATGTGTCTGTTTTTGTGCCAGTACCATGCTATCTTGATGATGACATCTTTGTAATAGAGCTTGAAGTCCAGAATTGTGATGTCACCAACTTTGGCTTTCTTTTTCAATATCCCTTTGGCTATTCGAGGTCTTTTCTTGTTCCATATAAATTTTAGGATTATTTGTTCAATTTCTTTGAAAAAGAATGGATGGTATTTTGATAGGAATTGCATTAAATGTGTATATTGCTTTAGGTAGCATAGACATTTTCACAATATTTGTTCTTCCAATAGGAGCATGGAACGTTTTTCCATTTCTTTATGTCTTCCTCAATTTCTTTCATGAGTACTTTATAGTTTTCTAAGTATAGATTCTGTGCCTCTTTGGTTAGGTTTATTCCTAGGTATCTTATGGTTTGGAGTGCAATTGTAAATGGGATTGACTCCCTAATTCCTCTTTCTTCCGTCTTGTTGTTGGTGTAGAGAAATGCAACTGATTTCTGTGCATTGATTTTATATCCTGACACTTTACTGAATTCCTGTACAAGTTCTAGCAGTTTTGGAGTGGAGTCTTTTGGGTTTTCCACATATAGAATCATATCATCTGTGAAGACTGATAGTTTGACTTCTTCTTTGCTGATTTGGATGCCTTTAATTTCCTTTTGTTGTCTGATTGTTGAGGCTAGGACTTCTAGTAATATGTTGAATAGCAGTGGTGATAATGGACATCCCTGCCATGTTCCTGACCTTAGCGGAAAAGCTTTCGGTTTTTCTCCATTGAGAATGATATTTTTGGTGGGTTTTTCATAGATGGCTTTGACAATATTGAGGTATGTGCCCTCTATCCCTACAGTTTGAAGAGTGTTGATCAGGAAGGGATGCTGTACTTTGTCAAATGCTTTTTCAGCATCTATTGAGAGCATCATATGGTTCTTGTTCTTTCTTTTATTGATGTGTTGTATCACATTGATTGATTTGCAGATGTTGAACCAACTTTGCAGCCCGGGAATAAATCCCACTTGGTCATGGTGAATAATCCTTTTAATGTACTGTTGAATCCTATTGGCTAGTATATTGGTGAGAATTTTTGCATCTGTGTTCATCAAGGATATTGGTCTGTAGTTCTCTTTTTTGATGGGATCCTTGTCTGGTTTTGGGATCAAGGTGATGCTGGCCTCATAAAATGAGTTTGGAAGTTTTCCTTCCATTTCTATTTTTTGGAACAGTTTCAGGAGAATAGGAATTAGTTCTTCTTTAAATGTTTTGTAGAATTCCCTGGGGAAGCCATCTGGCCCTGGGCATTTTTTTGTTTGGAGATTTTTGATGACTGTTTAATCTCCTTACTGGTTATGGGTCTGTTCAGGTTTTCTATTTCATCCAGTTTTGGTAGTTTATATGTCTCTAGGAATGCATCCATTTCTTCCAGATTGTCAAATTTGTTGACGTAGAGTTGCTCATAGTATGTTCTTATAATTGTCTGTATTTATTTGGTGTTAGTTGTGATCTCTCCTCTTTCATTCATGATTTTATTTATTTGGGTCCTTTCTCTTTTCTTTTTGATAAGTCTGGCCAGGGATTTATCAACCTCACTAATTCTTTCAAAGAACCAGCTCCTAGTTTTGTTGATTTATTCTATTGGTTTTTTGTTTGTTTGTTTCTATTTCATTGAACTCTGCTCTGATCTTTATGATTTCTCTTCTCCTGCTGGGTTTAGGGTTTCTTTATTGTTCTTCCTCCAGCTCCTTTAGGTGTAGGGTTAGGTTGTGTATTTGAGACCTTTCTTGATTCTTGAGAAAGGCTTGTACTGCTATATATTCTCCTCTCAGGACTGCCTTTGTTGTGTCCTACAGATTTTGAAACATTGTGTTTTCATTATCATTTGTTACCATAAATTTTTTCAATTCTTCTTTAATTTCCTGGTTGACCCATTCATTCTTTAGAAGGATACTGTTTAGTCTCCATGTATTTGGGTTCTTTCCAAATTTCCTCTTGTGATTGAGTTCTAGCTTCAGAGCATTGTGGTCTGAAAATATGCAGGGAATGATCCCAATCTTTTGATACCAGTAGAGACCTGATTTAGGACCCAGGATGTGATCTATTCTGGAGAATGTTCCATGTGCACTAGAGAAGAATATGTATTCTGTTGCTTTGGGATGAAATGTTCTGAATATATCTGTGATGTCCATCAGGTCCAGGGTGTCATTTAAGGCCTTTATTTCCTTGTTTATCTTTTGCTGGGAAGATCTGTCCATTTCAGTGAGGGGAGTGTTAAAGTCCCCTACTATTATTGTATTATTGTTGATGTGTTTCTTTGATTTTGTTATTAATTGGTTTATATAGTTGGCTGCCCCCACATTGGAGGCATAGATATTTAAATTTGTGATCTTCTTGTTGGACAGACCCTTTGAGTACAATATAGTATCCTTCCTCATCTCTTATTATAGTCTTTGGCTTAAAATCTATTTGATCTGATATAAGGATTGCCACTCCTGCTTTCTTCTGATGTCCATTAGCATGGTAAATTGTTTTCCACCCCCTCACTTTAATTCTGGAGGTGTCTTTGGGTCTAAACTGAGTTTCTTGAAGGCAACATATAGATGGATTTTGTTTTTTTTATACATTCTGATACCCTGTGTCTTTTGATTGGGGCATTTAATCCATTAACATTTAGGGTAACTATTGAGAGATATGAATTTAGTGGACTGTATTGCCTGTAAGGTGACTATTACTGTATATTGTCTCTGTTCCTTTCTGATCTACTACTTTTAGGCTCTCTCTTTGCTTAGAGGACTGCTTTCAATATTTCCTGTAGAGCTGGTTTGGTGTTTCCAAATTCTTTCAGGTTTTGTTTGTCCTGGAAGCTTTTTATCTCTCCTTCTATTTTTAATGATAGCCTAGCTGGATATAGTATTCTTGGCTGCATGTTTTTCTCATTTAGTGCTCTGAATATATCATGCCAGCACTTTCTGGCCTGCCAGGTCTCTGGATAAGTCTGCTGCCAATCTAATATTTTTACCATTGTATGTTACAGAATTCTTTTCCTGGGCTGCTTTCAGGATTTTCTCTTTGTCACTAAGACTTGTAAATTTTACTATTAATTGATAGGGTGTGGACCTATTCTTGTTGATTTTGAGGGGGGGTTCTCTGCACCTCCTGGATTTTGATGCTTGTGCCCTTTGCCATATTAGGGAAATTCTCTCCAATAATTCTGTCCAATATACCTTCTGCTCTCCTCTCTCTTTCTTCTTCTTCTGGAATCCCAATTATTCTAATGTTGTTTCATCTTATAGTGTCACTTATCCCTCGAATTCTCCCCTCATGGTCCATTAGCTGTTTGTCCCTCTTTTGCTCAGCTTCTTTATTCTCTGTCATTTGGTCTTCTATATCGCTAATTCTTTCTTCTGCCTCATTTATCCTAGCAGTGAGAGCCTCCATTTTTTTATTGCAACTCATTAATAGCTTTTTTGATTGCTACTTGGTGAGATTTTAGTTCTTTTATTTCTCCAGAGAGGGCTTTTATATCTCCAGAGAGGGTTTATCTAATATCCTCAATGCCTTTTTTGAGCCTGGCTAGAACCTTGAGAATCGTCATTCTGAACTCTAGATCTGACATATTACCAATGTCTGTATTGATGAGGTCCCTAGCCTTTGGTACTTACTGCCTCTTGTTTTTTTTTGTTTTGTTTTTTTGTGGTTTTTTTTGTGGTGAATTTTTCTGCCTTGTCATTTTGTCCAGATAAGAGTATATAAGGGAGCAAGTAAAATACTAAAAGGGTGGCAAAGACCCCAGGAAAATAGGCTTTAACCAAATCAGAAGAGACCCCAAATTGTGGGGCGGAGAAAGGGGATAAAAAGAGGTTTAGAAAAAAAAAGAAACAATTAAAAAAAGAAAACAAATAAAAATATAAAGAATATATATATATATATATATATATACACATATATATATATATATATTAGATAAACTAGTTAAAAAACTTTAAAAAAGAAAGGGTAAAAGTTAAAAAAAATTAGCAGCAAGTGCTGTACACAGTTTGACTGAGTAGGTCTGGGGTGAAGCCCTAGAATTTACTTTTCTAACAAGTTCCCCAATGATGCTGATGCTTTTATTCAGAGATCAGATCACACACAGGCATTTGCTCCAGTATAAGATGAGAATTTCACTTGATTCTTTTTAGAGCCCAGCTCTCCATGCCCTTCTGCCGAAGTATAGATGTGTAAGAAAAAATGGAGCGTTCTAGGGCTTATTTGTTTAGGACTGACCAGCAAAATGTGTTAATGTTTCAGTATGTGCATCTATTAAATAAATTAGAACCCAATCAAAGAACATTGGAGCTAAAAGGGAGCAAGAAAGATTCTAGGATGAATCTGTCTTAGAGATGAGAAAAATCAAAGCTCAAAGAGGTAGACAGACTTAACTCAGTTCAAAGACTTAGTCTGTTGCAGAAGTGCCCTTTCTGTATCATATTTATGTCTGGAATGTATGCACTACATGAACATAGATGAAACTATCCTTTTTATCTCAATCCACTTCTGTCATGTCTCTTTGGGCCTGAATAGAGACTGGGGACTGTAAGCCATAATGCAGAACTGATAGATTCCATGGAATCTGCGAAAGCCCTAATACAAAATTCAATCACATGAGTTCTTCTGTGACTTGTTCCAGTAGTTCTAAACTAGAGAAGTGTGGGTTTTTTGATGTTGGACATTGTTTTTATTGTGTAAATAGCAATTTAAACTATATTTTTAAAAATGGAACAAAAAACATTAGGCTGTCAAGTATGGGCAAGGGGTGGGGAGTGTCATTCGTGTAATTTCATGTGGAGCCAATAAAGATTTTATCCTAGCCCAAAAAAAAAAAAAATTAGCAGCAGAAGAAAAAAAATGAAAAGAAAAAAAAATTAAATTAACTGCAAGACTAAAGAATCATGGGGAGAAAGCCATGAGTTCCGTGCTTTGCTTTCTCCTCCTCTGGAATTCCACTGCTCGAACCTGCACTCCTTGGTAGGTGAACTTGGTCATGGCTGGATTTCTTATCTTCTGGGGGAGGGGTCTGTTGTAATGATTGTCAAGTGTCTTTGCCCCAGGCGGAATTGCACCGCTCTTACCAGAGGCCCAACTGAGTAATCTGCTCGGGTTTGCTTTTGGGAGTTTTTGTTCCCTGAATGCTTTCCGTAGAGTTCCGGAGGATGGGAATGAAAATGGCGGCCTCCCAGTCTCCAGCCTGGAGGAGCTGAGGGCTCGGGCCCCACTCCTCAGTGCACCCTCAGAGAAAAGCGCCCAATCACTTCCATCTCCCTGGCCTCTGGCCGTGCTCTGACCTCACTGAGCCTGTGACCAGTTCAAGGTAACCCCGAGCTGAGAGTTCACTCCTCGGCTCTGTCTCTGTAGCTGGCTTCCCTGTTCTAATACCTGCAAGCTCTGCGACCCTCAGAGGCCCCGACCCTTCTGTGACCCTGCAGGACCTGGGGCCATGCTGACCCCGCATGGGCTTCACCCCAGTTTAGCCTCTGGAGCGATGTCCCTCAGTGGAACAGACTTTTAAAAGTACTGATTTTGTGCTCCATTGCTCTGCTGCTTGCCGGGAGCCAGCCCCTCCCCCCGCGGTCTATCTTCCCATCGCTTTGGCTTCACTTCTCTGCCAGCCCTACCTTTCAGAAAGTGGTTGATTTCCTGTTTCTAGAATTGCTGTTCTTCTTCTCTTCCATCTCTCATTGGATTTGTAGGTGTTTGCAATGTTTAGATAAGCTATCTAGCTTATCTCCTGCTACCTGATGTAGTCTCAGCCTGCTACTTATCCACCATCTTGACTCCCAAAATCCATATAGTACCCTTTATAGAGAAAAATAACTTACTAGATCCTTGCATGTTGCGTTTATCATCTTCCATGAGGAGCCAAACACATTCTTCACTATCAATAGTGTGCAATTTTTTTTAACCTCACCCACACACCTCTCTCCAGAGAGGACCCTCTTCCCTCTCATAAGTCTGGTTCCTTCCCTACCTCTCAAAATCAACTCCTTTGAAGTCCATGGTCTTCACCTACACTTTCCTTTCTCCATTTAATCTGTGCTGGCTTTCTTAGATCAAATGCTGAAAGGTTCTGTGGTGTTTCTTAACTAGCTGTTCCACATTCCCCCTGCCCTGTTTCCTGCTCTGCTCCTGAGGGATCAAACTATCCACCTTGACTGCTTACCAAACACACCATAAATCAGCCAGCAACTGTTGGACACATTTCACTATTATAAATAATGCCTAAAATTTGTATCTCTCTATGGTTGTTTCCTTAGGTATGTTCCTAACCAAGAAAGTTCAATGCAACTGGAAGTTTAATTGATACTGAATTTTCTCTCAAATAGTACTAAAGTTTATTGACATTCTTAACAATGTGAATGACCTTGCCTAAGGAATTATTAAAATAGAAAGATAATATATAATATAGTGATGTATAGCCTATGCTATATAATGCAAAAATATAAGAGATTTTATTCATTCATTCATTCTTGGCTGACCTTTATTTTTCAGACTTTTCTGTAATAAACATAACTAGAGGAGACTTATTTTGTAAATGATATTTAGACACACAGCGAGCAACCTATATGTTTAAAATTTAATATCATATGTACACGTCACAAGAACACTAAATGTTTGCAACATAGATTAAAAAAAAAACAGTGAATTTCACACATTACTGAATGGGATTCAGAGCATTATCAACTCTTTGTATTAGGAAAGAAAAGTTTTATGACATGATTTCCTTTTTTGGTGCTTAAGAGAAGTCCATAAAGATTGTCCTTCCTGAAGATTTACTCTTTTGGGGTCATGGAGCTACCTTCTGTGTAATTTCAGAATTCTCTTGATAAACTATGTTTACTGCATGAATCATCCAACAGAAGTGCTAGTACTTAGAAGCTGGCAATGAATATGGATCCTGTGGATTTAAATTCTTAAGTTTTTAAATATGGGATTTTTAGTTTATGTTTACCTTCCAGCACTGGTATATACCAGATGTTTACCATAATTCCATTTTATTTTGCTTTCTCTAATCTCTATCAATATTTTAACACAAAATTGCATCCAACTAATTTGGAAATATTTTAATCATATTAGACCTATGTGTTAAGAAAAATCTAAGTCATAAAAAACAAAAGCGTTGGGGCACCTGGGTGGCCCAGTTGTTAAGCATCTGCCTTCAGGTCATGATCCCAGGGTCCAGGGATCGATACCAGCATCAGACTCCCTGCTCAGCAGGAAGCCTGCTTCCCCCTCTCCCACTCCCCTGCTTGTGTTCCCTCTCTCACTGTCTCTCTCTCTCTCTCTCTATCACTGTCAAATAAATAAAATCTTTTTAAAAAAGTGTTCCCTAAGATATTTGTAATGAATGCATAAGCATCAATATGACAAATCTGAAGGGTTCAGTATCAAACAGGTCATAATACAATCAGATAAGTTTTTCGACAATTCCTGGAAGATGTTCCATCATAAATTATTTTTAAAATTTACTAGTGAGGGACACCTGGGTCACTCAGTCAGTTAAGCATCTGCTTTCAGCTCAGGTTATGATCTCAGGGTCCTGGGATAGAGCCCCACATTGGGCGCCCTGCTTGTACTTTTTCTTTCTCTCTCTCTCTCTCTCTCTCATTCACTCTGATTTTCACAAATAAATTAATTAATTAAATTAAAAAAAATTATTAGTGACTTCCCACTTTACCCAAAACTTTATTATTTAATAGTATATTGTTCATCCTTTCTTCTTCCTTTTTATGCCACCATATTACCTCAGAATAATTTTCTTCCAAATTTCTGAGTAAATGTAAAAAGTAAAAGCTTTTACCAGAGGTAAGACTTATTTTTAAATAATTTATTTAATAACATAAAACAAAGGATTTGTAGTAAATTATTCTGGCAGTGAATTGTTAAGTCATGTTGCCAGACTCTCCCTTTCCTAATAATAGGAATATATGAATGTTCCTACACAATGAATTAAGTAAATTTGCATCAAAACAATGCTAAAATCTGGTTTTAAAGTGGTAGAGTAATAGGAAAAGTCCTCAAAAGTCTGTATTTTTATTTATTTTTATTTTTATTTTATATTTTTTATTTTTTAAAAATATTTTATTTCTTTTCAGCATAACAGTTTTCATTGTTTTTGCACTACATCCAGTGCTCCATGCAATCCCTGCTCTCTCTAACACACACCACCTGGTTCCCCCAACCTCCTACCCCCTGCCCCTTCAAAACCCTCAGATTGTTTTTCAGAGTCCATAGTCTCTCATGGTTCACCCCCTCTTCCAATTTCCCTCAACTCCCTTCTCCTCTCCATCTCCCCTTGTTCTTCATGTTATTTGTTATGCTCCACAAATAAGTGAAACCATAGGATAATTGACTCTCTCTGCTTGACTTATTTCACTCAGCATAATCTCTTCCAGTCCCGTCCATGTTGCTATTTTCATGGGGAGATGGAGAGGAGAAGGGAGTTGGGAGAAATTGGAGGGGGAGAGGAACCATGAGAGTCTGTAGACAATGAAAAACAATATGAGGGCTCTGGAGGGGTTGGGGGTGGGAGGTTGGGTGAGCCTAGTGGTGGGTATTATGGAGTACACGTATTGCATGGAGCATTGGGTGTGACACATAATGAATTCTGGAACACTGAAAAGAAATTTTTTAAAAAGTCTATATTTTTAAATGTAAAAATTTTAATCTAAGTAATAGTTGTTTATAAAAAATAATTCTGGAAGACATAGAGGCTTGCTGTAAATAATAAATTTTCAGATCAATAAATAATATACCTGAATATCTTCTAATATCTAAAATAATAGTATTTCACATTAAAATTTCCTTGGGCTAAAATATTTCCTGGACCTACCTGATGTGCTCTTAGAGCTTTAAGAGAGAAATCATAGGTTCATAGCTATCATAGCAAATCATAGCTATCAGTGGGGAAATGATGACAAAGAAAATGTTTGATTTTTCTATTTTTCCTGAATCTTCTGATTACTGAATTTGCCATAATAAGTTAGCAGCATTGTTGGGTATACATTTGTTCATGCTAATGTTATTGATACCAGCTTAGTTTCAGTTGTGGTAACTTTTCTTTCTGATGAATAAAAAGGAGGAAATTTTTAATAAATAAATACATAAACTGATAGAGTAAGATAACTCTGCCTCTTCTCCCAAAAATACATTGAATATAAGAGAGAATAGGATCTAGAAGATATTATACTAGATGAAATAAGTCAGACAGGTAAAAACAAATAGCAGACAAATAGGAAGACAAATACGATTTCACTATATGTGGGATCCAAAAAAAAAAAAAAAAACCAAATTAATAAATGAACAAAAGCAGAATCAATCCTATAAATACAGAGAACAAACGAATGGTTGCCACAGGTAAGGGGGTAAGAGGATGAGCAAAATGGGTGAAGGTTTCCAGTTATGGAATGAATAAGTCATGAGAATGAAAGGTAAAGCATCAGTAATACAGTCAATGATATTGTAATAGCATCATATGGTGACAGGTGGTAGCTACACTTTGCAATAAGTATAACACAGTATAAGCATAACATAACATATAGACTTGTTGAATCTCTATGTTGTGCATTTTACACTAATGTACTGTTGTGTCTCAACTATACTACAGTTTTTAGAAAGGGAATAAGAAGCAGAAATACATATCTATCTTCAAAAAAATAGAACCATCTCAACTGAAGCACAAAACATGAGGATTAGCTACCACACGTGGTGAAAATCAAACAAGAGAATGAAATGAACATTCACCTCAGAGACGTAAAGTTAGAAAGCTATTGTTCCATTATTAAAAGATGAAACCTGAACAAATTCTATATCAGTGACTTTTCTTGACCACATCAGAAATGGTATTTTCACAGCAAGCAACCAACTCAAAAACTTGAAAGGACAAATGCCTGAAGGAGAAACAGGATTCAGTCTTCTCTGAGATGTAAAATGCAGAGCTCCATATAATCCAGAGGAAAGACCTCGAAATCATAAGTCTCAGATGTTAGTAGGTATGCACTGGAAACCAAGGAACAAAGTGGGGAAAGTAAAAGATGCTCTACCCATGTGGAAGGACCAATAATATTTGTGAAGACTATGTTTACTGCCAAAGACAGAGGTCTAAAGTAGCTAGAGATGTGAAAAGACCAGCCCTCTAGGAAGTATAACACAGGAAGGACCCACAGTCAAGCACAGAGACAAAACAAGGTCATTCAAGGCATTTTTCTCTGGTGTGAATAAGAACAACAACCATCAACTCTGGCAACCGTAAGAACAACAAATATCAAACCAAATCCAATTCCTGATTAGATTAACAAAATTCCCCATACTAAAGGATTGAGAAGGGAAAACAAAACCCCTCAATATCTACTGGCAAAAACAAAACAAAACAAAACAAAGAGGAGGCATAATGAAAGTCACAGTCTGAAGAGATAAAGCAAACATCAGAACCAGACTAACACAAGACACAAATGCTGGAACTATCAGACACGCAATGTAAAAAACTATGATAAATATGGAAAAGTCTCCAATAAAAAAGATAATATGGAAAATGAGCTTGGAAATTTTATCAGACAGATATGAGATATAAGAAAGACTCCAATATAAAAAAGAAAGAAAGAAAGAATCTAATAGAAATGCTAGAAATCAAACACACTTAACCTAGCTAAAGAATATATTCAACAGTTTCATCAATGGATTCAACATAGCCATGGGAAGAATCAAGGTTAATTCCACACATTCAAATGCACAGATAATAAAAAAGAGTGGGAGGGCGCCTGGGTGGCTCAGTGGGTTAAGCCGCTGCCTTCGGCTCAGGTCATGATCTCAGGGTCCTGGGATCGAGTCCCACATCGGGCTCTCTGCTCAGCAGGGAGCCTGCTTCCCTCTCTCTCTCTCTCTCTGCCTGCCTCTCCATCTACTTGTGATCTCTCTCTGTCAAATAAATAAATAAAATCTTTAAAAAAAATAAATTAAAATAAATAAATAAATAAATAAAAAAGAGTGGGAGAAAATAGAGGGAAAAAACTAAACAAAAAATTCTATATCTGGTAAAATTATCCTTCAAAAATGAAGGAGAAGTTAAAATATTCCTACATTAGCAAACAGTAAGGGAGTTGTTGCGAGATTATGTACCCTACAAAAAATGCTAAAGGGAGTCCTTCAAGCTGAAGTGAGAAGACACTAGATGGTAACTGAAGGCCATACAAATAAATAGCTCTGGTAATGGTAAATATGTAGGCCAATACAAAAGTTAGCAGTATTGTACTTTTAGTTTACAATTCCTCATTTTAATTCCTACATATTTAAAAGACAAATGCATAAAACAATGATTATAAATCTATCTTAATCAGTGTACAATGTATAAAAATGTAATTTTAGAAAACAACAACATAAAGGAGAAGACAGCTATACAGGATCAGCGATTTTTTAACCTGGTGAAACTAACCTGGCATCAATTCAAATTAGATCATTTCATGTCTGTAGTGTTAATTGAAATTCCAGTGGTAACCACTAAAAATTATCTAAAAATATATAGAAGATGAAATGAGAAGGAAATCAATGTGACATACTACAAAAAGAGAAATCAATTAAACCCCCAAAAACAGCAGTCATAGAAAATGAGGTACAGAAAAGGAAAAAGACATAGAGGAAGTAAATAACAAAATAGCAGGAGTAAGTCCTTTATTAATATAAAGATAAATGGATTAAATTCACTAATCAGAAGTTAAGGATTGGCTGAGTGTATTTTTTAATTATTAAATATGTGCTTCTTACAACAGATTCACTTGATATTCAAAGATTCAAATATATTGAAAGTGAAAGTATGGAAAATACACTTCATGCAAAGTCACCACAAGCAGGAATTAATGAAAAACAGGATGGAAAACAGAAAGGATTAATGAAACCAGAACTTGATTTTTGAAAGGATTAACAAAATTGACAAACCTTTTTAGCTGGACTAAGAAAAAGAGATAAAAGTCAAATAATTAAAATGAGAAATAAAAATGGGGTCATTATATCTGCACTTATAAAAATATGATTATAAGAGAATACTATGAACAACTGTACACCAACACATTGGATGACTTAGATGAAATAGAAAAAATGCTAGAAACACACACTACCAAGACTGACTCAAGAAGAAATAGAAAATCAGAATAAATATGTAACAATAAAGATTGATCAGTAATCAAGTGCTGATACGTGCTACAATGTCAATGAAACTTGAAATCATGCTAAGTGAAAGAAATGAGTCACAAAAGTTACATATTGTGTACTTCCATTTATGTGAAATATCCAGAATAAGTAAAGACAGACAGAAAACATAATGATGGTTTTTAGGGGCTTAGGAGCAGGGAGATGGGAGAATGCTTAATGGGTATGAGATTTCATGGGTGCCTGGGTGGCTCAGTGGGTTAAAGCCTCTGCCTTCAGCTCAGGTCATGATCTCAGGGTCCTGGGATGAAGCCCTGCATTGGGCTCTCTGCTCATCAGGGAGCCTGCTTCCTCCTCTCTGCTTGCTTCTCTGCCTACTTGTGATCTCGTTCTGTCAAATAAATAAATAAAATCTTTAAAAAAAGTAGGCATGAGATTTCTTTTTGGTGTGATAGAAATGTTTTTGAACTAGACAGAGATACTGGTACAACATTGTGAATGAACTTTATTCCTCTGAATTTTTCACTTTAATATCATTTTACATTGTATGAGTTAATTTACTATCCATTAAAAAATACATAAGCAAAACTCATAAATCTCAAAGAAAAGGTGTAAGAAAACATAGTTTTAGGTAGAGATTTAAGTATTCCTCACTCAGGAATTGATAGGAAAAAAAAAGTCAGAAAATCAATATGATATAGGTAAACTGAACAGCACTTAGAATCAGCTTGAGCAATGGATGCTCACAGAACATGCCCTCTAAGAATAGAACACAAGTTATCTCAAATGCACATGAAAGACAGTATTCTGGACTACAAATCATAACAAGCCTGAAGTAATAAAATTTAAATAATGTAAAGTACATTCTCAGGTAATAATATAATTAATAATAATAACACAGTAGCTGATATATAAGAAGAAAGTTTCTGTCAACCCTCTTAGGGTCTCTGGGTAGGTCTAAAAATTAAACTAACAAGGACAGATTAAGGAAGAAGAACATGCAAGTTTATTTAATAAAAAGTTTTGCATGACACAGAAGCTTTCATAAGGAAATGAAGACCCAAAGAGTTAGGTCTCAGCATCTTTGCTTAGATGAGGAAGCAACCCAAGTGAAGAAGATGTGAGATAAATATCTAGATATATAGACATATATAAAATCAATATTAGTCATAAAGAAGAATAAAATCTTACCATTTGCAACAACATGAATAGATCTAGAGGGTATAATGCTAAGGGAAATAAGTCAGTTAGAGAAAGACAAATACATATGATTTCATTCATGTGTGGAATTTAAGAAACAAAAAAATGAACAAAGAAAAAAATGAAACAAAAAGACTCAAATACAGAAAACAAACTGGTGGTTGTCAGTAAGTTCATAGGTAATGAGTAATATAAAGGGAATCAAGAGCACACTTATCCTGATGGGCACTGAGAAATGTATTGAATCATATTGTACACCTGAAATGGATATAACACTATATGTTAATTATACTTCAATTTAAATAATAGAAATAAAAATGAAAACTAAAAATAATAATAGAAGCAAAATTGCAAAATTCGCTTTCAGACAGACACCAGAGAAAAATAATTTTTCTCTGTGATTCTTCTATGATTCTCTGCAACTATTGACCAGAAAACCGTGCCTGTGCCACGTTGGATCCCTTCTCCTGACTGCCCCCCGGCTGCCCCGGCTCTGCCCTGAATCAGCGGGGCTCAAGGACACAGCAGCCACAGTGAGCAACTCTCAGATTCCTATCAGGCAGTAAACATGCTGACATGTACCCCCTGTCGCCCTCGGCCCGCAAGGACGACAATGAGCCTGGTATGGTGTTAATGCTTCATTTCCCTTTATTTCAACTTCCTTAGCTTATATACAGCAGGGTGACCAATAAGGGGTCAAGCAATGGGGAGAGCCAATGAGAGTCCTGTTGCTATGCTGATTAAATTTGATACAGCCAATAACTATGTCCTCCTTTAGGCGGGCTTCACCAGAAAGTTCATTGTATACTTGCAGCGTATTTTGCTAGCAGTGAGCCAAGCACCTTCTTGTAATGGCGGGGACTTTCCTGGCTGGAGGCAGTCCCCGACATCTCCCCCTTTTTTGTTTTATGGCAGAGATCGTGCCTGTCTTAGGTCGTCAGTAGCAGAAAACATCCTTACCCGTCATCAGACACAAGATATCGATGATCTCTGTCCTGTCTTAGGTTGGTATGTTTCTCTACTGATCTTACCTGTCTTTGACTACCGATCTAGCATGCTTAGCCATATCTGGGGAGATGTCCCAGCCTCTACTGACATAGGGGCTTGTGCTATAGCTCGGCTCTGCTCTCGCTGCTGTGTTCTCCACTGGTGAACGTTTCTGAATAGAAGCAGAATGCCAATAAGGAGGAGGACAAGATGACCAATTGTATCAGCCCATTTTTGGTGAACTGGAACATATTGCTGAATGTTGGAAATAGCTCTAGAAGGGAAGCTGGTTGCACACGCATACTCAAGTTATCTCAGCCAGAAGGATTCATGTGAAATTTTGAAAATCGTCAGACCAAGTACCCTGCAAAAACTAAGAGAGCTGTTGGGAGGAATTGCTGGCCTTATTAAATTGAGAGAATTTTACAGGGGTAACACAAAACGCAGAAAAAGGAACAATAGAACCAACACTCAGTATATCAGCTAGTGAAGAATGGGGGGAAGATAAAGGAAGAATTACTTAAAGGTAAAGGATAGGGCCAAGCCTTCAGAATAGCCCATAATTCACGTGTCGCCGTCGGGGGAATTAGGAATATCAGAGTCCCCCACGACAGTAGGAGGATCACGGCTTCCTCTGTCCTCATCCTCGTTCTCAGGGGCCTTCCGGACCAATCTCTCTGGAATCCAAATCGGCACTTCTTTGTCCTGTGGGAAAACACAAACGGAGCCTCTGCTCCAGATTAATACAGGATCTGGGCCTTTCCATTGTCCTGTAAGGATATCCTCCCAAAGAACTAAGGGCTTGGGGGAAGAATCCATACGGGCTGAATGTCTTTCAGCTGCTGCTTGACCGTTTTTACCGAGCGTCAAAAAATTTAAAATAAATAGAATTGTATTTAGTTTGTCTTTAGGGGACCGGAACGTGTCCCCTATTCCCCCTTTTTGTTTTAAAAGAGTTTGTTTGATGGTTAAGTGGGCACGTTCCACGATGGCCTGTCCTTGAGGATTGTAGACATGCGAGGGGCGGGCCAGTGGAGCCAAAACCCCTCTGTCCACGGGATTTTTCTGTGTTGGGGAATAGTTTATGACAGCTTGGTAACGCTATAATTTGTGCTATTTTATCACCTGGACTGATAACTGTAATGCCACGAGGGGAAGACACTAATATTTTGACTATTCCTGTATAATCAGCATCAATTACTCCGGGGTGTACTATTAATCCAGCAAGGGCTGTGGAGCTACGCCCTAATAATAGGCCTACAGTATTCACAGGCAGTGGGCCCTTAAAATCCGATTCCACCACCTGGGTTCCCATCTCGGGGGTTAGTACAAGTCTGGTGGTGGCGCGGATGTCCAATCCGGCGCTTCCTTTTGTAGCCCGCCTTGGCTCGTCGGCGGGTAATGCGTGCGGGCTACCTGTTGAAGCACCCCATACATTTGAGGGCCCTGGGGTTATGGGCCCCATTTCCCGTTTTTTGAATTCCTTGGGGGTAGTGGATTACCTTGAATATCTTTTACTGAGCGACATTCATTCGCCCAGTGTGTACCCTTGCCACACCTAGGACATATGCCAGGTTGCTTTACTGTTGGAGGACCCTTGCTGTCAGGACATTCTCGCTTAAAGTGCCCCTGAGCTCCACATTTGTAGCATTCCCCAGAATTTCCTTTAGCGCCCTTACGTTGGGATAGCTGAATGCCCTGAAGGCCTTGAGTAATGGCTGAAGCAAGTACTTGTCCTTGAATAACACTGTCATTAATATCCCTGCATACCTTAATGTAGGTGCTTAAATCTTTAGCCTTCCATGGCCTAAGGGCCTCTTTACACCATTTATTGGCTTGCTCATAGGCCAGTTGTTTAATTAGAGGCATGGCTGTGTCAACATCCCCAAATACTCTCCCAGCTGTTTGCATCAATCTTGCAACAAAATCAGCATATGCTTCATTTGGTCCTTGTATCACCTTAGATAGTTGACCCTGCAAGTCCCCACTGCCCTGGAGGGTTTTCCATGCTTTGGTAGCGGCAGCCGCAATCTGCATGTATATGGCAGGGTTGTATTGCAGTTGGTCATGTTTACCAGTGTATGGCCCCATGCCCATAAGCATATCCAGATTCCATTGTGGATTGCCTGCTGCGGCATTACGCCGTGCAACATCCTGGGAATGCTCTTGCCATGCTGTCTTCCAGACCAAATATTGCCCTCCAGAGAGGGCTGCCCTTGCTAAATTCCCCCAGTCTTCGGGGATTAAATTCATGCCTGCTATGGACTCCACTAGAGAAATAGTAAATGCTGCCTGAGGGCCATACTGCATGACCGCTTCCTTTAATTGTTTAACTAATTTAAATTCCAAGGGCTGGTGATACCGTTGATGATTTTGGTCCTCTAGAACTGGGAAAATCGAGCTGCTATTGGCCCCCCTCCATGCGGTCTTCCAGTCCTCATTAGCAGAGGGATGACATTTACATGTTATCTCCCCCGCCAGGGGATTGTAAGGAGGCGGAGCACTAGGGGTCACTGCTGAACAGGGAGGGTCTGGTTTTAATTTGAACTTCCACTCTAGCTCCTCCCCCGACATTTCTTCTTCCCCTTCGCTAGAACTACTCCTTTCCGAAGCACGAGATGAGCATTCTTCTTTAACTTCCTCGAGTGCCTCAGCGCCCTCCTGAATAACTGAATCACATTTCGGCTTATATCCTCCCAGGCACCCTCTGACTAGAGTCCATATAACTAACGTTTCCGGCGGCAATGGTTTATTTTTATCCCTCTTCTTAAAATCCTCACCTAACTGGTCCCATTGGGGGATATTTAGCAAGCCCTCGTCCAGAAACCAAGGCTCCACTGTCTCAACTGTATTCAAGAATGTCCTAGCAGTTTTTGTTTTTAATGGCGTGCCATTGGCCTTTAGAAGGTCCTCTAGGGAACCCTCTAACCTCGACTTTGACAGTCCAGAACCCATAATTAGAATCCCAACCTAATGTCTGTTCCGTGTATACTCGCTGCTTAATCCCGGCTCTAAGGCCGCCCCGCTTCCTATTGCGGACTTATTAAATCCCGGCTCTAAGGCCGCCCCGCTTCTTATTGCGGATTCACTAAATCCTGGCTCTAAGGCCGCCCCGCTTCTTATTGCGGACTTGTTAAATCCCGGCTCTAAGGCCGCCCCGCTTCTTATTGCAGTCTTGTACAAGATTCCCACCACTTTGATCGTGGTCCCTTCCCTGCTTACCTGCGGACTTCTCCCTTGCAAGGTTTTTTCTATTTTTCTTAATATTTCCCGGGTTTCGGCACCATTTGTCGCCCTCGGCCCGCAAGGACGACAATGAGCCTGGTATGGTGTTAATGCTTCATTTCCCTTTATTTAATCAACTTCCTTAGCTTATATACAGCAGGGTGACCAATAAGGGGTCAAGCAATGGGGAGAGCCAATGAGAGTCCTGTTGTTATGCTGATTAAATTTGATACAGCCAATAACTATGTCCTCCTTTAGGCGGGCTTCACCAGAAAGTTCATTGTATACTTGCAGCGTATTTTGCTAGCAGTGAGCCAAGCACCTTCTTGTAATGGCGGGGACTTTCCTGGCTGGAGGCAGTCCCCGACATCTCCCCCTTTTTTGTTTTATGGCAGAGATCGTGCCTGTCTTAGGTCGTCAGTAGCAGAAAACATCCTTACCCGTCATCAGACACAAGATATCGATGATCTCTGTCCTGTCTTAGGTTGGTATGTTTCTCTACTGATCTTACCTGTCTTTGACTACCGATCTAGCATGCTTAGCCATATCTGGGGAGATGTCCCAGCCTCTACTGACATAGGGGCTTGTGCTATAGCTCGGCTCTGCTCTCGCTGCTGTGTTCTCCACTGGTGAACGTTTCTGAATAGAAGCAGAATGCCAATAAGGAGGAGGACAAGATGACCAATTGTATCAGCCCATTTTTGGTGAACTGGAACATATTGCTGAATGTTGGAAATAGCTCTAGAAGGGAAGCTGGTTGCACACGCATACTCAAGTTATCTCAGCCAGAAGGATTCATGTGAAATTTTGAAAATCGTCAGACCAAGTACCCTGCAAAAACTAAGAGAGCTGTTGGGAGGAATTGCTGGCCTTATTAAATTGAGAGAATTTTACAGGGGTAACACAAAACGCAGAAAAAGGAACAATAGAACCAACACTCAGTATATCAGCTAGTGAAGAATGGGGGGAAGATAAAGGAAGAATTACTTAAAGGTAAAGGATAGGGCCAAGCCTTCAGAATAGCCCATAATTCACGTGTCGCCGTCGGGGGAATTAGGAATATCAGAGTCCCCCACGACAGTAGGAGGATCACGGCTTCCTCTGTCCTCATCCTCGTTCTCAGGGGCCTTCCGGACCAATCTCTCTGGAATCCAAATCGGCACTTCTTTGTCCTGTGGGAAAACACAAACGGAGCCTCTGCTCCAGATTAATACAGGATCTGGGCCTTTCCATTGTCCTGTAAGGATATCCTCCCAAAGAACTAAGGGCTTGGGGGAAGAATCCATACGGGCTGAATGTCTTTCAGCTGCTGCTTGACCGTTTTTACCGAGCGTCAAAAAATTTAAAATAAATAGAATTGTATTTAGTTTGTCTTTAGGGGACCGGAACGTGTCCCCTATTCCCCCTTTTTGTTTTAAAAGAGTTTGTTTGATGGTTAAGTGGGCACGTTCCACGATGGCCTGTCCTTGAGGATTGTAGACATGCGAGGGGCGGGCCAGTGGAGCCAAAACCCCTCTGTCCACGGGATTTTTCTGTGTTGGGGAATAGTTTATGACAGCTTGGTAACGCTATAATTTGTGCTATTTTATCACCTGGACTGATAACTGTAATGCCACGAGGGGAAGACACTAATATTTTGACTATTCCTGTATAATCAGCATCAATTACTCCGGGGTGTACTATTAATCCAGCAAGGGCTGTGGAGCTACGCCCTAATAATAGGCCTACAGTATTCACAGGCAGTGGGCCCTTAAAATCCGATTCCACCACCTGGGTTCCCATCTCGGGGGTTAGTACAAGTCTGGTGGTGGCGCGGATGTCCAATCCGGCGCTTCCTTTTGTAGCCCGCCTTGGCTCGTCGGCGGGTAATGCGTGCGGGCTACCTGTTGAAGCACCCCATACATTTGAGGGCCCTGGGGTTATGGGCCCCATTTCCCGTTTTTTGAATTCCTTGGGGGTAGTGGATTACCTTGAATATCTTTTACTGAGCGACATTCATTCGCCCAGTGTGTACCCTTGCCACACCTAGGACATATGCCAGGTTGCTTTACTGTTGGAGGACCCTTGCTGTCAGGACATTCTCGCTTAAAGTGCCCCTGAGCTCCACATTTGTAGCATTCCCCAGAATTTCCTTTAGCGCCCTTACGTTGGGATAGCTGAATGCCCTGAAGGCCTTGAGTAATGGCTGAAGCAAGTACTTGTCCTTGAATAACACTGTCATTAATATCCCTGCATACCTTAATGTAGGTGCTTAAATCTTTAGCCTTCCATGGCCTAAGGGCCTCTTTACACCATTTATTGGCTTGCTCATAGGCCAGTTGTTTAATTAGAGGCATGGCTGTGTCAACATCCCCAAATACTCTCCCAGCTGTTTGCATCAATCTTGCAACAAAATCAGCATATGCTTCATTTGGTCCTTGTATCACCTTAGATAGTTGACCCTGCAAGTCCCCACTGCCCTGGAGGGTTTTCCATGCTTTGGTAGCGGCAGCCGCAATCTGCATGTATATGGCAGGGTTGTATTGCAGTTGGTCATGTTTACCAGTGTATGGCCCCATGCCCATAAGCATATCCAGATTCCATTGTGGATTGCCTGCTGCGGCATTACGCCATGCAACATCCTGGGAATGCTCTTGCCATGCTGTCTTCCAGACCAAATATTGCCCTCCAGAGAGGGCTGCCCTTGCTAAATTCCCCCAGTCTTCGGGGATTAAATTCATGCCTGCTATGGACTCCACTAGAGAAATAGTAAATGCTGCCTGAGGGCCATACTGCATGACCGCTTCCTTTAATTGTTTAACTAATTTAAATTCCAAGGGCTGGTGATACCGTTGATGATTTTGGTCCTCTAGAACTGGGAAAATCGAGCTGCTATTGGCCCCCCTCCATGCGGTCTTCCAGTCCTCATTAGCAGAGGGATGACATTTACATGTTATCTCCCCCGCCAGGGGATTGTAAGGAGGCGGAGCACTAGGGGTCACTGCTGAACAGGGAGGGTCTGGTTTTAATTTGAACTTCCACTCTAGCTCCTCCCCCGACATTTCTTCTTCCCCTTCGCTAGAACTACTCCTTTCCGAAGCACGAGATGAGCATTCTTCTTTAACTTCCTCGAGTGCCTCAGCGCCCTCCTGAATAACTGAATCACATTTCGGCTTATATCCTCCCAGGCACCCTCTGACTAGAGTCCATATAACTAACGTTTCCGGCGGCAATGGTTTATTTTTATCCCTCTTCTTAAAATCCTCACCTAACTGGTCCCATTGGGGGATATTTAGCAAGCCCTCGTCCAGAAACCAAGGCTCCACTGTCTCAACTGTATTCAAGAATGTCCTAGCAGTTTTTGTTTTTAATGGCGTGCCATTGGCCTTTAGAAGGTCCTCTAGGGAACCCTCTAACCTCGACTTTGACAGTCCAGAACCCATAATTAGAATCCCAACCTAATGTCTGTTCCGTGTATACTCGCTGCTTAATCCCGGCTCTAAGGCCGCCCCGCTTCCTATTGCGGACTTATTAAATCCCGGCTCTAAGGCCGCCCCGCTTCTTATTGCGGATTCACTAAATCCTGGCTCTAAGGCCGCCCCGCTTCTTATTGCGGACTTGTTAAATCCCGGCTCTAAGGCCGCCCCGCTTCTTATTGCAGTCTTGTACAAGATTCCCACCACTTTGATCGTGGTCCCTTCCCTGCTTACCTGCGGACTTCTCCCTTGCAAGGTTTTTTCTATTTTTCTTAATATTTCCCGGGTTTCGGCACCATTTGTCGCCCTCGGCCCGCAAGGACGACAATGAGCCTGGTATGGTGTTAATGCTTCATTTCCCTTTATTTAATCAACTTCCTTAGCTTATATACAGCAGGGTGACCAATAAGGGGTCAAGCAATGGGGAGAGCCAATGAGAGTCCTGTTGTTATGCTGATTAAATTTGATACAGCCAATAACTATGTCCTCCTTTAGGCGGGCTTCACCAGAAAGTTCATTGTATACTTGCAGCGTATTTTGCTAGCAGTGAGCCAAGCACCTTCTTGTAATGGCGGGGACTTTCCCGGCCGGAGGCAGTCCCCGACACCCCCAAGCACAGTCAAATGAGAAACCACACAGTGATTAAATCTGGAGCAGCAGGCAATCATCCTCTGAGATGAATCGCAAGCATCGGACAAGCAGATCAACCAGTGACAGTATGTCTGACAACAGCTGTCCACCTGTGATTTTGGAATTATTTTTAAATACTAACATAATAAAAATAATAAAAAATTAAAAATAACTCTCAGAACTATCGTCAAATGACCAATGGGATCTTCTGTGACAGACCCCAAGGTATGAGCCTGTGTTGTGCTGATGATATTTCTTGTCACCACTCTCCCCATCGAAGAGCAGTGGCCATCAGCACCCAACAAATATGCTCATTCTACAGCCTGAAGAAGACACATCAGACAAAAGAAAAAGCTGTCCTAAGACTGTCTTTGTCAGCCCCTAATCGGTGCATTTCTGTTCTCAACGGTGACAGGACAGATGACTTTCTAGAACCAAATAACAGGGGTAATGATCACTCACTGCCATATTTTACCAAAACTGAGGCTAGGCCTGATGCACGAAATAGACACAGCCAACTACCTTTAGCACATGATGTCTCATCCGGTGACACATGGTAACTCCTGCTCAGTGCTGCTATTAGAGCATGGCTCCATGAGAATGTTGAGGATGTCTAGTCCAAACTTCAGGTCCTCTGGAATCAGGCCATGTCTCCACTCCTAGTGTTTTCCAGCTCTAAATATAAAACAGGTCGGCTGGTCCCCCCGGGAACCAGTCCCTAAACGTCCATGGAGCTTTAGACTCTGCTGGATTCCCTAATAGCGACAGGTCCAGCACTATCCTCTGTCAGTCTTCCAGGTGGAAGCCGTTCTTTGGAACATAAATTATGAAAAGAGAGGTCTCCGTGGAGTAGACGTCACACATCACAGAATGCTTTCAACATTTGGGGCAGACATGAAGGGCTCAGGAGCAGACAGCAATTGCGCTTACTGCATTTTCACTCAGGACAAGTTAGTTGAGTATGTGAGATAACAAGGAATGAGGAAAAAAAAAAAAAAAAAAAATATATATATATATATATATATATATATATATATATATACACACACATAAAGAACCCACATAAAGAACCAGATTCCATGAGTGACCCCTTGGAAAAGAGTTTCCAGGAGGATCAGGTCACTTGGTCATCTAACTGGTTACAGTTTAACATATAGGCAGGAAACACACTTTCATTGTGTTGAAGAGTTTACTCCAGAGATTTGGGGACAGGTTGTTCAGACAGTAGCGGTGCACATGACCATCTGTGTAATGTTCAGAGCCCACTGCATGTGAGGACACATAGCATAGCCTCACACCTCTACTGTTGGCCAGGCACAGTGTCAGTTTCTCTGACTCATCTGCTCTGTGCCATCCACTGTGAAATGGGAGCGTGCCGACGACCTCCCTCTCTGGGATATCAGAACACCTGAAAAACAAATCAACAGAAAAATGTTCAAGTATAACTGGACCCTTTCCAAATACTGGAAGATATTTTAAAAAATCTCTCATGGTAGCTTTCTCTAATACTTTAAACACAGACACGATGGTCACAGAGCAGAGGCTCTGGGATCAGGCAGGCAGGACTTCATGTTCAGGACATATGTACAAACTAGGTGTGTGGGTCGAATGAAGTAAGTTAGTAGGCTGATGAGGTGGCCTTGGACTTTACCTAAAAATTAGAGAACACTAGTTAGTGTCTAGGATATAGCAACTCTAAATATTGGTAAGTCTTACTGTGGAGAATATTTTCTTAATTACAGTGCATTCTAGCTAGCTATCTCTGGCCTGAAATGGGTGAATTAAACTAAAAAATTTTAAAAACCTGTAAAATCTGTAAAAATACTGTCCTCAACTTTGCTTTTACAAGGTAAGGAGAACCCCAAGAATTATGCCCCATTTTGCAGAATCATTGAAACTTTCCAAAGAGGACCTACACAGGCATAGACGACAGCCCAGTTTCATGGCCACACCTCCCAAGTAGAATTTCCACCTTGTCAGTGGCTGAACACAACTTTGCTGGGGAGCAACATATTTTCTGTGATTTTTGAGATCCTCCCACCTCCTTCTTCCCTTCCCACAACGTCTCCAGGATAATCCCTGCTCGATCTCCCTAGATTCTCCACTGCTGATTGCCTTCTTTATTCGCTGCATCCTCTCAAAACCCTGCACAAACCCCAGGCAAAATTCAGCCCCCAGAGAATGTAGAGAAAGCTCTGTTCATTACACATATGCCTGCTTCCCGGAGAAGCTGACCTCATATCCGTAAAGTGGGAATTGATTAAATAAATGCAATATACCCAGACCACAGCATATCTTGTAGGCATCAGTAAAATAGCTGAATTATGTTAATCCATAAAACAGGCATGTGGTGTTAAGTACCGAAAGTAGACTGCAAGTAGTCTGAAACAGTGTGTACATATATGTTTGGAAAGTGAGGTAACTGTGACATGCAGTTCATCACCATGGGGGAACCGAAAATGAACATGCATTTATTGATTATGTATCATCTACCATTTATTATTATTCTTTTTTATTAATTATTTTTATTAGTATAAAATGCATTATTTGCCTCAGAGGTACAGCTCAGTGAATCGTCAGGCTTTCACATTATTTCTGTTTGAATTTTGTACAAGTGTATTTTCTAGTCACAAATAGTAGACAATAAACAAATTTATTTTATAAGAAAGATAACATGCTGTAATTTGGTAATACAAAGAAGAGATATATCAAAACTAAAAATTAGATTATGAGATTATTTCCTCCAAAAATGGATTCTTCTTTTTTGGACAATTTAGTCATCAGAATTTATCTTTTAAATGGTACTTTATGTGGCTGCCTGTTTATGTGGGCCCAGACATAAACTCCTCGCTTGGGATCCTAGGAACAAAAGTAATAACACAACGATGCAAAATCAAAATGTTAGAAGACACTCAGTCTAAACTCTAAACATAATTAAGGTAAACTTTCTCCAAAGCTATTATCTGTCAGTGAACATACCCCACCTACAAGAAAACCCCACTTAAGCATAAGTTGTATAAAATTGCATTTGCGTTTTTTAAATGGAAGATTCGCTTGCATTCCTGCCTGTTTGGAGGGCAGCACCTCTTTTTCCAACACGGCTACACTCTCTTTCCCAGGAGGCCAGCAGGCCCTTCAGCCTCCTCCAGGCAACAGCACTGTCTTCCAGCACTAAGCACTCGCACAAAGGGGCAGGTGGGAGGCCTTCACTGTGGGCTCCCATGCCCTCACATTGTTACACTGTTCAGTGATCTTTTTGCATCTTTGAGGTTTGGGCTCCCTCTTCCGGACAACCTGTTTCACATCGCCAGTTTGCTTCCCTAAAAGCAGAGCACGCAGATGACGGAGCGTTCTGGGCAAAATGAAATCAAACATAATTTCTGACAGTTAGGGGTAATCCTATTTCTAACATCCGAGTTAGGTTGTTTGCTGAGTTCCCACAGGAGTCAGAGAAGGGCTTGTGGGCTTTAGCAACCAGAGCGTCTGAAATTACAGCACAGGCCTTCTACCCAGACCTGAGAACCATCAGCTCGAGCCTCTGTGGCTAAGCATTCTGCTGTAAATAACACCGAGAGACGGCAAAGGAGCTGACAGGCAGCATATCCAATACAGCTGCTCTTAAAGGATGTGAGCTCTGGTGATGTAAACAGGCTGGTGAGACCCAAATTCAGGGCACTCAGGACTGTCTGCAGCCCTTACACATGTACCCCATTATTTTACAACCACATGGGGCTTCTCAGTGAGCCCAAGCAAAGACCTGCATTATGTCTGAAATGCCAGGGTAATGGGCTTTGGAGAGATGTTTGGGAGCTAGGGGTGCACCCTGGGTATTGCCATTAGAGCTCTGGTCCCCAGGTAGGAGGGCTTGATTCCCTTTCAGACTCTGCCGCCAACATGGAGCTAGACCCTTGTGGATCAACGCTTCATGTGTACCTTCTAAGAGAACTGGGTCAAGAGTGGTACCTTTGGCTGCCATTGGCGCCTGCTGTCCACAGGCTGCTCAGGCAGATGACTGAGGTAAAACATGCTCCTCTGTCTGAAAATCTAGGCTATAGCAAGTGTTTGTCCCTTTTTCACATGGCTCCCAGTGACTGGGTTCATCTGTAGGAACAAGCTGAAGCAACATAGGCAAACACAGGACGACATCTGCATAATGAAAAGTGTTCACCACCAAACTCTTAGTTTAAAAGTTTGGCTTAAATATGGTGTGCGAAGAGCAAGTCTTGTTAACAGGGTAAAGAGGAGACTGGTACTAAACTTTGGCTCCCCTTTAATTTGGCAGATGTTCCCAGACATCAGAAGTCCAGTGGGGATGTGGTAATGCCAACACCACACTGTCATTAACAGCCTCATTATGAGCAGTCTCATTGCTCTTGTCAATGGATGATGGCACTCCCTTGGGTGTCAAGTGAATCTCATTACAGTTTTAACTTGCATTTCCCTAATAACTAGCGATACCCAGCAACTTTTCAACTTGTCACGTACCTGTTGGTGATCCATTGATATTCTTTGGGAAAAATGTCTATTCAGGTCCTTTGCCAATTTTTTAGTTTGATTATTTGGCATTTTTTACTATGTATTCTATGAGTTCTTTATATATTTTGGATATTAATCGCTTATCAGATATATAATCTGCACATTTTCCCCATTCCCTAGGTTGTCTTTTCATTTTGTTGTCTGTTTTGATGCCAATATCATATTCCTTTGATTGATAAGCTTTATAATATAGCTTGAAATCAGAAAGTACAATGCCTCTCACTCTGTTCTTTCTCAGGAATTCTGTTTATTCAGAGTCTATTCATGGTTCCGTATACATTTTAAGATTTTTTTTTTTTACTTCTGTAAGAAATGCTATTGGAGTCTTGATAGTGATTGCTTTGAATCCATAGATGGATTTTGGTAGTATTGATGTTTTAACAATATTAATTCTTCCAATCTATGAACACAGAATAACTTTCCCTTTATTTGTATCTTCTTTTTCTTTTTTGTCAGCATCTTATAGTTTGAAGGGTAGAGTCTTTTACCTCCTTAACTAAATTTATTCCTGAGTATTTCATTGGTTTGGATGCTATTATAAAGGAGATCTTTTTTTTTATTTCTTTTTCAGATAATTTGTTGTTAGTGTATAGAAATGCTACTAATTTTTGTATGTTAGTTCTGTATCCTACAACTTTACTGAATTTGTTGATTAGATTTAGTAGTATTTTGGTAGAGTCTTCAGGATTTTCTGTACATAAAATCATGTCATCTGCAAATAGAATTTTACTCTTCCTTTCCATAATTGGCATATTTTATTTCTTTTTCTTTTCGGATTGTTCGGGCTATGTCTTCTAGTACTATGTTTAATAGGAGTGGGAGGTTAATGGGCACCCTTGTCTTGTTCCTAATCTTAGAGGAAAAGCCTTAAAATTTTGGCGTCAGGTGTACTCTTGTCAAAATATGGGCTTGTCATATACAGCCTTCATTATGTCAAGGTATATGCCCTCTATACCCACATTATTGAGAGTTTTTATCATGAATGACTGTTGAATTTTGTCAAATACATTTTCTGTGTGTTAGAAATATGATTTTTTCCTTTCTTTCTACTCATGTGGTATAGCCTATTGATTGATTTACGTGTGTTAAATCATCCTTGCATTCCACATTTAAATTCCACTTGGTCATGGTGAATTATCCTTTTACATGCTGCTGAATTTGGTTTGCTAGTATTCCATGCAGGACTTTTGTATCTGTATTCATGAGGGATGTTGGCCTATGGATTGTTTTCTGGTGATACCCTTTTCTGGCTTTGTTATCAAAGTAATGCTTGTCTCAGAAAATGAGTCTGAGGGTTTTTCCTACCCTTTTTTTTTTTTTTTTTTGAGAATATGAGAAAGATTAACATTAAATCTTCTTTAAATATGTGGTAAAATTCACCAGTGAGGCCATTTGGTCCTGAGTTTTTCTTTTTGGGGAGATTATTGATTACCGATTTAATCTCCTTACTAGCAATTATTTATTCAGATTCAGATTTTCTATTGCTTCCTGATTCATCTTGGTAGGTTGTATGTTTCTAAGAATTTTTCTATTCCTATATTTTCCATTTTGTTGATGTATAGTTCTTCCTAGCAGACTCTTACAGACCCTTTGTATTTCTGTGCTATCTGTTTTATGTCAGTTTCTCATTTATAATTTTAGTGATTTGATTCCTCTTTTTTTCCCTAGGTTATTTTAGATAAAGGTTTATCAATTTTGGTAATCTTTTCAAAGAACTAACTCTTGGTTCTCTGATTCATTGGTCATTCAGAAGACTTTCCATTTCCATGCATTGTGAATTTTTCAGTTTTCCTCTTGTAATGGACATCTAGTATAATGCCACTGTGGTCACAAAGGTTAATTGCTGGATCTTAATTTTCTTGGATTTGTTAGGCCTAACCTAAGGTTATCCTAGGAAATGTTTCATGCGTACTTGAGAAGAATGTGTATTCTACTATTCTTAGAGTATTTTGTATGTCTTTGGGGTCCATTTACTCTACAGTGTTGTTCCAATCTGCTGTTTCTTTATTGATTCTGTCTGGATGATGTATCCATTGTTGAGTAGGGTATTAAAATCCCCAACTATTATTGTACTGCTGTTTATTTTTCCTTTTTAGTTCTGTTATGGTTTGCTTTATATATTTAGATGCTCCAATTTGGAGTACATAAATATTTATAATTGTCACATCTTCTTGATGTGTTGATCCTTTTATCATTATATAGTAACCTTCTGTACCTCTTTATTATTTTATTTTAAAGTCTATTTTGTCTTATATAAGTATAGCTACCTATACTTTTATTTTTTTGGTTGTTGCCATTTGCTAGAAATACACTTTTTCATCCCTTTATTCTCAGTCTGTGAGACTGTGTGTTTTTAACACAGTGTTTAACACAAAAACATGTGTGTTTTTAAAGCTAAAATGAGTCTCTTTTAGGTAGCATGTTGTTAGATCTTTTTTTTTTTTAATGTCAGCTGTTCTATGTATTTGAATGGATAATTATCTGTTTATGTTTAAGGTAATTAGTAGGTAAGGACTTATTGCTATTTTATTAATTTGTTTTCTGGTTGTATTGTAGATCCATTGTTCTTTGTTTCTTAACCTAGTGTCTTTTTGTGCTCTGTTTTGTTTTGATGTCTTTAGGTATCACTATACTTAACATCTTTATCATGGGTGTGTGTGTGTGTGTGTGATTACTACAGGTTTTTCTTTTTGTGCTTACCCCGAGTCTTACATAAAATATCCTGAAATTATGCACCTTATTTCAAACTAATAACAACTTGTCATTCTGGGATGCATTTATTTTCATGTCCTTTGTTCTCTTCAAAATGTTGCAAGTTAAGGAGTGAATCCCAGATATATTGATTACATCAAAATACTTGTTCTTGGAGTAGGGAACCCAGAGAAGTAGTACTCATTCAAAAACCTGTCAGTTACCACTTACTTCTCTCGAGGAGGGCAAGACATTACCCTTTCACATGTATTAGTTCATTAGGTCCATCCAACCAGATGATATTGCCCTTTTTTTATGAAAAGAGATATTTAAGCTTACACATACTAATAAATGATTTATTATTCAGGATTTATCAGACTGAAATGTCACTGGAACATGGGTCATCTACTCCTAATTCAGTGGATACAAACAGTGTCTGGAACAGTGTGTTATGACACTCCAAAAACATTTGTTTAATTAATAAAATGGACAATTACTGCTTAACATTAAAAACTAAAATTAACATTAAAAACTAAAATAAAATTTCAAAAAAATAAAATAATAAACTAATAATGACTTAATTTTAGTAGAATCCCTAAGCTTTACACTTCTTCTTCTCTTTCCCCTCACATTTTAGATTATTGATGCTACAATTTATGCGTCTCTTATGTTGTATAGCTAATAACAGATTATTGTTCTTATGGATTTTTTTTTGCTATTTTTTTCTAAGTTTTAAACTGGAGTCATAAGTGAATTACACATCATTTTCATGTTGTAGATTCTAACTTTGACTACCTGTTTACCATTACTATCTCCTAATGTTTTTATGAAGTTAATTAACATCATTTTCTTTCACTTAAAGAACTCCCTTAACATTTCTTGTAAGACAGGTCTCACAGTGTTGAATTCCCTCACTTTGGTTTGTTTGAGAAAGTTATTACCCCTTTTCATTTCTGAAGGACTGCTTCAATGAGTGTAGAGTTCTTGATTGACAGGTTTTTTGTTTCCACATTTTGAATATGTCATCCCATTCTCTCCTAGCTTGAAAAGTTCCTGTTGGAAAAATTTATCTATCATTTCATGGGGATTTCCTTATATGTAATTTCTCTCTTTTCTCCTTTTCCTTCAAAATTCTTTGTATTTGGCTTTTGAAAATCTAGATCTAATGTGTATCTGGGTAGCCATATTCAGGTTCAACCTATTTGGGCCTCATGGACTTTGATGTCTGTTTCTCTCCCCAGGTTTGGGTAGTTCAATTGCTTTAAATATACTTTCTATCCCTTTATCTTTCTCTTATCTTTATGGAGTTTCCATAATGCAGATGTTGTTGGGGTTTTTGTTTGTTTGTTTTTATTGTGTCTTATAAATCCCATAGGCTTTCTTCACTCTTTTTCATTCTTTTTCCCTGTCTGGATACTTTCAAATGTCTCCTCTTCCAGGACATGGTTTCAGTCTGCTTTTGAAGCTCTCTGTTGAATTCTTCAGCTCAGTTAATACATTTTTCAGCTCTAGAATTTCTGGACTTTTTTAATGGTTTCTATTTCTTTGTTGAACTTTTTGTTTTGTTAATGCGTTATTTTCTTCATTTCATTTAGTTGTCTCTCTGTGTTCTTGTAGTTTACTAAACTTTGAACTTTTAGTCTGATGGATCATAGATCTCCATTTCTGTAGGGTCAGTTATTAGAACTTTATTAGTTCCATTTGGTGGTGTCAGGTCTCCCTGTTCTTTGGGCTTGGTTTTTTTGTTTGTTTGTTTTGTTTTTTTGTTGTTGTTGTCCTTGATTCCTTATGTTGGTGTCTGGGCATTTGAGAAAGTCGGCTCATCTTGCAGAATTTACAGGTTTTCTTCTGCAGAGATAGCCCTTTACCAGCAGCTCAGTTTTGGTGCTCATCCAATATGTGTTTTGGATACCTGAGCGCCATAGCCTGCACTTCCCTTAGAGTACCTAAAGTGCCCATAGTCCGTCCTTGTTCTATCTTCATTCCTCAATGGAGAAGACACTGTTATGAATGAGTATCCACCTGAAGTAGTTTCCCTGAAGAGATCCCTTTTTATGAATCACCTGTTAGGGCCCTGTTGCGTCACTTCATGATTTCAACCCAGACAGGTACCACAGCTTCCAACCTTCCACAGACTCAACCCTGTCGTAAGTACGTTCTATAGCACAGTTTCCACACGACATTTGAAGTGTTTTGAGCAGAGGGAGACACTGTGGAACATCACAGGTGGTGTACTTGCAGTATGTGTCTTAGAGGCCTAAGTGGCTCACCCTGCCCTTCTCTCACAGTATGCAACCTGCCCTCTGTCCGTCCTTGTTCTATCTTCTTTCCTCCACTGGAAAGACACTGTGAGAAATGAGAATCTGCCAGAAGGAGTTTCCCTGAAACAGAACTTCCTAAGGTCAAGGGGATGGATGTCTGAGACTAGACTCCTATACACACCTATTCCAGTTTACCACACAGTCAGTCCCAACAGCTTCCTTCTTTGACAGACTCAACTCTGCCACGAATCCCTCCTAAAGCACACTTCCCTCACAATGTCTGAAGCGTTTTCAACACAGAAAAACAGTGTGGATGACCACAGGTCGTGCTCATCCAATATGTGTTTTGGATGCCTAAGCGCCATAGCCTGCACTGCACTCACAATATGCAAACTGCCCAGAGAACGTCCTTGTTCTATCTTCTTTCCTCAGCGGAGAAGATACTGTTATCAATCAGTATCTGCCTGCAGGAGTTTCCCTGAACAGAGAACATCCTATATTCACCAGCAAGGGCCCTGTATGTGACACTTCATGATTTCAACACAGACAGGTCCCACAGCTTCCAACCTTCCACAGACACATACCTGTCATGAGTACGTCCTATAGCACAGTTCCCTCATGGCATTTGAACAGTTTTGAGCAGAGGGAGACACTGTGGAACATCACAGGTGGTGTACTTGCAGTATGTGTCTTAGAGGCCTAAGTGCCTCACCCTGCCCTTCACTCACAGTATGCAACCTGCCTTCTGTCCATCCTTATTCTATCTTCTTTCCTCCACTGGAAAGACACTGTCAGAAATGAGAATCCGCCTGAAGGAGTTTCCCTGAAACAGAACTTCATATCGTCAAGTGGATGTACGTCTGAGACGCCTATTCCATTTTACCACACAGTTATTCCCAACAGCTTCATTCTTTGACAGACGCAACACTACCATGAATCCCTCCTAAAGCACACTTCCCTCACATTGTTTGAAGCGTTTTCGACACAGAAAGACAGTGTGGATGACCACAGGTCGTGCTCATCCAATATGTGTTTTGGATGCCTAAGCGCCATAGCCTGCACTGCACTCACAATATGCAAACTGCCCAGAGAACGTCCTTGTTCTATCTTCTTTCCTCAGCGGAGAAGATACTGTCATCAATCAGTATCTGCCTGCAGGAATTTCCCTGAACAGAGAACTTCCTATGTTCACCGGCAAGGGTCCTGTATGAGACACTTCATGATATCAACACGGACAGGTCCCAGAGCTTCCAACCTTCCTCAGACACATCCTTGTCGTGAGTACATTCTATACCACAGTTCCCTCACGGCATTTGAACTGTTTTGAGCAGAGGGAGACACTGTGGAACATCACAGGTGGTGTAGTTGCAGTATGTGTCTTAGAGGCCTAAGTGCCTCACCCTGCCCTTCACTCACAGTATGCAACCTGCCCTCTGTCCGTCCTTGTTCTATCTTCTTTCCTCCACGGGAAAGACACTGTCAGAAATGAGAATCCACCTGAAGGCGTTTCCCTAAAACAGAAGTTCCTAAGGTCAAGAGGGTGGACGTCTGAGTCTAGAGCCCTATACGCGCCTATTCCAGTTTACCACACAGTCAGTCCCAACAGCTTCCTTCTTTGACAGACTCAACTGTGCCATGAATCCCTCCTAAAGTACACTTCCCGCACAATGTTTGAGGCGTTTTTGACACAGAAAGACACTGTGGATGACCACAGGTCGTGCTTATCCAATATGTGTTTTGGATGCCTAAGCATCATAGCTTGAATTTCAATCACACTACATAAAGTGCCCATAGTCCGACCTTGTTCTATCTTCATTCCTCAACGGAGAAGACACTGTTATGAATGAGAATCCACCTGAAGTAGTTTCCCTGAACAGATCCCTTTCTATGAATCACCTGTTAGGGCCCTGTTGCGTCACTTCATTATTTCAACACAGACAGTTTCTACAGAATCCAACATTCCACAGACACAACCATGTCGTGAGTACGTTCTATAGCACAGTTTTCTCATGACATGTGAAGTGTTTTGAGCAGAGGGAGACACTGTGGATCATCACAGGTGGTGTACTTGCAGTATGTGTTAGAGGCCTAAGTGCCTCACCCTGCCCTTCAATCACAGTATTCAACCTGCCCTCTGTCCGTTCTTGTTCTATCGGTTTCCTACACGGAAAAGACACTGTCAGAAATGAGAATCCGCCTGAAGGAGTTTCCCTGAAACAGAAGTTCCTAAGGTCAAGAGGATGGACGTCTGAGTCTAGAGCCCTATACGCGCCTATTCCAGTTTACCACACAGTCAGTCCCAACAGCTTCCTTCTTTGACAGACTCAATACTGCCACGGATCCCTCCTAAAGCATACTTCCCTCACAATGTTTAAAGCATTTTTGACAAAGAAACAATGTGAATGACCACAGGTAAGGTCCATCCAACTGTGTTTTGGATGCCTAAGCGCCTTAACCTGCTCATCATTCACAGTATACAAACTGCCCAGAGAATGTCCTTGTTCTCTTTTCCTCAGTGGAGAAGATACTGTCATCAATTAGTATCTGCCTGCAGGAGTTTCCCTGAACACAGAACTTCCTATGTTCACCGGCAAGGGCCCTGTATGTGACACATCATGATTTCAACACAGACAGGTCCCACAGCTTCAACCTTCCACAAACACATCCCTGTCATGAGTATGTTCTATAGCACAGTTCCCTCATGGCATTTGAAGTGTTTTGAGCAGAGGGAGACACTGTGGAACATCACAGGTGGTGTACTTGCAATATGTGTCTTAGAGGCCTAAGTGCCTCACCCTGCCCTTCACTCACAGTATGCAACCTGCCCTCTGTTCGTCCTTGTTCTATCTTGTTTCCTCCACTGGAAAGACACTGTCTGAAATGAGAATAAGCCTGAAGGAGCTTCCCTGAATCAGAACTTCCTATGGTCAAGGGGATGGACATCTGAGACTAGACTTCTATACGTGCCTATTCCAGTTTACCACACAGTCAGTCCCAACAGCTTCCTTCTTTGACAGACTCAACACTGCCATGAATCCCTCCTAAAGCACACTTAACTCACAATGTTTGAAGCGTTTCCAACACAGAGAGACAGTGTGGATGACCACAGGTCGTGCTCATCCAATATGTGTTTTGGATGCCTAAGCGCCATAGCCTTCACTGCACTCCACAGTACCGAAAGTGCCCATAGTCCGTCCTTGTTCTATCTTCATTCCTCAACGGAGAAGACACTGTTATGAATGAGTATCCACCTGAAGTATTTTCCCTGAACAGATCCCTTTCTATGAATCACCTGTTAGGGCCCTGTTGCGTCACTTCATGATTTTAACACAGGTCCCACAGCTTCCAACCTTGCACAGACTCAATCCTGTCATGAGTACGTTCTATAGCACAGTTTCCTCACGACATTTGATGTGTTTTGAGCAGAGGGAGACACTGTGGAACATAAAGGTGGTGTACTTGCAGTATGTGTCTTAGAGGCTTAAGTGCCTCACCCTCCCCTTCACTCACAGTATGCAACCTGCCCTCTGTCCGTCCTTGTTCTATCTTCTTTCTTTCCTCCACGGGAAAGATAGTGTCCGAAATGAGAATCTGCCTGAAGGAGTTTCCCTGAAACAGAACTTCCTAAGGTCAAGGGGATGGACGTCTGAGACTAGAGCCCTATACGCGCCTATTCCAGTTTACCACACAGTCAGTCCCAACAGCTTCCTTCTTTGACAGACTCAATACTTCCATGGTTCCCTACTAAAGCATACTTCCCTCACAATGCTTAAAGCATTTTTGACAAAGAAACAGAGTGTGGATGACCACAGGTAAGGACCATCCAACTGTGTTTTTGATGCCTAAGCGCATTAACGTGCACTTCACTCACAGTATACAAACTACCCAGAAAATGTTCTTGTTCTATCTACTTTCCTCAGTGGAGAAGATAATGTCATCAAGTTGATGTCGAATGTCGAAGTTGATCCTGTGGTGATGCATGCCACCAGCATTACCCAGGCCTCCTGGGTGCTTCTGGTGCTTGCTGATGCGGCTGTGGCCATGGCTCACGTGGGCCCGAAGTTTCCGTGTCTTCCTCAGTCTGGAAGGCATGTGGGCAGCCCAGATGGAAAAGCTCTTTTAATTTTTTTGAGCAACTTTTAAAACTTGCTAAATAAGGGCATCTAGCTGGCTCAGTGGGTTAAGCCTCTGCCTTCAGCTCGGGTCAAGATCTCAGGGTCCTGGGACCGAGCCCCACATCGGGCTCTCTGCTCAGTGGGGAGCCCGCTGCCCCACCCCCTCTGCCTGCCTCTCTGCCTGCTTGTGATCTCTGTCAAATAAATAAATAAAATCTTTTTTAAAAACTTAATACGTAGTAAAATCATGCTTTAACTCTTCATTACTGTAATGCCACGTCCTGGACAATGCTGAGAACAATACGCTCTCAATAAAAATCTATTCTATCTGTTGACTGGCAGTATTAGTTTCTCCTTTATTCTTACATAAAACACAGACATTCAAACTCTTGGCAGGTGCAACACTCAGAGTAAGTTTTTTCCTTTAAATATAGTTGATTCCTAGCAACATGTGGGGATGTCTTACTTATCTCTGCATGCAGATTTATTTTCATTTGCGTTAAAGTTTACCTTTTTCATAGGTCATGATCTCAGGGTACCGGGATCAAGTCCCACATTGGGCTCTCTCCTCAGCGGGGAGCCTGCTTTCCCCCACCCCGCCTGTCTCTCTGCCTACTTATGATCTCTCTCCTCTCTGCCTACTTGTGATCTCTCTTTGTCAAATAAATAAATAAAATCTTTTTAAATAAATAAATAAACTCTAAACGTAAGGGGACTTGCTATTATGGGTGGGTGTGTTTCCAGATTTTCTTTCATTGTGGTATTTTTCTGTCCTTGCAACATATTTACTTCATTGAATAAGTATTAGTATGTGGTAGGATAAGTCTCCAAGGCATGTTTTCCTCTAACAGTTTTTCTTTCCTCTTTTGTTTCTTTTCCCAATTAAAAAATAAATAAATAAATGTTAGAGTAAGATTGTTCTTTTCCATCAAATACAAATTTCTGGAATTTTGAGTGCAATTCAACAGAATCTATAGATCAATATGAGCTGGAGCCATATCTTTACCATAGTGAGTTTTCTACTCTGTCATATAGTCTTAGATTTTCTTTAATTTAGCTTAATACTACCCGGGAAGATAGCACATTTTATATGATACATTTTTTAATTTTGTAGGATGATCTTTACATACAGAGACTATTTTATTGCTTGTTGGGCACATAGGATTGACTAATTCATATGTGGATTGCAATTTGGGGGAGGCTCAGTCTGACTCTGTTCTCCCTAGGTTGTCAGGTACAGCCCTCGAAAAGTCTCCTGGAAGCTCCTCCTTCTGGTCCAGACCTGAACTCTGTTTTTTTTTTTTCCAGCATGGCTGGTGTCCCAGAGTCAGCTCTGTGCATCCACGAGGTGTTAGAGGTACAAACTCCTATACTTAACTTTACTCCAGCATCATGGTTTCCTCAAATTTGGCTGCCTTGAGAGCTCCAGACTTTTTGTTTCTAAAACCCTGTGATACTGTCAAAAGTTCTGCTGGTTTCCTTACTTCCTCCCAGATTCTTTATTCAGAATCTCAAATGCTTCCTCTCAGGAGGTATACAAAAAAGATCCATTTGTCTTTTTTTCTTATATATAACTACCCTGATATTTTACATCGTTAAATCCTTGTAACATTGTAAGTCAACTATAATATTGTAACATTGTAAGTCAACTATAATAATATTAAAAAAAATCATCTGTAATTTTTGTCAGGTTTTGGTATCTATGTTGTATTCATGCCAAAGAAATTTTTTAAAACTTCTTTTTCATATATTCTACAATACTTCATGCAATTTAGGGATTAAAAAAAAAGAAGAAGAATTTGTTTAGCTCCCCTGCACATCTTCCTGGTGTCTTTCCCCTGTGAAAATCCCTGGTGGGATTTTCTTTAACTATTATTTTCCTAGTTTTTCTCTGGCATTGGTCTCTGAATTTTCTGTCTCTACAGGGATAGATTTTGAGGAGAATTACTTAGGAAAAATTATATATATTAACTTATATAGAAAAAAGACTTTAAAAGAATTTGTTATATATATCTAGGTTTTCAAATGTATCTGCATAAAACTTCAAATTATAATTTGGTCTAATTAATCTCCCCCATGCAGTTTTGGTCTGTGCCTTATCAGTTATTCCAATAGGTAAGACAGGCTGTAAGGCCAGGAACACAGGTTCTTTTCACCTCTCAACTCCTGAACAAGTCTTATTAAATACCACAGTCTCCTCTCAGTCCCATACTAGTAATTCACGGAGAAGAGGATCTTTTTACTTAAGATAAAATGGGACTATCAGGGGTGACCTTAAGTAGAAGACATCTATGACCAGTTGTTCGGCCACCTCACTGAGGTCCACTGGCAGCAAAGACAATACTGTGGTAGAAACAGGTGATATTGTTCCAAATGAATTATCAATAAATTGATATTTGCTTGAAGAAGACCAGGGAGGAGAGAAACAGGACAAAACCAAAATGAAGCCTGTTTGTATTTTGTTTCCTGGAGTAAAGAACAGATGACAGTAAATTATATTGCTATAGCTTGAATCATTCCAATGTTACATCAAGGTTTGATAAGTTAAATCTGCAATATTCCACATTTTCAATAAAGAAACTATATTGACATAATACTTGTAAGAAACAGAGTTTCTTGAATTTGTCTAAAAACAGCATATTCTGAATTAAAGAAATTTTTCAAGACTAGCAGAATATTTTTACTTTATATAGAAATCTGTGATTAGGTTACTTGGGTGACATCAGTGTTAAAATGAATGTCCAATACTTTAAGATAAGTTAGGAGGATGGCTGTTTACTTGGATTTTAATGGAATAAAGCCTTATAGCATTGATGAGGGAACAGAAAGCTAGCTGAGGACAAAGAAGCTGGCACCCTACACCTCCCCCCCAATGCTCTTTGTGACTTGTGTGACATTCCTCAGGCACTCCTTGCTGTCCTCAAGGAGAAACAAATAGTTAACTTGTAGAGATCACAATCCTGCAACATCTGAGTCTCCCTTACTTTACAAATGTCCTGGTAATTTACAAGGAACAGGCTTTCTTACCAATTGCCCAACTTCCAAAGACCCATAACTAAGTTCCTGTAGCCATAACATCATCGTCTGCTCCCTACAATGGAGGGAGCCTGAGGCAGAGGGAAATGTAAATAAAGTTAAATTTCTTCTAAACCTGAAGCTCATTGATAAGGACAGGTGGTAGCAGGAGTGTGACATTCCTCCAGGAAGCTATCAACTATCTTACTGTTAATGCTTTACTGAAATGAAAAAAACACCTTAACTTGACAAATAGCAAAGCCCCTGGTATCCTGTGTGTCTTCTTTAAAACATGAAAGTTCTTTCAAGCCCTCCCTTTTCTTTACCTCCCCCAAACCCACAGTCTATCATCACCATTCTGATGTGGGAAACAGAGGCAGAAGTAAAATTATTAAATTTCCTTACCTACTGACAAGCCCTTGAAACAGGCAGAGTGACTCTCTTCTAGGGACTCATCTACCCCCACTGTAAGGCTTTGCTAAGGGTAAAGGGCAATCCTAGCCTGAATGACCCCTACCCCCAACCAGGATCCTGTAAGTCTACTTTAACAATTCCTTTGGAAACTTTATCTGTAAACCTCCAAGATAGTGTCGACAATCATTCCCAAGCATATGGCCCACTGATATACATCTAAAGGGTCTCACCAAAAGGTTTTATTACTGGTAATAAATAACCTTTTCCCCAAACAATAGCTAGTCCCTCAAGGTCCTAGAAACCTGGCTTCCAAAATTCCTTAGGAACTTATGCCATCCCTAACCCCCTCCCAACTTGCAAGTATATAATAGACCACTCCTCACATCCCCCGGGCAGCAGTTCTTTCTGCCCACGGGTCCTGTCTGTCCTGTGCTGTAATAAACCACCATTTTGCACCAAAGATGTCTCAAGAATTCTCAGTCATCGGCTCTGGCCTTCACCCCACTGAACCTCACTCGAATTCTAAAACTTCATCAGTATGACAGGGATAAAGAGGAACGTGGTGGTCACTTGTATTAGTAGTTCTCAAATTTTTTTTCTTTTTAGTTCAAATCACAATAAAGTCCAAATATTAAAAAAAGCTAAAAGCAAAGCTGCTCTATTAAAATAGAAGTCCCACCTGCCCTTAAATTTCCCCTTGTCCCTGTTAAAAGCACATCATTAGAGGAGTTTCCAAGAAATCTCAAAGAATCCTTGTGGGTTTGAAAACCCGTGATTTGGTGAAACGTTGCCTTCCAGACATGGGGACAAGTCCTGAGGTTGCTGAGAGGAAAGGCAGACAGAAAAATTTTTTTGTTCCTCCAGGCTCTGTTCATCCAGTTTATCCACCGCCACAGTGGACTCCAGGAGTGCCCTACTTGATGAAGTTCTAGAATACAGATGAGGTTCAGTGGGGTGGAGTCCAGAGTTGATGACCAAGAAAGAATTCTTGAGATGTCTTTGGTTCAAAATGGTGGTTTATTAAAGCACGGGAACAGGACCTGGGGGCAGGAAGAGCTGCTGCCCTGGGGTTGTGAGGGGTGGCAGGTTATGTACCATGGGGGTGGGGGAAGTAAGGAAAAGGGAGGTTTCAATAGAACTTTCATATGCTAAAGAGGACCTACAAGATACCTAATACCAGAGGCCTTGCCATTGCCAAGGTCACTTTGCCCTTTTTAGCAAGTTATTAATAGAGTTGGGAGATTCCTAAAGAATGTCACATGTCCCACCCAGGAGTGGGGGGAGTGGGGGAGGTTCCAAGGTGTCTGCCTTTTGCTTTGTCCTCAGCCAGCCTTCTGTTCCCTCATCACTACTCCCTGCTGCTTCCACAGCTTTTCCAAAGTCTCTCAGTGTAAATGTTCTGGCTCTACTGAGATAAGGGAACTCTGGGAGAAATTGGAGTGGCTTTTTCTCAGTACAGTCTAAGGCAGTCTGGTTCATAACAGGAAGGCTATTCTGGTAAATTCAGCACCCCACTGACAGTGTTGTCTTTAGTACATGAATACATGAGAAAGTTACTGGTATAACCCACACAGACTTTTTCTTTCTGGGAATTTGTTAGATTGGAGAAAGGATTTATGTCTTCAAACACATGTGCTAATCTGTGGAGTTTTTTTTTTTCTATGTTAAAAACAGTATCTTCTCTGGAATAGTGGTTTTTTAAAATGTTATTTTGTTCTTTAACATTGAGAATAATTCATGCTTAAAGAACTCTGTAATAGGAAAGTAAAAATGCTTCCTCAAACTCTAGTGCCTATTTTGTGCAGGTAAAAACTGCAGAAGGTCTATTCTGTACATTTATTAACATGCAGAAGCATCCCAGAATACCCCTTCCGCACAGATATAGGCACATTCAGTTAAGATCCTTGGGCCCTGGAGAAATCAACAAATTCTGAAGTATTTTAAAAGACTGCTATGGGCAATGTAACTGGAAGAGTAAAGAAAGCAAATCCATTAGAGGGCTTTGGGGGTAATTTATTTGACAACTGATTAGCTTATTCTGCATATCAGAATTCAGAGCAAAGAACATTAACATATTTAACATACCCTAATAGTTTCTCGAAGTTTAGGAAGGGTTCATGAGCAGATCAATCAATCTATAACATATCACAAGTAGGGCTATAAAATAATTTTTATGCTAAATTTATGAGTACCCCCCTATATAAAGGTCATGCTAGCTTCATGGACTGAGAAAGCCCCCCCCAAAAAAAAAAACAAAACAAAAACAAAAACAAAAAACAGTTGAAAGAGTGCAGGAAAATACAACATTTGCTGAGGGCAAATATCACCTAATCATAAAGACCCATAACTGATAGATATTGGATATGAGGGAAGAGAACATTAAATGAATTGTTACACCTAGTATATAAGCTCAAGGAAACACTTTGTGTCATGTTCTGGGAATCACCAAGTTTTCCAGTATCACTGAGGGGAGCAGGCCCTATTCCTAGCACTGTGTAAACATCAATCACTCTTCCTTCCAATTCTTCCAGGTACTTTTTTCCTGGCCGTGATTAGTTTCCTCACATGCATGCCTGGTGAGTACTCAGCTGAATATTCAAGGGAACTTTCTAATGATCTCTGAAATTCTCTCTGCAACTCTTTCCTCACAGGATTCCCTATTGTGAACCCCTGCTGCTTTGACCTTCCAGATTCCCAGCTATGCTAACGCAGAGACCTATAGAACTACATGTGGGTCTGTCCTCTGTGATGCCCCTAACTGAAAAGTCTGAATGCAGTAAGCATGGGTCCTTCTAGGGTTCACGTTCCTTCCCACCCCATTTCTAAGGGATCCTTTTTCTTCATTCTGTGATGCCCTGTGTCTTGAAAACCAATAATTCATGATCTCATTCATTTTTTAAATAGTTTCACTTGGAAACACAGATCTGCTTCCTGTTATTCCATACTGGCCAGAAGCTGAATTTCTGTACTGACTATCTTGCTTCTTACTGATAACTCATTTCTTAAAGATTTTTTTTTAAATTTATTTGTCAGAGAGAGAGAGAGAGAGCGCGTGAACACAGGCAGACAGAATGGCAGGCAGAGGCAGAGGGAGAAGCAGACTCCCTGCCGAGCAAGGAGCCCGATGTGGGACTCGATCCCAGGACGCTGGGATCATGACCTGAGCTGAAGGCAGCTGCTTAACCAACTGAGCCACCCAGGCGTCCCTAATAACTCATTTCTTACTGAAGACATTTTCATTCTGTAAATGTCAGATTGTAAGTAATATTGTGTCATATTCCTGAAAAATGGCTTCATTTTGCTCTCATGTTTGATGTTTTCCCAAAGTAAATATAGAAAATTACATTTAAAAAATTTTTTTTACTGTTTGAAAATCAAATTTGTATTTACATGGACTCTTGACCTTTTATCTACTGCCCTGTTACATCTAAGTGTCAATCCTTTTGGTTTTAACTATTTATTTCTCTGCTTTGTGTTTTCTCTGCTTTGTTTGTGATTCTTCAATTACGCATTCAGGTCTTTATTTTGGTTAGTCAAATCCATAAATTTCTAGTCCATTCTCTACTGCTATAATCTGTCCCATATTCTGTGCTGGAAACTACCATTATAAATGTGAGAACCCTCTCTTTTCTTCCTGTTTCTCATATGTTTATCTTTCTGTTCTTATTGTAAGGGCCTGCCCCTCCCAGAGGAACTTGCTTGTGGACCCCGGATGTAGGGGTGGGGCAGGCCAGGTGGAGATGTCCAATCGGTGTATCCACTAGGGTGAATTGAGATCCGATTGGCCACCTGTATAGGGGTGAGGCTCAACCAACTGCATAAAGGTTGCTGTGCGAGGCTAGCAGGGGAGAGGAGAGCTGTGATGGGAGCAGAAGGAAGAGTTGGTTGGAGCAGAAGAGTGGATGGGAGCAGAAGAGTCAGCGGAGTGGAGGAGCTGTAACAGCTCTTGTAAGAGCTATAACTGAAATGCCAATTGAATATTACCCCCACCTTAAAAGACCACCAGAGACGTGAGTCAAAGCCAATCAGCAAGGGTGTTTATTGCAGGTTCGAACCTGGACCTCTGCGCCGCTCGTTGCCGATAACGCCGAGAGGTCCGGAGCTGGGTCGGTGCAGGATTTTTATAGACAGATACAAACAAGTTTTGGTTGGGGCTGAGCTGATTGATTAATAGTTTGAACAGGCATACTTGGCGTCAGTGGATTGGGTCAGGGGACCCGTGCGCGAAAGCAGACAAAGCAATCTTACAGAAGCAGAACTGGCCGGTTAGCCCTTGCATGGGAAAAAAAGCACTATCAGGATATTGAAGGCCTGGTTACTATCAAGCCAAGGCCACTTTCCCTCTAATGAGGCACTAACATAAAGACAATTGGGAGTCTCCTGGTGAAATGTTACATTCCTGCTATCAAACGTAAGGTAACTTCTTTGTTGTAAATCTCAAGGACATTTGCAAACCAAGGGAGACTCCTACCCTGCAGGACTGTGATTTCTGCAAGTTAACTATTTATCATTTTATGGCAGTCAGGGGTGCCTGAGGAATGCTACACATATGGAGGGGAGCGGGTGAAGGGGGGGGTGCAAGGCGCCAGCTTTTGCTTTGTCCTCAGCCAGCCTCCTGCTCCTTCATAACCACCGCCAGCGGTCCGCCACCGGCGGTCCCTGCACCGGCAGTCTCCAGCCTCCGGTGGCCCTGAGCCACCGCCTGCAGCCTCCAGCTGCCTGCAGTTTCCAGCGGCCCCGCCTTCAGTAGCCTGGAGCTGCAGCCTCCAGCCGCCTGCAGCCCCGCCTCCAGCGGCCCTGAGCTGCCCTGCAGCCTCTGGCAGTTGCGCTGATGACGGTCCCGAGACGCCGGCGGTCCAGTGGTCAGCAGTCCCGACGCCTGCAGCCCCTAGACACCAGTGGTCCAGTGGTCCAGTGGTCAGCAGTCCTGACGCCTGCAGCCCCTAGAGGCCAGAGGTCCTGAGACCCCAGTGGTCAGTGGTCAGCGGTCAGCAGTCCCGAGACACCAGCGGTCCAGTGGTCAGCGGTCCCCACGCCTGCAGCCCCTAGACATCAGCAGTGCCGAGACACCAGCGGTCCAGCAGTTCAGCGGCCCAGCGGTCAGCGGTCCTGACGCCTGCAGCGCCTTGATGCCAGCAGTCCCCAGACGCCAGTGGTCCCTAGCTGCCAGCAGTCTCGCCGAAAAATGCCTCACCACCCCGAGCCACGAGCGGCCTTGTCCGCAGCGGTGGCTTCCTCTGGGTGGCAGCCCTGTCAGAGTGGCATCATGGGAAGCAGAGTCTGTGTCATCCGGGTTGTCCTCCTTGTCATCATTGCCTCTTTGTCATCAGGAGCAGCCTCGTCCGGGAAGCGGTCTTGTCCAGAATGGCCTCTTCTTGGGAGCGGCCTTGTTTGGGGAGCAACCTCATGGAGCAGCGGCCTCATCTTGGGAGTGGCCTCTTCTTGGGAGCGGCCTCATCAGCGGAGCAGCCTCATCTACAGCAGCCTCGTCCGGAGCGGCCTTCTTGGGGAGTGACCTTGTCGGGATCATCGTCATCGCCTTTTCATAAGAGATAGCCCTGACCGGTCAGTTTGATTCTTGATGCTTGGCGCGAAATAAAGTTTTGTTTGACCTTCGCTTTGTATCAGTCTCGTTCCTTTGATCACGGACCCTAACACTTATGTGTGTGTATTCCTATGTCTTACAGTTCTTGAATTTTCTTCACTTAATAATTTTTAGGCTACTTATTACATTAAAAATCAGTCTGTATTTTCATTTCTAGATATTGATTTTGCTCTCTTATGTAATATTTTAAAGTTGTGTTGTCTTATGGAATTCTGATCTCTTCTCATATGTGGTCCAGGACTGGGGATTCAAGTTTTAAAAGATCTTTTTATTTTTCCCATCCATAGCATAAAGGAGAGAAAAATTCCATTCTGTAGCTTGTCTCCTTCATTTTTAGAGATTATCTGTTATTTCAAATGCCCAGCTATGTGAGTGGTCATCTTTGTAGCCAGTTTCAAGCTTGCCTTCAAGTAAGGCCACATCACTATTCACCACAATCCAGGTGGAAACCAAGTCCTCAGCGACAGGCAAGGATCACCAATGTCAATTGATGTCTTTACTCTGAGATTCTTCTTCTTCCTCTTTCTGAGACAGAGCTTCTTTTTAACCATTTTTTGAAAAAATATTTGACATATAACGACGTTTTGGTCATGGTTTATCATGAAGTGGTTAGGTCAAATTTTAGTTTTTTTTCATGAAGTTTTGCCTGCATAGTGATCCACACTAGATCCATTTGCTAAGATTGTCTGAAAACTTTATGTAACTTTTGATATACATTATTTATTCCTCATAATGACCCAATGAATACAGATGGATAGAGACCAAAAAAAAAAAAAAAAAAAAAAGCTAAGTCTTCGGCATTTTAAAAGACTTGACCAGAATTACATGATTAGTAAATGGTTTGACTATGATTCAAATCCAGGTCATGACATCCCATGGTTATGCACTTAGCCATCCACCTCTGTAACCTATCTTTATTATTTTTTTTAAGATTTTATTTATTGACAGAGATCACAAGTAGGCAGAGCGGCAGGTGGGGGGTAGGGGTGGGGTGAGGGAGGCTCCCCGCTGAGCAGGAGCCTAATATGGGGCTTGATCCCAGGACCCTGAGATCATGACCCTAACCAAAGGCAGAGGCTTAACCCACTGAGCTACCCAGGCGCCCTTATAACCTATCCTTAAAGAGACAAGACAGACATCTTACATATGCATTTTTCTTCAAGGAGAAAGGACCTCAACTATTTGGCCTGTACTGGACAGTTGATTATGAGTATATCCTATGTTCTTTGCTATTTAAGTATCTTGTGAATCTGTTCAAATTGCTGGAATTGGAGAATAATGCAAGAAAATAAGGAAAAATAACATTATGAGACACTGGCAGGCGGATCAAGCTTATGTCTCCTCCCTTGCTGAAAAGTTGTACTATTTCAAATTCCACAGATGGCTACTGTATACCTTCCTCTCACCAAAATTCTGAGTTTACTTTGTGATGTGCTAAAATCAGACTATTTGAAGTTACTCTTGATCAGTCCTTGATATTGCTTGTGCTTTATCTATTTATCTTGAATTAAAAAGTTACTTGGTGATGTACTATCCTCTATTCAGTTTGCTCTTTCAGCACTGTTGTCATTTGCATTTAAAAAGGCGAACACTTAAAGCTCTGGTGAATTTCTTCTTTCAACAGCAAAAGCATCACTTACTCCATGGATGAGGTTAAACAGATACATGTCATTGATATATATATATTCTTTAAGATTTTATTTATTTGACAGACAGAGATCACAAACAGGCAGAAAGGCAGGCAGAGAAAGCGGGGTGAGGAAGCAGACTCCCCACGGAGCGGAGAGCCCCATGCAGGGCTCCATCCCAGGACCCTGAGATCATGACCTGAGCTGAAGGCAGAGGCTTAACCCACTCAGTCACCCAGGTGCCCCCATGTCATTGATATATCATCATCATCATCACATCCCTATACCAAAAAGCAAAGTTCAAATTATTTTCTTTAAATGTTGATATGGTCTCTATGATGTCTTTCTTCTCTCCTGCAGAATTTTCCAATGAGTTTCTCAAAATCACATAAATTTTAGAAACTCCCAGTGAATTATACAGACATAAGCATTTGTCTCTGGTATACACAGATCACTGCTCTTCTGAAGTTTTAAGTCAGACTGAATCTTACTCTTTTTCATCCAGTCCCAATTAATTTGAAAACACCATTTTATTAGCACAAAGTCCTAGTAAGATAGAAGTTTCTATCCTTAAAGTTTGTCCTAAGTATTTTCCAATTATCTTAAAATTCTGAGACTTTGCATACACTATCCGCATGATTAGTACGGATAATTATATCAGTGATAGAAAAACACTGAAGGACACAGGATAGGACTTTTTCAATGTGACAAAAGTTATGTAAGCTTATGGGGATGACTGAACAAAAGAGGAATTTTTCCAGAAGTCAAGGGCTAGACCCCCCAAATAACTCACTTCAGATATGTGAGGTGTAAGTGGTTTCTGAGACATAAGGGATTCATTCCACTTATGCACAGTGAGAATGTGGACGGATGTGGTAAAAGCTTGCCTTTCCTATTTTGTACTCTTGTGTTCTGCCACCCATCCCCCAAATCCCTGCCTGACTCTGCCTCAGCTGCTTTGGAGACTTGAATATCTTTCTGTCTATTGCCCTAGGTTTGAAGCACAAACCAACTATTATGAACTCTCTTTGAGAGTCAATAAAGTTAAAGTTTGTCACCCCAAAACAAAGGTCAGTGGGTCCTAGCTTTAAACCTTTGTGAGATCCATTCCTGTATGGTCATACAAAATTCCAAATCTTTAATTAATCAATTCCAGTGGCAAGCTTGACCTCCATGCTAATTACCAACATCATCTCGACAACTTTTTCAGAAATTAGTCTCAATCTTGTTTAGTCTAATAAATTACAATAATAGTATAATTATTGCTAGTTTAGTTGTAGACAGGTACCATAGGTCAATATGAAAAATTATGCCAACTTCTTTAAAGATATGCATAAGGCACTGAATTAACTGATGCTGAATTGACCCATTTTAATGTATTTAATTTGAAATAAGTCACTCTATTAATTCAGGAACTTTTTACGGGTTACTTGCACCTAAGTGTAACTTAATTGATATATTTTCTCAATCTTGGCCACGAGTTATCCTATTCTTGAATACATTTTTGTGGTATTCTTACCATTTCTTGATTATAAATTTTTTTTTCTTAGTTATACATTTTTAGAAATAGACTTTGTATGTATGAGTGGTTAGGTCATAGTCAAATGTTAAAGCTTCAGTCTCTACTAAGCAAGTGCCCTCCAGGAAGGTTGTATAATTTATGTACCAACAGCATTACATCATCACCAACAGTGGGATGAAGAGGAGGTAGAGAGGAGGTGGAGAGGAAGGGCAAAGACTACTACTGCTACTACTTTTAAATTTTGGTCATGGGTAAGGTTCTATGTCCCCTGAAAAAAAGGTTTTGCTTCTAAAATTCAACAATTCAAAGACCTACATAGATTTCTTTTCTTGAATGCACTAGATCATGTTTTTAAATACGATTGACAAAGTTATTTTAAAAAATTCAAATCAAATATAAAATTGAAGAGTTAACTAATTATTTCAGAATATAGATGTATAAGAGAGAGTGACAACAAAAAGAAAAAGACTCAATGGGGAATCTAATACTTTCTAGAGAGACTTAGACACAGACACATCATCATGAAATTTCAGAAGGATTGAAATAAAACAAAGAATGTAAAAGTGGAGAAAATAAAAAATATTTCAATATAATATAAATATTATTCAGAAAGTACTATCAAGTACCTAGAAACCAGTAAGAAGAGTTTCAACATGTACTTTCATCAGCTACCAATTTGTTAACCATACAGGTACAAGATAAAAACATTTTCAAACAGAAAAACTCAGAAAATTTACCTCTTTTACACTCCTTTCTTAAGGAGGTTGCTTCAAGTTGTGCTCTGGCAAATTCAAAAGGTAAGCCAAGAAGAAAAAAACAAACAGGAAATCCAATCTAAGAAATTAAAGAAAAGACACTCCAGTTGAAAGATCAAGAATTAAAAGTATAAATGTATTATTTTTAGACATGATGGATGTCAAGAAAAGTCAAAGTATGCGATGAGAGTTACAAGTTGAGTTTGTAGATAGTATCTCTGTTTACTAGGTACATTATTTTGTACAGATTATAGAATAAATTTTAGAAATAAAAACTCTTATTACTGTAAGGACCTATTTAGCCAGAGGATTCCATCCAGGTTAAACAAAAACCTTGTTGTTTAACCCTTAAACTGTCCCTGCTCCCCTTACCCCAGGGGACTTACTTAAAAACATGTCCTGGAAACCAGCCCCAGGTAACAAAGCCCAGATACAAGGGTGGCTCAGGCCAGGTGGAGATATCCGATCGGGATGCATACTGTCTCCCTAGCTACTAAGGAGTATGGGCCCCGCCCTTTGGGAGCCTTTTGGGAGCCAATTCTAACTAAGGTGATAGGCTAGGTCAAATGTCTACTATAGGGTAAACTGTAATTCAAATGGTCACTTATGTGTGAGCTAACATGACTGTGGAGTTTCTTCTATGTGTTACAATCTCATTGGCCACCTGTGCATGACCAGGCCAACCACATGGCCTTTGCCCTTAAAAGCTAGTCTGTGAAACAGAGAAAGGTCGCCCTCTCTTGTAAGAGGTATGGCCCTGAATGTTCCGTCTGATTCTTGATGCTTGGTGTGGAATAAAGCTTTGCTTGACCTTCGCTTTATATCAGTCTCACTCCTTTAATCATGGACCCATTATTGGGGAACCTTGATTACAATTGATATTTATTAATAAAAATGTGTTAATAGAAGAAAACCAGGTCACCGAAAATGTCTGTATCCTAAATCATATGTAGATGCATGTGTGCACATACCCAACACTTAGTACTCTGGAATCCTCCCCTCCACCCCACCCCCACTTCCACTTCTCTCTGGGAACCACCAGTCTCCTCTATTTAAGAGTCTTTTTCTTTGCTTCTTTAATTCTACACGTGAATAAAATCATATATTTGTCTTTCTCTAACTTATTTCACCTAGCCTTATTCCCTCTGGGTCCATCCATGTTTTTGCAAACAGGAAAATCTCCTTTTTTATGGCTAATGAATATGACATTGTATATATATGTCCTTTTCTTATGGGGGGGAGCTGTTGCTGAAATAGATAAAAGAGAGGAAGAGTTCACCAATCTTCATGAGCACTAAGTAATGTACAGAACTGATGAGCCATTATATTGTACCCCTGGAACCAATATAAAACTATGTATTAATTATAATTCAAATAATTCATGAAAATACATGATTTCAGAAAAGTAGTACCTTGCCAGGAAAGGACAGCAATCCCTGTGCCAACAGATCTAGGATTACTCCAAACTTTGCCATCCCAGAGGGGCAACTCTTGGAGACCCTTTGCCCTTCTTTGCTCCTGCTTTATGGGTCTTTCCTGTTCTTATATAAATCCTTCCCAGTGTGTCTCAATAAGGGATCTTACTAAAAGTAGGAGGGGCTGTTTCCAGGAAAAATACAGCATGCTAATCTTCCTGTTCTACCAGTCTTGCCAAACATAGCTTTGGGGCCAAAGCATCCATCTCTTAGATCAGAGGGCAGTGTAAGGGCCTACTTAGAGAGAGCCATTTTGTTGTTTATGCAGTAAACTTAGATTGACCCTGCCACCCCCAGAGGAACTTACTTAGAAACAAGTCTGGGAAACCAGTAAAATATGACTGACCAGCCCCTGATAACAGAGCCCATATACCAGGGTGTGTCAGGTCAGGGGGAGGTAACAGAGCCCAGAATACAAGGATGAGTCAAGCCAGGTGGAGACATCCAATCAGGAAAGTGCCTCCCTAACCACCCAAGAATGTGGGCCCTGCCTTTTGGGTGCCTTTTGGCGCCAATTCTGACCAGAGTGATAGGCTAGTTCAAATAGCTACTACAGGGTGAATTGTAATTTGGTTGGCCACCTGAGTGTGGCCAGGCTCAACTACAAGGCCTTTCTTTATAAAAGTTAGTCTATGAGGCTGGGAGGGGTCACCTCTTTGCAAGAGAGGGCCCTGGCTGGTCAGTTTGATTCTCGATGCTTGGCGCAAAATAAAGCTTTGCTTGACCTTCGCTTTGTATCAGTCTTGCTCCTTTGACCATGGATCCAACAGGCAGCTGTTTGGACTAACAAAGCTTTGGGGAAGGCCCCTCCCCAAGGCTTTTCAACAGCAGAGTGGGGAGTTGGCCAGGCTTTCCAAAGGCCTCCACCTTCTTCCCAAACCTTCCATCGCCCATAGTGTTGCATTTTAGCAAGCCTGGTATTGTTGATTTCCTGCTCCCCATTAACCCCAACAGTACCTGGCACTGCTCTATGGTGGATCCTTACCGTGGCGCCAAGAAAGGTAAGAATTTGTTTTCATAAGATTCAGACCACCACTCTCTACTTCTCTGTCAACTTTGCTCCACTCTTATTGATTTGTCTTTTTATTCACCTTTCAGATAGCAGGTAAAAATATCAGAAATGCCCTTATAATGAAGCAGAGACGGTGTCTACATTCGTATTGTGATCTAAATTATGGTGCAAAGTCTAAATGCTTTGAAATTATCTGATTGTAACTAGTCCTATCCAGGGTCACATTTTAAGAAAGAAAAATGGTATTAAAGTGAACACACATTTTAGGAAGACATGCAGTTACCTTAGGCATTTCACATCCTCCCAAATGAGTACAAGTGCTTTCCTAGGTAAGATTTAAGTGGACAGTCTGATTTGATCTGGGATAAATAATAGGGGGGCAATCACTAGTTTTCCTGCTGCTCATAAAGGAAGTTGTGGAGAGTGTCCCATCTAGGCCGGTGGTACTGGGGCACAGGTAGGACAGGGGCATGCAGGATCCATAAATGTCCATCTTAAAAAAAAAATCCTATGACAAGAGGAAAGGGATCTGAACAGTAGTAGTGATTAATTTCAAGCTTGCCTGGGGCCTAGCATTTGCCCAGGGACCTTAAGAGGACAATTTTAAAAGATCCATGAAAGGAATAGCAACAACTGGAATTCTCTAGAAACACTTGGAGAAAAGTAGTCCAGAGTTTGGTTTTTGTGAGGGATGCATTGGTTTGAGTTAAAAAAAACAGGAATCTTGGTTAATTGGTACAGTGTTTCTATGAAAGCGGGGGGGGGGGGGGTAAGTAAAAGTAAATAAAACATGAAATTACAAGCCTTTCCTGAATGTGACTATATAGCTTAAAGTTTCATGTTGCTTGGATTAAATAAACTCCACTGGAGATTGTAAGGGCCTATTCAGCCAGAGCGGCCCCACCCCGGTTGAACAGCCATTTTGTTGTTTATGCAGTAAAACTTAAATTGATCCTGCTCCACCCTCCCCGAACTTACTTAAAAACAAGTCCCAGAAACGAGTCCCAGGTAACAAAGCCCAAATACGAGGGTGGGTCAGGTCAGGTGGAGATAGCCGGAATGCAGGTATGAGTTGGGTCAGGTGGAGACATCCGATCAGTGGGACACGCATACTGTCTCCCTAGCTACCAAGGAGTGTGGGCCCTGCCTTTTGGGCACCAATTCTGACTAAAGTGATGGGATAGTTCAAATATCTACTAGGGTAAATTGTAATTCAATTGGCCACCTGTGTGTGACCTAGCAGGACCTAGCATGTGCGTGGCCAGGCCCAACCACATGGCCTTGGCCCTTAAAAGCTAGTCTGTAAAGAATAGAGAGGTCGCCCTCTCTGTAAGGGGCAGCCCCAACCAGTCTGTTTGACTGTCGGTTTGATTCTTGATGCTTGGCGTGAAATAAAGCTTTGCTTTACCTTTGCATTGTATCAGTCTCTCTCCTTTGACCATGGACCCATTATTGGGGGACACAACAAGATCAGCTTGCAGGGGATTAGGTGCTAAAATGGGGCGAGCTAGGGAGCTCTTTATCACTGAACCAGAAAATGAAACTAGATGGCAATGTTAAGAAAAAATAAAAAAACTTGTTTGTGGGAGAAAAACAATGTCATTATGCTTATGAAAAGAACATTCTCAAAAGGGGTGCCTGGGTGGTTCAGTGGGTTAGACCTCTGCCTTCATCTTGGGTCGTGATCCCAGGGTCCTGGATCCCAGGGTCCTGGGCTCCTGGGATCAAGCCCTGCAACGGGCTCCATGCTCGGCGGGAAGCCTCCCACTCCCCATCTCTGCCCGCTAATGATCTCTGTCAAATAAATAATCTTAAATTTTTTTTAAAAAAGGGAACATTCTCAACAAACATTTCCTACCCAAAAAACCCATAATATTTAATCAGAGTAAGCTGCTTCAGCATTTTGCAAAAGTTCCCTGTGATATCTTCTATTTGCATGCTCCCATACCCAGCGTTACACATGCCTCCATTCTTGCCAAAGGTATTACTTTGTCCTTCTAGTTAGTCATAATTGATGAGGGAACAAAAGGCTGGCTGAGGACAAAGTAAAAGCTGACACCCTGCAACTTTCCCCCATTCCCACTCCTGGTGGGACAGAGGTGACATTCTTTAAGAACCTCCCAACTATCTTAATGTTAATGGCTTGCTAAAAGTGAAAAACAATCTTGACAGCCAGCATTGCCTCTGGTGCCAGCCTCCTCCCATGTCTGGTACCTTGTAGGTCCTCTTTAGCATATGAAAGTTCTAATGAAACCTCCCTTTTCCTTAACTTCCCCCAAACCCATGGTACATAACCTGCCACTTCTTACATCCCAGGGCAGCAGCTCTTCCTGCCCATGGGTCCTGTCCCCGTGCTTTAATAAGCCACCATTTTGCACCAAAGATATGTCAAGAATTCTTTCTTGGTCATCAGCTCTGGACCTCACCCCATCAAACCTCACCTCTGTTCTAAAACTTCATCATTTGGCGCCCGAAATGTGGGGCTGTGAGTCTTTACATTTGGACTCTGACCTTTGGTGCAAAATTGGTGAGAAATTTCTCTTCCTCTTCCTTTAGTCTCATTTCATGGGCTTTTCAAGGAGTGTGGTTTTATGGGAACACTTGCATGTCAATTGCTCAGTCTGTAATCCTCTAGCCTGTGGCTGTTCTACAGGGAGGAGACCATCTGCCTTTTGGCTGGAAGTTAGTACTCTGGCCGGAATGGTAATACCCAGAAACTTGATGCCCTCTCTTCATTCCTGCTCTTATATAAAGTTGTCTCTCTTGGGCACGGGACAGCCACCTAAGTCACCAGGATGGCTGTCAATCTTAAGACTCCCATGTGAGGTTTCTTCCTGATTGATCTAATGTGATCCCCTCCACATCCCTGATCTAGCCACTTCTGGCCGCAGGACCTTCATTGGGAGCCGGCCGAAACTGTATCTGATTGAATTATAATGCAACTGGGGACCATTTCCTAGGGAAGCTGGTTGTAATGACTACATGTGTTGCAATGTCTTACAGACCATGATGGACTTCAGTCTTTACTGTTTGTCAGTGTCTTCTACAAACTACTTAAAGCTATGAAATTGGGTAATTTCCCCTTGCCAAACTTTTCTAGTATTTCCATGGGTTAAAATGGCAAAACGGGCACCTGAGTGGCTCAGTGGGCTAAAGGCTCTGCCCTTGGCTCAGGTCATGATCTCGGGGTCCTGGGATCGAACCCCACATTGGGTTCTCTGCTCAGTGGGGAGCCTGCTTCCTCCTCTCTTTCTCTGCCTGCCTCTCTGCCTACTTATGATCTCTGTCAAATAAATAAAATCTTTTAAAAAAATGACAAAACAATATGCAGTCTTAAGGACAGATATTGGCATGGCACAGCACTGTATTTTGGTTCATTCACCAGGCACCCATCAGCAGCCTAGGATGCTATGGAGAAGGGAAGTGGCGCCGGCACCCTTCCAGGGCCTTTTATGGCAGGAATGCCTTCTGGGGAAGGCAGGATTGTGATCAATAGCAATGTCCTGAGGGACACCTCTGGTCGCTTTCGACACATGGGAACCTCTGACATACCTTGCGTGGGACACCACCCAGGAGTCGGGGGATTTTGTAATGGACTTTCTTTTCTTTTCTGGGAGCATGGCCTCAGTAGGCTTTTTCAGTTCCCACGGACTCTACCTTGGGGTGACTTTTAACCCACTGGAAATAATTTGGATTGCAAAACTTAGGAAAGGACTGAGCTCCTGTAACACTGCATGCATGGCCTCAGTGGAATCTATCAGTTAGATGATCTCTGCAGGAAAGAGGACAAATTCACCTAGAATACCTTCATTGCTCATACCTAGGACTTCTTTGCTCCTTATCAGGACCCCGACCTAAGGTCTTTTGCAGAATGTGTTTGCCTGAATGAGTGAGTAAACTCCCTCCTGACATATTGGGTGATAATTAGTAAATAAGCCTTCTAGTAAACCCTGGTTTCTGGGTCACCTCTAGCAAAGGGGACTCTGACTTTATCTCTCTGTTTCTCTGAATAGATGTAGGGTCTTCTCTTTTACTCATTTCCCATGTTAATGGCTTTAACTGGAGCCAACTGGGGTTAGTCTAACTTGAGATGGAGACTTTAAGGAATATTCCCAAGCAGCTGCTGAAACTCCCTTTGTTTCAGGGAAATTCCCTGTCTTCTCTGGCCGACTTGTGGACTGCTTAAACCCTCCCCCCTTGCTGGCGGGAAAACATGGCATCTACTCCTCTGTTGGAGCTGATGAGCTCTAAAACCAGGAATCCTTTCTCTGCCTTCTGGCAGCCCTTTGTTTTTCTGTCTCCCCTCTCTCCTGTTTCTGCACCAACGTGGATGTGGCCTGCATGACTGGCCTCTAGACCATGCACCAAGGCTCTTATTAATCTCTTCACTGTCAAGGAGAAAAAAGAGCACCTCCTGGGCCCAACACCCCCACTCCGGATTTCCCCACCTGTGTCTCAGGTAAACACTGAAAATGGGGGTGGGTCCAGGTGGAACATAAATCAGTATTTAAACAAAGTTAGGTTTGTTGGTTTAATTAAAATAGACATGTCTTTGAAGTCACCTTAGTAAATGTGAAACTTATTCTATCAAGGTTACTGAAGGTCAAATAACCTCGTGTTACCTCTGTTGTAATTTGATAGCAAAAAGATGACTAAACTGATGGTTCATTGCCTCAAAGTTTTCATGGGTAATTGTTGAGATAGCTTTCAGAGTCCTTGGTAACCTAAAAGTTTTGATTGGATGACTAAGGGAATTAAATTTGTTAGACAACTAGGTCTTTCAAACAGGATAAAATGCTAAGTCATTAATTACTGGATGTAGGTTTGTGCTTTTGACTTCTTAAAGAAAATAAGATTATTTAAATCTGTTGTAAACATGTTTTGTGCTTAACTGATTCATAAATTTGCCATCTAAAGAATTCTGTTGTAACACTTCACAATTAATAACTAACTAGAGACTAAGGTGTTTCTAAATTCTGCTAAATGTAACTAAGACTTATAGAAATAAGGGAAACAAACTCTGTATGTGGAAAGTAGGTACAGAAGAAAGATAAGGAATGGAAATGCATTTTGTTGAAGGTTTTAAAAAAGGGGGGTGTAGTTTTGTCCTAAATGAGATGTTTGTTTGGAAGGAAATGGCTTAGGGCAAAACCTGAATGCAAAGGAAAGTTATAGAAGGTTGTGTAGGGAAAACTTTGGAATGGAATTTTAGGTGTGGTCATGATGGACTAAGATTGAAATGAATGGGTTTTAAAGGTACATTGGTATAAGACTGAAATTCTCCCTGTTCAAAAAGACAAAGTTTTCCCTATTAATCTGCTGTTAAGTAGATAATGTAAACAGTTGTATCCTCTTTGCCTGCCCAGAAAAACCAGTTTCTATGTTTTGTTTTATCAGATCTTTAACATCCCTAATTCTATTTAGGCATGTGCTTTAAAAGGTTTTAACAGACTTCCCCAAGATTTAAATCTTGAACAAAGTCTTGATTCTCTTGTAAAATGAGTTTTATCTTCAAGGAGATTCATGTAAAGGACTTTCAGGACAAATACAGGTATTCAATATATTAAACTAAAATGGGTAAGAATTTCCAGAACTTACTAAATCTGCATTCAAACTAAACCAGAATTAGTAACATGGGACTAAATGAACTAAAAGATTTTAGTGTTATGTCTCTTATTTTAGACATTGCTGGTTCTCTAATGTTTGCTCTTCCAGACTAAGAAAACTTTTTTTCTTAAGATGTCTGTGACTTAGGGGCACCTGGGTGGCTCAGTGGGTTAAAGCCTCTGCCTTAGGCTCAGGTCATGATCTCAGGGTCCTGGGATAGAGTCCCGCGTTGGGCTCTCTGCTCAGTGGGGAGCCTGCTTCCTTTCCTCTCTCTCTGTCTGCCTCTCTGCTTACTTGTGATCTCTGTTAAAAAAAAAAAAGAATCTGTTCTCCTTTTAACAGGACACCATTGGAAACACTGGTGATTTTACCAAAGCTTTGACTAGAATGTCATATTTGAGAAAGACATGCATAGACTCAAGTCTATAGACTTGACATAGACTCAGACAGCTTTAAGGAACTAGTTTGACCTTACAAAACCTGGAGCCATAAAGCCCCTTAGAACTGTGGGCCTGATACCTTGCTTATAGAGTTCCCACAAGCCTCACCAGGTGAGTAAAGAATGTCACTTCCTGGCAGGTTCAGAAAGATCCCCAGAATACTTTGGGGATCTCAGGAAGAGGAATTCACCCAAATCAGCAGGTATTACAGGCATGTCTGATGGCAAGTACGTGGCCTTGGCTTCTGGCCTACAGAGGCTACTAGAAGTTCAACTTAGTGATTCCTTATAAGAAGTTCCAGCAAAGCAGATTCTAAAAGACCTATATGATCACTCACTGTTCTTGCTGAGCTTATGTAAATAATTAGGCCAGTTTTTAAAACTGGACTTGTTTTTCAAATAAATTAGTCCTGATTTGGCTATCTTTGGAAATGAGGGTTATTTTATTTTATTTTAAAGATTTTATTTACTTATTTGACAGAGAGATCACAAGTAGGCTGAAAGACCAGCGGATCCCCTTACCCAAGAATTCAACACTGTCACAGGATGCAAATAGCAAGAGGTTCTTTATTGTAGCGCGGGCGCCTGCGGGTGGTCAGCAGCTCCTGCTAGCTGAGCACACCAGGCTGGGGTGGTGCAGGATTTTTATAGACAGGTACATACAAGTCCCGGATGGGACGGGGCCGATTGGCTGACAATTTGAACATTTGAAAAAAGGCATACTTGGTGTTAGCGGATTGGCTTTGGAAGACCCCCGCGCGCGAAGAGAAAGGCGGGAAGGGGAAACAAAGAGGGGAAGTTTGACCTTATTACTCAGCAGAAAGGCATCCTGTCTACGTGACTATGCCTCGGCTATTAGGAGAAGGTATCTTGTTCAAACAGGAGACAAGTGTCATGCCCTAAAAGCCAAGCGGTTACAGAAAGGCAAAAGAGCAGTTAAATTGAATTCAACCCTGGGGGAAGGGTCTTTTCATTGTAAGGGGAGGAGGGGTACTCTGACACAACAAAAGAGCAGTTAATTAGTTAACGATGGGGGGGTCTTTCATTCCCCCCTTTTTCTTTATCACGGATAGAATCTTATATCCATTTGTCCTGTTCTTGCACTAAGTCAGTCTGGGGCTCGGTTTGCTTAAAGAGTTGATATTGCTGCGTCAGTACCATGGTCTGGATTACTGACAAGCGGTCTTTTGTGAATTGAACAAGCTTACTTATGACGCAAGGGCCAAATGATAAAATCAGTAACAGAATAATAAGGGGTCCCAAAAGGGTGGATAATAAAGTGGTGAACCAAGGTGATCGATTGAACCAACCTTCAAACCAGCCTTGCTGGGATTCAAAATCCCTTCTCCTCTGGGCCAATCTCCCTCGGAGTTTATCCATTGTCTCCCTAACCACCACCGTCTGATCAGCATAAAAACAGCATTCCTCCCTGAGGGCTGCACACAGTCCCCCTTCCTTTAGGAATAACAAGTCTAACCCCCTTCTGTTTTGTAGAACGACCTCGGAGAGGGAGGTCAAGGATTTTTCTAAGGCAGTGATATTGAAGGCCTGGTTACAATTGGGAGTCTCCTGGTGGAATGTTACATTCCTGCTATCAAGCATCCTTGTTAATGAGATTTAGGTTTAGAAGAAATTTAACTTTATTTACTTTTCCTTCTACCTCCGCCTCCTTCAGTTTTTCATGGAGGGTAGGGTGACATTAGGGCTATTGATAAGGTAACTTCTTTGTTGTAAATCTCAAGGACATTTGCAAACCAAGGGAGACTCCTACCCTGCAGGACTGTGATTTCTGCAAGTTAACTATTTATCGTTTTATGGCAGTCAGGGGTGCCTGAGGAATGCTACATATATTACCAAGGGGAGTGGGTGGAGAGGGGGTGCAAGGTGCCAGCCCCTGCTCCGTTCTCAGCCAGCCTCCTGCTCCCTCATCATTCCCCCCTGAACAATTTTGACCCTTAAATCTTTAAGGTGGTTGAAGGTGGAAGGTCTCATCTTCTGTAACTTCTTCCTGCTGAATAGGGGCGTAGAGCTGTCCCTACCTACTCAGGTCAACATTGATCAGTGGAGGAATGTATAGGGGAGTTACGAAAGGCGGAGGCAGCTGAATCCAGCACTGACAGTGAAGGAGTGTCTTTGCGCGTGGTAAGGATCATCTGTCGTGGTGAAGTCATTGCAGCAATGGAGTCTCGGCACCAAGTAGAGAAACACTGAACAAAGCAACATATTAAGGTTAATAAGGCGATAAGAATGAGAAGCCCGAAAAGGAGATTTGGCCATAGCCCTCCTCTAAGCCAGGAACTTAACCAATCACTAAAAGAGAGAGAGGGACCTTGTAGAGCCTTAATCTGGGCATTCATATATGATTAAGGGATGAAACCAATAAGACGACCTTTGAGTGGTCCAACCTTAACAATATCCTGATTACAGAGGATCATTGTCAAGTGGGAGAAAACTTGTCAAGAGATAAGGGGAGTTCCCCATGCATCATCCAATCCAATCATAAAGAAAGTGGGGTCATCCATTGTCTCTACAAGTCCATAGTTAATCCTATGGAGTGCAATAGGCTGGCTTTTAGGCAATTTTATTATCCCAGCCACACATAAGGTGTTAGTTAAGTTATACAATTGTAGGGGAATCAATCCCATTTTCCAGTTGTTTAATCATGTGCCGTGGGGTCTGCGAATATCCCCACAAAACAGTAAGATCGACTAAAGAAGCCATTGTACAACTTCTCTGAAGTTTACCTCAAATTGTTTAGCTTAGGTAAACATTTAAAGACAATCAAATCTAGAATTTAACATCCATAAAGGTGTGTTACTAAAACAATTTTTCTCTCTAAAATAACCCTCATTTACAGAGATAGCCAAATCAGGACTAATGCACTTGTGAAACAAGTCCAGTTTTAACAAACTTGGCCCATTATTTACATAAGCTCAGCAAGAACAGTTGAGTGTGATCATATAGATCTTTTAGAATCTGCTTTGCTGGAACTTCTTATAAGGAATCTCTGGGTTGAACTTTTAGTAGCCTCTCCGGGCCAGAAGCCAAGCCACGTACTTGCCATCAGGCATGCCTGCAATACCTGTCGATTTGGGCGAATGCCTCTTCTGAGTCTCCTCACCTACCAAAGAGTAACATTCTTTACTCACCTGGTGAGGCTGCTGGGAACTCTGTAAGCAAGGTATCAGGCCAACAGTCCCAAGGGGCTTTATGGCTCCAGGTTTCATAAAGTCAACCTTAGATACTTAAAGGTGTCTGGTCATATCTGAGTCTATGCATGTCTTTCTCAAATATGACATTCCAGTCAAAGCCTTGGTAAAATAACCAGTTTCCAATGGTGTCCTGTTACAAGGAGAACAGATTCTTATTGAACTTATGCAAATGACTGATTGCCATGGAAGAATGCTTACTGAGACCTTTTGGTTTCAGAGGGTTCATATAGAGAGAAAAGCTTGAATGCTTTGAGCACTTTTACAAATGAGCACTCATACATCTCTATAAGTTACAGATAACTAGGAGGAAGTATCCCTAATCTGGAAGAGCAAACATTAGAGAACCAGCAATGTTTAAAGTAAGACAAAACATTAAGAGACACAACACTATAATCTTTTAGTTCATTTAGTCCCATGTTACTAATTCTGGTGAATGCGGCTTTAGTCAGTTTTGGAAATTCTTACCCATTTCAGTTTTAGGATTTTCAAGTATATCAAATATCTGTATTTGTCCTGAAAGTCCTTTATATGAATCTCCTTTAAGATAAAACTCATTTTACAAGAGAATTAAAACAATTACAAATGACCAAACTCGGAATGGATATGGTTAGAGCTGATGAGACAAGAATTTACAATTTAGCTGGCAAGGAAATCAGGTTATTTCTGTGACACATAACATTTCCATAATTACAATATCAAGTGATGATCTCTCAAAACATTAAAACTTTAGGAAATGCATAGAATCTCGAGAATAATTATAGCATTTTCCCAAATGTAACCCAAGGTTTATCATTGGTTTAAATCTTGTCAACAATTGCTAAAACCTTAGAAAGTTTTAAAACACATGCCTAAATATAATTAGGGATGTTAAACACCTGATAAAACAAAACATAGGAACTGAATTTTCCGGGCAGGCAAAGAGAAAACCATTTACACTTTTTAACAGATCAATTAGCTAAGAAAACTTTGCCCTTTTAAACAGAAAGAAAACAAGCTTTTTATACCAGTGTCTTTCCCTTTTTTATTTTATTTCTAAGTGTGCAGTCTTAAGACAGGAGTTTTCTGGGTTTCCCTCCTATCATGAATGATGTCGCAGACAAGGGGAGGGGGATCTTTCCCCTGCTGTCCTGTTTGCATCCCTCACGGGAACTTAGGAGAGTCTTTGCTAAGGCCTGTCTGTATAAATCCCGGACCAGGCTACTCCGTGGAGTAGATGACCGTTATGCCATATGACGCCCTGTGAGACTCAGGGTGCAGCCCACTCAGACTCCGTAGCTGAAGTGGTGGAGCCATACAGACACATTCACACAGTCAGGCACTCTTCAGATTCAAACAGGTTGGATACCCTCCCCTTCTGGGCATCTCTGGCTAATGGGAGGTGATCAGTCTCCCCTTTCACTCTTTACAGATTAGAGTGAGTTTCTATGGTTACAGGCAATGGAGGATGGTAACAGGGTGTTTTCGTAGTCCCTCAAGGTTGGGCTGCTTCCTTAATCTCTCAAGGCCAAATGGCCCTTTTACTTGGAAGTATAATCTGTGTGGAGGCAGGTCAGGAGAGTGCTAAATTACCTTGGAGGTTGTTTTTCTTTCTTTTTTTAGTCTGTCCTGACCATATCTAAAATTTCTTTTGTGAAGATTTCCGTTCACAAATCTTCTACAACTTTCCTTACCTTCAACAAAATGTATTCCCATTCCTTAAATCTTTCTTGCATATCTCCTACTTTCCTACATATAGAGTTTCCTTTTATTTCCATCAGTCTTAGTTACACTAAGCAGAACTTTGTATTCTTAGAAACACCTTTAGTTATTAACCAATTGTGAACTGCTACAACAGAATTCTTCAGGTGGCAAATTTATGAATCAGTTAAGTGGCAAACAAGTTTACCAACAGATTTAAATACTCTTAGTTTCTTTACAGTAAGAAGTCAAAAGCACAAACCTACATCCAGTAATTAACGACTTAGCATTTTATCCTGTTTGGTTAAGACCTAGATGTCCACAATTTAATTGCATTTGTCATCCAAGCAAAACTTTAAAACTTTCAGGTTACCAAAGACTTTGAAAGTTACTTCAGCAATTACTCATTAGAACTTTGAGACAGACAATTAACCATCAGTTTAGTTATTTCTTTGCTAACAAATTTTAATAAATAACATGAGCTTATTTGACCTTCTGTAAACTTCAAAGTTTCACATTTACTGCTGATAACTTAAAAGACAGGTCTTATCTTAATTAAACCAACAAACTTAACTTAGTTCCAACACTGATTTACGTTCCACTTGGACCCACTCCACTTTTAATGTTTACCTGAGACATGGTTGGGAAGATCTGGAGTGTGGGGGGGTGTTAGGTCCAGGGGGTGTTCTTCTTGCTCCTTGACAGTGAAGAGAGAAGGAGCTGTGGTGAATGACCTAGAGGCCAGTCATGCAGGCTGCACACACGTTGGTACAGAAACACGTAAGGGTGAAACAGAAGAAACAAAGCACTGCCAGGAGGCAGAGAAAAGATTCCCGGTTTTAGAGCTCATAAGGCCCAACAGAGGAGCAGACACCATGCTTTCCCCTCAGCCAGGGGGGAGGGGTTAGGCAGTCCAAGTCAGGCCAGAGAACACAGGGAAACTTCCCCGAAACAAAGAGAGTTTCGGCAGCTGCTTGGGAATATTCCTTATGGTCTCTGTCTCGAGTTAGATCAACCCCAATTGGCTCCAGTTATAGCCATTAACACAGGAAGTGAGTGAGGGAGAAGCCCCCACATCTATTAGGAGAAACAGAGAGAAATACAGCGAGTCCCCTTTGTTAGGGACTAGAAGAAGGCTTATTTATTTGCATAATTATTATCCAATATGTCAGGAGGAAATTTACTAGCTGACTCACCGAATCTGGTTTTAGCTCTTAATACCTATCTCTTATATTCCCTCCCGACATGTACGGATGTCCTCAGATTTAAACGGGGCAGACCTCCTCCCCTTAAACAGAATGCAACCTTAATCAAGGGAAACACAAAGGGCAACGAGAAAGACACACAAAACACACAAGACAATTAACGAGCCGGTGAAGAGAAACGCTGCGCGATTTCGGTGCAACACCAAAAGTACAGATTCAGACGGCCGCGAGGAACTACGAGTTTCCTCTGAGGCCCACAGACGGACGTATCCCTCGGATACTTTGGGGCCCCAAAAAACCGGGCCCCTCTGATCCCTGGGGTGTCCCCCAGGGTGGCAGGGGAGAAGTCCGAGTTCGTCAACTCCTTCTCAAGCTGCCCAGAATACAGAGCTACTACGCGTAGTAGTACAGTCCTATACAGGCATATAGGCAAGACAGAGGACGGACGAGAACACGAGACAGGAGACAAGAACACAAAAATTTAAATGCTGGCCAGCTTACCTCCCGGTGGGAGTCGGTTGGATCCTTGGGCAGGAGTCCGATGATCTCGGTGGGACCTCCAAATGAAAGACCAGCGGATCCCCTTACCCAAGAATTCAACACTGCCACAGGATGCAAATAGCAAAAGGTTCTTTATTGTAGCGCGGGCGCCTGCGGGTGGTCAGCAGCTCCTGCTAGCTGAGCACACCAGGCTGGGGTGGTGCAGGATTTTTATAGACAGGTACATACAAGTCCCGGATGGGACGGGGCCGATTGGCTGACAATTTGAACATTTGAAAAAAGGCATACTTGGTGTTAGCAGATTGGCTTTGGAAGACCCCCGCGCACGAAGAGAAAGGCGGGAAGGGGAAACAAAGAGGGGAAGTTTGACCTTATTACTCAGCAGAAAGGCATCCTGTCTACGTGACTATGCAGCCCCCTGTCTACGTGACTATGCCTCGGCTATTAGGAGAAGGTATCTTGTTCAAACAGGAGACAAGTGTCATGCCCTAAAAGCCAAGCGGTTACAGAAAGGCAAAAGAGCAGTTAAATTGAATTCAACCCTGGGGGAAGGGTCTTTTCATTGTAAGGGGAGGAGGGGTACTCTGACACAACAAAAGAGCAGTTAATTAGTTAACGACGGGGGGGGGGGGGGTCTTTCAGGCAGAGAAAGAGGGGGAAGCAGGCTCCGCACTAAGCAGAAAGCCTGATGTGGGGCTTGATCCCAGAACCCGAAATCATGACCCGAGCCAAGGGCAGAAGCTTAACACTCTGAGCCCCCCAGGTGCCCCATAGGTTATGTTAGGGAGAAAAATTATGTTTAATAACACACCTTTATAGATGTTAAATTCTAGATTTGATGGTCTTTAGATGTTTGTTTACCTAAGCTAGACAATTTGAGGTAAACTTCATAAAAGTTGCACAATAGCTCTTTTAGACTATCTTGTTGCTTTTTATTCTGTGGGGATAATAACAAGACCCCATGGTACATGATTAAACAACTGGAAAATAGCATTGATTCTCCAACAATTGTATAACTTAATTGTCACCTTGTATGTGGCTGGGATAATGAAATTGCCTAAAGCCAGCATACTGCACTCCATGGGATTAACTGTGCACTTGTGGAGATAATGGATAACCTCACTTTCTTTATGATTGAATTGGATGATGCATGTGGGACTCCCCTAATCTCCTGACAAGTTTTTTCCCACTTGCCAGTGATACTTTGTAATTAGGATATTGTTAAGGCTGGATCTTAGTCCTATTTATCCTAGAAGCCAACTCTATTGAGGTACAGTTGCAAACAAAGGCTTTAGCTAAGCATAGAACAGCCCTCCTCATAAAAGGAGCCTTAAAGCTCACTGTGGGACAGTCCCTGACTGTAATGACTTCATATCAGGTCCAAAATGTCTTAAAAACCAAAGAACACTGACGGGTGATGAGGCTGACTTACTAAATACTGGGTTACACTTAACAGATATGCCAGAAACAAAACCTGTCAAACTTTAAACCTAGTTACCCATATGCCTGAACCTGACCATTATACTTCTTTCTCTATAGAGCAAAAACTGATAGGTTTTTGATCTTGCTTACTTTAGTAAGATGCTCCTATTAAAAATACAAATGACAATTGGTTTACTGATGACAGCAGTTTTCATAAAAAGAGTAAGAAAAGCTGGGTATGCCATAGTGCTCACTAGCACTTTGCAATCGCCAAAGCTTTAAAAATTAATATTAATACTGACTCCAAATATACTTTCTTAGTCCTACATGTCCATGGAGCAATTTGGGAAAAAAAGGGATTATTATCAAGCCATAACTCCACAATCAAATACAGGCTTAAAATGATTACTCTTCTTAAGGCTGTACACCTATCTAAGGAGATAGCTATAGTTCACTTCAAAGGATGTCAAAGGATATGACCTTGGGAATCAATGAAAGTAACACAGGGATTACACCAGGCCACTGATTTGGTCATCTCCACTGCCATGGAGATGACAAAAAATCATAAAGGAAAATTGTCCTTAGATTTGGACTCCCATGATCCCTACAAAGTAACAATGGGCTGCCTTTTATTACATATTAAAAAGATGCCCCTTCAAAGCTGAATAGCCCTTGATATCTTGACTACAGTTACAGAAACCCAAAATTGGAGGACTGTCACTTAGCGCAACGCAATGGTTATATGGCTCTAACTTGTGTTTATGGCTTCCCCCAGGCGGGATAGGCCACTGTAATCGGTTTTGCCTGGAATCACGGATGCATTATTAAAACCATTACCAACCTGGCCAACCTTTCAGAACTTAAAACAGTGGTGAATTCATTCTGTCTCATTGGTATGACCAACTAACATCCATTTGTTCCCCCTTTGGAACTGGAGGATGTTTGGCACATGGAAGCTCTTACAAAGTACATGGTCAGTCCTAAATGACTCTTGAAGTAACAGAGTCACTGTTTACAAAATAGAATGGCAAAATACTATGTTTATGTTCCAAATGATCACAAAATATTTCTTGGGTTATGACCTATTCAAGTTAGCACTTTAAACAGTCCCTCTTTCCTTTAATGACGGATTAAACTCCTGGACTGGAAAAAGGTTGTCAACTAGCAAAAAACTTAATTTGTGCTTCATTTTCTTTTTGTTACACTAACTATGTTTTGCTGTTTTCTCCCATGTCTCCTCACCTGGCGTCGACTCCTTTGCAGCCATAACTTCCACAGATGATCCTTTCTACTTGCGAAGATCACCTGAGCAGTCCCTCTGGATTCAGCTGTCTTTTGTAACTCCCCTACACATTCCCCAACTGACCAGTGTTGACCCGAGTAGGTAGGGACAACTCTATGCCCCTGTTCAGCAGGAAAATGTTACAGAAGTTGAGACCTTCCACCTTCAACAACTTTAAAGATTTAAGGGTCAAAATTGTTCAGGGGGGAATGATGAGGGAACAGAAGACTGGCTGAGGACAAAGCAAAAGCAGACATCCTCCAACCTTTCCCCCACCCCCACTCCTGGGTGGGACATATGTGACATTCCTTAGGAATCTCCCACCCATCTTAATGTTAATACCTTGTTAGAGGGCAAAACGACCTTGGCAATGGCAAGGCCTGTCATAACCCATATCTTTGTAGGTTCTCTTTAGCATATGAAAGTTCTATTGAAACTTCCCTTTTTCTTACTTACCCCGCCCCCATGGTACATAACCTGCCACCCCTCACAAACCCAGAGCAGCAGCTCTTCCTGCCCATGGGTCCTGTCACTGTGTTTGAATAAACCACCATTTTGCACCAAAGATGTCTCAATAATTCTTTATAGGTCATTGGCTCAAGACCTCATGTTACCTAACTGAACCTCACCTATATTCTAGAACTTCATCAGAAAATATTAGAAAAGTTTTACAAAGGGAAATTACCAAATTTTGTAGTTTTAAGTATTTAGTACGGGGTACTGAAAAGAAACAGTAAAGACTGAAATCCATCATGGTCTAAGAGACATGCCCACACACGTGGTCCTGACAGCCAACTTCCCTAAGAAACAGACCTGGGTTGGATTTTAATTCAATCAGGTACTGGTTTCAGCCAGCTCCCAGGGACGAGGGAACAGAAAGAAGGCTGGCTGAGGACAAAGCAAAAGGCTAACACCCTGAGTACAAAGCAACAGGCTGACACCCTGCAACCACTACCCACCACCACTCCTGGGTGAGATCAGAAGTGACATTCTTTAGTAATCTCCCAACTCTCTTAATACCTTGCTTATAAGGGAAAAACCAACCTCAACAATGGCAAGGGCTCTGCTCCCTGGAATCTTACAGGTCCTCTTTAGCATATGAAAGTTCAATGGAAACCACCCTTTTCCTTACACTCCATGGTACTTAACCTGCCACACCTCACAACCCTGGGGAAGCAGTTTTTTCCTTCCCACAGGTTCTGCCCCCAGTGCTTTAATAAACCACCATTTTGTGGCACCTGCGTGTCTCAGTGGATTAAAGCCTCTGCCTTCGGCTCAGGGCATGATCCCAGAGTCCTGGGATCAAGCCCTGCATCACGCGCTCTGCTAGGCGAGGAGCCTGCTTCCACCTCTCCCTATGCCTGGCTCTCTGCCCACTAGTGATCTCTGAAAAATAAATAAATAAAATCTTAAAATAAAATAAAATAAACCACCATTTTGCACCAAAGATGTCTCAAGAATTCTTTCTTGGTTGTTGGCTCCGGGGCTCCATCCCACTGAACCTCATCTGTATTCTAAAACTTCATCCCCAGTGGAGGTCCCATGGCCAGAAGCGGCTAGACCAGGGATGTGGAGGGGATCACATTAGCTCAATCAGGAGGAAACCACACACAGGAGTTAAGATTGGCAGCTGTCCGGAGGAGTCAAGATGGCAGAAAAGTAGCAGGTTGAGACTACATCAGCTAGCAGGAGATCAGCTAGATAGCTTATCTAAACATTGCAAACACATACAAATCCAACTTCAGGTTGAAGAGAAGAAGAACAGCAATTCTAGAAACAGAAAATCAACCACTTTCTGAAAGGTAGGACTGGCAGAGAAGGGAATCCAAAGCGACGGGAAGATAGACCCCGGGGGGAGGGGCCAGCTCCGGCAAGCAGTGGAGCAATGGAGCACAAAATCAGGACTTTTAAAAGTCTGTTCCGCTGAGGGACATCACTCCAGAGGCTAAACCGGGGTAAAGCCCACACGGGTTCAGCGTGGCCTCAGGTCCCGCAGGGTCACAGAAGGATCGGAGGTGTCTGAGTGTCGCACAGCTTACAGATATTAGAACGGGGAAGCTGGCTACAGAGACAGAACTGAGGAGTGAGCTCACAGCTCGGGGTTACCTTGAACCGGTCGCAGGCTCAGTGTGCTCAGAGCGTGGCCAGAGGCCAGGGAGACGGGAGTAATTGGGCGCTATTCTCTGAGGGCGCACTGAGGAGTGGGGCCCCAGGCTCTCAGCTCCTCCGGGCCAGAGACCAGGAGGCCGCCATTTGTATTCCCGTCCTCCAGAACTCTATGGAAAGTGTTCAGGGAACAAAAGCTCCCGAAAGCAAACCCGAGCAGATTACTCAGCCCGGCCCGTGGAAAGGGCCGTACAATTCCGCCTGGGGCAAAGACACTTGAGAATCACTACAACAGGTCCCTCCCCCAGATGATCAACAAGAAATCCAGCCAGGACCAAGTTCACCTACCAAAGAGTGCAGTTTCAATACCAACGAGAGCAGCAGAATTCCAGAGGAGGAGAAAGCAAAGCAAGGAACTCATGGCTTTCTCCCCATGATTCTTTAGTCTTGCAGTTAATTTAATTTTTTTCTTTTTCAATTTTTTCTCTTCTTCTGCTAAATTTTTTTTAACTTTTACCCTTTTGTTTTTTAACGTTTTTTAACTAGTTTATCTAATATATATATATATATATTCTTTTTTATACTTTTTCTTTATTCGTTTTCTTTTTTTAATTGTTTCTTTTCTTTTTTCTTTCTTTTTTCTTTCTGAACCTCTTTTTGTCCCCTTTCTCCCCCCTCACAATTTGGGATCTCTTCTGATTTGGTTAAAGCATATTTTCCTGGGGTTGTTGCCACCCTTTTAGTATTTTACTTCCTCTTTCATATACTCTTATCTGGACAAAATGACAAGGCAGAAAAATTCACCACAAAAAAAAAAAAAAAAGAACAAGAGGCAGTACCGGAGGCTAGGGACCTAATCAATACAGACATTGGTAATATGTCAGATCTAGAGTTCAGAATGACGATTCTCAAGGTTCTAGCCGGGCTCGAAAAAGGCATGGAAGATATTAGGGAAATGCTCTTGGGAGATATAAAAGCCCTTTCTGGAGAAATAAAAGAACTAAAATCTCACCAAGTAGCAATCAAAAAAGCTATTAATGAGGTGCAATAAAAAAAATGGAGGCTCTCACTGCTAGGATAAATGAGGCAGAAGAAAGAATTAGTGATATAGAAGACCAAATGACAGAGAATGAAGAAGCTGAGCAAAAGAGGGACAGAAAGCTACTGGACCACAAGGGGAGAATTCAAGAGATAAGTGACACCATAAGAGGAAACAACATTAGAATAATTGGGATTCCAGAAGAAGAAGAAAGAGAGAGGGGAGCAGAAGGTATACTGGAGAGAATTATTGGAGAGAATTTCCCCAATATGGCAAAGGGAACAAGCATTAAAATTCAGGAGGTTCAGAGAACGCCCCTCAAAATCAATAAGAATAGGCCCACACCCCGTCACCTAATAGTAAAATTTACAAGTCTCAGTGACAAAGAGAAAATCCTGAAAGCAGCCCGGGAAAAGAAGTCTGTAACATACAATGGTAAAAATATTAGATTGGCAGCAGACTTATCCACAGAGACCTGGCAGGCCAGAAAGAGCTGACATGATATATTCAGAGCACTAAACGAGAAAAACATGCAGCCAAGAATACTATATCCAGCTAGGCTATCATTAAAAATAGAAGGAGATATTAAAAGCTTCCAGGACAAACAAAAACTGAATGAATTTGCAAACACCAAACCAGCTCTACAGGAAATATTGAAAGGGGTCCTCTAAGTAAAGAGAGAGCCTAAAAGTAGTAGATTTAAAAGGAACAGAGACAATATACAGTAACAGTCACCTTACAGGCAATACAATGGCAATAAATTCATATCTCTCAATAGTTACCCTGAATGTTAATGGGCTCAATGCCCCAATTAAAAGACACAGGTTGTCAGAATGGATAAAAAAAACAAAACCCATCTATATGTTGCCTACAAGAAACTCATTTTAGACCCAAAGATACCTCCAGATTTAAAGTGAGGGGGTGGAAAAGAATTAACCATGCTAATGGACATCAGAAGAAAGCAGGAGTGGCAATCCTTATATCAGATCCATTCGATTTTAAGCCAAAGACTATAATAAGAGATGAGGAAGGACACTATATCATACTCAAAGGGTCTGTCCAACAAGAAGATCTAACAATTTTAAATATCTATGCCACCAATGTGGGGGCAGCCAACTATATAAACCAATTAATAACAAAATCAAAGAAACACATCAACAATAATACAATAATAGTAAGGGACTTTAACACTCCCCTCACTGAAATGGACAGATCAAGCAAAAGATCAACAAGGAAATAAAGGCCTTAAATGAAACACTGGACCAGATGGACATCACAGATATATTCAGAACATTTCATCCCAAAGCAACAGAATACACATTCTTCTCTAGTGCACATGGAACATTCTCCAGAATAGATCACATCCTCGGTCCTAAATCAGGTCTCAACTGTTATCAAAATACTGGGATCATTTCCTGCATATTTTCAGACCACAATGCTCTGAAGCTAGAACTCAATCACAAGAGGAAATTTGGAAAGAACCCAAATACATGGAGACTAAACAGCATCCTTCTAAAGAATGAATGGGTCAACCAGGAAAGTAAAGAAGAATTGAAAAAATTCATGGAAACAAATGATAATGAAAATACAACGGTTCCAAATCTGTGGGACACAACAAAGGCAGTCCTGAGAGGAAAATATATAGCGGTACAAGCCTTTCTCAAGAAACAAGAAAGGTCTCAGGTACACAACCTAACCCTACACCTAAAGGAGCTGGAGAAAGAACAAGAAAGAAACCCTAAACCCAGTAGGAAAAGAGAAATCATAAAGATCAGAGAAGAAATCAATGAAATAGAAACAAACAAAAAAAATAGAACAAATCAATGAAACTAGGAGCTTGTTCTTTGAAAGAATTAATAAGATTGATAAACCCCTGGCCAGATTTATCAAAAAGAAAAGAGAAAGGACCTAAATTAATAAAATCATGAATGAAAGAGGAGAGATCACAACTAACACCAAATAAATACAGACAATTATAAGAACATACTATGAGCAACTCTATGCCAACAAATTTGACAATCTGGAAGAAATGGATGCATTCCTAGAGACATATAAACTACCACAACTGAACCAGGAAGAAATAGAAAGCCTGAACAGACCCATAACCAGTAAGGAGATTGAAACAGTCATCAAAAATCTCCAAACAAATAAAAGCCCAGGACCAGACGGCTTCCCAGGGGAATTCTACCAAACATTTAAAGAAGAACTAATTCCTATTCTCGTGAAAACTGTTCCCAAATATAGAAATGGAAGGAAAACTTCCAAACTCATTTTATGAGGCCAGCATCACCTTGATCCCAAAACCAGACAAGGATCCCATCAAATAGAGAGCTATAGACCAATATCCTTGATGAACACAGATGCGAAAATTCTCACCAAAATACTAGCCAATATGATTCAACAGTACATTAAAAGGATTATTCACCACGACCAAGTGGGATTTATTCCAGGGCTGCAAGGTTGGTTCAACATCTGCAAATCAACATCCTCAAACACAACACATCAATAAAAGAAAGAACAAGAACCATATGATACTCTCAAAAGTTGCTGAAAAAGCATTTGACAAAGTACAGCATCCCTTCCTGATCAACACTCTTCAAACTGTAGGGATAGAGGGCACATACCTCAATATCATCAAAGCCATCTATGAAAAACCCACCGCAAATATCATTCTCAATGGAGAAAAACTGAAAGCTTTTCCGCTAAGGTCAGGAACACGGCAGGGATGTCCATTATCACCACTGCTATTCAACATAGTACTAGAAGTCCTAGCCTCAGCAATCAGACAACAAAAGGAAATTAAAGGCATCCAAATCAGCAAAGAAGAAGTCAAATTATTACTCTTCACAGATGATATGATACTATATGTGGAAAACCCAAAAGACTCCACTCCAAAACTGCTAGAACTTGTACAGGATTCAGTAAAGTGTCAGTATATAAAATCAATGCAGAGAAATCAGTTGCATTTCTCTACACCAACAACAAGACAGAAGAAAGAGAAATGAAGGAGTCAATCCCTTTTACAATTGCACCTAAAACCATAAGATACCTAGGAATTAACCTAGCCAAAGAGGCAAAGAATCTATACTCAGAAAACTATAAAGTACTCATAAAAGAAATTGAGGAAGACACAAAGAAATGGAAAAATGTTCCATGCTCCTGGATTGGAAGAATAAATATTGTGAAAATGTTTATGCTACCTAAAGCAATCTGCACATTTAATGCAATTCCTATCAAAGTACCATCCATCTTTTTCAAGGTAATGGAACAAATAATCCTAAAATTTATATGGAACCAGAAAAGACCTCGAATAGCCAAAAAAATATTGTAAAAGAAAGCCAAAGTTGATGGCATCACAATTCCGGACTTCAAGCTCTATTACAAAGCTGTCGTCATTAAGACAGCATGGTACTGGCACAAAAACAGACACATAGAACAATCGAACATAATAGAGAGCCCAGAAATAGACCCTCGACTCTATAGTCAACTAATCTTCGACACAGCAGGAAAGAATGTCCAATGGAAAAAAGACAGCCTCTTCAATAAATTGTGTTGGGAAAATTGGACAGCCACATGCAGAAAAATGAAATTGGACCATTTCCTTACACCACACACGAAAATAGACTCAAAATGGATGAAGGACCTCCATGTGAGAAAGGAATCCATCAAAATCGTTGAGGAGTACAAAGGCAGCAACCTCTTCGACCTTAGCAGCAGCAACATCTTCCTAGGAACATCGACAAAGGCAAGGGAAGCAAGGGCAAAAATGAACTATTGGGATTTTATCAAGATTGAAAGGTTTTGCACAGCAAAGGAAACAGTTAACAAAACCAAAAGACAACTGACAGAGTGGGAGAAGATATTTGCAAACAACATATCAGATAAAGGGCTAGTGTCCAAAATGTATAAAGAACTTAGCAAACTCAACATCCAAAGAACAAATAATCCAATCAAGAAATGGGCAGAGGACATGAACAGACATTTCTGCAAAGAAGACATCCAGATGGCCAACAGACACATGAAAAAGTGCTCCATATCACTTGGCATCAGGGAAATACAAATCAAAACCACAGTGAGATATCACCTCACACCAGTCAGAATGGCTAAAATCAACAAGTCAGGAAATGACAGATGCTGGCGAGGATGCGGAGAAAGGGGAACCCTCCTACACTGTTGGTGGGAATGCTAACTGGTGTAACCACTCTGGAAAACAGCATGGAGGTTCCTCAAAATGTTGAAAATAGAACTACCCTACGACCCAGCAATTTCACTACTGGGTGTTCACCCTAAAGATAAAAACGTAGTGATCTGAAGGGGCATGTGCACCTGAATGTTTATAGCATGAATGTCCAAAATAGCCAAACTATGGAAAGAACCTAGATGTCCATCAACAGATGAATGGATAAAGAAGAGGTGGCATATATACATCAAAAGAAATGAAATCTTGCCATTTGCAACGATGTGGATGGAACTAGAGGGTATCATGCTTAGCGAAATAAGTCAAGCGGAGAAAGACAACTATCATATGATCTTTCTGATATAAGGAAGTGGAGATGCAGCATGGGGGGTTAAGGGGGTAGGAGAAGAATAAATGAAACAAGATGAGATTGGGAGGGAGACAAACCATAAGTGACTCTTAATCTCACAAAAGAAACTGAGATTTGCTGGGGGGAGGAGGGTTGGTAGAATGGGGGTGGGGTTATGGACATTGGGGGGGGGTATGTTGTATGGTGAGTGCTGTAAAGTGTGTAAACCTGGTGATTCACAGACCTGTACCCCCGGGGATAAAAATATATTATATGTTTATAAAAAATAAAAAATTAAAAAAAAAATTGGCAGCCGTCCTGATGACTTAGGTGGCTGTCCCATGCCCAAGACAGACAACTTTATATAAGAACAGGAATAAAACAGTGCCTGGTTGACTCAGTCATTAAGTATCTGCCTTTCACTCGGGTCCTGGGATTGAGTCCTGAATTTGGCTCCCTGCTTCTTCCTCGGCCTGCTTCTCCCTCTGCCACTTACCCTGCTTGTGTTCCCTCTCCTGGTGTGTCTCTGTCAAAGATAGGAAGAAAGAAAGAGAGAGAGAAAAGAAAGAAAGGGAGAAGGAAGGAAGGAAGAAAAAAAAGAACAGAAAGAAAGAAAAACAGGAATAAAGAGAGGGCATCAAGTTTCTGGGTCTTTTTACCATTCTGGTCAGGATATTAATTCCAGCCAAAAGGCAGGGTTTCTCTCCCCACAGAGCAGCCACGGGCTAGAGGTTTGCAGCCTGAGCAATTGACATGCAAGTGTTCCAATAAGACCATACTCCTTGAAAAGCCCCTGAAATGAGAGTAAAGAACAGGAAAGTACTCACCAATTTTGCACCGAAGCTCAGCGTCCAGATGTAAAGACTCACAGCCCCATGTTCAGGCACCAAATGATGAAGTTTTAGAACAGAAGTGAGGGTCGGTGGGCTGGAGTCCAGAGCCGATGACCAAGAAAGAATTCTTGAGATGTCTTTGGTGCAAAATGGTGGTTTACTGAAGCAGGGGACAGGACTGTAGGCCAAAGGAGCTGCTGCCCCGGGTTGTGACTGGGGGGCTGATTGAGGGAGGTAAGGGAAAAGGGAGTTTCTAAAGAACTTTCATATGCTAAACAGCACCGACAAGAAACCAGATACCAGGGGCCTTGCCATTTTCAAGGTTTTTCCCTCTAGCAAGGTATTAATGTCAAGATAGTTGGGGGAGAGTCCTAGCAGAGTGTTCCTCATGTCCCACCCAGGAGTGGGGGGCTGGGGGAGGGTGCTGGTGTCAGCTTGTGCTTGTCCTCAGCCTGCCTTCTGCTCCCCCACCAATAGTGGAATATGATTCCGAAGGGTCAGAAACAAGAAAGTTTTCATTTCGTTTTCCATATAGTCGTTTTCTCATTCTGCCTAATGACACTGCATGGTGTGTTTTCACAGGGCAAACCTCAAAGATACAGTCTGTGCTCCAAGCAATGTGATAAATTAAGTGTGCAATGTGCAATGTGATAAATTAGAGATTTTTTTATAGAACAATGTAGCAGCCCTTCCCCAGATGAGTACATGTACCAATAAAATGTTCTTTTGGCCTCCCTGAGTGTGGCAGCACTGCACACTCATACTTCGAGTGGGACAGTTCATCATCTGGAATGAATTAGCATCATACAACGTGATGGATGATACGGACAAAATCGGCGGGAGTAAAATAAATCAATCAACAATGACTATTAGAACCATGTTAAAAATATGATAGGAGTGATTCTGTCCCATAAAAGCCATAAAGTAGATGTCCATTGTCCTGAGAGACCTATAAAAAGTTGCTGTTACTTCTTTCTTTATACATTCCTATATACCAATGGCAAATGGGAGTCATACAAAATTTGTTGGGATTATTGGCAAACATATTCAGAGAAGGAGAATGTAATACTTTATACAGTTTCAGTATGTGTTTGGGAATTTTCTAAAAATAATTCATTTAAAAAATATTCAGATAGTGATCTATGGTTTTTTGACTAGTGTAAATGTTATTAAAATCCCAAAGAATGAGAAGATACTGCTCTATAAAATTTCCAAGAATCTAAGAAGTAGCAATCATCCTTATACACCGCGGTCATCAATAGAAAATCATACCATTGTACCTACATAAATTCGCCCAGAGATCATGAAATTCAGTTTTCTATTCCTGTTACCATGTTGCCTCTCTCACTCAGCAAGGGACATGAGACATTCTACCTATGGTAAAGCCACAGGGATGCATTTTTTTCCTTGACAACCTCTCCAGTCCCATAGCATTAATGGTTATATGCTGACCTAAAGCCCATTACTGGACATTTAACAAGTATTTGGAGATTATAAAAGGAAATTAAGTATTCTACTAAATATGAACTTCTCTGCTAAAAATAACACACATTTATTCATACAATTACATGGCAAGTGTATCAGTGTTACAAAGTTTTTGTTTAAGCCTTTTTAAATTTAGCCTAAATATACCTTCCAATAACTTTTTGCTTTTAAGATTTATTTATCTGACAGAGAGAGATCACAAGTAGGCAGAGAGGCAGGCAGAGAGAGAGAGAGAGAGAGAGAGAGGAGGAAGCAGTCTCCCTGCCGAGGAGAGAGCCCGATTTGGGACTCGATCCCAGGACCCTGAGATCATGACCTGAGCTGACAGCAGAGGTTTAACACATGAGCTACCCAGGCATCCCTGTTCCAATCACTTTTGATTCTGGTAGTTTGTTATGGCATCACCATGACTGATTGATATTTATGGCCTGTGTGAGTGATCGGTAATAATTTACTACCTTTTGGTTAAGAGTCAAATGTTGAGGCATATTGAAGGAAACCCCAATGTTCCATTCTGTCTCATTTTTAACTATAGTTGTACTTTTTTCTCCATCTTGATCCCCTTTTCCCTAAGTAGATTATATGTCATTTAACATCATGCCTTCAAAGCATTTCGTTGAATTTAGCCAGAAACAAATTTCAAGTTTATTATTTCTCAAAGCAAAATTCCATTTTGGACCTACTATGTGCCAGGTACTTTTCTTGCTCTGGCGATTCGGTGGAGAACAAGGTGGGCAGACCTCTCTTGGGACTTACATTATTGCTTTTTGAGTGTGTGTATTTGGTTTTCTCTTGAGGTCAGGGAAATTGTTGTTTTTTTAGCTAACTCTGAGAGCCTGCCCAATTCTTTTCTCTTCCTGAAAATCTGAGTATCATCCTATTTGGTTTTCAGATTTTTTCTCCAAGTCTCGTCTTTTCCTTCATGTGTTTTTTATCAATCTTGATACCTTAAAATAGTATTTCCACTTGATTTTGTGAGACAAGCAGTTTTATCCCACCATTTATGGACCTGAATTTTATTCTGGAAGACATTTTTAGTTACCATAATGTGCCTGGTGGGAAGCGATATGCTTCATTTTCTACAAGGAAGACAAAGACCTTTCCCTTGAGGCCTGGTTGGGTAGTGGGAGCATCGGGGGGAAGCTCAGAGCGCTCCCAAACCCAGAAGCAGCCCCAGGACCCAGCCCAGGCAGCTGGTAATTCCTTATCTCCCAGTAGGCCGGTCAAGCTCCTACACACAGTCCAGTCAAGCTCCCTCGAACAGCACTCTCCTGGCTCTGCTGGAGGGAAAGACCCGCACCAGCTCTTCCATGGAATGTGCTCCAAGCTCACCAGCCCCGCTCCCTGAGGTGGTTGGCTCAGGAGAAGTGACAGAGAAATGTGTGTACAGCTGGGTGAGTATGTGTTCAGTGCCATGTCTTCCCAGAACTTCTGTGGGAGACACCAGAGTACCCTTTTTTGTTTTTAAGAGAAACCGCATCACTTAACTTTCTCTTGTAGAACATACCACTAGAATCTCACTGCCATTAAAACTATTGAAAATGACCTTTGCATCCTTGTGCCCTCAGAGCATGGATTATTTCTAAATCTGTTCTGCCCTTTTCCTGTCAGCCAATCATACCGGACTGGACAGACTGCTTCCAGGTCTGCCAACCACATTCCTTCTCACCTGGGAGCCCACCACTCTGCTTTCCCCTCCGCCTGTCAGTCTCCTCTCTCTTCCTTTCGTTTGGCTCCCTCTGACTCCACATTTCCCTTCTTCCCTCTTTCCTTCAGTGTGCGCTTACTGAGTACTATTATGTGCTCAGGGCTAGTGATATTCTGGGGGTCAAAATTAATATGGTTTAGGTCTTTGAGGAGTTTTCAGTTCACTACAAGGAGCAGGCCAAAAAAGTATATATAAATATATAAATGTTATCATAAATTCAGTGAAAAAAATGATACATTTGCCTATGGACACACAGTAAACTGAGTGAAGAGGTTGAAATAATGAACTCTGTTTTCAAGAACTTTTCACAACCACAACATCTTGGTGCCATCCTTAATTCTTCTTCTTTTATACCCAGCATTCACTTTGGCCACCAATCCTATCACTCTACTTTCCAAATATGTTTAACATTCTGTAGCTTTTTACATCCACCACAGTGACACGATCCAAGCCATCCATGCTTCTAGTCTAGAGAATTGTGACGGCCTCCTCATTTCTTCCCTAATTCTGATTTCGACCCAATGACCTATTGTCCACAGTGCAGCTGGGGGAAATGATCCATATCTGTGTTTATATTGACACCAATAGATAAATATATAGACATTCGTCCTTTAGAATGTCAATCATATAATGCGACTCCATCCTTCAAAACCTATCAGTGACTTGCCCTACTAGTCAGAGAGAAAGCAAAAATCATCACAGTCACCTACAATGTCCCAGGAGATCTGCATATCATTTTCCTCTAATCACATCACCTCTCTGACCACATGTCCTGTTATTATCTCCCTTATTTCTTGTGTCTTAGCCACACGGGATCTTTGCTCTTCCAACACACCAGGCTATAGACACCTAAGAGCTTTTATATCCATAAGTGTTTGGGTTTGGGTTTTGGCTTTGCCTAGGAAGCTCTTCTATGCATAACACTCATGCTCACTGCCCGAGGCTTCTGCCGCAGACACTTCTTCAGTGAGGTGTTTCCTTATCATCTGATTTGAAATGGAGCTCTCTCATTCTCTTTAGCAATTTTTTCCCTATTTCATCTATGGCTCTTAATGATACCTGGTGTCACATTTTTTGCTAATTATTTTTGTTTTTTGGTCTTTATTTTCCTATTGGAGTGTAAAATTTATGAGAGCTGGGATTTTTGCTATTTCTCGGTTGTATCTTCAGAGCACAGTATGAAATAAATATTCAAAGAAAAAATGGATAAATGAAGGACTCTCATGAATCCTGTTTGGCTGAAATCACTGTTGAATAAATTAGCTAATGAGTTAAAACTGTCAGAGAGCAGATTCCAGCATCAAATAGGAGTAAGGATCTAGATTTTCTATCTTTAGATATCCCTTATACCTTAAAGTCTGAGGGTTCTCTGGAGACAGGACATGTATTGGATAAGAAACAATTACATTAGTGCCTCCTTTTTCTTTCTTCTCCTCCAGAGGGTGACAGCATAAGAAATACAGCTGATAATGCAGAACAGCAACTCTGCCTCAGCACAGCGGAGGACAATGGGCCATAGGAAATGGAACACGATGAAGGGTTAAGTCTGTGTTCCTAAATGCTGAATGAGCACCATCCCATAGATCCCACTCTGGGTAGGCCTATGTCTGCCTTCCAAAAGGGGTGTTAACCAACTGATAATTACCCTGATTAATTTCACATATTAAGTAGAAATTTGATGACAGGATGATTTGGCCTTGCAGGTAGTACTTGTAAAGTCTCGTATCACTGAGTGGCAGTGTTGGAATTCTATTCCCATCAAGACCTAAACCCACAAACATTTCACTCAACACTGTGGGGATTTATAGTGTTAGCAGTCTCAATGCAGTTTTCATCTGCTGTGCAGAGAGAAGGGTTTGAAACAGCAGGAGCATATCATCCACGGGCACTGAGGAAGGAAAGCAACAAAGAACATGTGTGCACATACACATATTAAGGGCAAGGGTACTAGAAAGGGAAGGAAAAAATATACTTGACTTCTTAATTATTTTCAGTCAAAAAAGCATATGTGACAGTCGATTTGGCTGTCTAGAGAATTTATATTTCCAGATTCTCAAATTCCTTTAACTTCTAAAAATACTACTATTATATTAAAAGACCAAAGAAACATATTACTGATTTCTTGCGTAGTCATAGAGGTAACTGAGTGGGTGAAAACTTTTAATTATATAGATGAATTTGACAAAAATGGAAGGTCACAGAAGTGAACAATGAACAATGAAAGTTTCCACTTTCACACAATGCCGAGGATCACATGTAACCATCATGAAGGGAAGCTAGCCAGTATATAGATAGCCGGTCTTATAGTATGGGTAAATCTTCTTCCCCCCTCAATGCAATAAAATAGTTAGCAGCACAAGGCGTTCAAGATTACAAAAATCAGTAAATGGAGAACTATTCAAAATCGGGAAAGATGCTGATGCAGGATTCAAATGGTCAGGAACTAAGAAAACGTACGGTAATTCATATACCTCACTTCCTACTTTTCTCTAAAAAACACCACACGTCTCAGAACAGAAATATTGAATTTGAGTCCTCAGTTTGACAGATGTCAGTTTGCAAGATGTCCAGATGGTGAAGTACTTGGCACAAGGTAAAATAAATACATAAAAATTAAAAAAGAAAAAACAAAAATCCTAGGCCGGGAGACTCTGTATTTCCAAACAGACTCAAGAGAATAAAGTAGTGAGGGCTTGTACACATGATAATTGAGAGCCCGGCAGAAAATAGCCCATCAAAAACATGATTAAAAATGACTGTGCCCAACAGGAACACCACCACTGTGGCTCAGAAAAAAGGAAAGGTGATAAAGTGGGTGTGAAGGTCAGGATGGCCCATGCACCGCATCAGTAACACCTCCCAGTGAACCTCAGCCACAGGGATGCTAGGATTTGACTGAGGCAAAGGAATTTCATGGTCTCGAATGCTTGAATATGACTGTGTTTGTTATCTGGACCTAGAAAATTAAGTTCTCTTGGAGGAACTTTAATCACTGATGTGATAACTATTTTCCACTCAAGAAAGCAATTTCATAGACCATATAGAAGCTCATGTAATGCATTTTGAAAGTGCTCTAAGAAAATATGATGGACTTAAAGGGAGTGTACTCAACTCCTCATACAAAGATCATAAGGTAAAATGGAGTTCTGAATGTGGCCTGTCAGCCCAAGAAATAATTCTGATAATTTTATTCATTAAGTGACATATAAAGTATTATATTTGTGATGGACTCAAGACTCCTTTTTTGGTCGGTCCTTTTTGTTGTTGTTGTCATGCATTTAAAAGTGAATGTCTATGTGCTGTGTTTTTGCATATAAATTATTCATCAATAAGCTATTAAATAATAACAAATAAAGTAATAACGTAATAGAGATTTCACCCCCAAAGAAGAGTGAGTCTCTAGTTTTCAGAATATATGTTCTGGAGGGCACCTGGGGGCCTCAAATAGTTCAAGGTCTGCCTTTCGATCAAGCCCCACATAGAACCCCAATTCAGGCTCCCTGCTCAGCAGGGAGTAAGGAGTCTGCTTCTCCCTCTCCCTCTGTCCCCCCACCCACCAGCTCATGCTCTCTCTTTCTCTCAAGTAAATAAAATCTTTTTCTAAAGAAAAAGTATATGCTATAGAAAAAATTAGAGGAGACTCATCTTGTAAGCTCTACCTTCTAAATTTATTTGGCTACCACTTTGAAGTGAAAAAAGAAAAATTCTGTGGACTCATAATAATCTATTGTAGTTATTTGTGCATTTTTAGAAAGCTTTAGTATGTGATGAGGCAGGGGAAAACAACAGTGAATAAGATAGGTAACTTTCCAGCTCTCAGAACTTTCCATCTTGACGAATGTAGAAAATACATATATAATTACCTCATACAGTTTTAAGCCTGGATGAAAAACTATAGAGGCGACAGCAGCAGGAATGGGAGCCGGGCTAAGCTGAGCCAGGGAAGGGTAACAGAAAGGGAGGCTACCACATAGGCATTTATGGATGGCAACAGCGAGCAGGACACTGAATGGGCATATCTCTTGGATAAAGATCATGACATCTAAGGCAGCCAAGGGGCAAGTGAAGAATGTAAAGATTTGAAGCAAGTTTGAGAGTATTCTCTTTGTGGTTTCTTTTGTTTGTTTTTTGTCACGGATAGTGAGAGCTGAAATAGAGCAGAGATGTGATTTTATTAATATGATGCTTCTCCGAAACTGTTCTGTCCTTTTCAAAGATTTGTCAAGTAAGTCCTGTCCTTTGAGCCCTTGAACAGTGTCAAAGTAAGTGGTGCTGTTCCAGTTACACTCTTTTGCTCTTGAGGCTTGTACGGTATCTTACGGTTATGAAGGAAGCCAGCACCAGAATGGAAATTAACATCTTTATCTCTTGGCTCTTAGATCGCTGTGCTCTGTTGCCTTCTTTCCACTTGTCTTCTAGAGAAAGGTAATCAATGGCTCTCTCTTTGTCAGTGAAGTACATAAAATCCATTACAATTTAATGGAGATTTTAAAAACAGAGGAAATACAGTGATGTCTCTCTTAAGGAACTGTTTTATATTCTGTTCTAGTGTGGTTTGAGCATCGTAACTGATGTTACTTTACTGCATTGTAACAGTAAGGGAAAGCAGATTGGTGGCAAGTCCTTGAATTGGGAAAAATCTTCAGTCTGAGCAGAACCTATAATTTGCATTTGATCTTATAATTCTAGGATGAAGTTATAATAGCATGTTGTATACAATTAAGGCTGAGGAATAATTTCATTTTACATGCTAACGATGTTCACATAGGAAAAGATGTCAATGAAAGCCACAATGAGAAAATCAGTGAAAAGTTGGCCTGGAAAAAAAAAAGAAGTATTTTATATCTGAGGTAGAGAATGATTTCAGTTTGAAGAGGATGCTAGAATTTGTATGTGGAAGAGACCAAAGAGAGAAGTAAAAAGTTTATATGTAATAACATAACTTAAAATAGAAAGCTTATTTTCTTATTTTGGCCCCATTAATTTAAATGAACCAACAGTGTAAACTCATCATGCAATACTTTGTTTTCATCTGTACAGTGGGAGGAAAATGACATTCTTACTTCTAGTGAAATTGTGGAGCTCAGGAAGGATTCTCTTAGAGAATTTCTAAACAGAAAATATTATACAAGGGATAAATTTGGAAGAGATGAGAACTTGAATGAAAAACAGAGCAGAGGAGAATTTCCCATCTGGACCAAAATGATAGAAATGGAAAATAAGACTTTCCTGTAACTCTTAGAAACTATCTTCTAGGTTACTGGGGTTTCCATTTAGACCTTTTGGAAACCAAAATTTCACCCTGATGTCTCAGAGTCTAGAAAATAATTTAAGCAATGGATCTTGCCAGATTTCCTCTTGTGTATATTATGTACTTTGTATTTTGTATACTTTAGTGGTGTTGTGTGTTTCCATTTTACCAATTTTTCAGTTTTTGCAGGTTTTAAGGATCAACCTATTGCTCCATTTATATATAGTAATCCTGAATTTACTTTTACTTATTGAATAAAGATTTTTATGGTTTAATCAGTAGACAGTAATTAAAGTATTTATTGAGTACTGGCATAAATTCCGTGTCTGAGAAAAATAAAATGCATCGTTTAAGAAAAACTGATAGTTGCCTCCATTTAAATCATTAGCCCTTCATTTACAAAAGCAAACTAATGAATGCGGCAGCACTAATCACAACATAGATACTTCTGAATATTCCTAAAACAAGGCTTCATATATGACAGTTTTCATGACTTAAAATTTGAGATTCCTTATTGCATGTTCTGAGCAATCTGGCCACACAGAAACTGAAACCTTTATAGTGAATTTGTTCTTATATTTTTGCTTTCTTCTTCTCATTTACTATAGAAAAATTCGACACCACGTTAGGTTTTGCACCATGATTTCATTAAACTGCCCACCTCAGTATGCCCATCTTCATAGTTATCCCTGGGCTTTTTCAATGAGCCTAAGGTAACCATATGTTATTAAAATACCTTTTCTTGGATCATTGCTTATTTTTATAACAACAGTTTAATTCTTTGCTTTAACTGAAATTTTACTTTTTCTTCCAGCATTCTTCACCGGAGAATATTGTTTTCTATCTTTCATAATTCATTAGAAACTGGGATTTCCATGCTAATTGCAGAACATGCTTTTGCTTCCACTAGACAGCAATTGCTTTTTGGAAATCATTACCAAACCTTAACACTAGCTTTTTCACAATTGGTGTCAGCAACCAACAGTCAAAATGCAATCCCTCTTGTTGATGACTTCACCAGCAAGCTCCTGGCTTTTATCACTGACTTCTACCTTGCCAAATATTTTTACAATTTCACCATCAGCAATAATGACCCCTCTGCCACCTGAAATGTCAGTCACTTCTAGATATTTCAAGGCCATTTTTATATCACTCAATTCACCCTTGAAGAGATGGGTCATGCTTTTCATGTTTAGAAATGATCAATATCCATTAGCTCATACTTTGTGTACACCAAAATCATATTTATTCCATCTTTTTCTTTACCTTTTTGCAATTTCCCATCCTATGTTTTTTTCCCTTTCCTCAACTAAGAAGATTTGCCACCATATTCATTGACTAACGATTTGTTTAATTCAGTTAATTATTACTAATTATTGAAGATAGGTACTGTATTAGAGATTAGGATTTGAAGAGTTTATTTTTTTAAGATTTTATTTATTAATTTGACAGAGATCACAAGTAGGCAGAGAGGCAGGCAGAGAGAAAGGGGGAAGTAGGCTCCCTGCCAAGCCGAGAACCTGGACCCTGGGATCATAACTTGAGCCGAAGGCAGAGGCTTAACTCACTGAGCCACCCAGGTGCCCCAGGATTTCAAGAGTTTAAGACAAAACAACAAAGGTTGATAATCATAGTACCTCCCCCTGGAAAATTTAATTCAGTAAGTGCTAGAAAGTACTGCCACAATAGTTGAATACCCAGCATGTTGTAAAACAAAATTCCAACAGTGCCAGCTGAGGTGGCTTAATAGGTAAGATGACAGGCTCTGTCAAGAAGCCCAGAAAAAAACATGTGTGATGATAAAGTAAGATACTCAGAAGTTTTAGTGTGGTAATGGAGAGGTTACAGGGTTTAGAGTCAGGCTGAAAAAGATTCAAAGAAGGATTTCTTGACTGAGGACAAATAGTTTGCACCAAGGCATCCACAAGTAGATGCCTGAATACTGTCCCCTGAAAGACCAGCTAGAAAGTCACATCTCACTGACCACAAGCACAGAATCTGGACTACACCAGGGACAGAACAGCAAAGATGAAAGGGGTGCTCAAAAACAAAAGGCCATCCAAGGCCTTCTTATCCTCTGTGACTATAAGAACATTGAAAGATTTGTTATGTCATGACCTCATCTTGAAGAAAATGAGAACAAGAAACACTGGAAAGGAAGAATTCTCCCCAACACCCCTGTTTTAGGAAGAAATAACAGACATCCATCATTGTGTAAGTTTAAGAAATATCCATCATGATGGTGTGATTGACATAGGTAGTGAAATGATGACCACAAGAGGTTCAGTTAACATCCATCATCTCATATAGATCCAGGAAAAAGCAAAAAAAGAAGAAAAAAGAAAACAAAGTGCTCCTTGTAATGAGAAGTCTCATGGTTTAATCTTTTAAAACTGGTTTAAACTTTCCTATCTATCCTACAGCAGTGTTAGCTGTAGTCATGTTGTAAATTATGTCCCTGATACTTATCTATCCTATAACTGGTAATTTATGCATTTTGATCATCTTCCTCCCATTTCTCCTCCCCCCAAACCTTCATCTCTGGAATTCTCAAGTCTGATCTCCTTATGTATGTTTAGATTACTTGTATATTTAGATACATATATATTTAGATCCCACATATGAGATCATACTGTATTTGTCTTTCCACTGTACAGTATTTCTCTTTCTCTGTCTGGCTTATTTCACTTAGTACAATGCCTTGAAGCTCCATCTATGTGAATGCAAATCATGATTTCCTGATTGTGTGTGTATGACTGAGTCATATTCCATTGTCTATGTGTAGACCACAACTTCCTAATCCATTCATCCATCAATGGACACTTAAGTTGTTTCCAAGTCTTGGCTACTGTAAACAATGCAGCTGTGAACATGGGGGTGCAGCTATCTTTTCAAGTTAGTGTTTTCATTTCCTTTGGATATATTCCCAAGAGTGGAACTGTTGGATCTTAGGGTAGTTCTATTTTTTATTTTTTGGATCCTCCATACTGTTTTCCATAGTGGCTGCACCAGCTTACAGTTCCACCAACAGAGCACTAGGGTCTCTTTTCTTCACATTCATGCTGACATTTCTCATCTAATCTTTCTCATAATGGCCATTCTAACAGGTTGAGGTGATAGATCATTCTAGTTTGAACTTGAGCACCTTTGTGTGTACCCACTGGCCTGAAAGGCAGAATATTTATCTGAAAGTGACTAAATCATTGAAAATAGGTTTTTATACTTGTGAAGACTGAGATCATATGTTGGCAGGTTAAACTACACAACTGATCCATGAACAATGTGAGGGTTAAGGTCACTAACCCCTGTAAAACTGAAAATACAAGTGAAACTTTTGACTCCCTAAACACTTAATTACTAAAAACCTGTGACAAGAAGCCTTATGGATAACTTAAACAGTTTATTAACACATATTTTGTAGGTTATAGCTATTCTATACTGCATTCTTATCATTAAGAAGGTTAAGAAAATCTTAAGAAAATTACAAGGAAGAGAAAAAATACATTTAGAGTACTGTACTCTACTGAAAGAGCTCACACATAAGTAGACCTATGCAGTCCAAATCTGTTGTTCAAAAGTCACCTGAGTTCTTTTTCCTTCTTTTAAAACAGAGCAAAATGGAAAACTGCTAGCAAATTTGGATCTTTTATAGAAAACAAAAATGCTAGCTTTCCTTTACATGCTTAAGGAGTATTATGAGTATATTTTTAAACCTGCGATTACTATTTTCTCTTCAATTTAGATCTCTATAATGTGTCATCAGGAAAATAGGAGTGTAAAACAAACACTTTCTGAGACACAGCAGAACTTATATAATCAAATGTGAGTTGACTTCCTAAGTCATCAGCGACTTGACACTGACTCTCAGTGGATGACAGATCTTCGGAGCAGCAGCTCATTCGGAATTAGCTATAAAGGCATTTCACCAGTCCCATAAGGAAAGCAATTACATGACTCTGTGACCAAAGCTTGAATTCCTCATAATGTCATCTCTTTCAGTGTAACTATCTATCTACTGGTGACTTTTCTGCAGCCACGCATATTTTAGCTTGAAGGGAGAATTAGTGATACTCCATCTGTCAACTAACACTCAGAAAAAATCTAAAGCTCTGTGGAGGTTAGGTTTTGCAATGATGATGCTAAATTTTCTCAGAACCATGGACAGCAGCAACCACACTCGTGCTCTGCTGTGAATTACAGACTTAATTTGTGCCAGGAATAGCACCAGGCCATTTACATGTAACTACTCAATGGATATAAGAGATAGAAATGTGGAACATGGTTCCTGCCAGTGAAACCAGAAATGGACAAAATAAGAGCATTTGGAAGATACGTAAGTTGTCAGTGGACTTCAAAGCTAATTCAGACTGATGTCAGTTTCTGATTTTAGCATTTTTTTTTTTTATTTGCTGCTGGAATATCAGCAGGTACCAGAGTTTGAGTAGTACACTCTAGGTTGATGCCAGAAAGTGTGTGGCTTATGCAAATAAAATACTTTTTTTGTTGGATTATCTTCTGAAAATTGTTTAAGAAATTGTCTTCATTGTCTAAGAAAATTTTCAGTGTTCCAGAAGGAAATGCTATGGCTCTGTACCTTGACAACTGCCTTCCAGCTTAAAGATGGAAAAACATCAAATGTTTTATAATGAGTTTTCTTTTAAAAAAAAATAAAAACATCACAACAGCTAGCATGTATATGCTAGAGAACCAGGCAAGAAAAGGAGACTGTAAATATGACAAAAGAAAACCATTTGGGTTTTGAAAAGAATATAGGAAGATATGATTTAGGGAACCATTCTGTGTTATATTTATTGATATTTCAATTACATATGACATTTGTCACTGCCTTTGACACTCTAAGAACGAGTGTCAACAAATTTTTGAAATGACAAAATGCAAATTATATTAGTGATTGGTGTAGCAAAAAAAAAACTGGCTTGAAGAATTATCAAAATAATCTTAAAAATGCTTTAAAAAAGGGGGGGTCAGCAGGACTTTTAATAATAAAAAATTCCCCAATCCATTCCCCTTTAACTCTTTATCTAAAAACTGAGTTCTTGGGGTTCCTAGGTGGCTCAGTTGGTTAAAGCCTCTGCCTCCAACTCAGGTCATGATCCCAGGGTCCTGGGATCAAGGCCTGCATTGGGCTCTCTGCTCAGCAGGGAGCCTGCTTCCCCCCCTTCTCTGTCTGCCTGCCTCTCTGCCTACTTGTCATCTCTGTCAAATAAATAAATAAAAATCTTTAAAAAAAAAAACTGTGTTCTTATATTACTAATTTTGGTTCAGTGATTTTTCTCTACTATGGTAAAAGGTTATTTCTCAAATATCCTTAACTCTCTCATTTTCCAAATTTAATTGTTACCCTTTTTAAACAGGACACAATGTTTTACTCTGATAAAATAATGTTTTGTTCTTTGCCCTGTAACATGGAGTGCCCTGTAACTTTTATTTATTGTAGAGCTCTTTCTCCCAGTGATTCTCCCCCAAATTCCCAGCTTACACTGCCTGTTTTGTTTTTTTAAGATTTTATTTATTTATTTGACAGACAGAGATTACAAGTAGGCAAAGAGGTAGGCAGAGAAAGAGGAGGACACAGACTCCCTGCTGAGCAGAGAGCCTGATGCAGGGCTCGATCCCAGGACCCTGGGATCATAACCTGAGCTGAAGGCAGAGGCTTAAACCACTGAGCCACCCAGGCGCCCCTACAGTGCCTGTCTTAAATTGTTCTAAAAATGCAAAAAAAAAAAAAAAAAAAAAAAGATGAATCTCTTGCATATTCCTTTTTATTCACCAAACACCTCCCTTTCTCCTGGAAACTGCAGCCCTGCCTCTGTAGTCTGGACTGACTGCCATCTCTAAATCTGCTACTCCAGGGGACTGGAACTCTGATGTCATTTCCTTTTTCACCTTTTATTTATGGTTTATTTCCTTCTAATGCTAAAACATCTAAGTAACGTTCTAGGACCAGATATGTGGAAAGAAGTTTTCTGATGTCTGAAATTGCTTTTTATTTTAACTCAAAGTTAATTGAAAATACCGAGTAGTGAACAGCTGGTTTAAAATCATCTCTCAAAATTAAAAACAAAATGGAACAAAAAACAGTCACTCCTTTGTCATCTGTTACCCAGTGTTGCTGATGAGAATACCGACGCTAATCAAACGACCCCTGCTTCACAGGTAACTATTTCCTCAGCCTCTTCTGCCTCCTCACTCTCCTTCCTCCAGACAAATAAAAAGAGGGGGGAAAAAACCAACTTGTAAATTTATTTAGTTTTTCTGCAATTCCACAACTCTTCATCACAGTACCGTGATTTCTGTTTTCATGGGTTTGGGATGCTTTTTCGATATGAAGACAGTTTTTCATTTTGCCCTTGTGAGAAGCTCTGTCAGACTGCTGTCGGACAGCCTCAACAGATATTCTCTGTGTCACCTGCCTCTTGAGTACTCTGTGTCATCCGTTTCTCTTTTCTTAGGGTATTATCCATTGCCCTTTTTACTAATTGCTATTCAGCAAAGACACTTTCATTTCTTCTCCCCTTCCAATACTTTTCCGTCTCTCACTTCTGGTGAACAGCATCACACTCCATTACGTGCTTTTTCTGAAGATATAATCATTCAAGAAAGACTTTGCTTATCCGTCTTGTTCTCCTGCTCTCCCTCTGCCAGGCTTCAGGCTTTCCTCGAATCTTTGTCTTGACTATCTGTTCAAAAAAAATTTTTTTTTAAAGATTTTATTTATTTATTTATTTGACAGGCAGAGAGGCAGGCAGGGAGAGAGAGGGAAGCAGGCTCCCCGCCGAGCAGAGTACCCGACGCGGGGCTCGCTCCCAGGACCCCGAGATCACGACCTGAGCCGAAGGCAGCGGCTTAACCCACTGAGCCACTCAGGCGCCCTGTTCATATTTTTTAATTTGAGAGAGAGAATGAGAGAGAGAGAGAGAGAACATGAGAGGAGAGAGGTCAGTAGGAGAAGCAGACTCCCCGCCGAGCAGGGAGCCCGATGTGGGACTTGATCCCAGGACTCCAGGATCATGACCTGAGCAGAAGGCAGTGGCTTAACCAGCCGAGCTACCCAGGCACCCTATCTGTTCATGTTTAACAAGGAGACCAGGTGAGCACAATCCAGGAGCACTGTGTACTGTGTTGGGGTGGACTAATGAAGATTCAGTGCTTCCCTGTATGACTGGAAGACAGGGCAGGCTTTTTAGAGTGGGGCTGTCTAAGTGCTGGTAGGTGAAGAACTTTCTACCCCAGAGCCATTCACTGCTCTCTGTTTACCTGGGTCGCTACAGTTTTCTATGTGGAAGACATTTTGTCAGTACTGGAGGGGAGAAGTCTATTGTTTGAAACACTGTTTCACTCATATTTAGGTTTCCTTTCATGTCTCACATCTGCTCCAAGTTATTACCAGCTTCTCAAAATACTGATCTCCAAGGTTATCCATGGGAAATTGTCTTACTTTTAGCTCATACTTTTGTATCAGGCTAACTCTTGTCTTTCTCCCAGTTACTGGTTAACCCTTACTGATCTGGTCTCTGGGACTTACAACTGTGTTGAAATGTTTTGTCTACTACTGGCACCCTTTTTTTTCCTTTTTTTTTTTTTGTTATGAAATTGTATACTTTTACTTCATTTATTTTCAATTTAATGTATCCTCAGAAAAAGGAAAAAGATATGTATAACCAATTTTTCTTTTTGATAAATGTTACTGTTTGGAAAATTAATGCACAACTTGGCAGAGAAAGAATGTATAGCTTCTGACTTTTCAGATCTAATATTATGGTGGTTCAAATGATTCTTCTTTATCTAAATATACTTGGAGTTCTTAGAGAAATGTCAAACCACACAATTACCTAAATGTGACTGGCACAGGCATGCAATGGGTTATTTCAAAAATTAAGGTATGATTGTGTGAAAGTGTGTGCGTGTGTGTGTGTGTGTGTGTGTGTATGTTTTCAAGCCTGGAGTATCTAGTACTTTAGGTTCTTCTGATAATTTTATTCAACATATTATTCAGAGTCTTAGCCACAGGAGTTAGGCACAAGAAATAACAAGTATCCAAGTTGGGAAAGAATAAATAAAACTATCACTATTTGCAGAACCTATGATTTGATATTTAGAAAACACTAAAGACTTTACCAAAAAAGTGAGAATTATAAACAAATTCAGGAAAATTGCAGAGTACAAAATCTATACACAAAAATCTGTTCCATTTCTCTCTTAAATATTTACAAAGGAATTAAGAAAATAATTCCATTTACAATTGCATCAAAGGAATAAGATATCTAGGAATAAATTTAACCAAGGAAGTGAAAGATCTGTCTCCTAAAATGTGTGTAAAGTTGATAAAGAAATGAGAAATAAATTGAAAGACACTCTGTGCTCATAGATTGAAATAATCAAGATTTTTTAAATGTCTATATTACCTTACGCCACCTATAGATTAGATGAAATCCCTATCAAGTACCAAGCAGCATTTTTAAACTGAAATAGAACAATGTTAAAATTGGTCTGGAACAACAACAAAAAATCCTAAATAGCCAAAGCAATCTTCAGAAGGAATGAAGCTGGAGGCATCCTGCTCCTGATTTCCAACTATATTACCAAGCCACAGTAATCAAAACAGTAGGTGTTAGCAAGAAAACCAACACATAGATCAGTGGAACAAAATAAAGAGAAATAAAGTCATGAACATATGAGAACTTATGGTAAAGAAGACCAGAATATAAAATGGAGAAAAGATAGTCTCTTCAATACATGACATGTGGAAAACTAGACAGCAATATGCAAAAAAAGAAAAAAAAATCAACACCACAATGACATATTAACCCATACTATCAGAATGGTTTTTATCAAAAAGACAAGAAATAAGGGGGCATCTGGGTGGCTCAGTTAATTAAGCATCTGACTCTTGATATCAGCTCAGTCATAATCTCAGGCTTGTGAGCTCAAGCACCATTTCAGGCTCGGTGTGGGGCATGGATCCCTCTTTAGCTTCTCTTTTTTCCTTTTCACCCTCTGCACTCGCCCCACCCCTGCAAAAAAGGCAAGAAATAACAAGTGTTTGCATAAAGAAAAGGAAACTTCTGTGCAATGTTACTAGAAATATAAATTGGTACAACCAATATGGAAAACATTACAAAGGTTCCGATTCCGCAATTTCACTTCTGGGTGTTTATCTGAAGTAAAAAACACTAATTTCAAAAAGATATATGCACCCCTATGTTTATTGCAGCATTATTTATAATAGCTAAGATATGAAAAAAACCTGAGTATCCATCATACATACATCTATATAATATGTAGTACATATACATTATATATATAATGGAATACTGTGTTTTATAAATATAGGGAAAGATCCTTATATATATAAAATATTCCTATATATATCCCTATATATATTATATATATATATATCCTTATATATATAAAATATATATATGGGATATTAGGAATACACATACTATAGATCTATGGATACATCTGGAGGTATACTACTCAGCCAAAAAAGAATGAAATCTTACAATTTGCAACAACATGGATGAAGCTTCAAGGTATTATGACATGTGAAATAAGTCAGAAAGAGAAAGAGAAATCCATATATTACTTTTATGTGGAACCTAAAAAAACAAAACATGAACAAAAATCAAACAAAATTCATGGGTGTCAAGAACCAGAAGGGTGGTTGCCAGAGGTGGGGTGTTAAGTGAAATGAATGGAGTCAAGAAGTTTCAATTCTAGTTATAATATAAGTAGGTTCTGAGGATGTAATTTTAGAGGATGGTGACTAGCATCAATAACATTGTATTTCATTGCATATTTGAAAGTTACTAAAGGTAAATCTTAAGTGTTGTAATCATAAACAAATGTTCTGTATCATTGTATGAAGACTGATAGTAACTACTTATTGTGGTAAACACTTTGCAGCATATATACATACTGAATCATTATGTTGTATAGCTGAGACTAAAATACTGTTATATGTTAATTATACCTCAATAAAAATATTCATAAATGATGGTGAAATTAAAGAAAACTTAGTTTTCTGTAGTGAAACACTGCTTGGGATAAGCAAAAGTAGAAATCAACTTACTATTTCTGTCCTTATATCTAGAAACAAAATGCCTGTGTGGAGGGACTGTATTGATATCAGTATTTCTGCTGTACTGTCCAGAGTTTGTGGCACAAGATGTTTCAACTGTTAAAAATAAGGTGGGGTGGTGGTGAGGGGTAGAGAGGGGGGACCCTTGCATAACAATACAGAACTATCTTCATAGATGTTGGTGTCAATGATTCTTGATGATAAAATGAAAAACAATTCTAGATAATGCCATAAAGTTGCTGTTTCTCAAGAACCAGCTCACTTGAGCACATTTGACAATGAGGCGAAACGTGGACAAAGAGAATATAAATCCTCCGCTAAGAAATCAAAAGTTGTAACAGAGGAAGACTTTGTGGCAGGATGCTTTAACCCAAAGAGGCATTGCAGAATACTTTCAAGAAAATGGGACAGATTTTGCTTAGTGCTTTGAAGATAGAGTCAGTTCAAAAACTGTAAATAGAAAGAGTTCAGAGTCCCCAGAATAAGAAAAAGCAGGCTTTTTTTTTTTTTTAAAGATTGTATCTATTTATTTGACAGAGATCACAAGCAGGCAGAATAGCAGGCAGAGAGGGAGAGAAAAAAGCAGGCTCCCTGCTGAGCAGAGAGCCGAAGGCGGGGCTTGATTTCAGGACCCTGAGATCATGACCTGAGCCAAAGGCAGAGGCTTTAACCCACTGAACAGGTACCCCAGGAGATGTAGCTTCTGTGACAAAAAGTCATTTTAGTCTCCCAGCTATTTTCTGCAATTCAAGTGCATGTGTTGCAGAACTCCTAGAAAGTGTCAGAATTCAAAAAAAAAAAAAAAAAAGAAAAGAAAAGAAAAAATCTTGGTAGTTATGGACTTTAAAGGGAAAAAGGGACTGCAAAAAATGAACAGCCTATCAGACAAGGAAAAAGAGCCTAGCCATATCAGAGACACTAAAGGAGTAGAAAAGCCCCAGTGCTGGGCCAGAAGTAAGTGAGGCCCTGCATTCCCTGAGATAAGGAGTCCCGAACCCCATCTAGTTTATTATTTATTTTTATTTTGCTTATGTTTTTAGTGTCAACCTGTCATTTAAATTCCAGTTCATGAACATACAGGGTAATATATAATTTCAGGTGTAAAATTAGTTATTCATCATTTATATACGACGCCCAGTGCTCATCACAGCCAGTGCCCCATCTAGTTTGTATGGTCTCTTGGAACATGCCCACAGCCCGCTTCCCTTCTTCCTACCTCTGCATCATTATAATGTTAAAGTCTCCACTCAAGAAGCACTACAAACCTCACAAACAAACACACAACACATATTTAGGCCTGTTTCTTAAGTACTCACACATGACATCACACCCACCTGGACATGCGATGACAACACTCCCCTTTGTGAACATTCATCTTAACCTTAAATAAAAGAAACCCACTCCCCCCAACTGGGGAGTCACAGCTTTATAACTTCTTACCCAACATCTTCTTTGCTGCAAAAACATCCTTTGTATGACAACTCTGCCTGGTATAGTAACTCTCTGTAACTCACCAAGAAGTGAACTCAACGAAAGTTCTGTTACAATATTAGGCTTAGGAGACAATTTTTAATACAGAATCCAATCAAACAAGTCTCTGCAAGGCCTTGGAGAAAATGTTTTGGTTTCAGATGGCAAAATCCTGATTTAAATGGAAATTAAATCTTATGGAAAATCACGTTGACCAAAAGCCACTCAAAAATTGTTTAAAAAAAAAAAAGGGCGCCTGGGTGGCTCAGTGGATTAAGCTGCTGCCTTCAGCTCAGGTCATGATCTTAGGGTCCTGGGATCGGGTTCCTTATCGGGCTCTCTGCTCAGTGGGGAGCCTGCTTCCCTCTCTCTCTTTCTGCCTGCCTCTCTGCCTACTTGTGATCTCTGTCAAATAAATAAATAAAATCTTAAAAAAAAATTGTTCTTTTTGGGGCACCTGGGTGGTTAAGCCTCTGCCTTCGGTACTCAAGTCTCAAGTCTTATTGAAGGATGGGAAGCACTACAGGACAGAATGAATATTTAGCTTCCTTTCTGGACTGAGCAAGTGTAACGCTTTCTCTGAAACTTTGGCTCAGCCAGAGTAGTGAGTTTGAGAGAAGAAAATGTCAGTGAGCTGTGGTGTGTAGTCTGCTGACACTCCAGTTGAGATGACTGCTCTGTCCTAAAGCAGCAGCATATTTCTGTCACAGTTTCTGTTAGGACTATCTTGCCATTCATAAGAAAGCAGTGAATAGTTTGATATGTTTTCCATTCTTTTATGTATGAGCAAGCTGCTGTGTTTAACAAGCATCCTGAGCAAGAGTAGAATTTGTTTCATTTCAGTTGAAAATAAATCCCTTTGATTTTACTCAATTTTGTCTGAGAATTAAGTATTTTGTGCAGCAAAAACTAGGCACAGGTCTCACATTAAAGAAATTTCAATTCTTTACTTGTAGCATAAAAATACTTTTTATACATACACAAGCTTGTAAAAGGAGTTCAAGGAAATAAAGCCTTTATATGGCAATTCTGTAATTCCTATGCCTAACAATTCACTTCTGCGATGCCACTCTGTGAGGAACGTTTTTTCAAAGTCATATAAATTTGTGTCTTAGACTAATTTGTTTTCCTATTGTAAGGGCCTATTTAGCCAGAGCAATTCCATCTGGTTAAACAATGGCCTTGTTGTTTAAACAGTGAAACTTAAACTGTGACTGCCAACCTCCCTTCCCCCAGGGGACTTACTTAAAACAAGTCCCGGAAAATAGTCCCAGGTAACAAAGCCCAAATACAAGGGTGGGTCAGGCCAGGTGGAGGTATTCAATCAGTGGGGGTGCATATTGTCTCCCTAGCTATCAAGGAGTATGAGCCCCACCCCTTGGGTGCCTTTTGGGCACCAATTCTGACCAAGGTGCTAGGCTAGTTCCAATATCTACTATAGGGTAAATTGTAATTCAGTTGGTCACTTATGTGTGACCTAGCAGGACTGTGCAGCTTTCTCTGTGTTACAATCTCATTGGCCACCTGTGTGGCCAGGCCCAACCCCATGGCCTTTACCCTTAAAAGCTAGTCTGCAAGGCAGAGAGAGGTCGCCTCTTTGCAAGAGATGGCCCTGGCCAGTCAGTTTGAGTCTCAATGCTTGGCACGAAATAAAGCTTTGCTTGACCTTCGCTTTCTATTAGTTTTGCTACTTTAGCCATGGACCCAACACTTATTGTTTTGGATTATGGCTGATTTAAAATTTGCTATTGAACAATGTCAATAATATTAATTAAATCAACTTTGATTTCACTTCAGTAATTTAACAAAAACTAAAATTTACCTTAATGACTTTAAAAAATTTATACAAAGAAACAAAATTAAGTAAAGTCAGTTCTTCCTAAGAGCCCTTTTTGTTCTTCCCAAGAAGTTCTTCCCAAAAAGTTTGCCTTTAGTTTGAAGAATGGGGACCCTTGAAACTGATGCTAAATAAATCATGTATTTATCTACTTTATTAGCAACTTGTATAAAAGAGATTTGTGACAAGAATTTAAGATCTAATTAAATGCTTTTTTTGGCATGGAAAAACTATAACTTCCATGACCTGCCTCTGTGACATAACATGGATATAGTTTTGGGGGACGGTAAACTACACAGAGTAAGCTAATAAATTGGCTGAAATAAGCACATCCTCAGGAAAATGTCCTTCTCTCCTTAAAATAGCAGTAAAGTCAGTGACCTCATTAAATTACTACAAGTTGTGAATATAATAACTTCCTGTATGGCTAAACCTAAAAATTACTCCAAAAATTTCCTGAATGAAATGATTAAAAAATATTGCTCTCTATTATAAATTATATAGAAATATTACATATATACAAATATATAAACAAAGAGAAATAAGCAAAGAAAGAAAGAAAGAGGGAATCTTTTTTTAGTATAATGACTCACCATTGTTCAAATACTCTAGTGTGCACCTTCTAAAAATCAGGACATTCTTCTACATTACCATCATACTACCCTCCCATTTAGGAAATCAGCATTCCTAAGATGCTATGTTCCAGTTCAGAGACATCACTATAATTTGCCACCATCACATGAATGTTCCTTCCCCACTTCCTGTCCAGCTACTTGCCCAGGAAACAGCTGCTAGTGATTTTCATGCCTCATAAATCTTCAGTCTGAAAGAGTTGCTTAATCTGGCCTTTTATATCCTTAACAGTCTTGAACTCTTGCAAGTTTTCACATTATAAAATGATCCCTTATCTGGTTCTGGATGATGTTTCCTCATAACCAGACTCCAATTTCTCCGTGGTAAAATCATCATTGTGAAGAGAGCTATTACAGTATTATACCAGCATGCTGTTCCTTAACAAAGCTTCAGCCACCAGCATTGTTTTCCCAGTTCTTAATGCCTAGCACTACTTCCTTATTCTTTATTATTTATTTTATTAAAGAAGAGTTTTCTTTTTTCCCTTATATGTTTGTATCAGTATGGACTCATGAGTTCCTGTTTTATGAAAGGGGATATAATCTGATAGTTTTAATTATTTTGATGTCCAATTGCCCTAGATAATACTGAGTAACAGAACCAATAAGCAGGCTTTTATATATTTCGACATGTATTTATCATTCTTTGAGCACGTCTTCACTTTCTGGTATAAGTTATTCCTGGACAAGAAGTCTTATTAGTGCCAGCGGTATTTAGGAGCCAAAAATAATGGTAAGAGACTATCAGTAAGCCCATACTCATCTGTGAATACATGCGCACACACACACACCAGATTCTCATTATTTATAGCACAAAAATAGACTTCATTCTATGAAGTCATTGCAAGTTCCAAATTAGGAAACATTGAATGATTGTCCCTGTAGATATAGGGTTAATTTCTTAGCAGCCTCTGGTCACATTTCCACCAAATGATCAATACATGACAACATTCTTTGCATGCTTCTGGTTGGAAACCTGTTTTTTAATATATATTATTAATTCATTAACATATAACTCATGGTAACAGTATAAGTCAAACCTGAGCAAAGTTTATCTAAAACATGTATTCTTCTTTTTTTTTAAGAATTTATTTATTTATTTGACAGAGAGAGACCACAAGTAGGCAGAGAGGCAGGCAGAGAGAGGAGGAAGCAGGCTCCCTGCTGAGCAGAGACCCCCCCCCCATATAAGACTCGATCCCAGAACCCTGGGATCATGACCCAAGCCGAAGGCAGAGGCTTAACCCACTAAGCCACCCAGGCACCCCCATGTATTCTTTTTCCATAAGGTACATGATAGTTACTTTGGACTAGGAATACTAGATGGAAGACATGTGGGTGGCTCATTCAGTTGTGACCAACTCTTGATTTTGGCTCAAGTCATGATCTCAGGGCTGTGAGATCAGGCCCTGCTTCAGGCTTTATGTTGGGCATGCAGCCTGCTTAAGATTCTCTCTCCCTCTCTTTCTGCCCCCTTTCTCTCCCTCTCTTAAGTAAAAATAAATTAGTAAATTAATTAAAACTTTTTTTAAAAAAGAACACTAGACAGACCTTCAGCACTATGCTTCAGGAGCCATTTTAAGCAACAAAATCTGCCTCCCCTCCCAAGTACAGAAACGTGAAAACCATGGCACTAAGCAGACTGAAAAAACAAAATTTGCTCACACTGTGGGCATTTAAACAAAAAGCAGAGCATTGCTTTGTTTGTCCTCAGTTGGCAACATGCAAGTTAGACAACTGATTTTTTTCTATGACTCTATTCATGTCTGCAATTCACTATGAAAAGACTAGTTGGTTTGAGGGTTACAAATAAATTCTTGTAAGCCAAGGAATCCTGAAACATGTAATCCATGAATAATTGGGATTGAGTTGTATATTTAAAAAGATGATAAAAGTTCATACCTGTATTTTCCATTCCAACTCCAAATCTCAAGGTTCAAACTGGGCTTTGCCCCTGCCATGTTTGTGAATCCTTTGTTAGTGCATTACCTCAGTGTAAATCCAACTATTCCCAATGTATTGACTAATTTGCCCAATCAAAAAACTTGGTGCAATGTAATCAAACTTCCAGTCACTCTGACCACCTTCTCTACCTAACCTGTCACTACCCTGTTCCCTAGGATAGTAGGCACCGTAGGGGAGAGCCAGTGATGTTGAGCAATGATGAATGGGCCTTTAGAAGAATAGATGGGAGAAAAGATAGTTTGTGCCAAACTGGTGTCAACTTCTCTTTTTCTTTCTGTGACAATAGTCAACCTTCCCTGAGTGATGAAACACCCAGGGAGGGGATTTATCATGATTGAGATCCTTGGAGGATCTCTCATAGTCAGATGAGGGGAATTCAGAAAGAGACTTTAACTCAAAATAATCTGTATACCAAAGGGACATGTGCTGGGATGCCATGTCCTGAACTCCTTCACCATAAACATAGTTAATTTAGGTTAATGTTCCAAGAGAAGATCTCAGAAAAGTCCACTTACAGGCAATGAAAAGCAAGCACAAGTAAACTAATACTAAAGAAGAATCTATAATTGAAAGAAGAAACCACATTGTCAAAGTAACAAATTTATGAGTCCTTTTCAGTGATAGTCTTAAATCTATGTGCTTCTTGGGAAGGCAGAAAGCTGCAGCCTTCTTGGCTTGGTCAGAGCACAGAGTTTGCAGCAGAGTACAAGTCTAGAGTTAAATGAAGAACATGGGGATAAGGAAATCAGGTGAGGTAAATGCCCAAATCTGCATGTAAAATTTATCCAATTCCTTTGCTGACACTAAATCATACAACCACCGGGAATGGCCAGGGGCTGGTGGGGCGGGGGGTGGTAGGGGAAGGTGATGGGGTTTGACAAAGAAAAAGCAGCTTCTAGAAACTAAAAAAATCTCAGCAGAGATTTCAGTTACCATTATACTCAGGGAAATCCAGTCTGGAGCTTGATTCCATTCAAATTAACCATATGCTAGAAGAAAATCACTCTTCCGAGATATCCCAGACCCTGAACTTCTAAATACATTGTTCAAAACGTGCAATATACACTGCACAATCTCTTGTTCAAAATCTGAAATTAAGGGGCACCTGGGTGGCTCAGCAGGTTAAAGTCTCTGCCTTCGCCTCAGGTTGTGATCCCAGGGTCCTGTGATCAAGCCCTGCATCAGGCTCTCTGCTTAGCGGGGGGCCTGCTTCCCCTTCTCTCTCTCTGCCTGCCTCTCTGCCTACTTGTGATCTCTCTCTCTGTGTCAAATAAATACATAAAATCTTTTTAAAAAAAATTCTGAAATTAAGGGGCACCTGGGTGGCACGGGCAGTTGTATTTGACTCTTAGTTTCAGCTTAGGTCGTGATCTCAGGGTCATGAGATGGAGCCCTGTACCAGGTTCTGGGCTCAGTGCAGAGTCTACCTGAGATTCTCTCTCCCTTTCCCTTAGACCCGCCTGCTTGTGCATTCTTTCTCTAAAATAAATAAATCTTTAAAATTCTTCACATTAAAAATAAGCAAATGACTATATCAACAAACAGGAATATGACTCATACTCAAGAATAAAAATCAAAACTTGAAGTAATCAAGATGTATCTACTAGAAAAGGAATTTAAATAAACTACTATAAAAACATTAAAATATGTAACGAGGGGCACCTGGGTGGCTCAGTGGGTTGGGCCTCTGCCTTCAGCTAAGGTCATGGTCTCAGGATTCTGGGATCGAGCCCCAAGTTGGGCTCTTTGCTCAGTGGGGAGCCTGCTTCCTCCTCTTTCTCTCTGCCTGCCTCTCTGCCTACTTGTGATCTCTGTCTGTCAAATAAATAAATAAAATCTTTTAAAAAATGTAACAAAATGCATACATATGATCTCAAAAAATAAAAACTGAAAACAAATAGGACTTCTCAACTTGAGAATTTTAACATATTTTCAAAAATAAGATGGGCTTAACAACAGACTAGAAAAAAACATGCATGAAATCAAAGACAGATTGTTAGAAACTATCCTTCCTAAAGATAGCAATTAAAAGAAAAGGACTACTAACAAGGAAGAAGTAGAATTTGAAATTAAAACCATAGTAACACTTGCAATAACATACCCCAAGTGAAACACATACAAATCTAAAAAAACAAGTACAAGAACTACATGAGGAAAAATGAAAAACTCATGAATGGACTCAAAGAACTAAGGAAATCTGGAGATGTTCCATTTTCATATTTGAGAAGGCCCAACACTGTCAAGATGTCAGTTCTTCCCAACTTGATATAAAGACTCAACACAACCCTCATTCCAGCAAGTTTTTAATGGTTATTGACAAACTGATTCTTAAATTCATATGAAGAGATAAAAGACCCAGAAGAGCTGACACAATAGAGAAGGGGAAGAACAAGACTGGAAGACTGATGCTACCCAGCTTGAGACTTAATGTAAAGCTACAGTAACCAAGACAATATGGTGTTTGTAAAACAACAAATACATCAACAGAACAGAAGAGAGAACCCAGAAATAGATTCACACAAATATATGCAATTGACTTTTGATAAAGAAGACAATGAAGTGAGATAAGTCTCTTTAACACAAATAGTGTTGAAACTGGACATCCACATGCAAAAAAATGAATCTAGACCCAGATCTTACACCTTTCAGAAAAATCACCTCAAAATGGATCATAGATCAAAACATATAACACTAAAGTATAAAACTCAGAGAAAAAAAAAAAAGAAAAAATCTAGATGATCTTGAGTTTGGTGATACATTTTTGTTACAACCTGAAATGGTGATCCATGAAAAAAATTAATATGTTGGAATTCACTAAAATTAAAAATGTATTCTCTGTGAAAGTCATGCAGGGGTGCCTGGGTAGCTAAGTCATTAAGCATCTCCCTTTGACTCAGGTCATGATCCCAGGGTCATGGGATTGAGCCCCCTCCCTGCTCGGAGGGAAGGGCTGTTTCTCTTTCTGCCTCCCACTCCCACTCCACAAGCTTGTGTTCCCACTTTCATTATCTCTCTCTGTGTCAAATAATTAAAATAAAATCTTAAAAAAAGACACTGTAATGCAAATGAAAAGGCAGAGACTGGTAGAAAATATGTGCAAACACATATGGTGAAAGAATGGTATCTAATATACATGAAGAATTCCTAAAATTCAATATTAAGAAAATAAATAACCTAATTAAAACTTGGATAAAATATTAATAGATCACTCATGAAAGAAGACACACAGATAGCAAGTAGGCACTTGAAAAGATGTTCAGCATCTTAAGTTATCAGGGAATTGCTAATTAAAACAATGAGATGGGTGTCTGGGTGGCTCAGTTTGTTAAAAGCAGATAAAAGTAATTGTTTACTATTTATTTGAGAGGGAGAATGTGTTTGAGAGAGAGAGCAGAGACATGGGAGGGTTAGAAGGAGATGCAGACTCCCCACTGAGCAGGGAACCTATTGTGGGACTCAATCCCGGGACTCCTGGATCATGACCTGGGCTAAAGACAGTTGCTTAACCAATGGAGCCACCCAGGCACCAAATTCTTTACTATTTTAAAATGAAAACCTCTGACTCTTGATTTTGAATCAGGTCAGGGTCTCAGGATTGTGAGATCAAGCCCCAGGTCAGACTCTGTGCTCCACAGGGAGCCTACTTAAGATTCTCTCTCTCCCTCCACCCCTACCCCACCCAATATGTGCAGATGAAGGCTCTCTCAAAACAAAGGAAGGAAACAATGAGATCCCACTGCATGGGTTTTTAGAGCAGCAAACATCCAAGATGCTGACAGTACCAAATGCTGATGGGGATAGAGATCAATAGGAACTCAGATTGTTGATGGAATGCAGAATAGTACAGCCGCTTTGAGAGACAGTGTGACAGTTTCTTACAAAACTCAGCTTACAGCCCAACATGTGCATGGCATTTACCTAAATAAGTTGTTGAAAACTAGCACACAGAACAAATTTGGAAGACAGAAATCCACACAAAATCTTGCATAGGAATGTTTATAGCAGCTTCATTGATAATTGCCAAAACTCGGGAGCAACCAAGATGTCCTTCAGCAGGTAAATAAACAAGCTGTGACACATCCAGGTAATGGAACATTGTTCAAGACTAAACAGAAATGCACAACAAACCAGGATATGACATGGGACAAACTTAAATACATATTGCTAAGTAAAAAAAAAAAAAAAAAAAAGTCGAACTGAGAAGTTTATGTACTGTATGACATTCTGGAAAAGATAAATCAACAGAAGTAGTAAAAAAAAGCTCAACATTGGCTGGGGGTTGAAAGGAGGGACAGAGGGAAGAAAATAGGCAGAAAATGGCATTTTTAGGGCAAAGTATCATGTACACTGCTATAACAGTGGATACATGTAGTTCTGCATTTGTCAAAAGCAATAGCATTGACAATAGGGAGAGTTAATATTAAGAACTTTAATAATAATATAACAGTATTTGTCACGCTCTCCCTGCCCGCAGAGATGACAACACACACACAGGTCGATGCACAAGCTCTTGTTTATTCCCTGGTCGATCTTTCTCCTTCCTTTCTTTCTCCTTCTCCTTCTTCTTCAGGGAAGTTCCCTTGCCTTATATAGGGCATAACAGCCAATCACAGGGCTGCTCACGTGGAGGTATCTGGGGCTCGCAGGCAGTGGCGGCACATGGTGCTCATGTGACAAACACGAAGTCATGTGTGGCCAGGGCGGATATTTTTTAGGCTGTCCGTACTGCTCTGGGGCCATCTTAGGGGCGCGACCGGCGCCATCTTGGGGGCGTGACCCCGACAGCTCCCCCTTCTTTATTTGTATGGATAAGGGACCATGCCTGTCTTAGGTTGGGACAATCAACTTGCGCCCTTATCCATCATCAAATACTGCAGAGCATGCTGCAACTTCTGTCTTAGGTTGGTACGCCGTTATCATCCTCATTACCCGTCATTGACTACTGGTCCAGCATGCTAAGCCATACTTGGGGTGAGCTACCATGCTCTATGGCTACCAAGGCTTGATGTACAGCCTGCCGGTCTCTGGCTAATGTGCATTTGAGGGCCCTTATCCAATGCAGTGCCAGGAGGAGGACGAGGAGCACAATACAGCCGAGTGCAATAGTCCCAAACCAGGATTTCCCAAAAGCCACCACTGCCTGCATAGTTTGTAGGAATTGGGAAGCCGTGAGAGGGTTGACTCTCGTGGCATTGATCTGCAGAATCTCCACCCGGAGGGAGGCTGTCAGATTGTGGAATTTGGCTGACCAGGTGCCGTTGAGCATCTGAGATAATTCTCGGGAGAGGTTCGCTGCTCGGGAGAGATTAGAATACAAGTTAGATGTGATGCATATGCCCGATAAGGGCTGGATACAACTGGTGGAGAGAATTTGGATGTACTCGTCATGTCAGGCATTCTGGAACCCAAACCGGAGTCGGCTGGTCCTGAGCGAAAACACAAAGGGAACCATGGACCCATCGTAGGACCGGGTCCGGACCCTTTCATAGTCCTGTCAAAGGGTGGCTCAGTTGGTTGGACGACTGCCTTCGGCTCAGGTCATGATCCCGGAGTCCCGGGATCGAGTCCCGCATCGGGCTCCCAGCTCCATGGGGAGTCTGCTTCTCTCTCTGACCTTCTCCTCGCTCATGTTCTCTCTCACTGTCTCTCTCTCAAATAAATAAATAAAATCTTTAAAAAAAAAATGTCTTTCCATTTTACCCAATCATTGAGATTGACCTCCTGACACGAGTGGCGATCTGCTGCCAATCATCCTATTGCGTCCATGACCAAAAAATTAAAGTAAAGAGAGCGGTATTGAGTTTGTCCTTAGGGGACTTGTAGGTGGTCCCTATTCCCCCTTTTTGTTTTATTAATTGATTTTTCAGGGTCAAGTGTGCGTGTTCGACAATTCCTTGCCCTTGAGGGTTGTAGGGTATGCCTGTGACTAGATGTATGTGAAATGTATCAGCAAAATTTTTAAAGCTGTGTGATGTGTAAGCAGGCCCGTTGTCAGTTTTGATTTGTTTTGGGATGCCCCAAGAGGCAAAGTTTGTCAAGCAATGTTGAATGACATCTCTGACCTTTTCTCCTGTATGTAAGGAGGCCATAATGACCCCGAGTATGTGTCTACTGAGACATGTACATATTTTAAGTTGCCGAATTCAGGGATGTGTGTAATATCCATTTGCCACACATGATTGGGTAGTATTCCTAGGGGGTAATGATAGTATGAGTCTGTGAGCCAAATGTGGTGAGGCAGTCCTTTAGCCCCTTCTGTAGAAGCAAGGCCACGGCTTCAGGGTAAGGTTGTAATGTTTTATATGGGGAGCTAGGTAAATGAACGCTTTGTAAGGGGCCACCCTGCCAAATGATGGCAGTAGGGCTATGAGGGTCTGGTAGTATTATTAATAATAAGGTTTGATCTGGATCACGGCGTGTGATCTGACATGATTCTAATCGTTGTTGGACTAAGGTGATGGCTTGCCTAGCCTCGGGGATAAGACTTCTTTTTGAGCTTAAGTCTGCGTCACCCTTAAGAATATCAAATAGGGGCTTTAACTCCGCTGTAGTTAGTTTTAAGTAGGGTTGAAGCCAGGCAATGTCACCTAACAATTTCTGAAAGTCGTTAAGGGTGTTTACATTGTCCAGCCTAAAGCTGAGTTTTAGAGGCCGTACCAACATGGACGAAAGATGTGTGCCTAAATAGGTTTGTAAATCTCCTTTTTGTATTTTATCTGGTGCTATGGTGAGGTGCCATTCCTTTAATTCTGCTGTTAGAAATTGGAGTGCCTTATCAAGCTCTTGGTTGTTTTTATGTGGTAATAAAATATCATCCATATAATGGTATAGTAACAACATGGGAAATTTGTGTCTGGTTGTTCTTAAAGCCTTGTCAACATACATTTGGCACAAGGTAGGGCTATTGGTCATACCCTGTGGTAAGACTGTCCATTCATATCTCTGATCTGGTTGGGAGTGATTAATTGCTGGCAAAGTAAATGCAAATCTCCAACAGTCATCCTTATGTAATGGAATGGAGAAGAAGCAATCTTGTATATCTATAATAATTGTGGACCATCCTTTTGGTATTGCAGAAACAAGAGGTAAGCCACATTGGATAGGGCCCATAGAGTACATTTGAGCGTTTACTGCTCGGAGATCATGGAGTAGCCTCCATTTACCTGATTTTTTCCTTATAACAAATATGGGTGTATTCCAAGGGGATGTCGAAGGGTGAAGATGCCCAGCATCCAACTGTTCCTTTATTAAACCTTTGGTTGCCTCTAATTTTTCTTTAGTTAGGGGCCACTGAGGAATCCAGCGAGGCCTATTGTCTTTCCATTTTAAAGGTATGGCATGTTCAGTGGCCCCTATTAAAAACCCAGACCTTGATTCTTCCGGAAGTACTCTGAGAGTGGTATTGGTTGAGTTATGCCTTGCTCTTGTTTTCCCTAACCCTCGGCCCATTGTATATCCCACTGACTGTATCATTCCCTTGACAGGACCGTTGAACAAATTCTCCGTGGTTAGTTTTAAATCCATTTGTGCTAGGATATCGCGCCCCCAAAGTGATATAGGTAGGGCACAAGTGTATGGTTGGAACAGTCCGGTATGGCCCTCTCTGTCCTTCCATTGCAATGTTGCTGCACTTTGGTCGGGGCTTTGTGCAACTCCCAGGCCCCGTAGTGTTTGGTTGACTTTGACTATAGGCCAATCTTTAGGCCAGTCAAGGGACCTTATAATGCTTTTGTCAGCTCCGGTATCGAGCAGACCCAGGAAGTCCCTTCCTCAGATGGTTAGAGTTAATAACGGCCTGTCCTGTAATCCCAGGGTTAAACAAGTGAGAGGCTCTCTGGAGGAACCAAAACCTTTAGTTCCTCGGGGGGTGTTCTTATATGCATAAAGATCATGTTGGCTAGGTAGAATAAGCATTTGAGCTATCTTATCTCCCGGGGTTATGACCATTATGCCTTTTGGGGAGGATACCATAATTTTCACTTGTCCTTGAAAATCAGAATCAATAACACCTGGGTGCACAATTAATCCCTTCAAGGTAGTTGAACTCCTTCCTAACAGGAGGCCGACTGTCCCTTGGGGTATTGGTCCCTGCCAATCTGATTCTACTGTCTGAACCCCCATGTCAGGAGTTAAGACCAATCTGGAGGTGGCACAAATGTCCAATCCTGGGCTTCCTACTGTGGCCCTCCTTGACTTGTAAGTGGATGCCAGCTCATGGGCACTTGTTGTATCACTCCGTACATTTGTTGTGGGCCCCGGAGTGAAGGGCCCGAATTCTCGTTTTTTTGTAGCTTAGGATTAGGACCTAGGAAATTTCCCTCCCTATCTCTTACGGAGGTGCAAGTATTACTCCAATGATTCCCTTTCTTACATCTAGGACAGAGCTTGAGTTTTTGGCTTTGTTCGGCTTCTTCGGAGCGCCGTTTGTTTGGACATTGCACTTTCCTGTGGCCAAATTGCCCGCAGGAAAAGCAGGCACCCAGATTAGACCGAGATGGCTTCTGAAAACCATAACTTGAAAGGCCCTGGGTAATGGCTGCTGCAAGGACGTGCCCTTGTATAACAGAGTCATTGATATCTCTGCATACCTTTAAATATGTGGAGAGGTCCTTGCTTTTCCAGGGCCGGATAGCTTCCTTGCACCATTTGTTTGCCTGCTCATAGGCTAATTGCTTGACTAGGGGCATGGCTTGTTCCGCATCCCCGAAAATGCGGGAAGCTGTCTGGAGTAGACAATCTACAAAATCGGCATATGGCTCATTATTGCCTTGAATGACTTTTGATAATTGTCCCTGTAAACCTCCGGTACCCTATAGGGTTTTCCAAGCTTTTGTAGCTGTGGTGGCTATTTGTAGGTAGATGGCGGGGTGGTATTGGGCTTGAGCCTGAACAGTGACATAATTTCCTAAGCCCATTAGCATGTCTACATTCCAGTCTGGGTGGCGGGCGGCTGCATTGCGCCTGGCAGTGTCCGTGCTGTATTCTTGCCAGGCTGTTTTCCACATCAGATATTGGCCCCCTGATAAGGTCACTCTAGCCAAGTTTGTCCAGTCCCCTGGACTCAAATTGAGCCCCACTAGGGACTCTAATAAGGATACTGTGAAGGCGGCCTAAGGACCATATGTGTTAACTGCTTCCTTTAATTGTTTCACAAGCTTAAAGTCTAAGGGCTGATGAAACCTTTGGTTTTGAACGTCCTCGAGAACGGGGAAGCAAGCCGTTGAGAGATCTGCCCAAGGAGAGGAGGTTTGACACGAGCATGCGCCCTTACAGGAACCTGAATAGGGAGGGGGTGGTGCTGTGGGCTCGATCCTATCAGGAAGGGTTGCATGACCTATTTTTATTCTTTTACCTTCCTTTCTAATTCCTCCCCGCTGAACTCCTCCTCTTTACCATTTTCACTGTCAGTTTCAGAGGAACTAGAAATTTCCGACCCCATTATCTTTACCTTTACAGTCGTGATCCGTGAACATACAACTGCTGTCCCTTTGTGGTTGCTCTTCAGCAAACTTCTAACACCTTTACAGTCGTGATCCGTGAACATACAGCTGCTGTCCCTTTGTGGTTGCTCTTCAGCAAACTTCTAACACCTTTACAGTCGTGATCCGTGAACATACAGCTGCTGTCTCTTTGTGGTTGCCCTTCAGCAAACTTCTAACCTTTCCTTTGTGGTCGTCCTAGTGACGAACGTGCAATATGACGAGGGGGAAAAAGTACTCATGTATTGCCTTCTCTCTAAAACGCTAAGTTTAAAAGGCTGCACAACTTCTATTCCATGAAATCTTCCTGTTAGAACTACCACTTCTAAAAATCAAGTAAACAAAATGGAAACATTGTATTTCACTCTGACAAAACTGTTCAATGTGAGATCAATGCACATAAAATTAAAAAGTTAAATATACCTCAATATTATCAGTAAATCAGAACATATCCCAACCAGTATCAGAATTTCTACCTTCACTGTATCTTTGCTATTTTTAAGTATACTCACAGTTCCCGGTTTCGGCACCAAATGTCGCGCTCTCCCTGCCCGCAGAGATGACGCAACACACACACAGGTCGATGCACAAGCTCTTGTTTATTCCCTGGTCGATCTTTCTCCTTCCTTTCTTTCTCCTTCTCCTTCTTCTTTGGGGAAGTTCCCTTGCCTTATATAGGGCATAACAGCCAATCACAGGGCTGCTCACGTGGAGGTATCTGGGGCTCGCAGGCAGTGGCGGCACACGGTGCTCATGTGACAAGCACGAAGTCACGTGTGGCCAGGGCGGATATTTTTTAGGCTGTCCGTACTGCTCCGGCGCCATCTTAGGGGCGCGACCAGCGCCATCTTGGGGGCGTGACCCCGACAAGTATTGGCCCATCCTTTTAACAGCTTTATCTCACTAATGCAAGATACTAATGGAAGGAAACGACATACATGGAGGGGTGAAGAGTATATAGGAACTCTCTGTACTTTAGCTCCTTTTTCGGTGAAATTAAAACTGCTCCTGGGTGGCTCAGTCTGTTAAGTTTCCAATTCTTGATATCGACTCAGGTCAGGATCTCAGAGCTGTGAGACTAAGCCCCACATTGGGCTGTGTGCATGGGGCATGTAGCCTGCTTGTGATTTTCTCTCTCCCTCCTCCTCTGCCTCTATCCCTCCTCAGTTCTCTTTCAAAGAAATAAAGAAATTATTAAAAAAAAAAAAGACTGTTCTGAAAATATGGTCTATTAATAAAAACCATAAAGTAAAAAAAAATTGAACATTTAAATCACTGCAGTACAAGTAAGTAGACTAAATTCTCAGAAAACTGAGATTTTTGGGCTAGGTAAAAAATCTAAACTCAAGTACATGCTTCTACTAAAGATAGACATTTAATCGAAAAGCACAAAGACACGGAAACTAAAAGGAATCAAAACTATGTACTATGCATCTTGAATCGTAACAAAGCTAGAGTGACTAGAATAATTGTCTAAATACAAGAACAGATAGATGGTGAGACAAGGAATATTGCCAGAGGGCAGGGGTGACAATTCATAATGATTATGGGCTCAATATATCAGAAAACTTAACATTGATAACTATGTATTCCCCAAATAATGAAAATAATGGAACTGCAAAACAGCTGAATTACGATTTGGCAAAACTAGCAGGCAAGTCCATGATCATAATTATGGTCTTTAACACCACTCAGTAACTGACTGGCCAACTAGGCAAAATAGCAATAGAGATACGGAAAACCTGAATATCACTATTGATTACTATATCCCAAATGGTATTCCTAGAAAACTATATCCAATACTCAAACAATACAAGTTCTTCTCTGGAACACATGAAATGTTTACCAGTGTAGACACTGAGCAGGGCGAGAAAACAAATGTCCTTCAGTTTCAAAGGAGAGCACTTCTTTCTATGTCCTCTGACACAAACAGAAGCAAATTAGAATCAGTAAAATTAGATACCCAAGAGAGTCCTAAGTATTTAAAAATAACAACATCTTGCTTTTTAATACCACATGGGTCAAAAAAGAAGAATTAAACTTAGGAAATTAGGAAATTACAACTTAGGAAACTACAAGAGATTTTAAATAAATTATGATGAACATATTACACACTAATATTTGCAGAAGGCATTTATTATGCTTAGAGAGAAAACCACAGCTTTACATTCTCACGATAAAAAATAGGAAAGCCCTAAGATTAATGATCTAAGTGTTCATCTTATAAAGCTAGAGAAGAACAAATTAAATGACAAGATGGAGAAGAAGGGAAATAATTCAGTAAGGAATCAATGATGTAGCAAGTAAACAGTAAATTCACAAAGCCAAAAGTTCAGAAGTTTTTCCTTTGAAACAATCAAGATAATTGTAACAACCTGTAATAACAGTGACACCAGAAGAGAGAAAGGAACACGAATACAAAGAGAAGACCAACTGCTATAGTGAGAATGTAAAAAGGTCTTACTACTACTGAAATTCTAAGAATATCAAAAATAAGTAACTATTATGAACATCTTTATTCCATTACTTTGTTGAGGTACAGAAATTGTCTCAGTTTCTCTCTCATTCTTAAGGCTTTCAGACAACTAATCTCATACCAAATGAACAGCTCAACACAGAGGTCACACATCGTGTGACGTTACCACAGAGGAAAGTACAAAGTAACAACTTACATACAATTAAAATCTGACTTAGGTTCACACTCACAAAGCAGATAAAAGTAATTATTTGCTCTTTTAAAGTGAAAATCTCAGTGATTAGGTGAGAATAAGTAGGAAAGAGTTAATAAATGAAAAACACACTTCAGGGATGCCTGGGTGGCTCAGGGGTTAAAGCCTCTGCCTTCAGCTCAGGTCATGATCCCAGGGTCCTGGGATCGAGCCCTACATTGGGCTCTCAGCTCAGCAGGGAGCCTGCTTCCTCTTCTCTCTGCCTGCCTCTCTCCCTGCATGTGATCTCTGTCTGTCAAATAAATAGATAAAATCTTAAAAAAAAAAAAAAACAAGAAAGAAAAACACACCTCAGAAATGAAAAGTAAGTGGTAAGAAATATTAGGATGACTAAATCCACTGATGATTCCTAAAAGTAAGAAGTTTAAATTTTTTTTATCCTAATTTTCAAATTCACAGGTGGCATTGAGGACTGGGTGTTATAGGTAACTAATAAATCATTGAACATTGTATCAAAAACTAATGATGGCCTATATGTTGGCTAATTGAACATAATAAAAATAAATTAAAATGAAAGGCTGAGTATTTTTTTAAAAGCTAAATAAAAAACAAAGGTGTAATATGAAATTTAAATGAAACAAAGCCTTACTTTTTAAATAGTACAATGTACTAATTAAATAAGCCCCTTAATCATTTGTTCAAGAAAAATAAGATGCAAAGGAAAAATAATAAACCATAACTATCAAGATTAAATAGGGACTATGATGACAGGTCTGAAGAGGAGACCAGAGGAAATAATCATTAATATCTTTTTGTTAATTGATTTATTGGCAAACTCCTTCAAGGTAGGAGGTAATACCAGCTAAAGCAGATAGAAGAAACATGAATTCTCACTGTCTCTGTAGTTCCTAAACTGTGCACCGAGGCACGTTAAGATAACATAGTGAACTCCAAGGTCTAACACCATGTATTTTATCTTTTAAAAAATTTATTTGACAGAGATCACAAGTAGGCAGAGAGGCAGGCAGAGAGAGAAGGAGGGGAAGCAGGCTCCCTGCAGAGCAGAGATCTCTATGCTGACCTCAATCCCAGAACCCTGGGATCATGACCTAAGCTGAAGGCAGAGGCTTTAACCCACTGAGCCACCCAGGTGCCCTAACACCATGTATTTTAAATATATGTCATGCATGCATGAAATGCAACTTTTGGAGACAAAAGCTGCATTTCAATGACACTAAAGAAGATCAAAATTTCTGTACTGGATGCAAAATGTGTTACCACTAACGGATTACAGTAGAAGCAAGAACCTCTGTTTATCAACTATTAAGAGAGTAAAAAGTCAACGGATAAAGTGGAGAAGTATATTCCCAATATTTCTGAGAAAACACATATAAAGAGAATATACACAAGACTATGTATAACCACACACAACAAAAACTGCAGTTTTTTTGGATCATTTGATAAATGTCAGTTAAAACCACTATGATGTACTAACCACAGAGCCATCAGATTTGTGAAGATCAATAATCATGACAAAAATGCCAAGTTTTAGAGAAAATATAGAGAATGGTAACTCTCTTGTATTGCTGAAAAAAGTGTAAGTTGGTACTTCCTTAAAAATATGTTTTTGCAATCTCTACTAAAACCGGAAATGCATTTCATATGCTCTCGGATTTCTGCTCCTATAGTTACGCCTAAAATAAATGCACACAAAATTCCATCCACAAATATGTACTAGAATGTTTGTTGTAAAAGTAATATATTTTTTTAAAGGTTTATTTATTTGAGAGAGAGCAAGAGTGCACAAGCTGGGAGTGGTGGCAGAGGGAGAGAGAGGAGAGAGAGACAATCTCAAGCAGATGCCCCATGAGTGGGGAGCCAGCTGAACCCCGAAATCATGACCTAAGCTGAAATCAAGAGTTGGACACGTAACCCACTGAGCCATTCAGATGCCCTACAATAGCACTATCTGAAGTGTCAAAACCTTAGAAACTAATCAAAAATCTTTCAGCAATAAAACGGATAAATGGTGCTATAGTCACACTGATTCCACGGCAATAAGATGAAGTATCTAAATCATGTGACAACATAGCCGAAACCCATAAATGTAATGGAACTGAATGAAAGAGGATCCAAACAAAAATTACACTGTTTCTCTCATTCACATGTAGTGGGGGGGGCGGAGGTAGAGACAGGGATCTTAGAAGTCAGGACAGTGGTTATCTTTCATGCATCAGTGACTGGAAGCGAACATAAGAGGTAGCTAGAGATACGGACAGTGTTCTAGTATTCTCTTCATTTTGGTGTTAGATACAATCAGTTTGTAAAAATTCATCCTAACTTCTCTGCCTGACCTCTTAACACTCACCACTGCTATCAAAGCAAACCATTTATAACTCAACCAGATCAAGTCAATACCCTGCTTGAAACATATGTGTTGCTCATGATGTTTCTTTTGTCTGGATGACCTCACATACACTTATTCTGAGTCTTACTCCTTCCTAAAACTCAGTTCAATTGTCAGCACCTCTGTGAATACCAAAGTGATCATCCAGGTCCCGTGATGACCCCGTGCTTACCTCTGCTGTATCACATCTGTTTCAAGTCCCAGGTAAAAAAAAGACTGGGTTCTCTATCAGAGATAGAGACATCTATCTTTAAAAGACATTCACATCTTTAAAATGCAAAAATAGGTTTTATTAACACTTCCCAGTTACTCGAGAGCTGCATTTGAATCTGATAGCAATTATTAATTTGGAAATATTAGGACTATTGTTTTCTCTGTTCTTCTAAAGGAGGATTCCCTATTCTGCAGTCTGGCTTGCTTTTGCTGGTCACCTGCTTTCCTTAAGCCAAGTTTGTCTACCAGTGTATCTGTCACAACTGGCATGTTTCTATGTTATCGGGGATTCATTGGGAATGATAGGCACCAGCAATGTGGTTTCTGATTTCTTTTAAATTTCAGCTGGGAGCTCAAAGATGTTTCTCTGAGTTTACCTCTATGACAAACACAATTTGGATCAACCTAAAGAAACTTCAGCCAGTTTACCTCAAATTCCTCAGGGAGGAGGAAGCATATCTGAATTGGAGAACAAGGTTTCATTCATGAGTGCAAATTTGGGAGATAATGACATTTCTGCAATGGGAGGGCAGTTTTTCCTGATAAAGTGAACCTTGTTTATGACTTGTTTCCATCTCTACCTGTTATTAAATGATTCAACAAATGCCCAGCGATTAGCCAATCCTGATGCAGGCAATGCTGATTTATGAGAATGTAGTCTTATACAAATAATGATCGTTTTGTGTAAAAAAAAAATTAGGGTTTTAATGGAGATGGCAGTTTAATCATTTAATAAACAAAAGAAACCAAATGTGGTGATTATTAAAAGGCAAAATAAACAAAGCCATGAGGCCATTTAATGAGGTGTTTTACCTTATGAAATCAGTGCTGACTAGAAGGTAGCCAATTTCTTTCCCCAGTCTCTGCTGATCACTTTCTTCTCATGCTTGTCTTAAGAATGGATTTCTCCAAGAAGACTTATTTGAGTAATTCTATCTCACTTTGAATGTTCCATTACCCTGAGTTTGCTCAGGCACTTGTACCTTGATAGGATGTACTTGCTCACATAGAATTTTTAATGGTGGTTTAGCATATAAATTTTAGGACCTAGGGATGCCTGGGTGGCTCAGTGTCCACTTCTGCCTTTGGCTCAGGTTATGATCTCAGGGTCCTAGGATTGAGCCCCACATCATGCTCTTTGCTTGACAGGGAGCCTGCTCCCCCCACCCCCTGCCTGCCTCTCTGCCTGCCTCTCTGCCTACTTGTGATCTCTGTCTGTCAAATAAATAAATATTTTTTAAAGATTTAGGGCCTCTATTAGATTACCAACTTTCTGGAATATTGTGTTCATTTTACTTCTCTTAAGACCTTGTGAGCTCCCATTCACACAAAAGACTTTCCTAAGGGCTCATTTATGGTGCTTGATGAACCTACACAGAGTCAGGGATATTAAAGTAGAAGAAGGGAGGAACGCTTTACATGTGAAACATCTTTAATTCTAGAAATAGAGCAGTAATTTAGGGAACTCATCCCCAGGAATTGTCACATGCAGACAGTCACTTTATTTCACTCGTTCAGTTCCAAATTTACTCTGTGTGTTCCTGGCTAGAAGAAAGGTCTCAGAGCGAGGCCAAGCTTACTGAACCAGTATAAGGAATTTTAAGACATCTAAGTTATTCAGATTTTATGCTCCTAAGGAACACAAACAGATGTTTAATTAGCCAACAGGAAGTCTATTTGCTGGCCTGTAATTGTAAGGGAAACATACTGAAACAGATAAAAGAGAAGTAAGAAGAATTTACATAAGTGATGTGAAGCTTTAACATCATTCCACAGATGAGAACTGTTTCCATCTGTGGAGGAATTTTAAAAAGGTGTTTTACTTTCTTCAGGCTTTTTGAAGAGCAAAATAACAAAGAAAAAAGGTTGCTTCCCTTTTATGTTGCTCCATGTAATTCTCATATTAAAAAAGAAAGAGAGATGCATGCATTTAATTGCATTTTTAAAGGCCATACATTAGCACCCATAGACCTTAACATATGCATCTCTTGCATGATCATCTGCTGAGTGAATGTCACCTAAAGCCTGGTTGTTCAGTGGCTCATCTGCACGTGACACCTCAGACCCACGGAGTTAGCTGATTTAATTGTAGACTTTTGTTTGCTGATATTTCTATTGTCTTGTTTTAAAGGTTCTTCCTGTTAGGAATTCCCATCCGTAGATGCAGAATGAAATTCTGAAATTTAAGAATGTGAGCTCAAGGATAAATGTTTTAAAATAGCTAATATTGGGGAAGAGTCAAGATGGCGGAGAAGTAGCAGGCTGAGACTACATCAGCTAGCAGGAGATCAGCTAGATAGCTTATCTAAAGATTGCAAACACCTGCAAATCCATCGGCAGATCGAAGAGAAGAAGAACAGCAATTCTGGAAACAGAAAAACAACCACTTTCTGAAAGGTAGGACCGGCGGAGACGTGAATCCAAAGCGACGGGAAGATAGACCCCGGGGGGAGGGGCCGGCTCCCGGCAAGCGGCAGAGCACAAAATCAGGACTTTTAAAAGTCTGTTCCACTGAGGGACATCGCTCCAGAGGCTAAACCGGGGCGAAGCTCACGCGGGGTCAGCGTGGTCTCAGGTCCCGCAGGGTCACAGAAGGATCGGGGATGTCTGAGTGTCGCAGAGCTTGCGGGTGTTGGAACGGGAAAACCGGCTACAGAAACAGAGCTGACAGTAAGATCACAGCTCAGGGTTACCTTGAACCGGTTGCAGGCTCGGTGAGCTCGGAGTGCGGCCGGAGGTCAGGCAAACGGGAGTAACTGGGCGCTGTTCTCTGAGGGCACACTGAGGAGTGGGGCCACGGGCTCTCGGCTCCTCCGGCCGGAGACCAGAAGGCCGCCATTTGTATTCCCATCCTCTGGAACTCTACGGAAAGCGCTCAGGGAACAAAAGCTCCTGAAAGCAAACCCAAGTGGATTACTCAGCCTGGCCCCTGGTAAGGGCGGTGCAATTCCGCCTGGGGCAAAGACACTTGAGAATCACTACACCAGGCCCCTCCCCCAGAAGATCAACAAGAAATCCAGCCAAGACCAAGTTCACCTACCAAAGAGTGCGGTTTCAATACCAAGGAGAGCAGCAGAATTCCAGAGGAGAAGAAAGCAAAGCAAGAAACTCATGGCTTTCTCCCTGTGATTTTTTTAGTCTTGCAGTTAATTTAATTTTTTTCTTTTTCATTTTTTTCTCTTTTTCTGCTAAATTTTTTTAACTTTTACCCTTTTCTTTTTTAACGTTTTTTAACTAGTTTATCTAATATATATATATATTCCTTTTTATATTTTTTTCTTTATTCATTTTCTTTTTTTAAATTCTTTTCTTTTATTTTTTTTTCTTTCTTTCTTTTTAAACCTCTTTTTATCCCCTTTCTCCCCGCTCATGATTTGGGATCTCTTCTGATTTGGTTAAAGCATATTTTCCTGGGGTTGTTGCCACCCTTTTAGTATTTTACTTGCTCCTACATATACTCTTACTTGGACAAAATGACAAGGCGGAAAAATTCAACACAAAAAAAAGAACAAGAGGCAGTACCAAAGGCTAGGGACCTAATCAATACAGACATTGGTAATATGTCAGATCTAGAGTTCAGAATGACAATTCTCAAGGTTCTAGCCGGGCTCGAAAAAGGCATGGAAGATATTAGAGAAACCCTCTTGGGAGGTATAAAAGCCCTTTCTGGAGAAATAAAAGAACTAAAATCTAACCAAGTTGAAATAAAAAAAGCTATTAATGAGGTGCAATCAAAAATGGAGGCTCTCACCGCAAGGATAAATGAGGCAGAAGAAAGAATTAGTGATATAGAAGACCAAATGACAGAGAATAGAGAAGCTGGGCAAAAGAGGGACAAACAGCTACTGGACCACGAAGGGAGAATTTGAGAGATAAGTGACACAATAAGACGAAACAACATTAGAATAATTGAGATTCCAGAACAAGAAGAAAGAGAGAGGGGAGCAGAAGGTATACTGGAGAGAATTATTGGGGAGAATTTCCCCAATATGGCAAAGGGAACGAGCATCAAAATTCAGGAGGTTCAGAGAACGCCCCTCAAAATCAATAAGAATAGGCCCACACCCCGTCACCTAATAGTAAAATTTACAAGTCTCAGTGACAAAGAGAAAATCCTGAAAGCAGCCCGGGAAAAGAAGTCTGTAACATACAATGGTAAAAATATTAGATTGGCAGCTGACTTGTCCACAGAGACCTGGCAGGCCAGAAAGAGCTGGCATGATATTTTCAGAGCACTAAACGAGAAAAACATGCAGCCAAGAATACTATATCCAGCTAGGCTATCATTGAAAATAGAAGGAGAGATTAAAAGCTTCCAGGACAAACAAAAACTGAAAGAATTTGCAAACACCAAACCAGCTCTACAGGAAATATTGAAAGGGGTCCTCTAAGCAAAGAGAGAGCCTACAAGTGGTAGATCAGTAAGGAACAGGGACAATATACAGTAACAGTCACCTTACAGGTAATACAATGGCAATAAATTCATATCTCTCAATAGTTACCCTGAATGTTAATGGGCTAAATGCCCCCATCAAAAGACACAGGGTATCAGAATGGATAAAAAAACAAAACCCATCTATATGTTGCCTCCAAGAAACTCATTTTAAGCCCGAAGACACCTCCAGATTTAAAGTGAGGGGGTGGAAAAGAATTTACCATGGTAATGGACATCAGAAGAAAGCAGGAGTAGCAATCCTTATATCAGATCAATTAGATTTTAAGCCGAAGACTATAATAAGAGATGAGGAAGGACACTATATCATACTCAAAGGGTCTGTCCAACAAGAAGATCTAACAATTTTAAATGTCTATGCCCCCAATGGGGGAGCAGCCAACTATATAAAGCAATTAATAACAAAATCAAAGAAACACATCAACAATAATACAATAATAGTAGGGGACTTTGACACTCCCCTCACTGAATGGACAGATCATCCAAGCAAAAGATCAGCAAGGAAATAAAGGCCTTAAATGACATGCTGGACCAGATGGACAGCACAGATATATTCATCCCAAAGCAACAGAATACACATTCTTCTCTAGTGCACATGGAACATTCTCCAGAATAGATCACATCCTCGGTCCCAAATCAGGACTCAACCGGTATCAAAAGATTGGGATCATTCCCTGCATATTTTCAGACCACAATGCTCTGAAGCTAGAACTCAACCACAAGAGGAAGTTTGGAAAGAACCCAAATACATGGAGACTAAACAGCATCCTTCTAAAGAATGAATGGGTCAACCGGGAAATTAAAGAAGAATTGAAAAAAATCATGGAAACAAATGATAATGAAAATACAATGGTTCAAAATCTGTGGGACACAACAAAGGCAGTCCTGAGAGGAAAATATATAGCGGTACAAGCCTTTCTCAAGAAACAAGAAAGGTCTCAGGTACACAACCTAACCCTACATCTAAAGGAGCTGGAGAAAGTGCAAGAAAGAAACCCTAAGCCCAGCAGGAGAAGAGAAATCATCAAGATCAGAGCAGAAATCAATGAAATAGAAACCAAAAAATCAATAGCGCAAATCAACGAAACTAGGAGCTGGTTCTTTGAAAGAATTAATAAAATTGATAAAGCCCTGGCCAGACTTATCAAAAAGAAAAGAGAAAGGACCCAAATAAATAAAATCATGAATGAAAGAGGAGAGATCACAACTAACACCAAAGAAATACAAACTATTATAAGAACATACCATGAACAACTCTACGCCAACAAATTTGACAATCTGGAAGAAATGGATGCATTCCTAGAAACATATAAACTACCACAACTGAACCAGGAAGAAATAGAAAGCCTGAACAGACCCATAACCAGTAAGGAGATTGAAACAGTCATTAAAAATCTCCAAACAAACAAAAGCCCAGGGCCAGACGGCTTCCCGGGGGAATTCTACCAAACATTTAAAGAAGAACTAATTCCTATTCTCCTGAAACTGTTCTAAAAAATAGAAATGGAAGGAAAACTTCCAAACTCATTTTATGAGGCCAGCATCACCTTGATCCCAAAACCAGACAAGGATCCCATCAAAAAAGAGAGCTATGGACCAATATCCTTGATGAACACAGATGCGAAAATTCTCACCAAAATACTAGCCAATAGGACTCAACAGTACATTAAAAGGATTATTCACCACGACCAAGTGGGATTTATTCCATGGCTGCAAGTTTGGTTCAACATCCACAAATCAGTCAATGTGATACAACACATCAATAAAAGAAAGAACAAGAACCATATGATACTCTCAATAGATGCTGAAAAAGCATTTGACAAACTACAGCATCCCTTCCTGATCAAAACTCTTCAAAGTGTAGGGATAGAGGGCACATACCTCAATATCATCAAAGCCATCTACGAAAAACCCACCCCAAATATCATTCTCAATGGAGAAAAACTGAAATCTTTTCCGCTAAGGTCAGGGACACGGCAGTGATTTCCATTATCACCACTGCTATTCAACATAGTACTAGAAGTCCTAGCCTCAGCAATCAGACAACAAAAGGAAATTAAAGGCATCCAAATCGACAAAGAAGAAGTCAAATTATCACTCTTCGCAGATGATATGATACTATATGTGGAAAACCCAAAAGACTCCACTCCAAAACTGCTAGAACTTATACAGGAATTCAGTAAAGTGTCAGGATATAAAATCAATGCACAGAAATCAGTTGCATTTCTCTACACCAACAACAAGATAGAAGAAAGAGAAATTAAGGAGTCCATCCCATTTACAGTTGCACCCCAAACTATAAGATACCTAGGAATAAACCTAACCAAAGAGGCACAGAATCTATACTCAAAAAACTATAAAGTACTCATGAAAGAAATTGAGGAAGACACAAAGAAATGGAAAAATGTTCCATGCTCCTGGATTGGAAGAATAAATATTGTGAAAACGTCTATGCTACCTAAAGCAATCTACACATTAAATGCAATTCCTATCAAAGTACCATCCATCTTTTTCAAAGAAATGGAACAAATAATTCTAAAATTTATATGGAAGCAGAAAAGATCTCGAATAGCCAAAGGGATATTGAAAAAGAAAGCCAAAGTTGGTGGCATCACAATTCCGACTTCAAGCTCTATTACAAAGCTGTCATCATCAAGACAGCATGGTACTGGCACAAAAACAGACACATAGATCAATGGAACAGAATAGAGAGCCCAGAAATAGACCCTCAACTCTATGGTCAACTAATCTTCGACAAAGCAGGAAAGAATATCCAGTGGAAAAAGACAGCCTCTTCAATAAATGGTGTTGGGAAAATTGGACAGCCACATGCAGAAAAATGAAATTGGACCATTTCCTTACACCACACACGAAAATAGACTCAAAGTGGATGAAGGACCTCAATGTGCGAAAGGAATCCATCCAAATCCTTGAGGAGAACACAGGCAGCAACCTCTTCGACCTCAGCCGCAGCAAAATCTTCCTAGGAACATCGCCAAAGGCAAGGGAAGCAAGGGCAAAAATGAACTATTGGGATTTCGTCAAGATCAAAAGCTTTTGCACAGCAAAGGAAACAGTGAACAAAATCAAAAGACAACTGACAGAATGGGAGAAGATATTTGCAAACAACATATCAGATAAAGGACTAGTGTCCAAAATCTATAAAGAACTTAGCAAACTCAACACCCAAAGAACAAATAATCTAATCAAGAAATGGGCAGAGCATCTTGCCCTACACTGATCTCTTTTTTCTAGTTTCTGTTATGCAGTCACAAGGTTACCATAAAGTGACATGAAAATGGTATTAAAATAATAAAGCCAATAATTCAGAGTAAAAAAAAAAGAAAAGAAAAAAGAAATGGGCAGAGAACATGAACAGACATTTCTGCAAAGAAGACATCCAGTTGGCCAACAGACACATGAAAAAGTGCTCCATATCACTCGGCATCAGAGAAATACAAATCAAAACCACAATGAGATATTACCTCACACCAGTCAGAATGGCTAAAACCAACAAGTCAGGAAATGACAGATGCTGGCGAGGATGCAGAGAAAGGGGAACCCTCCTACACTGTTGGTGGGAATGCAAGCTGGTGCAGCCACTCTGGAAAACAGCATGGAGGTTCCTCAAAATGTTGAAAATAGAACTGCCCTATGACCCAGCAATTGCAGTACTGGGTATTTACCCTAAAGATACAAACGTAGTGATCCAAAGGGGCACGTGCACCCAAATGTTTATAGCAGCAATGTCCACAATAGCCAAACTATGGAAAGAACCTAGATGTCCATCAACAGATGAATGGATCAAGAAGATGTGGTATATATACACAATGGAATACTATGCAGCCATCAAAAGAAATGAAATCTTGCCATTTGCGACAACATGGATGGAACTAGAGCGTATCATGCTTAGCGAAATAAGTCAAGCAGAGAAAGACAACTATCATATGATCTCCCTGATATGAGGAAGTGGTGATGCAACATGGGGGCTTAAGTGGGTAGGAGAAGAATCAATGAAACAAGATGGGATTGGGAGGGAGACAAACCATAAGTGACTCTTAATCTCACAAAACAAACTGAGGGTTGTTGGGGGGAGGGGGGTTGGGAGAAGGGGGGTGGGATTATGGACATTGGGGAGGGTATGTGCTTTGGTGAGTGCTGTGAAGTGTGTAAACCTGGCGATTCACAGACCTGTACCCCTGGGGATAAAAATATATGTTTATAAAAAATTAAAAAAAAGAAAAGAAATACAATTATAAAATAAAAAATAAAATAAAATAGCTAATATTGAAATAGAATTATAAGAAAAAGAAGAAAACCGTTACTTTGGAGTAGATACATCTTTATATATATATATATATTTAAAGATTTCATTTATTTATTTGACAGAGATCATAAGTAGGCAGAGAAATAGAGAGGAGGAAGCAGGCTCCTCACCGAGTAGAGAGCCCAATTTGGGGCTCGATCCCAGGACCCTGGGATCATGACCCAAGCCGAAGGCAGAGGCTTTAACCCACTGAGCCACCCAGGTGTCCCATTTATATCTTTAGATCTGATATGCCACGGAGCGGGCTTTCCCGTGTTTGAGCTTTAAGAGCAGGAAAAATAAAGCTTAGAAAAGTAACTATTGGTATTAAGTATTCACAGATATTGAGAGTGGCACAACTGTTTTCAGTATGTTACCAAGTGGGAAAAAGTAAGCTATGTGATGATAGGCCTTTCTGAAATTCCTTTATGAAAATTTCCTGAAAATTCTTACGAGACTGTGAAATGTAGTATATGAAGATGGAATTGATGGGATATAGAAACACATACCTGTCACGGGGACATGTGTGTTGCACAAATGGTACAAGCTGATTAGTAGAACAATCTAGTAGGTTAGGAGATTCAGTAGAACAAGTCTATTGGTCTATTATTAATTAGTAAAATTAATTAGAAGAATTAGAATTAATTAGTAGAACAAGTCTATCGACAAGCTGATTAGCAGAATTATCACATGCTCTCAAAGACAAACATATTCATGATCATTGATCTGTGTATTTGTATTAAAGAGGTTAATACAAATTCAGAAATATAGCAATTTTATTCTTTTCTTCTTCCTCCACAGCTTTAAAAATAAAGAAATTCTAAGAGAAATCCAGCCTCTCTCTCTTCAATCAGAATGAACACAAAAAGTATCAGCCAGCTCCCTAGTTTCTGCCAAATTCATTTCATTATGCCAGAAGATACAAGACTGCGATCACCATATAGAAAGAAGAGGTGAACTATTTTTAAGCATCTCTAAATATGTTGCAAAGTGCTAGTGTGAAATAAGTTACAGCGAGGTCTCACAGGCTTTGCTTGACCTTTCAACACCTTTCCACTGGTGCTAGAGAAAGTATTGCTTTAAATTTGGTAAGAGAGCAGGGTTGGGAGAGCAGAAATAGTAACATAGTAAAGGTTCTGGAAATCCTCATCTGTAGCCTTCCCAGAATGCTGACCAAACTTGGTGTAGTACAGAACACCTCGTGCCACTCAAGTGTATAAAGAAAACATAAATAGGGGCAGGGGGTGGGGTGGGAAGTTGGGGGAACCAGGTGGTGGGTATTAGGGAGGGCACGTATTGCATGGAGCACTGGGTGTGGTGCAAAAACAATGAATACTGTTACGCTGAAAAGAAATTTAAAAAAAAACATAAATAATAAGAGCGAAGCCAGCTTTTAAAAGTCTAGACAAAAAATAACTTTCAATGCAATGCAAGATTTTTATGATCTTAGAAACTTTCTGCCAGAATTTGTTTGCTATGGTAAAGTTAGAACTGAATATAAATTAGTAGGTTTTGCTAGCTTTGGATACATCTTAATCAAATAACTATTAAACTTCCCCTTCCAGTGAAGACCTTTCCTCTTGTTACTAGATTTTAGAAAGCTCAGGTTATCCAATTTTAAAAGTCATGTTTTCTTCTGGAATGAAGCTGCTAACTTGGCCTTCTTAAAAACTGGTTGAAAGCCATGAAGGTCACCTGACAAATGTGAAGCTGAATAAGTCATTTACCATGATCAGAAAACTGATTGGGTCACGAAAAAGTGTAAATTTTTATTTAAGTGAATTATAATACCTATACTGACCTCTATTTAATTACATAAAGTTTTATTTAAATACTGGAATTTCTACTAAAATGTGGAACACACGAATGGAATCATCAGAATGTATTCCGTATCCTGGAGGCCAAGCTCGAGATTCTGACTATCACCCATGCCCTCCAACACGAACACTGGAATAGCATAATTTTTATCCATGTATGTAACAGACTTTCATTTCAGTGTTACTTTCTTCAAGGAAGGATTTTCATCTAAAATGGGCTTTAAAAATAAATAGAATAAGATATTAAATAGTCCTTAAGTGTCGAATCTCAGGTAATTGTGGATTCTATAATGTAATATAATGAAGTCAAACATTGACAAAATCCTATCGAGTAGTTATCAGATTATTTCATTGGTGTACAGAGACAGGGACAGATCAGACAGAATTTTCCTCCTTTGTTATACTTAACACAGATGACCCAGGGTGCTTGTTTGGACACAGGGTGTTTCCTGGTAACATTTTAACTCATATCTCCAGGACTCTTTGGAAAAGAGTTCCTGGGGACACAAACAAGGGAATGTGGACTTCTCTGGCGTGAAAAAGGCTACTAGCCAGATGGACTGCAAGTATCGTGTTTGATGTTAATGACCTGTTAACAGATGTTAACAGTTGACATTAGTAATCCAGATTTTTAGAGTTTTCCGAATACTGATAAAGATGAGCTAGGCTTTAGTTAAAACCTGGAAACCCAAACTGAAATATACCAAAATTAATACACCATATGTATTTCAGAGAGGGCCTTCAGAAATACTATCTGATATCCTGAGTACAACATGAAGACTCTCCCCTCTTTCTTCTGTCCTCTCTCTCCTCATTGTTCCTGCTCTTTTTAACTAATTATGTGCTGAATGTAATACAATGTATGAAGAACACAGAATTCTGCAGCCTAATGACACATATCAAAGTAAACGTGCAGTTAACTGAGACACTTGTGTCAAGATGCAGAATGTAGCCCGTGTACCATAGCCCCTCTCAGGCCCTCAAGTAATGTTACCTATATTTGACATTCATTCTTTTGCATTTATGTAGAGCTTTAAGTTCTCTAAACATCACTGTTCAGTTTTTCATTTTTTTATGTGAATGAAATCCTACAAGATATATACATTTGGGTCTGGCTTCTTGGATTAAAATTTGTATCTGTGAGATCATTTCTGTTGTATGGAGCTACGGTTTGTTGATTTTTAATGATGCACTGTATTCCATTCCATTAATAAAACGCAGTTTATGTATGCATCCTGCTGCTAAGGGGAATTCGGGTTGTTTCTACTTTTTGGTTAATAAACAATGCAATTCTAAATGGTTTGGGATAGTTCTCTGACACATAGATCAATTTATCAGTTTCTACCTTTATGTTTAGTGCTAATTTTTGAATGTGCTGTTGATTAAATCTTGGCCTACTGCCAGACCTTAAGATATTCGCCTATATTAACTTCTGGAACTTAATTATTTTGCATTTTACCTATTTATTTCTGTTGTGATTGAATCTTATGTGTGATGGAAGGTGAACACTAGCTTTATTTTCTTCCACAAGGTCATGCAATTGGTCTAGCACCATTTATTGAAAAGGACAATTCTTTCTCAATGTTTTGTAATACGATTTTTTTTCCCCTTTAAATCATGTCCTGGGCTTCATCTAAACTCTCTTTTGAGTTCCACTAGTTTATTACTCTTTTTTAGGACCCCAAATCCTACATTATCAAAACATTGGATATGCAGTAAATCGTATCTTCCTTTTTATCTTCTATTTGCCCCATGTCTATCCTTGGCCTTCAAAGTTTCATATCAAGTTAATGTCACTTGTAAAGTTCTATAACAAGAATGTAATAAAGTTTGAAATGCTGTGATTACATTGAAGATAGAGTCATTTGGGGCATATTTACATCTTTCTAGTATTGAATTGTATTCAGTTTTCAGGTTTGTGTGGACCTGAAAAGTCTGTGTTAAAGTTTTATTCTCTGTAATAGTCTATAAAACATTGGTATTACTTATTCATTTATTTATTCAGAATAGTTGCTTTAATCCGGAGTTTCCTTTGAGGGAGAATCTGAAATTAGGGGTGTTTCTTTTGTGGTTCCAGGAATATTAGATTTCAAATTTTCTTCATCTAGTTTTGATAAGCTGTGTTTTCCTAGAAGTTGTTGGTACTTGGCCTATTTTTTTTTTAATTATCAGGAGGAAGTTACTCATATTTTCTCATTTTTTAAGTATGTGTGATAGGTAGTAACATATCTTTTATGTATTCTGATTTTAGTTTTATTTTTCTCAATTGTATTAGTCATTTTGAAAAATCAGTTTTTTAATTGACTTGTCCGTTCTTTTTTAATTTTCAATATCATTAACTGCCATCTTTATCTTTAATTTTCTTTAATTTTTTCAGTTCTCTTTCTCTATAAAATAGATATCTGCCTTAGTTCAGTATTTATTTTTTTCTAACACAAATTTAAAGCTACAAATTTTCTTCCAAGTCTGGATTATTTCACAGTTTTTAAAATTATTTGCAATTTTTTTAAAAGATTTTATTTATTTATTTGACAGAGAGAGATCACAAGTAGACAGAGAGGCAGGCGGAGAGAGAGCGGAAAGCAGGCTCCCTACTGAGCAGAGAGCCCGATGCGGGACTCGATCCCAGGACCCTGAGATCATGACCTGAGCCGAAGGCAGCGGCTTAACGCACTGAGCCACCCAGGCGCCCCTAGTGCAATATTTAAAAAAATAAAAAACAGAAACATGTAAATAAACTAGGAAAAAGCAATCAACAACAGTATCTATTTAAAAAAAAAAAAAACAGTTAACTCTTTGGCAAAGTGCTGATAAAAGATAGGAAACCCAAATGAATAATATTATAAATTGAGAAGTTATTTTTAATGAATATATTTTTATATATAAATTTTAAACTACTAAATTTGAAAGTAGAGATGTAAAAGACAATTTTAGATAGATAGAAATGCCAAAACTGACTGAAGAGTTGCAAAGTTGATAACTTCAATACTATATAAGGCTGAAATAGACAATAAAAGGAAATAAAAAATTAAAATAAATTCACTGCAACTGTCTGAAGAGCAATTGTAGAGATATGCAGAGTAAATTGTCAGAAAACTCAATAAGAGAAAAGCAAAATGCTATTTACTTTTTAGAGAATGGGGCCCATCTATAAGAATTCCTGTGACTGTGTTTTTTTTTTTTTTTAAATATCCACATTAAATTGGTAGTAACATTTTGCATTTACGGTGTGGTCCAGAACAGCAAGTTCACGTGCTTGAAACTGGAACTAGCTCAGTCATCAAACAGTATTTATTTGACAGTTTGTAAGAGAATTCTTCCTGGGAGCCCACACACACAGAGAAGCATATTGATTTCCTAGGTTTAGTAGGCAGTAGAAGAAGTGACAGGAATTTATTTATGTAACTCCTGGAGGGAGGCAGCCTAACTCTAGACAGGACTCAATGCTGTCAACCAAAGCAGACAGATGATCACTCCACGTTAGCAAATGATCACGCAGACTGAAGGCAAACATGCCCCGAAGGCAAGGGGCAGTGTGGTGAGCCTGACCAGGAAGAATTTTTTGTGGACTAGGAATACTTTGCTTCTGTTTCTACAGATGTCAAAAACATGGACATTATTTAAATAATTATTAAAAGTTCCTTTCTCCTTAAGGGTGATAACCAACTTAAAATTAAAATTAGCTTTAAACTTTAAAAATGATTACTTGGGGGAGGGGGGCGAAAAAGGGAAGTCTGTTCTTTTTTTAATGCTATTTTTTTCTCCACAAGAAAAATAATATCCCAAGGAAAAAAACGGCATTTAAAAAAATTCTAAGAAATAATAACTCTACTGGATCTTATAATCAAGTTTCTTTCTGTCACGCAGTTTTAATGATTGAGTCACTGGAACAGAGGTCTTTGGTATACCTCGTTGAGTTGAAATAATTGGGTATCCTGGGAATACAATCATAGAAGGAAGAATCAATTTTTCGGGAAAGTCATAATGCAAATTTCCACCAATTATGCACATCCTCCCTGCCTTGACTCTACAACTCCAAAGTCACATTCTCAGATTGTTGCAAGTTTCAAGTACTCATAGACACTGCATTCTGTCCCACCAAATGTAATAGGAAGAAAATGGGTCTTTTATGAACATGTATAGTAGAAATTAGCAGTAAATGCTCCTTAAGTAAACTGAAAGACATGTTTTCCCCAGGTGATCTGAATATTTTTAAATGTTTTTATACATTCCATCAAACATTTGTTCTCTAGAATATAGAGCTACTGTATCACCATGAACTAATGTATTTTTTTGAGATATTAATGAGATAGGTTTGGGTTTAAAACTTAGTCCTATGGTTAACAGGAGACAAGGTAGAAATAATCTGTTCCAAATACTGCCTCCTCACCTCAGGGATGTTGAAAAGAAGAGACAAGAACTCAGGTGTGGACAGTTCCAAATCATAAATAAATTAGACCAGTGGCCTTCAAATGTTTTTTGTTGCTGCTGCTGCTGTTGTCGGTTTTTTTTTTTTTAAAGATATTTATTTTTTTTTTTATTTGAGAAAGAGAGAGAGCACTTGAGATAGGAGAAGGTCTGAGGGAGAAGCAGAACCCCCCCACGGAGCTGGGAGCCCAATGTGGGACACAATCCCAGGACTCTGGGATCATGACCAGAGCCAAAGGCAGTCGCTTAACCAACTAAGCCAGCCAGGTGCCCACTGTTGTCCTTTCTTGAGCTGGAAAACTCCTAATTCAAAGAAATCTTTAGTAGAGATCCACCACATAAAAAAGAAAGCAGAGCTGCTCTGGATAAAGCAGGTCTGGGTCACTGGCCTGCTTTAGGCAGCTGAGGTCACGTACCATGCTCACATGAAGTCTAAATTTTGATGGAGTCCCAAAGATTGGTCACAAAAGGCTCTTTCTGATCCATCTATCTATTCATCTTACCTACCTTTCTGAAAAGATAACAACTTTTCCATTAACCTTTATTGCTAGTACAAATAATGACAGTTCCTTTGGTTATGACTATACACTTGTTTTTTAAAAAATATTTTTATTTATTTATTTCACAGAGAGAGAGATCACAAGTAGGCAGAGAGGCAGGCAGAGAGAGGGAGGGGAAACAGGCTCCCCGCTGAGCAGAGAGCCGGATGCGAGGCTCGATCCCAGGACGCTGAGAACATGACCCAAGCTGAAGGCAGAGGCTTAACCCACTGAGCCACCCAGGTGCCCCTGACTATACACTTGTTAAAACACAAATGTCCTTGCAGGGGTCATTAATTCAATCCATTAGCACTAAAATAAATTACTTTTCACAACCCTTCGTTAAGGCAAGAAAATAGATAAAACATACTCTACCCTGAAATATTACAGGAGAAACTTTGACTATTTAAATCAAACTTCTGCTTCATCAAATTTCTGTAAGGTGCAAGTCAGAAATAAACACCTGCATTTACAAGTATTTCTATCTTAGCCCAAGTGAAAAAGAAAGAGAAAGAAAAAGAGATAAGGAAAGAGAGGAAGGAAGGAAGGAAGGAAGAAAAAAGAAAGAGCACTGCATTCAAAAGATAAAGCTATAATTGCGCAGGTTTTTTTTTATTTTTGGAGCCAACAATTATGGTGAAAATAACAGTCCAGGTTGGTGGTTTGAACTCTCCATCACAAGTTAAACATCAAGTATGTGGTTTTGCTGATAGGAGGTTAAAATCAGCAGTTTAAATTAGTGAGAGAGAAAGTATTTTGTTCAATAAGTTGACCTTAAGTTCTTTAAATGTCAGGTCATGGCTTTAAAATTTTCCAAAAATAATATTCTTTTCTGTCTTATCCAACTGCCTTTCACTTCTCTCCCACCTGCTTTCCCTTCCTTTCCCACATTCAGATGAAAAGGGGGGCCAGATTATGAAAATCATTTAAAATGCAATGACTTATTTTTATGCTGGAAAGGGAATGTGTTAAGATAAAATATTAACGGGGAAGATAAAAGATTATCAGGGAATTCTTGAGGTTCAGAATTCAGAAATATTTGCATGATGTCATTGATATTTTTTGAGCCTTGGCTTTTCACATTTGAAAAAAGATGTAGACTTAGCCCAGGGGAAAAAAATCACAGGTGCACGCACATACTCCCACCCAACACACTCTCACCTATACCCATATAATCACACACAGACACCATTATACACACTTGCATATATTTTGGACTTGTACACATTTAAAAAACCCTTGTAAATTCATACGTTTTTATAAAGAACCATACCCTCATATATTCCTGATTTGTTTAGAGAATCAGAATAAAATTTCATTTAACCAGAGGTCAGCAAAATAGGACCTATGGGAAAAATCCAGCCCAATGGCTGATTTTGTAAATGAAGGTTTATTGGAATACAGCCTAACTCAGTTATCTTGTGTATTATTTATGGCTGCTTTCATGATATAATTACAGAGTAGATACAGGACTATAGGACCTACAAAGCCTAACGTACTTGCAATCTAGTCATTTAAAGAAGAAGTTAGCAAAATCTAGAACAAAAAATCTTCATGTGTGGGGAAACAGAAAATTCAACTTGTAACCTATTCTTTTTTTTTTTTTTTTTTTTTTGGTAACCTATTCTTAAGAATGCTCTGACAGCATGGTGAACTGAGTAAGACCATTTTCTGCCAAAAGATCCCACGACGATGGACGATATAGAAGAAAATTATAAAATTATAAAATAACTGCAAGTGAGATTTCTATACAAATTCTATACAAATTCCAAGGAACAGGAGACAGAGCTCCCCCCACTGATGAAGAAGCCAAGAGGGAGTCTAATATGCACTCAGGGTCAAAGGTCTATAGGAGGGGAAGGAGAATTTTAAAAAAATAATAAATTGCCACTTATGAAAAAAAAAAATCCAACTTTTGGCCTATGCTACCAAGAAGTCAGAGTCTGGGGGCGCCTGGGTGGCTCAGTGGGTTAAGCCGCTGCCTTCGGCTCAGGTCATGATCTCAGGGTCCTGGGATCGAGTCCCGCATCGGGCTCTCTGCTCGGCAGGGAGACTGCTTCTTCTTCTCTCTCTGCCTGCCTCTCTGCCTACTTGTGATCTCTGTCTGTCAAATAAATAAATAAAATCTTTAAAAAAAAAAAAAAGAAGTCAGAGTCTGAACTTACAATGGCTAGCCAAAATATTAATATGATCAAATCCACCTGCTCTACAGAAAGGTATTTCCACAATCAAGTCTTCATAGAACTGCCATAAATTAACCAATCTACATTTAAGATCAGTTTACAACCCAAAATTAAAAAAAAAAAAAAAAAGAATTCACAATTAGAGATAGCATCGAAGACTCTCCATAAAGGAGGAGCAGCACCCAGAAACTTAATAGAAAAATGTATGCCAAAACCAGTAACATACCTAGGAATAAACTTAACCAAAAAGGTAAAAGAAAATTATACAACACTCATGGAAGAAACTGAAGATAACACAAAGAAATGGAAAAACACTCCATGCTCTTAAATTGGAAGAACAAGTTTTTTTTTTTAATTTTCTTAAAGATTTTATTTATTTGACAAAGAGAGAAAGAGAGTACACACGAGCAGGGGGAGTGGCAGAGGGAGAGGGAGAAGCAGGCTCCCCACTGAGCAAGGAGCCTGATGCAGGACTGGATCCCAGAACCCCAGGATCTTGACTGAGCTGAAGGCAGGTGCTTCGGAGACTGAGCCACCCAACTATTCCGGAATAACAACTAGGGTTAAAATGTCTATACCATCAAAGCAATCTACAGATTTAATGTAATCCCTATAGAAGTAGCAACAGCATTTCTCACAGAACTAGAACACACAATCCCAAAACTTATATGGAACCAAAAAAAGACCCCAAATAGCCAAAATAATCTTGAAAAAGATAAAAACTGGAGATCTCACAATTTCAGACTTCACATTCTATTACAAAGCTATAATAATCAAGAGTATAATAGTAGCAAGAAACAGGCACACAGATCAACAGAACAGAACAGAAAGCCCAGAAATAAAAGCACAATTATATGGTCAATTAATCTTCTAAAGGAGGAATGAATATCTGACCGGCAGCAAAACAGTCTCTTCAACAAATGTGTTGGGAAAACTGGCCAGCAACATGCCCAAGAATGAGCCTGGATCACTTTGTTTCAGTGCACACAAAAATAAACTCAAAATGAATTAAGAACCTAGGTGTGAGACCTGAGAATATAAAAATTTTGGAAGAGAGTATAGGCAGTGATCTCTGACATTGGCTGTACCAACCTTTTTCTAGATATGCCTCCTGAGGCAAGGGAAATTAAAGCAAAAATAAACTTTTGGGACTACATCAAATAAAAAGCTTCTGCACAGCAAAGGAAACAATCAACAAAACTGATAACCTACTGAATGGGAGAAGATATTTGCAAGTGACAGATCTGATAAAAGGTTAGGATACAACATATATATATTTAAAGAAGAGGTCTACAACTCAACACCCAAAACCAAATAATCTAGTTAAAAAATGGGCAGAAGACATTAACATTTTTCCAAAGAAGACAGGTAGATGGCCAACAGACACATGAAAATATGCTCAACATCACTCATGACCAGGAAAATGCATATCAAAACCACAATGAGATGCCCCCTCACCCCTGTTTGAAGGACTAAAAACAAAAATCAAGGGAACAACAGGTGTTGCTCACCATACGGAGGAAAAGGACACTTTTTTGTGTGCTGTTGGTAGGAATGAGAAGTGGAGCAGCCACTGTGGAAAACAGTATGATATTTCCTTACAAAGTTAAAGACAGAACTACCTTATGATCCAGCAATCACACTATTGGGTATTTACTCCCAAAATACAAAAACACTAATTTAAAGGGATATGTGCACGCCTATGTTTACTGTAGCATTATTTACAATAGCCAAGTTACAGAAGCAGCCAGTGTCCACAGATGATGAATGGGTAAAGAAGGTGTAGGGGTGTGTGTGTGTGTGTGTGTGTGTCCACGTATTACACACAATGGATTATTATTCAGTCATAAAAAGAAGAAAATCTTGCCATGTGCACAACATGGATGGAGCTATAATGCTAAGTGAAAGAAGCTGGAGAAAGAGAAATACCATAGAACTCCCAATGGGTATTTATTATTTTAATTATTTTTTAGAGATTTTATTTGTCAGAGAGAGAGAGAGTACATGCACAAGTGGGGGTGGGGGGAGCAGCAGGCAGAGGGAAAAGCAGGCTCCCTGCTGAGCAAGGAGCCTGATGCAGGACTCGATCCCAGGACCCAGGCAACACGAGCCAAGCCGAAGACAGATGCTTAACTCACTGAGCCACCCAGATGTCCCCCAGGTAGAATTTAAAAACCAAAATGAACAAAGGAAAAAAAAGAGAGAGAGATACAGAGCCAACTGATGGTCACCAGAGTGGAGGTGGTTGGGGTACAAGGGGGGAATAGGCGATGGAATTACAGAGTGCACTTACCACTATGAGCACTGAGTGATGTATGGAATTGTTGAACTGCTCACTGTACTGTACACCTGAAACTGATTTAACACTCTGTGCTAACTATGCTGGAATTAAAAAGAAAAAAAAAAACTTAAGAAAAAATAAGTGGTGCATAAACAATGAATCTTGGAACACTGAAAAAAAAGTAACAGAAAATCTGAAAAGACTACAATGACTTAGCTTACAAACCTAAAAAAGAAAATATATTAAAAAGTTGGAGACCAGGGAAACTGTCAAGGAGATGGGTAATATAACGATTAGATTTCTGCAAGTTAAAATTCAGCTCTTGTAAGTTAAAAATTCAGAATCCTTAGAAAAATGGGCAAAACTGAAGAATATCTTTATAACCTCTGGAAAGTAAATAAGTAGCACTGTATCAATAGACCTCAGCACAGCCCATAGGGATCCCCAGATTCATTTACATTTATCCAACATACAACACTGCACAAGTTCAAGGTGTATTTATATTATTTTATCCATTTATATATTGCAACACTGTTACCGTTGTATTAGTAGTTGGTGGTTCCATCACATCTAATAACTATCATTCTTAAATGAATATAAAAAGTAGGAAAAAAGGGATAAGAGACACCAAAATAGAATGGAAAATCACAGTATACGTTCAACAAAATGAAATAAGAACTTTTCGAGAAGCCGTATTAAAACAATAATTAGGGGTGCCTGGGTGGCTCAGTGGAATGAGCCTCTGCCTTCAGCTCAGGTCATGGTCTCAGGGTTCTGGAATCGAGTCCCGCATCGGGCTCTCTGCTCGGCAGGAAGCCTCCTTCCCCCTCTCTCTCTGCCTGCCTCTCTGCCTACTTGTGATCTCTCTGTCAAAAAAATAAATAAAAATCTTTTTTAAAAACCCCAAATAATAATAATTTTCTAGAACTTTTGAAAAATATTAATCTTCACATTAAGGAAGCTTAAGTTATTCTCTCCATAAATATATAGATAGGGAGATACATGTTTTTCTCCATAGACACATACACACAGGTGAGAACTCTTTATATGTGTACATTATAGTAAAAAAGGGAGAAAATTCAAGCAAAGAATATTAAAGCCAAGAGAAAGGGTAGTAATTCTTAACAGGACAGGACAAAAATTTAGATCAATGTCAGGATTCATGTTTAAAATACAGACCAGACCCCAGAGAACATTTTCCATGTGCTCAGTGGTAACAATTTAGGTGTTCATATGCCACTAAGGTATCATTCAAGACTAAGGGAAAAAAGAACATTTCCAAACAGCAAAATGCACAAGAAAGTTTACTACTGGAGAATACGGTAGAAAGTGTTACACGTGGTTTATGTCAAGAAAAAACTAAGCCTAGAATGAAAACAGGAGATTTAAGAAGAAAGGGTGACAGAACAAGAAATATATTTTTAAAAAATTATTTAGGGGCACCTGGGTAGCTCAGTGGGTTAAGCCTCTGCCTCCGGCTCAGGTCATGATCTCAGGGTCCTAGGATCAAGCCCCGCATCAGGCTCTCTGCTCGGTGGGGAACCTGCTTCCCCTTCTCTCTCTGCCTGCCTCTCTGCCTGCTTATGATCTGTCAAATAAATAAAATCTTTTAAAAATATATCTAATTGAAAATTATTGTGCTATTTCTAAATAAGCAGTTGCTTCAAGATAATAAAGTTCGTTAAAAAATGGAAATTGAAAATTCCAAAAAGGAATGGATAAAATAGGAACAAAGATAACTGTTGAAGAGGCATCTGAGCACATATATCGACATGTATCCACCTTTAGACCCACTTAAAAATGAGCATCATTAAAATGTACTTGTCACAGCCAAGAAATCTAGGGATGTGTGAGTGAGCTGGGGATGGGGAGCACAGTGGGTAACAGAATTAAATCTATTTATGGGAGAATTAGAGATGGTGGACACTTCTTTACTGATGAAGCACAGGAGGAAGTGGCCAGGCAGGACATCTGAAAAGCCTCCTGGATCCAGCTCTGGAAAAAAGCAAGACAGGTAGAAAGCTTGGGGGTAGTAGGGAGCAGGGATTGAGAGTGGCTTCTAGGAAGTCCATATATGGAACAAGTGGAATAGGTGACACCCCTCCACTCACACTTGTTCCTGTATCCTGTGTCTGGCCATTTTAGATTCCATAGAGGACAGAGATAACCCAGAGGACAGACTTTACCTATGTCAGTGGAGAACTACATGCTTCAGCAGAAATTTATCACAATTCCTGAAAGAATGAGAGATCCTATGGTAGATGCTGCTTCCAGAATCCAAATTATCTTCCTATTGCTACACGCATGATGCAAATCAGCAGCAGAGTAAGGAAAGACTAAGAACTAATAGCATAAAAACAATGAAAACAATTAGAATTACAGGCTTCAAGAGAAAAATTTAAACATTTCAAATTCTTATTTTCAGAATGACTCAAGAATGTTTTCGTTAGGGGTACCTGGGTGCCTCAGTGGGTTGAAGCCTCTGCCTTCGGCTCAGGTCGTGATCCTAGGGTTCCGGGATTGAGCCCCGAGTCGCATCTGGCTTTCTGCTCAGTGCCTCTCTGCCTACTTGTGATCTCTGTCTGTCAAATAAATAAATAGAATCTTAAAAAAAAAAAAAAGAATGTATTGGTTACATAATGGCTGAATATTATACAAAATGAACTACAAAAAAAGTAGGATGGGGTGGGAAAGAGAGTTTTAAAATTAGGGGCGCCTGGGTGGCTCAGTGGGTTAAAGCCTCTGCCTTCGGCTCGGGTCGTGATCCCGGGGTCCTGGGATCGAGCCCCACATTGGGCTCTCTGCTTGGCAGGGAGCCTGCTTCCCCCTCTCTCTCTGCCTGCTTCTCTGCCTACTTGTGATCTCTGCCTGTCAAATAAATAAATAAACACTTTAAAATAAAAGAAAATAAAATTGTATACTCATTATGTAAATTTAAAAGTTTAAAACATTAAAAAATGTCCCCCCAAAAGGAAATTCTATTCAGTTTTAAAAAAAACTAGGAGAGATTGATTTTGAGAGAAATGTATCCTAATGCAGCATTCCAATAGTGTCCATTTATGAATGGCATGAATTTGAACTGCAGAGAAGAGGTGGGGGGGAATGGAGAAGGAGAAATACCTACAGCATGAAGAGAAGGCATTTATAAAAGCTGAGGGGAATATAAAAACCCACAAATTTCACAATAAAAGGGACTGCTCAGTGCCCTTGAGAATAGGTGGAAAATATAACTAAATAAATCTTCCCTTTGATACATAACTTTGAAATGCAGAGCATTAAGTTTCTAGAGAGAAAGTACAATAGAACTGCATCAGATTTTCATCAGAGTGGAATCTACAAATACAATTGTGGTGTATCTTTAACATTTTTATTGTAAAATACGATTTGGAACCCAAAATTCTGTCTACCAAGACCACCAGACAGAAATTGTACCTCCTATGTTTTCTGTCCTTCTGTGTCTTCCACACTCTGCATATCTTCCTGCCTGCCTCTTTCCCTATCCTTATTTCTTTTTAAGGATGCTATCTGAATATATTAATAAGAGAAATATAAGTATAAAGTAAAATAAAGGAAGGCTGTACCCCAAACAGTGACGTTCACCTAGAGTTCCAGCAAAACGGAAATGGTAACTTGGTATGTGCACTAAGGAGACCTTGAAATATAACGTGTGGTGCAAAACCAATGAATACTGTTACGCTGAAAAAAATAAAAAAATATATAACATTAAAATAAGAACATAAATTGGGTGACATCTAAAGTAAAAAATCATCTTAAAGAAAAGGAACTGATTAGATACCAAAAAATATGTATGGAATAAATCATCCATGCTAAAGAAAGCTTACTTGACTTCAATCGAGAAGGAAAGCATAAAGATGAAATAGAAATTCTGGAAAAAGACAAACAAGACAAACCTGATTCAAATATAAAACACAACTGTAACAAATCACACGTTTGAGACCTTGATGGTGAATAAGGAGAGTCCATTTCAACAAGATGTGAGCTCCATTCTTGAGCAGCTCAGACCTAGGACACTGACCCACACAGAAACAACTTTGCCATCAGTCTACTACTGCTGTGCAAGTAGCATGGTTCTAAGTCAGAGAATTTTAACATTTATTACTTTTCATCTTGGCAGGAAACTTCGATATTCAGCAGTGTAAATTTTAATCAACCTAGACAACATGAAAGCAAAGACTGTAACTGCCAGAAAAGGTTGGGAAGGAGAAAGAACTGTAGACAGAGGAACTTTCTTCGTCTGAGAGGCAAATCAAGAGGCAGCATGTAAACCAGTTAGGACAAAAAATAGAAGTTACAATGTATCTTTTAAATATCCCAGAAGTAAAAAATTTTAAATGATACTAGTAGTGACAGGATGGTGAATTTGATCGGCACTCTTAGCCATCCCAGAAATAAGTAATGAGAACATTTCTAAAGACAAATAAAGAACATAGACCATGTTACTCAGTGATACGGAGGTAACAGATTGGTGAGAAGAAGCACTGGGCTGGGCTAGGACTCTGGCTTTCAATTATGATCCCTCATTTTTTTTGTGCCATGCATATACCTGTTGTATATTAAATATGAAAAAACAAATCAATGCACTGTATACATATTTGTTTTTGAAGTTTTAATTATGAAATTAATAACTTATTACAGATACACTTCAAATATAGGCAAAATTTATTTTTATGGGCCATAAAGGGATAATTTTCCCATGTTAATTTAAAATAAATCTATCATTTTCAGTAGTGACCTTTACTTACTCTCAATTTACTCACATGTTCTGCCTGTACTCAAATTTAACAGTTTGCATGTAAGTATTACAGTGTGCATTTCTTTATTACATATAATTGGTCTCAATTTGTCAGTGGGTACCTAACAAAACTTAGTCCACATTGCAGTGGTATTAGATAAAATACTGTCTTAAGTGCAATAGACAAAGGCTAAATGATTTTATCTAAATAAATCAATTACAGAGCAACTGACATCAATTCAACTAGGAAGATCATCATTGGCTTTACTTCGGCCAGTATTTATAATGAATTAACCAAGGATAATTCTTGAATATATCTGCCAACCAATAAACTCACCAAATAGATTATAACATTATTCTTCTTTCACAATAAAAATTACAAACATGTTTAGTGTTTTTAATCAATATTCATCTACTTTCTAAGATGAGCTAGTGTGGTTTTAAAATGGAAGAAGGCAGGGTGCCTGGGTGGCTCAGTGTTTTAAAGCCTCTGCCTTTGGCTCCGGTCATGATTCCAGAGTCCTGGGATCGAGCCCCTCGTGGGGCTCTCTGCTCAGCAGGGAGCCTGCTTCCTCCTCTCTCTCTCTGCCTGCCTCTCTGCCTACTTGTGATCTCTCTCTGTCCAATAAATAAATAAAATATTTAAAAAAATAAAATAAAATAAAATAAAATGGAAGAAGGCAAAGAATTGACAAGCCATTTTACAATCAGAAACAATGACATGGAAAATACCCAAGTAGGAGGTTTCATGGGTGTGCGACTTAGAAGCTGAGGAGAACCTCTCACTCAGTTTCATGCTCTGCTGTGGTTGTCTAGTATGTGTTAGACATTTAACACAAGGCCCCACATTTTCATTTTCTATTGGGTCCTACAAATACGCAGTTGGGCCTTCAACAAGTGGTGTGCTTAGATAAAGAACACAAATATGCTTTTCTGGAAGAAAAGTCTCAATTACTCTATTTTTATTCTCCTAAAGTCTTGACTTTGTCTCTTAAATTTTTTTCCTACAGTTTTTAATTTCTTGGGTCCCTAGAGACCAAAAGCAAAATTAATATGAATAATGACTGAGTTTAATATTTAAAATACATAATTTAGAAAAGGGAAGGTTATATAGGGGTGAATTTTTTTCTAGAGTTTTAAATATTTTTTTCTCTTTTATTTTAATAAATCATTATTCAACATTTTCTTTAGCCCAGATATGGGTGTGAGGTCTAGAAGATATACACGTACAAATAGTTTCATCTGATGCTAAAAATGGAGACTTTTTTTGTGTCTGTGTCATGTTTTAGCTCTATTAAAAAAAAAAACTTTTGAAAACCAATTTAAAGGGGTGCCTCAGTGGCTCAGTGGGTTAAGCCTCTGCCTTCACCTCAGGTAACGATCTTCAGGATCCTGGGATCGAGTCCCGCATCGGGCTCTCTGCTCAGCAGGGAGCCTGCTTCCTCCTCTCTCTCTGACTCTCTCTCTGCCTACTTGTGATCTCTCTCTCTCTCTCTCTCTCTCTGCCAAATAAATAAATAAAATCTTTAAAAAAAATTTAAAATTTAAACATAGATTATGTCATACCTCTGGCCATGTAGGCTTCAGAAATAATATATTAGAATTAATTTGCTTTATTATTCCTTTACTCTTAGGAAACAAGAACCTTAGCTTTGTCTAGACTATAATTATTTTTCTAAACTAATTTAGTCCTAGTGTTCCAAGATCAAAGGCCAAGTATGTACATGAGGTAATTTGCTATCTCACCCAATGGGTAGGAGAGAGAAAATTTTCCACCTGTGGCTTCAGTCTTTCAAGAAAGCTGGTAAAAGAGGCACCTGGGTGGTTCAGTGGGTTGAGCCTCTGCCTTTGGCTCAGGTCATGGTCTCAGGGTCCTGGGATTGGGCCCTGCATTGTTCTCTCTGTTCCTAGGGATCCTGCTTCCCCCTCTCTGCCTGCCTCTCTGTCTACTTGTGATCTCTCTTTCTGTGTCAAATAAATAAATAAATCTTAAAAAAAAGAATGCCGGTAAAAACATAAAGAAGCAGATTAGTTCATCTAAAGTAGTTGATTAGTTGATCATGGTATCCACTGAAAAATACCAACACCAAAGCTTACGTTTTATTTATATTCAGTAATTAGAATCTGAGGACTTTAAGGTTATCTCACCTAAGTTTCTCTGAAGATCAGAACTCTGATAACTATTGAAACACATACAGGGAACATAAGTTTCAAATATGGTGTGCTATATATGAGCTATCTTATTTTACCTAAGAGTAAGAATTTTTTCCCTTAAATTGGACAGCTACGAATAGAAGAAGGAAACATGACAGTTCTCTTATACCATACACAAAGATAAACTTGAAATAGATAAAAGACCTCAACATGAGGCAGGAAATCTATAAAAATCCTAGAGGAGAACATAGGCAGTAACCTCTTTGACAATGGCCATAGCAACTTCTTTCAAGACATGTCTCCAAAGGCAAAGGAAACAAAAGTGAAAATGAACTTTTGGGACTTCATCAAGATCAAAACTTCTGAGCGTGCACACGCACGCACACACACACACACAGAGCTTCTGCACAGCAAAGGAAACAGTCAACAAAACAAACATTCCCATGGACTGTGAGAAGATATTTGCAAATGACACTACATAGAGCTGATATCCAGTATCTGTAAAGAACTCCTCAAACTCAACATTCAAAAGACAGATAATCACATCAAAAAATTGGCAGAGGACATGAGCAGACACTTCTCCAAAGAAGACATACAAATGGCTAACAGACACATGAAAAAATGTTCATTATCATTAGCCATCAGGGAGATTCAGATCAAAACCACAATGAGATACCACCCACCTTACACCAGTCAGAATGGCTAAAGTCAATAAGACAGTAAACAACAAGTGTTGGAGAGGATGTGGAGAAAAGGGAACCCTCTTACACTGTTGGTGGGAATGCAAGTTGGTGCAGCCACTTTGGAAAACAGTGTGGAGATTCCTTAAGAAATTAAAAATAGAGCTACCCTATGACCTTGCAATTGCACTACTGGTATTTACCCCAAAGATACTGATGTGGTGAAAAGAAGGGCCATCTGTACCCCAATGTTCACATCAGCAATGGCCACAGTAGCCAAACTGTGGAAAGAGCCAAGATGCCCTTCAACAGAAAAATGCATAAAGATGTTGTCCATATATACTACGGAGTATTAGGTCTCAATCAGAAAGTGGTTTTATTTTTTATTATGTTGACATTTAGTGACCATAAAATTATTTGAGTTCAGATGTTAATAGACTAGATGTATATATTGATAAATATGTACAAAAGTATATCCCCTATTGAATTTAACTGGCCTACATGTTATACATTTGTAAAGAATTTTAGATGATTTTAAGATCAAAAGTATGTGTACACACGCATAAGCACATGTGTGAACACAGGCATGCACATGTGTGTGTTATACAGGCAGAAGGTATACCCTAGTGTGTTCATCTTGTTTCTCAAAACAAAGCTTGGATACAAATCTCAGCTCCTGACAGACACTTCGTTGCAATCCTTTTTTTCTTATCAGTACAGCATTTGTTCTGTCACTATGACCTTGGCACATTTATCAGATACTGTTTCTTATAGTTACCATTCACTCATCAAGCATGTGCTAAATAAAACTAGATTAAAATACATTAATCCATGGTAATTTTCATTATTTATTAATATATCACTATGTTGGGGGAGGCTGGGTAACAAGAGTAAATTGGTTTTGATGAAAGTTTTGGAAAATGTACTTTAACCCAAATGAAAAATACTTTACTGCTGAAATTTCAAATCTGTGGCCTGTTGCTCAACAAGTATTTTATATATAGGAGCGTTCTCATTTTTTATCTCCCAGTAAAGTTAATCATAATATTTAGGTATCATGTGTATTATGTAAAAATAATTTTACATACATAGTATGATTATGTAACAGCAGGTATTTTTGTATGATTTTAATTTGCATCACACACACACATTGCAAACACATGAAGTAACAACACTAAAAATGTAAGAACTAGCTTTCAGGTTTTCCTAACCTGAGTTTTACATCCTTGCATTTTTAGGGATCATAAGACTGCCTCACAGAAGGTTTTGGCTTGTGGTTTTATGTATTTGAGAGACAGAGAGCAAGCGAGCAAGCACACAGAGGGAGAGGGAGGAGGAGAAGCAGACTCCTTACTGAGCAGGGAGCCCGATGCAGGGCTGGATCCCAGGACCTGGAGATCATGACCTGAGTGGAAGGCAGTCGCTTTACCGAATGATCTTGAGTTCAACCAGATTTGTGTTTATGAGTAAAAGTCTAAATGCTGCTACATGCAGGTAATAATTCAAATAAACCTAACAACTGTAATTTTTCTTAAGTGTCACGATCATTGGGCCAAATAGAATAAAGTGTATGTTTCTAGGAATATTTCTACCAAAAATATAATGCTACAAAGATGGGTAGAAAATATTTAATAGAATTGCTCTGAGTAATACTTTATGAAAAAAACAAATGAAGGTCACTTTTCTGGTACCACATTATTTCATTAATTTAGAGAAAATACTGTGTGCCCTGCTACACTTCTTTTTATTTATTTATTTATTTATTTATTATTTATTTATTTACTTGAGAGAGAGACAGTGAGAGAGAGCATTAACAAGGAGAAGGTCAGAGAGAGAAGCAGACTCCCCATGGAGCTGGGAGCCCGATGCGGGACTCGATCCCGGGACTCCAGGATCATGACCTGAGCCGAAGGCAGTCGTCCAACCAACTGAGCCACCCAGGTGTCCCTACACTTCTTTTTTTTTAAACAAATTTTTAGGTGGTGTGTATACTCAGGAAATAGCCCAAATCATTCTTTGTTGACAGAGGAAAGTTTTAAGTTACTACCTATTATTGAACTAGGTTTCAATTTAAAACACCAGTACATTACTTCTTTCTCCGTGAGCACCCTAGGAGACCTATCGCACATGTGTATGCTTTATAAATACAGGTTAAATACTTCTTTCCAAATTCAGCTATAAACAATATTGAAATTGGTGCTTATAATTCTCATTCAAGTGGCTTATACTTTTCTATGTTTCTTCATTAAAATATCTAAACAGTAAATTCTGGAACACTGAAAAAATTTTAAAAAGATAAAATTTTTAAAAATATCTATTGTTCTGTGCATGCTCCAAGTCTTTATTAACAGAACTTGATACTTTCCCACCTCAGTCTTTTCATTCACTCTCTTACTGTAGAGACGCACAAAGAAAGATACATGTTGGTGTGGACTGTATTCTAGTGTGTGCATTCATCAATTCAGCCATCTCGGATTAAACAAGTCCACATGGAGATAAATTACATATAAAACCATTCCAGTACTTCTTGCAGTACGTTTCCATCACCATGAGAGACAATGTCCTGAGAAAAGAGCTGAAATGATCACCACTTCATTTTACCTCCTGCTTTGATTCACACTTCAATAAGAAACATTTCTAACCACTACCAGTATGGCTATTTTTGTTTAAGCAGAATTAAGATATTAATCCTCTAACTATAAAATGTACATCGGTAAATCAAGGATTAATATGTCCACTGGCTGCAAATTGCAATGCCGTTCGTAGTGCACCTATGAGAGATGCACACTGTGTTGGATCATAATGCTATGATTCATATCAGATTAACTCAGGCACTATGTTATCATTGATGTTTTACACATTGTATGGTTTGGGAACTTAAGAATCATTTTTTAGCATAAAGAATATTTAGTATAACATTTTATGAAAGCTATACAGATCATTTCACTGGGAGAGCAGTAAAACAGGTCTGTGCCCAATGAAGCTGTGTATGCCATATTTTATGGAGAATCATAGAAGTATTCTTTCTGAGAACTGATAATCATTATTCTAAAATGAATTACATTCTAATGTATTTTCAAATAGGGCATTCTACTGTATTCTTCTACACCTTTATAAGATAGGCAAGGTAAATAGTTATCCAAAAAAAAGTGAGTTTTCTTTTTTTTAATTTTTAAAGATTTTTTAGTTATTTATTTGGCAGAGAGAGAGGTCACAAGTAGGCAGAGAGGCAGGCAGAGAGGAGGAAGCAGACTCCTCACCAAGCAGAGAGCCTGATGCAGGGCTCGATCCCAGGACCCTAAAATCATGACCTGAGCTGAAGGCAGAGGCTTAACTCACTGAGCCACCCAGGTCCCCCGAAAATAAACATTTTTATATGTAACTCAGAGTTGCTGGAGGACACTCATATTCATGTTTTCCCTTGGAGGAAAACACCAGATTTCATTTTCAAGCATGTGTGAGATCAGAGAACAATGGGGAAGCCCATTCAGTGGTTTTTGTTCAGATCCTCAAATATTTGGGCTCCACCACAGTTGGAGCGAAACATCCTGAACTCTTTCAACCTAGCCTGGGCTTTGAGAATCTCTGAAATATTGTGCTTAGAAGGATTGAGGAATATATTCAAATCATACTAAATATGGATTTTAGTGTAGATATAGTCTCATTCTAAATATACATACTCATTTATGATAAACACAAGTCTGGGAAGCTATAGATCAAAAATTAACACTGACTACAGCTGCAGTGTAATTACAGATGTGTTCTCCTTTCTTGCTTTTATAAATGATGGTCCTTTCAACAAAAACTCTATTCATTTATAAATGTTTAGTAACAACTACTATATTGAAGCTATTGTTTTAGGTTCTGAATAGTGAACACAATAGTCTTTATTATGTTGATTATAAAATTAGAGTAATTTCTATTTGAAAATATAAATTTGATATGGTGACAATTTTGTAGAATTTTGTACTTGAAAACCAGGATTATTAATTATTATTATTATTATTATTATTATTATTATTATTTCTACATGGTAAGAATAATTCTTTATTCTTTCTGTGGTTGTTAAAAATGTTCTAAAATAAAGTAAGACTATTACTACAAAAAATAAAAAACTGTCTTAAATGTTACATTCATCTCAAAATTATGATTTACATTTGTCTGTTCCAACTGTTCGATCATCTATCACTGAAAAAACTCTTATTCTGGAAATATTACCACCTTAACAGCCATGTTTTTCTTCCACACTATTTTCAGTCATTAGTGTCTTTCTGATTTTTGAAAGCTCAATTTCTGCCTCATTTACAATAACTACATAAATGCATCATTTTATTACTAAATAATTTAAATTTTGCTTTATTCACTCACTTCCTTTTCCTCTTACATTCTTTTCCTCTCATCTCTGTTCTTTCCTTATGAATTTTTGCTTGAATCTCATGAATTTGTGTTCTACTATGAACTTAAAAAAGTAACTTAAAAATGAATTTAAGTTTTTACTTAAATCCCAGCTATTTAACATACAGTGTAATATTAGCTGCAGGTGTACATTATAGTGACTCGACACTTAAGTAAGCTACCCTGTGCTCATCAGGTGCCCTTCCTTTTTTTTTTTTTAACTTTTATTTATTTATTTATTTATTATTTTTTTAATACTTTTTTATTTTTTATAAACATATATTTTTATCCCCAAGGGTACAGGTCTGTGAATCACCAGGTTTACACACTTCACAGCACTCACCAAAGCACATACCCTCCCCAATGTCCATAATCCCACCCCCTTCTCCCAAACCCCCTCCCCCCAGCAACCCTCAGTTTGTTTTGTGAGATTAAGAGTCACTTATGGTTTGTCTCCCTCCCAATCCCATCTTGTTTCATTGATTCTTCTCCTACCCACTTAAGCCCCCATGTTGCATCACCACTTCCTCATATCAGGGAGATCATATGATAGTTGTCTTTCTCTGCTTGACTTATTTCGCTAAGCATGATACGCTCTAGTTCCATCCATGTTCTTGCAAATGGCAAGATTTCATTTCTTTTGATGGCTGCATAGTATTCCATTGTGCATATATACCACATCTTCTTGATCCATTCATCTGTTGATGGACATCTAGGTTCTTTCCATAGTTTGGCTATTGTGGACATTGCTGCTATAAACATTTGGGTGCACGTGCCCCTTTGGATCACTACGTTTGTATCTTTAGGGTAAATACCCAGTAGTGCAATTTCTGGGTCATAGGGCAGTTCTATTTTCAACATCTTGAGGAACCTCCATGCTGTTTTCCAGAGTGGTTGCACCAGCTTGCATTCCCACCAACAGTGTAGGAGGGTTCCCCTTTCTCCGCATCCTCGCCAGCATCTGTCATTTCCTGACTTGTTGATTTTAGCCATTCTGACTGGTGTGAGGTGATATCTCATTGTGGTTTTGATTTGTATTTCCCTGATGCCGAGTGATATGGAGCACTTTTTCATGTGTCTGTTGGCCATCTGGATGTCTTCTTTGCAGAAATGTCTGTTCATGTCCTCTGCCCATTTCTTGATTGGATTATTTGTTCTTTGGGTGTTGAGTTTGCTAAGTTCTTTATAGATTCTGGACACTAGTCTTTTATCTGATATGTCGTTTGCAAATATCTTCTCCCCTTCTGTCAGTTGTCTTTTGATTTTGTTAACTGTTTCCTTTGCTGTGCAAAAGCTTTTGATCTTGATGAAATCCCAATAGTTCATTTTTGCCCTTGCTTCCCTTGCCTTTGGCGTTGTTCCTAGGAAGATGTTGCTGCGGCTGAGGTCGAAGAGGTTGCTGCCTGTGTTCTCCTCAAGGATTTTGATGGATTCCTTTCGCACATTGAGGTCCTTCATCCATTTTGAGTCTATTTTCGTGTGTGGTGTAAGGAAATGGTCCAATTTCATTTTTCTGCATGTGGCTGTCCAATTTTCCCAGCACCATTTATTGAAGAGGCTGTCTTTTTTCCATTGGACATTCTTTCCTGCTTTGTCGAAGATTAGTTGACTGTAGAGTTGAGGGTCTATTTCTGGGCTCTCTATTCTGTTCCATTGATCTATGTGTCTGTTTTTGTGCCAGTGACAGGTGCCCTTCTTAATCCCCATCACCACTTCACCCATTCCGACTCGTAACCATCCATCTTTCTCTATAGTTAAGAGTCTGTCTCTTGGTCTCTCTCTCTCCTTTACTTGTGCTTACATGATTTTTAAATTCTACACATAACTGAAATCATATGGTATTTGTCTTATTCTGACTGGCTTGTTTCATTTAGCATTAAGTATTCTAGCTCCATCCATGTCACAGTGAATAGCAAGTTCTATTTTTTTTTTATGGCTGAGTAATATCCCATTGTATTTTACTCAGCCATAAAAATAATGAAATTACACACATATACCACCCCTTCATCCATTCATCAGTTGAAAGATGGTTGGAATCTTTCTGTCATTTGACTATTTATTGTAGATAATGCTCCACATATCCCTTTGAATTGGTATTTTTGGACTCTTTGGGTAAATAGTAGTAAAATTGCTGAATTGTACAGTAGTTCTATTTTTAACTTTTTAACCAAACTCCATACTGTTTTCCAGAGTGGTTCTACAATTTTACACTCCCACCAACAATGCAAGAGGGGTTCCCTTTGTCCACATCCTTTCCAACACCTGTTATTTCATCTGTTCTTGATGTTAGTCATTCTGACAGGTTTGAGTTGATAGCTGATTGTCGTTTTGTATATCCCTAATCATCAGTGATGTTGAGTATCTTTTCATGTGCATGTTGGCCATTTGTAGGTCTTCTTTGGAAGAAGGGCTGTTCATGTCTCCTGCCTTTTTATTTTTTAATTTTTTTATGCCCATTCTTTAATTAGATTATTCATTTGGGGGTTTTAAATTTCTCAAGTTCTTTATATATTTTGGGTACTAACCCTTTAATCAAATATGTCACTTGCAAATATCTTATTCTATTCTGCAATTTGCCTTTAGTTTGTTGTTTCCTTCACTGTGCAGAAGGTTTTATTTTGACAAAGTACTTGATAACAACATGCAAAAGAACGAAAGTGGACCATTTTCATAAACCATACACAAAAATTAATTCAAAATGGGTTGAAGACCCAAATGTGAGACATAAAACTATAGGAGAATATGGAAGTACTATAGGGGAACTCAGGAAGTAAACTCTGACATTGGTTATAGCAACTTCTTTCTAGATCTATTTCCTGAGGCAAGGAAAACAAAAGTAAAAATAAAACAATGGGACTTCACCAAAATAAGTTGTCTTCTGATTATTAATCAACTACCTTTTCTAAAGTATGGCCTGGCTCCCTCTTCTCAGATTGACAGGTCTTTTTAGTGGTCAAGCAGATACACCCCAATGTCCTTTATATGTTTGTTGTCGTTTTTTGGTGATTGTCCCTTTTTTTTCTATTTGCATAGTATATAATCAGAGCAATTTAATTAATACATATTTGGCAAGATATAAGAATTGTCGGGCACCTGGGTGGCTCAGTGGGTTAAGCCTCTGCCTTCAGCTCAGGTCATGATCTCAGGGTCCTGGGATGGAGTCCCGCATAGGGCTCTCTGCTCATCGGAGAGCCTGCTTCCCCCTCTCTCTCTGCCTGCCTCTCTGACTACTTGTGATTTCTCTCTCTGTGTGTCAAATAAATAAATAAAATCTTAAAAAAAAGATATAAGAATTGTCCACTCAATGACCTCCTCTAAGATGACTTGTTCTTATTTTTACTCTAATAGCAGGAATGAATGTTTATATGGAGTGGCCCCAAACTTACCAACTCTGTATTTTTTTCAGTGTCTATTAGACTCAGTTGGGAAGGCTTATTGCCTGATTCCTTAGAAAACACAAGCTTGTATTTCCCAGTATACATATTACAGTCTTTTCCTTTTTCTTCTTCTTCTATTCCCAACAGTTTGCTCAAGGAAACTATATTTGGGGGGATGCAGTTAGGAGTGACTAAAATACCCACAGTGGGCATTTTAGCACAAGTACTGATACACTGATTTTCACAGTAGTTTCAAGTACAACTAATTTAAGACCAGATCTCCAAGTGCCATTTTAAAATAGTACCAGGCTAGTAAAGAATCACTAAAGAATGCCATTTAAGACCCAGTAATTATTTCAAGACAAATAATACTTAAAGTCATAGTTATTTTACACCATTAGAAAATAGACATGGGAATATGAACCCTGTGAATACAGAAAAGTAACAAGTCCCCTGCTAGATGAGACCTATGGTGGATTTAACCTCTAACAGAGAAGTAAGAAGAGGAAGATACTTCCCTAAATGCTGTTAAGAGGAAAAGAGCTGAAATTTAAACATGGGAAATTATGGTCTGTCCCTGGAGTTGAGGCAGGAGAAGTAAGGGTCACTTGTTGTCAAGGGACAGCAAGGGGCCTGGTAGAGTAAGGATGTATGCAGAGGAATAGGAGAAAGTTAACAGGTGGCTGAACCTTACACAATGCATCAGGCACTCGACCCTTCAATACCAGATGAGTAACTTGGCAGATGAAAAAGTCTCATTTTTTCTTAAGATTTTATTTAATTATTTGACAGACAGAAATCACAAGTAGGCAGAGAGGCAGGCAGAGACAGAAGGGGAAACAGGCTCCCTGCTGAGCAGAGAGCCAGAGCCTGAGCTGAGCTGAAGGTAAAGGCTTAACCCAGGTAGAGGCATCCAGGTACCCCCAAAGAGTCTCATTCTTATGGGAAATAATTTTTATCAGTTTTTTTATACAAAGCCCCTCACATGTAATGAAATATTAAGAAATGTGAAAACATATTACTATCATAATAATGCTATCCAACCCAGAAATGTCCAGATGTTGGAATTATCAGAAATGGATTAAGGTAATTACAATTGACATGTTAAATAATTTAGAGAAGTAAGCAACATGAGGGAATAAATAATGTTTTTCAATAAAGAGATGGAAATTTCAAAAACACTAAATGGAAATACTATGATAAAAGAATCACGTTAGGCATTAAGATTTATTTTGGGGGGCTTTCAAGAGAACTGTAAATAGCAGATAAAGATCAATGAATACATACATTTCAGACAAAATGTGGAAGAATTTATCTCCAGCAGACCTGCTAAATAAAGTCTGTTAAAAGAATTTCTTTAGACTGAAAAAAAAAGATGCCATATAGAAAATGAGTTCTGAATAGGTAGCAATGCCTGGTAGAATAAATACATGGTAAATATAACAATATCAAAAAAAAAAAAACTAGAAAACCTCTTTAAAAATTAGTAGTGGGTCTCATTAACATCCTTCCTCCAGTCTTTAATTAGGCAAAGGAAGTCAGTAAATATATAGCAGATTGGAAGAGCTGTACCATTTTGACTCAACTGATATTATATAACATCACACTGAATATTGGTAAAATACACACTTCTCTCAAATGTACTGGAAATACTCAGTGATAAAAGCCATATGCTGAGCCACAAAAGAGTCACATTTTGTTAGAAGAGAATTTGTACAGAATTTGTTCTGTACTACAGTAGTATACAATTCTAAGCCACTAAGTAGTACTAATCTAGAAAATCTCCACATGCTTGAAGATTATACAACCTATTTCTAATGGATCATGGGTCTGAAAATAAAAAAACTCAAAAATAATTGAGGAAAACACAACTTATTAAAAGTTGTCTCATAAGCTAATTAGTGCTTAGCACCAAATGCAATAAAGAGAAAGGAAAAAAGGAGTCCAATCTAGGATATAAACTTCCACATTAGTGGAGGGATGCCTAGCTGGCACAGTGGGTAAATCATGTGACTCATGATTTGAGTTCAGACCCCATATTGGGTATTGAGATTACTTAGCCAAAAAAAAAAAAAAAAAAAAAAAAAAAAAAAAAATTCTTAAAGAAGCTAGTTGAACAAAATAATCCCAGAGTAAGTCAAAGTTGTTAACATTAAAAAAAACCCTTCTACATATTTAATTTATTCCATTAAAATTAAAAGAGAAGTATTATATGCTAACTGCAAAAGATGTGGTGAATGCACTTGAGAAAATGCAACATATATTCATGATAAAATTGCTCAGTAATTAAGAATACTAGTAAATTTTCTCAACCTCCTAAATTAAATCTCAAAAATAAAATTGAAACCAAAAGCTATGGCCAACACCCTAATTAATGCTGAAATACAGACCATCTTACCCATGATCAGAAACAAAACAACATGTTTCACTCTTACCAGTAATATTAAACAGTGTATCCAAGACCATATAGCTAGTTCAGTAAGTCAATAGTCCTAAAGTCAAATAATACCAAAAAATAATATTTTAATAGCTAAGAAAATAAGAACCAGAATGGCATTTTGAAAATATGATATTATGGGGGCACCTGGGTGGCTCAGTGGGTTGAGCCACTGCCTTCTGCTCAGGTCATGATCTCAGGGTCCTGGGATCGAGTCCCACATTGGGCTCTCTGCTCAGCAGGAAGCCTGCTTCCTTCTCTCTCTCTGCCTGCCTCTCTGCCTACTTGTGATCTCTCTCTGTCAAATAAATAAATAAAATCTTTAAAAAAAAAAAAAAGAAAATAAGATATTATGAAGACCAAACAACAACCACCACAATAAACCATATAAGAAATAATCGTCTAAGGCTCTCATTCTCATGTTTTCCATATATATAGATAAACACACACACACACACACACACACACACACACATGTATCTCCAACTCTTGTCAATATTCAATATTATCTGAGGTTTTCCAAAATTAAATGTAGCAGCTGAGCTCTGTTTTCAGTGTGATGTCTCTACTATCAGGAAATTATGGCACATATGTGGGGTTTCTAATTCATCTGTAAAGTTTTCTCAGAAATTTCAGAGTCACTGAAGAGAGATGATTTCACAGTCTTGGCTTCAAAGAGGACCATAAAAATAGCTCTTGACCCATTTATTAAAGTATGTTGTACTCTTAGGAGTCAGTTAACAAATTAAGTGATATATTTCAAGCCGTAATACTTGGAGAAAATAAGGAAACAATTTAACTCCTAATGAAATTAAGTTTAGGAATATATAGATTTATAGACTATGGCTTTATATAAGATAATCAGATGGTTATTGGTAGCACATAAACATGAAACTTTTCTTATGTAGAGTAGTAGCAAGGTCATCATTTAGTTGCATAAAGCAAATATTTTCCTAACTCTGTTACATCTCTAACTTATAATAATTATTTGTTTCCATGCCTCCTTTCATATTCTTTTGTCCATTCCTAAGGGAAACTCATAGGGTACTGTTATCCTACTTGGCCTCAGACTGAACACAGTTCCTAACTCAATATAATAGTTTTGAATTTAATTTAATTGGATTTTAAGGACAAAGCAGACATCCCTAAATTCTAGAGAGAGAACAAGACTTGTAGGATCAAAGGTTAAAAACATTGGGAGAAGGGGGTGGGATTATGGACATTGGGGAGGGTATGTGCTTTGGTGAGTGCTGTGAAGTGTGTAAACCTGGTGATTCACAGACCTGTACCCCTGGGGATAAAAATATATGTTTATAAAAAAAAAATTAAAAAAAATTAAAAAAAAAATGGACCAACTAGAAAAGCCAACACACAAGGATTTGTACATGATAGTACTTAAAAAAAAAAAACTCTGAAAAACATTGTAGTAGCCAATTACAGAAAACAAAAACAATTTGTTCAGCACAATGGAATATTTTGATAGTTAAAACATAAGGTTAACCTTTTATGGGACAACTATTCATATACACATAAGTCCATTATGCATTCTGAAGAAAAATTTGGGGGAAAAAATGGACTTGAGTATCTATATGTCTCCTTCTGCTGTTAAAGCACGATCATTTTGAGATTGCATGAGTAAACCCTCAGGGGTCCCTCAACAATCTTCAGGTGAACGGTTACATTTTGGATTATAGAGAATAGAGACAAATTACCTCCTCTTAGAATGGAGCAATGGTATAGTCACTTGGAACTGGATTTCAGTAGCAGTGGTGCAGCACTGAAGACTTACATAAAAGTTTCAAGTACGGATCAATATTTTTTGAAACTAAAAGGTAATACATTGGCCCCTAAATTCTACCAAGTCTTACTTTTGTTATTCTTAGCCAGAAATATCAGTATTCAAAGCATAGACTGTACATTTCAAAATTTGACATTAATTAGGCTGAAGACATGTTTTCACTGACAGGTTTGAACTTTTCAGATAACCATGAAATTAAATTTCATGAATATAAAGCAGAGTGAAATTATTTCCTTTTTGGAGAATTAATGAATTTTATCAAATTCCATTAAAAGTTTTTATTAATAATAACAACTATCGACATACCCACTTTTTACTAAAATCACTCTATAATGTAAGAACTCTGAGGTCAGAACTGTGTTTTTGTTTTTGTCTGATAGATACATACATATTATAGTAATAGGTAATCTCCAAAAAAGTCAATATAGAACACAAGAAGGGCTATTCATTTACTACCCCTTAAACAGAAGCAAAATTCTCATGCATAGAAATAAATACAATTTAAGTTTAGGCTCTGCATATATTAGTACCATTTTAACAAAACTAAACACAATCTTGGTAGGAAAAGTGAAAGTTACATTTATATGGTCACTTAATGAATTAAAAATTTTACATATCTACCATTTGTTCTTGAAGTCATGGTGAATGTGCTGAAAGAAAAAAAAGTTTTGTCCTCTAAAAGGTTTTAATCTATATAAGGACTTCAGAGGATATGTAAATCTTGGAGGTGAAAACAAATGAAAATAAAAATCAAGTGTCAGAATGTGTGGTGCAGAGCAGAAGGAAATGCTAGTATTTCCTTTGTATCTTAAATGTCATTTACAACACAGATCAGGAAGATGCAGTGGTATTTTCTAAAAATCAAGGTGATCTATGTGCTTTTTATGATCACACATAGTCTGGTTTCTGAATGATTTATGGTCTTCTCAAACAATGAAGAAGTTAATAATAACAGTATTTCTCTGAAGGAGTTTTTCATTTCTTGTATTACTATTTAAGTGACTAATATAAGTATAAACCAGGTAAAATTACATAGTTAATGCATAGCACATTTCAAAAAAGTTAGTGTAATTAAAAATACTAACTGTATTATCAGAAGACCTAGGCCTTTCCTCATCTTTCCTAGGAGCTAGAAAATTACCTCTGTTAAGTTTTCTAGACTCTAAAATTTTGAGTCTAGAAATGTGGTCTAATTCACAACATGAAGAAGATCATATGTACCCAGTGTGATAGCATTTTTTAATGACAAAAAAATGCACAGTATACCTAAAATATTGGGAAGGTTAGAATTTCTGTAGAGAAATAATAGTTTTAATGGTTCTTTGTCCCTTATCCTAAACTACACAACTTATTTTCTGTTGCAGAAATCAACCAAATTCTCCATGAATTATAAAAATAACATTTGTTTTTAACCCATGTTATGTGAAGTCTGCTGGATGGCTGTAGCTCAAATAGTTGGTTCAGTTTTTCTAGGCTCTGTTAATTTGACCAGTTTATACGAAACCTGAAATGGGATGTCAAAATGAAAATACTCCTTAAGAACTAAATTAATGCATATATATTAGGAATGAATTATAAACATGCTTTCTTTTATGTTCTCTTTGCCTAAGACAGCACTGTAAGTAGTAAAATGTTATTCACTGCCCTTCTCAAACTGATGTTATGATTTTATAAGAAACAGTCCCAAATTTCCATGCTGATTGTTCTAGAAAATCTGTTTTGTTTTTCTTTTAAAGACTTTATTTATTTATTTATTTATTTGACAGACGGAGATCACAGGCAGAGAAGCAGGCAGAGAGAGAGGAGGAAGCAGGCTCCCCGCTGAGCAGGGGGCTCGATGCCGATGCCGGGACCCTGGGATCATGACCTGAGCTGAAGGCAGAGGCTTTAACCCACTGAGCCACCCCGGTGCCCCATGTGTTTTATTTCTTTCAGTGAGTCCCTGATTGCTAACAGCTACACTCCTTTTTGAATCCAACTTCTTAGAGTCATTAGTAAGATGAAATTAGTAACATCTCACTTGCAGTATTAACATTCTGTCTCAAACTTGTTCTCCTAAAACAACTTCAGTAGGTATATTTTCTACCTCCTGCTTTAGCCAGGCTAACACTTGTAACTTCACCAAAACAAACTATGGTCCACTACTTTTTCAGTTTTAACAGTAAACTTTATAAGCCCCTAATCAGGTTACCAAAGAAAAAAATTGCAAAAGACACAAATTACAAATATCAGAATTTGGAAAGTGCCCATCACTACTGATCCCACAAACATTGCAACATTAGTAAGTGAGTATTATTAACAACTCTATACCCACCAATTTGATAACTTGATGAAATAGAACATTCTCTCAAAGTCATCATCTAAAGAAACTCCCACAAGAAGATGTATAATCTGAACAGATCTCTATTAAAACAACCAATTCAGTGATTAACAACCTTCCTAAAGGAAATTACCTGTGGCAGGTGGTTTCACTAGTGAATTCTGACAAACATTTCAACAATAATACCAGTTCTGTACAATCTACCCCCAAAATAGCTAGCAAACACTTTCTAAGTCATTCTGTGAAGTCAGTATTACTCCAATAGCAAAACTGGATGGCAACATGAAAAAAAGAAAAACTACAAACCAAGATGTTTCATTAAAACAGATGTAAAAACCTACAACAAAACATGAGTAAATAAAATTCAACCCTGTATGAAAACAGCTATACACCACGAACAAGTGGAACGGATTCCAGGTATATAAGGATGTATCAACATTTTAAAATTAATTATTATAATCCATCACAACATGTTAGACATGGAAAACTATATCGATACAGAAGAATTATTGGAAAAATGTAATACCATTAATTATTAATAAAAGAAAAAACTTCCAACTAGACATAGAGGGGAAAGTAATCAAGTTGGTTTAAACGAAAACTAATGTCCTATTTAGTGGCGAGAAACCACATACTTTCCCCCTAAGATCACCAACAAGGCAATGCTATCTCCTTTCACTGCCCTTACTAAGAGCTGTACTGGAAGTCCTTGCTAACATAGTAAGAAAAAAAACATAAAAGGGACGCAAGTTGAGAAGAGAAAATAAAGGGCAAATGAAAGCACAGGAGAAGTTGCTCAGTATCTTAGGGCATCAGGGAACTACAAATTAAAACAATAAGATACCACTGCGCATCTAGAATGATTAAAACCCAAAATACTGACAACACCAAAATACTGATGAGAATGTGGAGCGACAGAAACTCTGTTATTGCTCGCATGAAAGAGAAATGGTCTGACCACTTACATGTAGAACACAGTTTGGAAGTCTTTTTTACGATATTTGTCACAGTCTTATCACAATATCCATCAGTTACTCTTCTAAATACTTACTCACATGAGTTGAAAACTTATGTTCACACAAGAAGCTGCACATAAAGGTTCTATCACTTCCTTCGTAATTGTAAAATATGGAAAACAATCAAATGTTATATAATAGGTGAACAGATAAATTGGTACATCCTAACAACAGAAAATCATCCAGCAATAAAAAGAAACTATCAAGTTTTGGGGAAAAAACAGGGAGAAACCCTGAATGTTTATTACGGAAAAGCCTGTCCACAAAGACTACATACAGTATCCTTCCAACTAAATGACATTCTGAAAAGACATATATATGGAGATAGTAAAAAATAAGTGGTTCCTGGGGATTAGGGGTAAGAGTGAAAGATAAGTAGATAGAGCACAGGAAAGTACAGGGCAGTGAAAATATTCTGTAGCACGTTGTAATGAAATATATACAGGATACTGTACTTTTATCAAAACTTCCAGAATATACAACACAAAGAGTGAACTCTAACATAAACTAGGTACCTCAGGAAATGACAGCATATCAGTAATGATTCAATTTTAACAAAGGTATCACACTAATGCGGGAAATTACTAACATGGGAAACTATATGTGGAGGAAAAGGATACATACCAAATCTGCTGTTTCTGCTTCATTTTTCTATAACCCCAAATTAGTCTAAAATATAAATCTATTAATGTAAAAAAACAAAAACAAAAAACCCACCCTCATTTCCAGTCCCAGCTCTGCAAGTAAAGTACTTGGAATTTCTTGCTACGTTATAACAAATGAAAACACTAAACAGATTGAAAAATCAGTAACTGTTCATGGCTAAGAGAAGACAGGACACAAGCAAACAAATCACCTGCCCCCAGCACCGTAGAGATGAACACAGGAAGACACGGGAGTTACGACTCACCGCAGTAGGGACTCCAGCAGAAACCACCACTGAAGGAGAACCAGTGTAGGAAAACCCGAGGTGCAGTTGCTGAGTTCCTAGAGGCTGCACACAAACAACTCCGAGAGTTGAAAACTCCCGCGGAGAAGAGTCATAAAGTGGCCGCCTCTAGATGGACCTCCTGGAGGTTGACCAGGTTTCTTCAATAACTAATGGAGAAAACTTCCCCCACCTGTGTTTTGGGCAGGGGCAAGGGGGAAATTTGAAGTTGGTAAATGTAGATAATGATTCAGGATGAAATGCTCCGTATTTTGGAAATCATTATACTACTCCTTTTACTTTAGTGAATGTTTGAGATCTTCCACAGTAATAAAAACAATGATAGCAAAAAAAAAAAAAAAAAAAAAAAAAAGAACTAACCAGAGCAAACTGCTTTCCCTTTAACAAAGCCTGCCCTCAAGGGAAACTATTTAACCAGAGTCGAACCTGCTGCGGTGTTGGGAAACCCAGATCACCTGCTGAAGGAAAATAACCAAGTCCAGCCAGTCTAATTTCCATGGGAAAGAAGGGAAATAGCCAAGTATAGACCATTCTAGCCATCCTGTACCACCTAAAGGAAAGGAGAAAAAAAAAAAAAAACTGAGAAATGCTTCTGAAGTTCATAGTTCCGAAGAGACATCCATTAACTAAAAGACTCACTAAAATATCATGAGGTTTAATCATAGGACTATAGAAGGCTTCCTCTCTCCTCATACCTCATACTGCAATACCAAAGGTCTATTTATTTTTTATTTTTTTTAAGATTTTATTTACTTTGTTGACACTGGAGAGAGAATACAAGCAAGCAGAGCAGCAAGTAGAGGGAGAGGGAGAAGCAGGCTCGCCATGGAGCAGGAAGCCCCACGTGGGACATGATCCCAGGACCCTGGCATCATGACCTGAGCGGAAGGCAGCTGCTTGACCAACTGACCCACTCAGGTGCCCTGCAAAACTTGATTTATAGACACTCAGATTTGCCCTCTTTTGTTTTTAAGCCCTTATCTGGGAGTAAATAAATGAAAGTTTTACTGATTTTAAGTTAGATCATTAAGCAATCTGGCCGCAGCTACCAGCACCTAGTATTCAAGGGAAGGATTCGACGCCAGCATTCTCTTCTTTCGCTTTCCCATCACCGAGCACAGATTTGGCTGCAATTGGCCGCAGCAACGTGCATGTGACCCAATCTGAAATACGCCTTTCAAGCAATGTTGACTTCCTCAGCACTCTTGCGTTCCCAATGATTCAACGATAATGCTTTCCAACATGTTATTGGTCTCAAATATTAACAAAATTCCTCATCTAATTCCAATACATGTTTACTGTCTTTTTGAGGTTACGATCTCATTTTCCAAATAAAAATGAAGTAAATTACAGTTTGAAATATATCTTGAAATTGGAAATTGGAAATTCTGCCAAAATAGAATGTCCCCTAATTCATATGATTAGTATGATTTTGCCATTTCTTTTTCTGTGTGGTTCATTTTACAGATGATAGCATGAGGCCCAGGCCATTTAACTGATCGCAGGGCACACAGGTTATGTAGCATCCTGTCCTATTAGCGCTTCTACACAGCTATCAGAAAAAGGCAGCATGACCAAAAATGCCATGGGACATGAGGTCTTCTAAATAACTCCACTATAATTTCTTCAATTGCTTCCCAATGTCTTCTTCAGAACAGCAGCAAACATCAGTGAAGACTCAGGTGTGTCTGTTCAGAGTAGAATCACTGTTGTACAAACAGCGAGAGAAAACCAGACCAGATGCTCTGTGCTGCTGAATAGGGGAAGAAAGAAGGGCCACTGATTCTACATATTATTTTGGAGACAATATATCCATTCTCTGAACTAGATCAGTGTGGCATTGGCTTTGCCTAAACTAGGCTATTAGTGTGATGACCGAATTTAACAGTATGTGAGATTCTTAATGATTATCATAAAAGTGGCAGCGAATACTACCTTGCTACCATCTGAGCAAAACTACCGGTACCATCAGCCTTTACTGGCAGTGACATCCCCTTTACCCTGGCAATGTTTAAATGCTTCACAGAATTCAAAATAGGAGACTAGAGCTTGGATGTCTGGTTGACTTATCTGCATGCTTGTCTAGACATCATTGCATAGAAATAGAAAAACCTGTGTGTTTGGAGAAAACTTTGGCTTTGTTGTGGGTGCTCCGACATAAGGATCAAAATGAAGTTTAGATCATTTCTGTTTTTATCACCTTTATCATTTATATAAAAACGTTCATGATATTGATGCAAGGGTTGGGGGTAATATATAAGCAGAGGACTCAGGGCTGGTCCAAAGAAAAGAAGTAGGTTCTTTTGTCTGATCTCTTCAAATGCTTCCTGGACCCAAAAAGGATGGAATCTCACATTTCATCATGAATGAAAATCACAAATACTACTCTCCCTTAGTAATCTTTTTCAACCTCCACAAACTGAGATGAAAACTGTTCCTTTTAAAACCACTGTTTAACAGAGAGGAGAAGAGAATATGACAAAACCACACCTCCCTGCCAGCTCAGGGTGCCTCATCCCACTGACCTCAATTGAATTTTTGCAGAGCAGCAATCACTGCCTGGTACTGCATGTGATTGTTTCTCTGATGTCTCTCTCTCTCTCTCTCCGAGAATGGAGGTGCCAAATGGGCACAAATTTTGTTTTGTTCACTTTTGTGTCTCCAGTAAAAACTAGCATGTGATATACCCTCAGTGAACATCAGCTGAATGAATGAATAAAAGCAGAAAATGTTAGAGTGCCAAGAAATGGTGGAGAGAAACACCAAGCAATGAAGGTAGAATTTATAAAGAGAAAAATGGACGCTGGTGATTTTGTTTTATCCCTTAGACTTTTCTCAGTTTGGTGGAGGATACAGATATGGCTGTGTATATAATATAATACACATTTCTGTCAAATATAATCCTGGAAATGTTTATATTGTGAGAACGAATATACCTCGAAGGAGAGGAAAAGGAAGATAAACAAATACAAGACAAGTGATATGAAATGAAAAGAAAAAGCTACCTGCCTCCAAATCCATTTTCTGCCCAACTCTTGCTTTCCAAGACATTCTGTTTTACTAACCACCTCCTTAACTTCCTGGGGGTGGAGACCCTTGCTGAGTTTCTGATATGCAGGTCACTATAGTAGTTGTGGTCCCTTGGCTTCTGGAAGTTATAAACTCCCACCTCTTCACTGTTGCTTTTCTACTGCTCTCAAGCCAAACTCTGTGATCATCTTTCTTACCATCAGTCCTGGCCTGCAGAAGAAAGTCTCTACAGTACAAAATGGTACCAGTGCCCCTTTCACCAGTGGTGATTCCTGATGACTTTGGTAAATAGATATGCCTCTGGGCATCCTCCATGGAGTGGTCTGGTCTCACTGAGCCATTTTGACGCCTTCTAGAACTGTATCCCAGGGAAACTCGGGCATTCCCATCCCACTTAGTTCAATGTGGACAATCATTCTCTCCAGGCTTTTAAGAGCCACTCTAGCAGTGAACTTGTCCTATTTTCTGGGTCTTCACTGGTTGCTAAACTCTATATTGGGAATGTGCCCCCAAGTCTATGAACTCTTGTTTATGCAGCTCAAGCTCTGTCCCTCTCTGCCCTGACAGACACCCTGTAGCAAGCACCGACATACTCCTGCTGGTACATATTAGCTCATCCCTGCACCTCTTTTGGAATGCTCACGACCAGTTACTGAGGTTCTTGATGAGTTTCAAAATGTGCTTATTCTTGTGTATGCCATCCTTATCTCCCACTTATCTGTACACTGTTTCTACTTCTGATCTGGTCTAACTCTAAAAGCATCGTAAAGTAGAACAGCGAGGTGGAAGAAAATCATGCTCTATTTTTAATAAACAGTTGATAAAGAAGACTCATTGAGACATTTTCAGACATACAAAGAGAAACATAACACATGCATTAATATAGGGAGATAGCTTGCTTAAAATGAATAGAATTACTATTTGTTTTATTTTAAAAGGGAGGCTTCATCAAGTGAAAAGATAGAAAACTGAGGTAGTTGTTTTTTTTTTTTGTAAGATTTTATTTATTTATTTGACAGAGAGCAATCACAAGTAGGCAGAGAGGCAGACAGAGTGAGAGAGGGAAGCGGGCTTGCTACTGAGCAGAGAGCCCAATGTGGGGCTTGATCCCAGGACCCTGGGATCATGACCTGAGCCGAAAGCAGAGGCTTTAACCCACTGAGCCACCCAGGCACCCCTTTTTAAATATATTCACTTTAATTACATTCATTTATCAGGGAGGAAAATCCTTACCCTTTTAGATAGAAGGTGAAATGAAATATCATCTTCAGGAAGAAATGCAATGTTTAGAGGTAACATAGCTATGAACTAGAGGGGTCTAATAAATGGAGATTTTCTATTGATAGTATTTCAACAAAAATACTACTGAATGTTGACCTTTAACTTTTCTCTTCAATATTGTTTTGAATTTGAGTTGCTAGCACTCTTTACTTGCAATATTAATAGAAATGTACTTAAATTTTGGAAAGTTAAAAGAGAACCTTGCCCATGATGAAACATTCATGTTTTGTTTTCTCACTTGGAAACAGTAAATTGCAAAACACATTTAAACAGCTAATTTCCTGTTTGAAAATACTAAATCACTTCTTCTGATTTCCTCTTTGTGCTTTGCTAAGAGGGAACTTTTTTCTTGTTCCCTAGTAATGACAAGGCGGATACTTTCTGTATTTGTTAGGTGCTCCCATTAACATCACTTCTAACCTTATATAACAAAGACCATCACCCACAAGACAAAGCAGATTGGAAACATGAAAAACAACATGAGATTTACAAAATACGTACATGCATCCATACAAAAATTTATTGTCAGACAACCCCGAGTGATGGTACCAATGACCCAATGCAAATTGCATACATTCATGCTTAGTTTTTAGAGCAACCTTTTCAAAATTTTGTTATTGTTTCATAAAAAAATTTTTTTCTCTGTGTGCTACTTGTTTTATGAAGCCTACTCGTTTTATATAATCAGGTTTAAGTACCAAAAATATTAAATATTCTTGGTCTATATATAAATTGTTGAATATATTGATGAGCAAGTTTTAAAAAGATATAATTTATTCTAATTTCCATGTTTTATGAATGAGAGATTTGTTTTATTATTAAATTCTTGCCCCATAAGATTCTGCCCAAAGGTTTTTCTACCTTCTTTCTTGGAGAGGGGAGGGGTTTATAACAATTGATAACAGTTGATATAACAATAGATTTATGGCAGCTATAATCCACTTAAATAATGTCATAATCTCTCCTTACCAAAAGGCATTTGAAGTTTTCGATGTCATGTCTCCAATAAAGGGTCCTATAGTTGGGAGTTTTGGAGAATAATGATGGTGAATTTAAAAATATTTTAAATGAAGTGCACCTGGGTGGCTCAGTGGGTTAAGTCTCTGCCTTCAGCTCAGGTCATGATCCCAGGGTCCTGGGATCGAGCCCCACATTGGGCTCTTTGCTCAGCAGGGAGCCTGCTTCCTGCCCCCCCCACCTCCACCTACCTCTCTGCCTACTTGTGATCTCTGTCAAATATATAAATAAAATCTTTAAAAAAATATTTTAGAGGAGTCAAGATGGCAGAGAATTAGCAGGCTGAGACTACATCAGCTAGCAGTAGATCAGCTAGATAGCTTATCTAAAGATTGCAAACACCTGCAAATCCATCGGCAGATCGAAGAGAAGAAGAACAGCAATTCTAGAAACAGAAAAACAACCACTTTCTGAAAGGTAGGACCAGCAAAGAAGTGAATCCAAAGCGACGGGAAGATAGACCCCGGGGGGAGGGGCCGGCTCCCGGCAAGCGGCGGAGCAACGAAGCACAAAATCAGGACTTTTAAAAGTCTGTTCCACTGAGGGACATCGCTCCAGAGGCTAAACCGGGGCAAAGCTCATGCGGGGTCAACGTGGTCTCAGGTCCCGCAGGGTCACAGAAGGATCGGGGATGTCTGAGTGTCGCAGAGCTTGCGGGTGTTGGAACGGGAAAACCGGCTACAGAGATAGAGCCGACAGTAAGATCACAGCTCAGGGTTACCTTGAACCGGTTGCAGGCTCGGTGAGCTCGGAGTGCGGCCGGAAGTCAGGCAAACGGGAGTAACTGGGCACTGTTCTCTGAGGGCAAACTGAGGAGTGGGGCCACGGGCTCTCGGCTCCTCCAGGCCGGAGACCAGAAGGCCGCCATTTGTATTCCCATCCTCTGGAACTCTACGGAAAGCTCTCAGGGAACAAAAGCTCCTGAAAGCAAACCCAAGTGGATTACTCAGCCTGGCCCCTGGTAAGGGCGGTGCAATTCCGCCTGGGGCAAAGACACTTGAGAATCACTACACCAGGCCCCTCCCCCAGAAGATCAACAAGTAATCCAGCCAAGACCAAGTTCACCTACCAAAGAGTGCGGTTTCAATACCAAGGAGAGCAGCAGAATTCCAGAGGAGAAGAAAGCAAAGCAAGAAACTCATGGCTTTCTCCCTGTGATTTTTTTAGTCTTGCAGTTAATTTAATTTTTTTCTTTTTCATTTTTTTTCTCTTTTTCTGCTAAATTTTTTTAACTTTTACCCTTTTCTTTTTTAACATTTTTTAACTAGTTTATCTAATATATATATTTTTTCCTTTTTATATTTTTTTCTTTATTCGTTTTCTTTTTTAAATTCTTTTATTTTTTTTTCTTTCTTTCTTTTTAAACCTCTTTTTATCCCCTTTCTCCCCGCTCACGATTTGGGATCTCTTCTGATTTGGTTAAAGCATATTTTCCTGGGGTTGTTGCCACCCTTTTAGTATTTTACTTGCTCCTATATATACTCTTACTTGGACAAAATGACAAGGCGGAAAAATTCACAACAAAAAAAAGAACAAGAGGCAGTACTGAAGGCTAGGGACCTAATCAATACAGACATTGGTAATATGTCAGATCTAGAGTTCAGAATGACAATTCTCAAGGTTCTAGCCGGGCTCGAAAAAGGCATGGAAGATATTAGAGAAACCCTCTCGGGAGATATAAAAGCCCTTTCTGGAGAAATAAAAGAACTAAAATCTAACCAAGTTGAAATAAAAAAAGCTATTAATGAGGTGCAATCAAAAATGGAGGCTCTCACCGCTAGGATAAATGAGGCAGAAGAAAGAATTAGTGATATAGAAGACCAAATGACAGAGAATAGAGAAGCTGGGCAAAAGAGGGACAAACAGCTACTGGACCACAAAGGGAGAATTTGAGAGATAAGTGACACGATTAGACGAAACAACATTAGAATAATTGGGATTCCAGAACAAGAAGAAAGAGAGAGGGGAGCAGAAGGTATACTGGAGAGAATTATTGGAGAGAATTTCCCCAATATGGCAAAGGGAATGAGCATCAAAATTCAGGAGGTTCAAAGAATGCCCCTCAAAATCAATAAGAATAGGCCCACACCCCATCACCTAATAGTAAAATTTACAAGTCTTAGTGACTAACAGAAAATCCTGAAAGCAGCCCGGGAAAAGAAGTCTGTAACATACAATGGTAAAAATATTAGATTGGCAGCTGACTTGTCCACAGAGACCTGGCAGGCCAGAAAGAGCTGGCATGATATTTTCAGAGCACTAAACGAGAAAAACATGCAGCCAAGAATACTATATCCAGCTAGGCTATCATTGAAAATAGAAGGAGAGATTAAAAGCTTCCAGGACAAACAAAAACTGAAAGAATTTGCAAACACCAAACCAGCTCTACAGGAAATATTGAAAGGGGTCCTCTAAGCAAAGAGAGAGCCTACAAGTGGTAGATCAGTAAGGAACAGGGACAATATACAGTAACAGTCACCTTACAGGCAATACAATGGCAATAAATTCATATCTCTCAATAGTTACCCTGAATGTTAATGGGCTAAATGCCCCCATCAAAAGACACAGGGTATCAGAATGGATAAAAAAACAAAACCCATCTATATATTGCCTCCAAGAAACTCATTTTAAGCCCGAAGACACCTCCAGATTTAAAGTGAGGGGGTGGAAAAGAATTTACCATGCTAATGGACATCAGAAGAAAGCAGGAATAGCAATCCTTATATCAGATCAATTAGATTTTAAGCCGAAGACTATAATAAGAGATGAGGAAGGACACTCTATCATACTCAAAGGGTCTGTCCAACAAGAAGATCTAACAATTTTAAATGTCTATGCCCCCAACGGGGGAGCAGCCAACTATATAAAGCAATTAATAACAAAATCAAAGAAACACATCAACAATAATACAATAATAGTAGGGGACTTTAACACTCCCCTCGCTGAATGGACAGATCATCCAAGCAAAGATCAGCAAGGAAATAAAGGCCTTAAATGACACGCTGGACCAGATGGACAGCACAGATATATTCATCCCAAAGCAACAGAATACACATTCTTCTCTAGTGCACATGGAACATTCTCCAGAATAGATCACATCCTCGGTCCCAAATCAGGACTCAACCGGTATCAAAAGATTGGGATCATTCCCTGCATATTTTCAGACCACAATGCTCTGAAGCTAGAACTCAACCACAAGAGGAAGTTTGGAAAGAACCCAAATACATGGAGACTAAACAGCATCCTTCTAAAGAATGAATGGGTCAACCGGGAAATTAAAGAAGAATTGAAAAAAATCATGGAAACAAATGATAATGAAAATACAATGGTTCAAAATCTGTGGGACACAACAAAGGCAGTCCTGAGAGGAAAATATATAGCGGTTCAAGCCTTTCACAAGAAACAAGAAAGGTCTCAAGTACACAACCTAACCCTACACCTAAAGGAGCTGGAGAAAGAGCAAGAAAGAAACCCCAAGCCCCGCAGGAGAAGAGAAATCATCAAGATCAGAGCAGAAATCAATGAAATAGAAACCAAAAAAACAATAACGCAAATCAATGAAACTAGGACCTGGTTCTTTGAAAGATATAATAAAAGTGATAAACCCCTGGCCCGACTCATCAAAAAGAAAAGAGAAAGGACCCAAATAAATAAAATCATGAATGAAAGAGGAGAGATCACAACTAACACCAAAGAAATACAAACTATTATAAGAACATACTATGAGCAACTCTACGCCAACAAATTTGACAATCTGGAAGAAATGGATGCATTCCTAGAAACATATAAACTACCACAACTGAACCAGGAAGAAATAGAAATCCTGAACAGACCCATAACCAGTAAGGAGATTGAAACAGTCATTAAAAATCTCCAAACAAACAAAAGCCCAGGGCCAGACGGCTTCCCGGGGGAATTCTACCAAACATTTAAAGAAGAACTAATTCCTATTCTCCTGAAACTGTTCTAAAAAATAGAAATGGAAGGAAAACTTCCAAACTCATTTTATGAGGCCAGCATCACCTTGATCCCAAAACCAGACAAGGATCCCATCAAAAAAGAGAGCTATAGACCAATATCCTTGATGAACACAGATGCGAAAATTCTCACCAAAATACTAGCCAATAGGACTCAACAGTACATTAAAAGGATTATTCACCACGACCAAGTGGGATTTATTCCAGGGCTGCAAGGTTGGTTCAACATCCGCAAATCAGTCAATGTGATACAACACATCAATAAAAGAAAGAACAAGAACCATATGATACTCTCAATAGATGCTGAAAAAGCATTTGACAAAGTACAGCATCCCTTCCTGATCAAAACTCTTCAAAGTGTAGGGATAGAGGGCACATACCTCAATATCATCAAAGCCATCTATGAAAAACCCAGCCCAAATATCATTCTCAATGGAGAGAAACTGAAAGCTTTTCCGCTAAGGTCAGGAACACGGCAGGGATGTCCATTATCACCACTGCTATTCAACATAGTACTAGAAGTCCTAGCCTCATCAGTCAGACAACAAAAGGAAATTAAAGGCATCCAAATCAGCAAAGAAGAAGTCAAATTATCACTCTTCACAGATGATATGATACTATATGTGGAAAACCCAAAAGACTCCACTCCAAAACTGCTAGAACTTGTACAGGAATTCAGTAAAGTGTCAGGATATAAAATCAATGCACAGAAATCAGTTGCATTTCTCTACACCAACAACAAGACAGAAGAAAGAGAAATGAAGGAGTCCATCCCATTTACAATTGCACCCCAAACCATAAGATACCTAGGAATAAACCTAACCAAAGAGGCACAGAATCTATACTCAGAAAACTATAAAGTACTCATGAAAGAAATTGAGGAAGACACAAAGAAATGGAAAAATGTTCCATGCTCCTGGATTGGAAGAATAAATATTGTGAAAATGTCTATGCTACCTAAAGCAATCTACACATTTAATGCAATTCCTATCAAAGTACCATCCATCTTTTTCAAAGAAATGGAACAAATAATTCTAAAATTTATATGGAACCAGAAAAGATCTCGAATAGCCAAAGGGATATTGAAAAAGAAAGCCAAAGTTGGTGGCATCACAATTCCGGACTTCAAGCTCTATTACAAAGCTGTCATCATCAAGACAGCATGGTACTGGCACAAAAACAGACACATAGATCAATGGGACAGAATAGAGAGCCCAGAAATAGACCCTCAACTCTATGGTCAACTAATCTTCGACAAAGCAGGAAAGAATGTCCATTGGAAAAAAGACAGCCTCTTCAATAAATGGTGCTGGGAAAATTGGACAGCCACATGCAGAAAAATGAAATTGGACCATTTCCTTACACCACACACAAAAATAGACTCAAAATGGATGAAGGACCTCAATGTGCGAAAGGAATCCATCAAAATCCTTGAGGAGAACACAGGCAGCAACCTCTTCGACCTCAGCCGCAACAACATCTTCCTAGGAACATCGCCAAAGGCAAGGGAAGCAAGGGCAAAAATGAACTATTGGGATTTCATCAAGATCAAAAGCTTTTGCACAGCAAAGGAAACAGTGAATAAAATCAAAAGACAACTGACAGAATGGGAGAAGATATTTGCAAACGACATATCAGATAAAGGACTAGTGTCCAAAATCTATAAAGAACTTAGCAAACTCAACACCCAAAGAACAAACAATCCAATCAAGAAATGGGCAGAGGACATGAACAGACATTTCTGCAAAGAAGACATCCAGATGGCCAACAGACACACGAAAAAGTGCTCCACATCACTCAGCATCAGGGAAATACAAATCAAAACCACAATGAGATATCACCTCACACCAGTCAGAATGGCTAAAATCAACAAGTCAGGAAATGACAGATGCTGGCGAGGATGCAGAGAAAGGGGAACCCTCCTACACTGTTGGTGGGAATGCAAGCTGGTGCAACCACTCTGGAAAACAGCATGGAGGTTCCTCAAAATGTTGAAAATAGAACTGCCCTATGACCCAGCAATTGCACTAATGGGTATTTACCCTAAAGATACCAACGTAGTGATCCAAAGGGGCACATGCACCCGAATGTTTATAGCATCAATGTCCACAATAGCCAAACTGTTGATGTCCATCAACAGATGAATGGATCAAGAAGATGTGGTATATATACACAATGGGATACTATGCAGCCATCAAAAGAAATGAAATCTTGCCATTTGCAACAACATGGATGGAACTAGAGCGTATCATGCTTAGCGAAATAAGTCAAGCAGAGAAAGACAACTATCATATGATCTCCCTGATATGAGGAAGTGGTGATGCAACATGGGGGCTTAAGTGGGTAGGAGAAGAATCAATGAAACAAGATGGGATTGGGAGGGAGACAAACCATAAGTGACTCTTAATCTCACAAAAGAAACTGAGGATTGCTGGGGGGAGGGGAGTTGGTAGAAGGGGGGTGGGCTTATGGACATTGGGGAGGGTATGTGCTTTGGTGAGTGCTGTGAAGTGTGTAAACCTGGCAATTCACAGACCTGTACCCCTGGGGATAAAAATATATGTTTATAAAAAAATATTTAAATGAATACAATATTTTTCTCAAGCTGGAAGCTCAATCTGTTCTTTTAGCTTCAGGTATCTTTCATAGCTCATCAATGTAAGATTGAAAACCACAGTGGATAAACTGAAATGCATCACTAAATAAAAAACAGGAAGTAAGTCAATGATTACCTTCCCTGTTGTATAAATATGTGAAGAAACATATTGAGCACACATCAGTTCCATCAACCATATCATCGAGTAATTTCTTCCTGTATGTTTGCCCCGAATAGTTTTTATATTTAACTTATCATACCTTGATTTAACTTGCAGTACAATGACTGACTCACCACCAAAGAATAAAAGAGAGTCTGTGATAACCTTAATTTCAACAAGTCAAGTCCTATTTATTGATAACCTTGAAATGTTAGCTTATGTTCTAAGAGCACAAATACATTATTTATAAGATGCATTTGTAATTAATTTCCCAAACAAGGAAAATTTGAGAATCAAAGAATAAAAGATGCACTATTAATTGTAATGAAGAGAGGGAATAACCCTGGACAATCTTGGCCATAATGACTTCAATTACTAAACATTGTTGACGGTTAACCAATATACCCATTTCTAAATTCCACAGTCTGAATTTGCCTTCTGTTTGCATTCATGATCCCTACTGTAGAGTCTAATTTAGACAAAAAGAATGAAGATGAACAGCAAAGAGTCTGTACCCAGACTGCGTTGGTTCAAATCTCAGTTCTTCCACTTACTATTTGTGATGTCTTGGGAAATTTACCTAAACTCTCAATTACTTATGTCCTTTACCTTTAAGTGGGACTGAAGAGGTCGGTAAATATTTCGTGTATTTGTGAGGATTGATTAGGATATAAGATATTTAAAACTGTGCTTAACACTTAGTAAATGATTAATAAATATAAATTATTGGCTGAAATATACTACAGTCAGTGCTGTATATAAAAATAAGAGGGGAGGAAGGCCAAATTATAAAAAGTCTATATAATGAACAATGAAGTTTTGGTGACTAGATATGAGGAAGAATCTCAATTTTGCTCCAGCTTATGTCCCTGCAGATTGGTGTGTACACATTGTAAGAGAAGTTTATTTATTTGCAAAGATTTTTTTATTCCTTTTTAAAAAATCAACATATACTGTATTATTTGTCCCAGGGAAATCAGTCTGTGAATCACCAGGTTTACACACTTCACAGCAATCACTATAGCACATACTCTCCCCAATGTCCATAACCCAACCACACTATTCCTACCCACCCCCACCCCCCAGCAACCTTCTGTTTGTTTTGTGAGATTAGGAGTCTTATGGTTTGTCTTCCTCCTGATCTCATCTTGTTTCATTTTTTCCTCTCTACCTCCCATGACCCCCTGCCCTGCCTCTCAAATTCCTCCTATCAGAGAGGCCATATGATAATTGTATTTCTCTGACATTTTTTGCTTAGCATAATACCCTCTAGTTTCATCCATGTCTTTACAAACGGCAAGATTTCAGGGTTTTTGATGGTTGCAATATATATACATATATATATATATATTCTCACCTCTTCTTTATCCATTCATCTGTTGATGGACATCTAGGCTCTTTCTAAAGTTTGGCTATTGTGGTCACTGCTGCTATAGACATTGGGGTGCAGGTGACCCTTCAGATCACTCCATTTGTATCTTTGGGGTAAATACCCAGCAGTACAATTGCAGGGTTGTGGGGTAGCTCTATTTTCACTTTGAGGAACCTCCACAATGTTTCCCAGAGTGGCTTCACCAGCTTGCATTCCCACCAACAGTGTGAAAGTGTTCCCCTTTCTCCACATCCTTGCCAACATCTCTCATTTCTTGACTTGTTCATTTTAGCCATTTTGACTGGTGTAAGGTGGTATCTCATTATGGATATGATTTGTATTTTCCTAATATCGAGGGATGTTGAGCACTTTTTAAAGTGTCTGTTGGCCATTTGGATGTCTTCTTTGGAGAAATGTCTGTTCATGTCTTTGGTCTATCTCTTGACTGGATTATTTGTTCTGTGGGTGTTGAGTTTGGTGAGGTCTTTCTAGATTTTGGATACGAGCCCTTTATCTGATATGTCACTTGAAAATATCTTCTCTTGTTGTTTTTGTATTTTGGTTTTGTTGACTGTTTCCTTTGCTGTGTAAAAGCTTGCTATCTTGATGAAATCCCAACAGTTCATTTTTGTTTTTGTTTCCCTCACCTTTGGAGATGTATGTAGCGAGACGTTGCTGTGGTTGAGGTCAAAGAGGTGGCTGCCTCTGTTCTCCTCAAGGATTTGGATGAATTCCTGTCTCACATTGAGTTCTTTCATCCACTTGGGGTCTATTTTTTGTGTATGATATAAGGGAATGGTCCAATTTCTTTATTCTGCTTATGGCTATCCAGTGTTCCTAGCACCATTTATTGAAGACACTTTCTTCCCCCCATTGGATATTCTTTCCTGCTTTGAGGAAGATAAGTTGACCCTAGAGTTGAGGGTCCACTTCTGGTTTTCCTAGTCTGTTCCACTGATCTGTGTGTCTGTTTTTGTGCCAGAACCATACTGTCTTGATATTACAGCTTTGTAATAGAACTTGAAGTCTGCAATTGCATTGCCATCCGCATTGGTTTTCGTTTTCAATATCCCTTTGGCTATTTGGGGTCTTTTCTGATTCCACACAAATTTGGGGATGATTCATTCCAGTTCTGTGAAAAATGTGTACAGTATTTTGATAGGGATTGCATTGAATCTGTGGATAATTGTGGATAGCATAGACATCTTCACAATATTTGTTCTTCCAATCCATGACTATGGAACATTTTCCTGTTTCTTTGTGTCTTCCTCCATTTCATTCATGACTATGGTGTGGTTTTCTGAGTACAGATACTTTTTGGTTTGATGGAGTCCTAAGTATCTAATAGTTTGGGGTGTGATTATACCTGGGATGGACTCCTTAATTTCTTTTTCTTCTGTCACATTGTTGCTGCAGCCAAATGCAAGTGATTTCTGTATATTGATTTTATATCCTGCCACTTTATGGAACTCCTGGATATTTATAGCAATTTTGGGGTACAGTCTTTTGTGTTTTCCACAGAAAGTTTCCTATTGTCTGCAAAGCGTGAGAGTTTGACTTCCTCTTTGCTGATTCAGACACCTTTTATTTCTTTTTGTTGTCTGATGGCTGAGGCCAAGAATTCTAATACTATGTTGAACAATAGTGATGAGAATGGGCATCCCTGTCATGTTCCTGGCCTGAAGGGAAAAACTCTCAGCTTTTCCCCACTGGCAATAATATTCTCTGTGGGCTTCCCATAGATGCCCTTTATGATGTGGAGGTGTGTACCCTCTATCCCTCCACAGTGAAGAGTTTTGATCAAGAAGGGATGCATTAATTTGTCAAATGATTTTTCTGCATCTTTTGAGAGCATCCTATGGTTCTTGTTCTTTCTTCTATTAAGGTAGTGAATTCCACTGATGGATTTGCGGTTGTCAAATCACCCTTGCGGCCCAGGAATAAATGTGATTTGGTTGTGGTGAATCATCCTTTTAATGGGCTATTGGATCCTATTGGCTAGTATGTTGGTGAGAATTTTTGCATCCATATTCATCAGGGATAGTGGTCCGTAATTCTCCTTTTGGGTGGGGTCTTTGTCTGGTTTGGGGATCCAGGTAATGCTGGCCTTATCAAAAGGGTTTGGAAGTCTTCTTTCCAGTTCTATTTTTTGGAAAAGTTTCAGAGGAAGAGGTATTAAATCTTCTTTAAATGTTTGGTAGAATTGTCCTGGGAAGCCATCTGGTGCTGGACTCTTGTTTCCTGGAGGATTTGTGATGACTGCTTCAATTTTGTTACTGATTATGAGTCTCTTCAGGTTTCCTTTTGTTCCTGGTTCAGTTTTGGTCATTTCTATGTTTCTGGGAATGCACGCATTTTTTCAAGACTGCCTGATTGGTTGATATAGACTTGGCATTCTATGTTCTTATGCTTGTTTGTATTTCCTTAGTGTTGGGTAAGAGCTCTCCTCTTGATTCATGATTTTATTTATTTGGATCCTTTCTGTGTTCTTTTCGAGAAACCTGACCAATGGTGTATCAATCCTATTAATTCTTTTTCTAAGAAGCAGCTCCTAGATTCATTGAATTGTTCTACTATTCTTTTGGTTGACTTCTGCTCTAATCTTTATTATTTCTCTTCTCCTTCTGGGTTGAGGCTTTCTATGCTCCTCTTTCTCCAGCTCCTTTAGGTGTAGGGTTAGGTTGTGTATTTGAGAATTTTCTTGATTCTTGAGAAACGCTTGTAGTGCTATATACTTCCCTTCTAAGACCGTCTTTGTTGCATCCCAAAGATACTGAGTGGTTGTGTTTTCATTCTCCTGTGTTTCCATGAATTTTTAAAATTCACCTTGAATTGACTGGTCGACCCATACATTCTTTAGTAGGATGCTCCCTAGCCTCCATGCATTTGAGTTCTTTCCACCTTTCCTCCTGGGATTGAAATTCATTTTCAAAGCATTGTGGTTTGAAAATATGCAGGGAATGATCCCAATCTTTTGGGATGAGAATGAACATGGCCCCCTCCCTGTCTCTGGCCCCAGAGCTGAGAGCTCAGGCCCCACTCCTCAGTGTTCCCTCACAGAAAAGCAGTCAATCTTTTGTGTCCCCCTGGTCTCTGTCTGCACTTTGCTCACCGGACTTGTGACCAAGCATTTCTGTCTCTGGCACATGACCCAGTTTGGAGTCTCCAAACCCAGCAGACTCCTGCAGCATGCTCAGACACCATTCCTCCTGGAAGAGGAAGGGGACTCTCCCCAGTTGTGTGGCTTCTTGGGCCCTTCTCAAAGAACATTGGCCAGATTGTGCTGTGGATCACAGATTATGGCAACCTTTTATGGCACAGTTTATGGCAAGCTTAGAGCCCACTCCTGGGCTCACTCTTTGGAGCTGGCTTCCCTCTCCAATACCTGGGAGCTCTGCTGCCCTCAAATGCCCCTGGTCTTCGTGGGACCCCGGGGATCCTGAGACCACACCATCCAATTGAGGGTTCCACCCACTGCCCAGCTGCTAGAGCAACACTTCTCACCAGAGAAGACTTCCAAAAGTTCCGATTTTGTGCTCTGCTGCCCCTAACACTTGGCAGTAGCCAGCTGACAGAGGATTATCTTCCTGCCTATCAGTTTAGACTCACTTTACTTCCTACCTTGTGGAAAGTGGTTGCTTTTCTGTTTGTAGAGTTGCTGCTATTCTTTTCTTGGATCTATGCTTGAATTTGCAGGTGTTCAGAATGGTTTGATAGCTCTTTAGCCAGATTCCTTGTGCCAGATGAAATGAAGGCTTCCTAGTCCTCTGCCGTCTTGGACTTTCTCTCTCTTCTTCTTTCTCCAGATTGCCTTGGGTATGGTGGACATATGTTAAGATGATTAACTCTTCCAGTTAATGCACATGGCAAATGATTCCATTTATTTGTGTCATCTTCCAAATCTTTGCCCATACATTTACCCACCAACATGCACATATTTTTCCTTCCTTTTCTACCATGTGTTCAGTATACCAGGTTTTCCTCATTCTTGGTTACTTTTATTCCTAGATTTTTTTTTCTTGATGCAATTGTCAATGGCATTGCTTTCTTAATCTCTTTATGAAAGTTGGTCATCAGAATATAGAAATATAAGTTGGGGCGCCTGGGTGGCTCAGTCGGTTAAGTGTCTACCTTCAGGTCAGGTCATGAGACTGGGGTTATGGGAATGAGTCTGGCACTGGGCTCACTGCTCAGTAGGGAGTCTGCTTTTCCCTGACTCTCTGCTGCTCCCCCTGCTTATGCTCTCTCTCTCTGTCTCTCTCTGTGTCAAATAAATACATTCTTTAAAAAAAAAAACGCTACATGTCTCTGTATATTGACTTTGTATCCTGCAGCTTTACTGAATTTATTTATTCTAATTTATTCAAATTTGTTTATTTTTAATAAAAAATTTATTTTTTATGGACTCCTTAGGAATTTCTACATATAGTATCATGTCATCTGCAAATAGTGACCATTTTCTTATTCTATTAATTCCCAAGGAATTAATAAAGGGCTAGGATTAACAGGTAAAATATAAGAGTTTGTTGAAATTTGAATTTGAGGCATAGAATGAATAAATATTGATGACGAAGTACTCCCAAGTAGGACAAATGAATATTGTGTATCAAAGTTTTTTCTAATAGATCACTGAAAGAAAAATCTTGTTTATTTTAATTCCGGTTGAGCTAGCATACAGTGTTATATTAGTTTCAGGAGTACAGTAGCGTGAGTCAATAATTCTATATATCACTCACTGCTCATCAAAAAAAGTGCACTGTTAGTCCCCTTCATCAATTTCATTCAACCCTCCATTCACCTCCCCTTTGGTAACTGTCAGTTTGTTCTCTGTTTTTAAGAATCTGTAATTTGGGGCGTCTGGGTGGCTCAGTGGGTTAAGCCTCTGCCTCAGCTCAGGTCATGATCTCGGGGTCCTGGGATTGAGTCCCGCATTGGGCTCTCTGTTCAGCGGGGAGCCTGCTTCCCCCCTCTCTCTTCCTGCCTCTCTGCCTACTTGTGATCTCTCTCTGTCAAATAAATAAATGGAATCTTCAAAAAAAAAGTATCTGTATTTTGGTTAGTCTCTTTTTTTCCCTTTACTTATGTATGTTGGTTTCTTCAATTCTACACAAGAGTGACATCATATGGTGTTGTCTTTCTCTGACTGACTGCTTTCACTTAGGATAATCCTCTATTGATCCATCTGTGTGGCTGCAAATGGCAAGATTTCATTCTTTTTATGGCTGAGTAATATCCCACTGTGTGTGTGTGTGTGTGTGTGTGTGTGTGTGTGTGTGTGTGTATACACATCTCTGAGCTCATTTAGCACTTTATGAGTGGACACTTGGGCTACTTCCATATTGTGATCTTGTAAATAATGCTGCAAGAAACATGGGGTGCATGTATGCTTTTGAGTTATTGTTTTAATATGCTTTGGGTAAATACCCAGTAGTGTGGTTGCTGGATCCCAGGGTAGCTCTATTTGTAACGTCTTGAGGACCCTCCATACTGTTTTCCAGAGTGACTGCTGCAGGTTGCCTTTCCACCAACAGTGCACGAGGGTTCCCCTTTGTCCACACCCTCCCACCACCTGCTGTTCCTTGTGCTGTTGATGGGACCCATTCTGACAGTATGTGCTAATATCTCATTATACTTTTGATTTGCATTTCCCTGAGCTTGGGTAATGGTGAACATCTTTTCATGGGACCATTGGCCATCTGTATTTCTTCTTTGGAGAAATGTCTGTTCATGTCTTCAGGCTATTTTTTAACTGGATTGTTTCTTTTTTGGGTATTGAGTTTTAGCCACTCCACATATTTTGGACACTATCCCTTTACTGCATAGGATATTTGCAAAAATCTTCTCCCTTTCAGTAGGTTGTCTTATTATTATTACCTCTACCTAGTTCTTCTGCTGTGGCGAAATTTTTTATTTTGATACAGTCCCAGTAGTTTATTTTTGCTTTTATTTCCTTTGCCTCAGGAGACAGTCTAGAAAAATGTTGATTGGTCAATTTCAAGAAGTTACTGTCTGTGCCCTCTTGTAGGATTTTTATGGTTTCAGGTCTTTCACTGAGGTCTTGAAACTATTTTGAGCTTATGTGTCTGTATGGTGTAAGGAAGCAGAGTAATTGCATTCTTCCTTGCATAGCTGTCTAGTTTTCCCAACACTGTTTGTTCTAGAGACTGTCCTTTTCCATTTCAATACCCTACCTGCTTTGGGGAAGATTAATTGGCCACATAATTGTGGGTTAATATCTGAGCTTCTATCCTGCTCCCTTGGTCACTGTGTGTATTTTTGTGCCAGTGCCATACTGTTAGGATGACTACAGCTTTGAGGTATAACTTGAAATTCTGGAATTATGACTCCTCCAGCTTTGTTTTTCTTCTCAACATTACATTGGCTGTTCGGAATATTTGGTGGTTTCATATAAATTTTTAGGAGTGTTTTCTTGAGTTCTTTTTGTTTAACTTTAATTCAATGAGCCAATTTATAGTACATCATTCGTTTCAGATGTAGTGTTCAATAATGGATCAGGTGTGTATAACACCCAGTGTTCTTTGCATCACATGCCCTCCTTAATGTCCATCACCCAGTTACCCCATCTCCCATCCACGTCCCCTCCAGCAACCCTCAGTTTGTATCTATAATGAAGAGTCTCTCGTGGTTTTTCTCCCTCTCTGATAACGTCCCATTCAGTTTTCCCTCCCTTGCCCTGTGATGTTCTGTGGTGTTTGCTGGGGTTGGCTAGGCTTAATTTATCTGCCTTTTAATACAAGATGTCCATGCTTAAATAAGACATTGTCTTAAGAGTATTTTACAGTGAATAAAGGTTAGCATGTGACCCAAATGGTTACGGAGAGGAACCAAATGTTCCAAAGCAACACTTAAGACAATATTTCTTGACATTTATGTTTGGTGGTCAAAATAAGTATAAATCGAGCTGCTCTGTGACTCTTCTTCCAGATGAATTCACTGGCCCTGTCTTTCTGGTCTTGACTAAAAGCATCTTCTCAGGGGGCTCCCTTAATCAGCCCCTCTGAATAGAATGGCTCTCTTAGCCTTTAGCCTGCATTCCTTCCCATCTTCGATCCATTGATTATATCCCACGCTCTTTGTAAGCCCCAAGATGGGACTAGAGCCATACATTTGCACTAAGCACACACTTCATAAATATTTGTTAATTGAACAAGTATGGCTTTCTTTTTAATAAAAAATATCCATGTTTTATCCGTGAATTTTTTTTTTACCATATCAGAATATACTTGGAGAAAGCTATTGCTCCATGAATATACATCTGTCAAGGCCGTGGCTCGATTATATCCTGTGCCATGCTTCCCTGAGCTAGCTGGAGCACTCATGACCCATGTATGAAGCTCAACTTTAAACCTTAGGGGTGAATTCTGTGAAGGCACTGGCGGGCAAATTGGGGGCGAGTCCTGCTGGACACCACCATGTCATCTGGGGCCAGATGTGACATGAGCACCCCTTCTTTCCCTAGCTTTTTCCATCTTCCTCTACCCTCTGTCAGCATGTGGGTTTCCCACCAACCCTATCTTTGCAGACAAACTCTGAGAGGGCCCATGGCTTGGCACTCCATTGACATCCCAGAGTCTTGTTATATCCAGTGTCAGAGGTTCCTGGGGCCCAGACATGCCTTTTTTTCCCAAAATATGCCCCGTGAGGAGTCCCAAGAGAGTCTGGGAGTCCGGGAAAGATCAATGGTGGTTGCAGCTATAGCTCAAGCCACTCTGGGGGATCATGCTAGAGGCCCTCTCCCATCTCAGTCTGGCTCTTTCGCTGATTGCCAAAGTGACCTAGAAGAGTCGCTTCCTCAGAGCTTCAGGCTCATCTTTTCTAAAACAAGGAGTGTTTTTAGATTAATTGGTTCATGCAAGACTATGGCATGAACTCCTAGGAAGTTCTGGGCAGTCTCCAAGACGGATTCTACCTCAGGAGTTCTGACTCCCATCATCCCTGCTCCTATGGAGTTCCCCCATTGGACACAATGGCTGTTCCTTGGAGATTTCCCAGGGCAACACTGCACTAGCACGTGTCTCCAGGGTCTGACTCCAGGCCATCCGATGTGGCTGAGGGGCCTTGAGCAATTCTGACCCAAAGCAAGGTTTTGGCTGTGGTGTCTTGCACAAAAATAGCAGTGCCTGGGTCAGGCCTTCAGTGCAACAGCTGAGCCGACTTAGTGAGGACCTTGCCCAGGACACTATCCCCACAACACCACGAGGGCACTCAGAGTTCACAGTTAAGTCAGGCAATGCGACAAGGGATTCTACATCAGGGCAGATGATGCAAGGTATCATTTCCCAGCAAACATGACAAAAAACATTTAAATGACAGAATAGTAAGTAGTTACAGGTGCTCTATACCTTGGCAGGGATGGGAAAAGTGAAGGATGGGGTCAGAAAGGGGAATGGGAGTTCCAAGAAGCAGGCTAGAGTTGTCAGGGGTTGGGGGTGTCTCGTGAAGGAAGGGATCAGGAGGCTTGTCATGGGTTCCAACAGTGCAGCATCAGGATGTGAGCTGGGCCTGATCCAGGACCCCCAGGAGCCCTGGGGGGATTCTAGCTCCAGAGGATCCACAGAAATGCAAACTGGCTTGAGCAGAGCCTTCATGGTCTGTCTTCTTGGTTCCTGGGTGTGGCTCTGTCTCTGCTTCTGGAGGCTGTTGATTCTCCTTTGTTTTCCTCGGAGCTGCACTATTTTGTGTGGATTCAGGGCTGCTCGTTGACACAAATTCTTCCTGAAAAGAAGCAGAATAGAAGCCATCCTTGTTTCCTAAATAGACCTGAAGAGATTCCATAGTAATAGCCTTTCCCAGGCCCCTGGGCCTTCATGTGCTCACTAACTCCGAGATTTTAGAATAAATCTTCTGTTCTTACCAGGTTGAATTAGTTTGTTTTTTAAAAAATTCAGCAAAGTCACACTTTTCATCACTTCTACCATTTTATGCAAACATTGAATGAACAAGATTGGACAGGATGAAGGAAGAACGGACTTTGCAGTGGGGTTTGTGGCAATGTTTAGTCACTGTTGCCCCCGTGTGGCCACTGTCAAGATAGCACGTGGCCAAATGTGTTTTGATTTACCAGATTTGAGGGAGAATAAGACAGAAGGTTGGTCCCTGAATTCCTTAGCTCCTAAAAACCATCCTCTAATTTATGGACAATATTCTAAATCTAGTATATCTTAACTAGATATTAGGGTTAGGGTCAGGGTCAAGTTACATACATTAACTATGGACAGCTTTTTGTAGGTCAATCTTACCTGCCTAAGGTTTTGTTTTGTTTTTTTTTTTTTTTTAAACAAAAACAAAAAAACAGTGGGAGTGGATATAGTCACCAAAGCACTGAGCACATGACCTGTCCCCGGAAATAGGTCACTACACATAATAATTGTTTCATCTTAGCTGAGGACCAGGAGCTGGTCCTACAGGTACTTGGCAGTTAGCATCTGTGGCCAGCTGGCTATCCCCCCGACAGCCACACCCTGCTCAGCCCACCCTCTGCTCTGCTCACAAGCAGCAAACAGATGGACCAGGTGCAAGTGGGGCTCCCTTCTATCAGGCACGGCTCGCTTCCGACAGGTATACAAGTGGCCAGCTCACATGCACGTGATGTGTTCTTTTGGTTCCTTGCTGTCGGCCTCCCCTTTCTGTCAGCCTGGTCCTGAACCTTTAACTCCTGGGAGAACTTGGGTTTGCAGATTTCTGTTGACATTTCGATGTCTAGGTCTGAGTTGCCTTTGTCCCCTGTCCTTAAGTTAGATATTAAGGCAGGAAAGGTCTTCCTACTCTGAAAGCGCAAAAGAAATATCAAGTGTGCTCTGCCCCCAGGACCTTGGGCTTGAAAGCAATGGCCAACTATGTACTTCATGTTCTATACAATCAGCTTTAGGAACTCATAGGTGCATGTGACATGTAATCATCCTGAAAGAAATCTCGTTACTGAACTTTTGCCTTTGCAGAAGACAATTTAGGGACACCGCTCTTCGCCCATGCTGTCATTTCCAGTCTGGCCAATGCCCAGTCACACTGACATGTGTAGCCACACAAGGGCACAGCTGTGACATCCTCCTGGAGCACCCCTGGTCCCCCTGCCTCCCGATCTGGCCAACCCTGCACACCCCCAGTCTTCCCGAGCATCCCCCGTCGTGACACAGCTGTGATCACCCTCCTGGAGTATTCCTCATCCACCTACCCCCAGTTGTGGCCAACCCTGCACACCCCCGTCCTCCCGAGTGCCCCCCTGTAGTGGCACTTGTCATACAAGGCTGTCATTTGTTGTCTCTCGCTCTGTCATTTCTGCTTGAAGTAGATCTTTCTCACAGATTCCTGGCTGGATGACGGGTGAATGAATGGTTTCAGGATCTTTTGTCCTGGAACAGCAGGTGTCCTTCAAAACCCTGCCGGGCAGGGGGAGTCTCTGTCCCTCTCTGTGCCCTCAGCCTCGGTGGATCATAATGTCCAGGACAAGGGATTTGGAAGTCCTCCCAGAGGAAGTTTGTTCTATGAAGGTGGCTTCCTTCTGAGATCATTATGAAACCACATTGTGTGGACATTCCTGTGGGACAGAAATCATGCTACTGTATTGTATTCTCCTTGTACACGGTAGCTAACAAAGAGGAAACACACATTCACACTCACAAGTTCATACTTACATCTCCGTTTCTAAGCACCACTGCCATGTAATCGACAGTGAATTCTCATTGGGCTGCAGACCTGTAGATGCACCATTCAAGGTGTCAATAGAGGAGGCATGATATGGTGTTCTAGCTAAGAGGATGGAAGTCCTTGCCTCTGGGGGTGAAGAAATTAGATTTTACCCAGAAGGTGCCACATTCTACTCAAGGAGGGGACATGATCCTGAGACCAGAGATCAGCACAGACTTCTTTGTAAAGTCCTCTGTAAAGATTTTCTGTTAGGTGTCGCAGTCCACAAGGTTTCTAACAATGAGGCATTGTGGCTTGAAAGCAGCCACAGACCATCCATAACTAATGCCACACTTGATTGAAAGAGTACATTGGGAAGCCTCATTTTGCCCATGGGTGGTAGTTTCCCACACCCCACATTTGCAACATGATGGAGGATGGGAGAGAGAGCTCTTCTTGTCCAATGGCAGAGTGGGGCTACACTTTTCCAGTGGCTGGGTAGAAATACACTGGGATCTATCTTGCCTGAGCCCTGACCTCTCCACTCAAAAGAAAAAAAGATGAGAGTGAGATTGGCCAACAATGAAGGCCTCAGGAATTCTCCCACTTTTATCTGTAGGCCTCGAGCTTCTCACAATACATTTGTCTGTGGTTGAATTCCATGTGGGTATTGTTTGGCTGAGTCAGTCCCAATTGCCTGGTGGGTGTATCTTGCAGGTTATGTACCACACAGATGGTCATCTTGTTCAGACCAAGACCATGAGCACATTTAGGGTTCTCCTGAGTTAGCGGAGGCTCTAGCATGTGTGGGCTTCAGGACAAGTCTGATTGAGCCCTCAGCAATGTTATGGAACACCTGGCTTCCTGGGCCCTCTCTGACTCTGGCTCAGGCCGGCCTAGGCCACCTCTGCAGTTGTGATGGAAAAGCCCCTGGCCTGGGTGGTCCACCCCATGTTTTGCTCTGTAGGCTGAGACCCCAGGTCCCTCCCACTGCATTGGCTGAGACCAGGTCACATGCTCATGGATGAGCCAATCCCTGGAGCTGGGGAGTGGAGCTATGGAAACAGGATGTTAGGACCTCTGTGGTAATGACTTTTCTAATGGTCATGGTGGCAAGATCTTCTGGGATGCATCTTCTAATAAAAAGAGTATTAATTTCTGATAGTAAGTGGGTCCAAGGTGCTGGCTTAGTACCTAGCACCTCAGTCCCAGCACCTCAAGACAACCGTACTACTCTGCAGAGCCAATGCCTGAGAAGGAACAAGGTGGATGGAAACTGGTCTGGAGGGCACAAGGGAAGGGTGTGGGGGGGGGGGGGCGGTGAGGGGTTGAGGAAAATAGCTCTGGCCAAGATCTATCTCCAACTTATCTAGGTTCAAGAAGGTGTGGGGAATCTTTGGCATTTCACCATCCATCGTTTTGCAGATGGAGAATATGCCTTTTGCATGGAGTATGGCAAGACTTGTTCCAAGTATTCTCTAGTTGGAACAGAAGTCAGGGAGACAGCACCCTCCACTTGCTAGGACAGGCGTGAGAGGCTGAGTGCTCTCAAGAAGGTATCTGGCTTTTGCAGGGCTGTCAGCCTGCACACAGGACTGGTGAGGACAGTCACAGTTTTGTTCTGAGGATGGAATATTGAAAGAATGCTGTGCTCTGTGTAATCCGTGTGGCTCCAGGATCCCCAGTCTGGAGAGCTTGGTAGCCAGGACTCTGGGACAGAAGTATGTGGTTAGGGCCTAAGGCATGGCAGGCCTAATGTGCAGATGCTGATTCAAGCTCCCTGGGGTCTGTCTTTAGGGTGGCTGTCAGGCTGTGGCTCAGGCTTGAGTTTGTATCCATGGAGGACCTCCAAGTGGGGGTGCTCTCGGGGGGGAGTGCAGGTTTATCCTAATCTGGGGGTTTTGTGCAGCTCCTTAGGGCACAGTTTCCTTCTGGAGGGCAGGCAGAGTCCTGTGGTGTGGCTCCCGAGTCCCCAGTCTGGAAGGCTTGTGGGCCAGAACTCTGGGACCAAAATCTGAAAACACAAGCTAGGGTTAGGGATAGGGCCTAGGGCATGGCAGGCTCATTTTGCAGACCCTGAGGTGACCTCCCTGGGATCTGAAGTTAGGGCAGGTGTTGGGTGGTCACTCAGGCTGGAGTTTGTGACCACAAGGGCTGCTGAATGTGTGGGAGAACTCAGGGGGCCATGAAGGTTTTTCCCACTGTGGGGGTCTGGTGCAGTTTCAAATAGCATGGTTGCATTCTGGGGGATGGGAGGAGTCCTGCTTTGTAGCTCAGGGTCCCCCAGATGGAGGGGTTCGACACCAGGCCTCTGAGGACAGATGCTTGGAAAACCCAAGCTAGGGTTAGGGTTAGAGCCTACAGGCATGGCAGGCCCTACCTGCTGGCTACGGGATGAGCTACATGGGTGGCTGAGGGGAGGGCGGGGCTTAGGCTGAGTGTCAGAATGTTCATTAGTGTCCATGGGGGGGCATCTGAAAGTGGGGGTGTCCTCGGGGGCCGAGCAGGTTTCTCCTAATTTGGGGTTTTGTGCAGCTCCATAAGGCATGGTGTCCTTTTGGAAGGCAGGCAGAATCCTGTGGTGTGGCTCTGGAGTCCCCTATCTGGAGGGTTTGTGGGCCAGGACTCTGGGGACTGAAGTCTGAAAACACAAGCTAGGGTTAGGGATAGGGCCTAAGGCATGGGAAGCCCGATCTGCAGAATCTGAGGTGAGCTCCCCAGGATCTGAAGTTAGGGTGGGTGTCAGGCAGTCAGTCACTCAGGCTGGAGTTTGTGTCCATGAGGACCGCCAAATATGGTGCTGGCCTCAGGGGGTGAAGGAGGTTTATCCCGCTCTGGGGGTTTTGCACAGCTCCAAATAGCAAGGTTTGATTCTGGGGGACAGAAGGAGTGCTGTTTTGTACTCAGAGGTCCCCCACAAGGAGGGATTCAAGACGAGGTCTCTGGGTATGGATGCCTGAAAACCCAACCTCAGGTTAGGATTAGGGCCTAGGGGCATGGCAGAACTGATCTGATGGCTCTGGAGCGAGCTACCCAACAGGCTGAGATGAAAATGGGGCTCAGGCTGAGTTTCACAATGCGGGTTTATGTCAAGGCTGCCTCCAAAAGTGGGGGTTGCTTCAGAGGCAATGCGGGTTTTCCCTACTCTGAGGGTTTCACACAGTTCCAAATAACAAGGTTTCCTTCTTGGGGTCAGAAGGAACTCTGTATTGAGGCTCAGGGGTCCCCCACATGGAGGGATTCGACACCCGGCTTCTGGGGATGGATGCCTGAAAACCCAAGCTAGGGTTAGGATTAGGGCCATGGGGCATGGTGAGACAGATCTGCTGGCCCTGAGGCGAGCTATCCTAGGTGATCAGGTTGGAGTGGGCTCAGGCTGAGTGTCAGAATGTGCAGTGTCCACAGCAGGCCTCCAAATGTCAGGGTGACATCAGGGCCCTTGTAGGCTTCACCTAATCTTGGGTTTTGTGCCCCTCCATAGGGCACGGTTTCCTTCTATATCGCAGGCAGTGTCTTGTGGTATGTTTCTGGAGTCCCCAGTCTGGAGGACTTGTGGGCCAGGACTCTGGGGGCTGAAGTCTGAAAACCCAGGCTAGGGTTAGGGATAGGCTCTAGTGCATGGCAGGCCCAATCTGCAGACACTGAGGGGAGCTCCCTGGGATCTGAAGTTAGGGCGGGTGTCAGTCGGTGGCTCAGGCTGAAGTTTGTGTCCATGGGGGCTGCCGAATTAGGAGATGGACTCAGGGGGCTATGAAGTTTTTTCCCACTCTGGGTGTTTTGCACAGCTCCAAATAGCAAGGCTTCATTCTGGGGGACCAAAGGAGTCCTGTTTTGTGGCTCAGGGGTCCCCCATATAGAAGGACTCAAGACAAGGCCTCTGAGTATGGATGCCTGAAAACCCACCCTAGGGTTAGGATTAAGGTCCAGGTAATGGCAGGCCCATTCTGCTAGCTCTGGGATGAGCCCCCCAGGGGATTCAGTTGAAAATGGGGCTCAGGCTGAGGGTCACAATGTAAATTTGTATCCAGGGCGACCTCCGATAGTGGTCGTGGCCTCAGGGCCCATGAAGTTTTCTCCTACTCTGAGTATTTTACCCAGTTCCAAATAGCAAGGTTTTCTCCTGGGGAGCATCAGGAGTTCTGGTTTTTGGCTCAGGAGTCCCCATATGGAGGGATTCAATGCTAGGTCTCTGGGGACGGATGCCTGAAAACCCAAGCTAGGGTTAGGGATAGGGCCTACGGCATGGCAGGTCCGATCTACAGCTGCTGAGATGAGCTCCCTGGGATCTGAAGTTAGGGCAGGTGTTGGGCGGTCACTCAGGCTGGAGTTTGTGTCCATGAGGGTCGCCAAATGTGCGGGTGATTTCAGGTGGGCCATGAAGGTTTATCCTGCTCTGGATCTATCCCCTCCATGAACGCCCTTTCCTGCAATCTGAACTTTATTGTTACCTTGGCAACAGTAGAGAACACTAAGTGCCTGGAAACCATGACACTGCCTTTTCTGTCTGCCACAAAACTGAAAGTTTAACTGAGGTCACCTTAGCCACCAACCCTTTCGTCAAATTCCCTTCTGCGTGTGCTTCCTCTTAATATTTGTGAAGTCCAGTGGCCTCATCACCAAGCGGATAGGTCAGGTGTACTGTCTCTTCTACTTCTGCTGCAGTTATTCTGTACCTGTTAGTCCCGCGGATGGAGCAAAAGTCTGATGGACACTAAAGAGCAACTTAGAGTGAGGTCTTTCCCCTTCCGTGGGCTTCACGTTTCTCTTCTGACCTAGCCATTCACCTCTGAACGGCTCTTTTTTTTTTTTAATTAAAGATTTTATTTATTTATTTGACAGAGATGACAAGTAGGCAGAGAGTCAGGCAGAGAGAGGGGGAAGCAGGCTCCCTGCCGAGCAGAGAGCCCGATGTGAGGGCTCAATCCCAGGACCCCGAGATCATGACCTGAGCAGGAGGCAGAGGCTTTAACCCACTGACCCACCCAGGCGTTAGCAGCTCTTTGGCAAAGGTAGAAGGCCTTTCCTTTCTGTTGGTTTGACACAATAAACTGTTTCCAGTGGTTTAGAAAGGGGATAGTCTTTATTTTAGAGGAAACAGTCCACGTCTCTGGGGCCCCCTTCTTATCCACCTTTGAAGTTAGGAAGAGTCAGACAGATCTCTGATCAGATTATTAGGAAAACTTGGAATACTAGTCATTTAAGATTTTGTCAGCAGGTGGCACTTCTCTCCTTAGTCACTAAATACAATCTCTCCAGTAAAAGAAATACTGTTTTTCTTGGCTTCTACTGAGTTCCTCAGAATTGGTTAGCCCCCTCAACATTTCTCCCCGGTTCCTTTTCGCAGTGATTTAGTCTACAGTATCTCTTTATGTATTTTAATTTTATACTTTTCCCACGAGATTTGAAGTAGTTTATAGCATACAGTGTACAATGGCAAAATAGGAGGAGGAGAACAGGAACCACAATAAAGAATACACAGTTTGGTTCCGAGTTGTGGGTAACTAAAGCAAAAATACACACAAATGTGTACCATTCCTCTGGATGAATGGGCAGCGGGAATGACTTTTCTAGAATTTGAAATTAAAATGAAAGTTGTTACCTGGGGTTGTTAGAGACAAGTTTCTGCTATGCCCTTCTCATCACGCTAACCTCATTTATAGTAAGTGACTCCTGATCTGTAAAAAAGGAAGCAGCACTTTTAAGGGTGCACAATTAGCATTCCTCCACCTCCGGTCTTCAGCTTTTGAAGATGCCAGCCTCAACCATTCACTCATCCTACACAGATTAAGCTCTGATGGTCTCGGGGCTTTTTCCTGGACCTTGGGAAGACAAGCATTGCCCCCTTAGGCTTGGGCGTGCCAAATCAATTTATAAATTTCCTTCAGAGAGAGCATTTTCTAGTTGGAGAAAAGATCTACGTTTATACCCATGAATAACTAGAAGGCTGTATCAGGCAACGCTACAATCAAGTGCTAAATCTGTGTGATTGGTCTTCATAGGATTCTAGGGTTGCTCTGCCTATTTAAAAGAAATCGGTAAATTTCATCGCGTTTCTAACAGAAACCCAGTTTGAAATTGTGGGTTTCCTTATCAATACTCGCTGTTAGAAATGGCGTGGTCCTCGACAGCCGAGGCAGGCGGGGGTGCTGGGGCTGCTGTGAGCAGAGGGCGAAGAGAGCCCCTCCATACCCGCCGCAGCCCCCAGGATGCTCGAGGACGATTCACCCGAAGCGCCTCGCTCCGCCCACTGTTGGACCCGCACCCAAGTTGGGGGCCCTGCGCCCGGGGGAGGTGGCGGCGGTGGGGCGCGCCGCTTTGTGGCGCGCGCGGGTTCCACCGCAGGCGGCGCGGAGGCGGGGCCGGGCCAAGGCGTCCACCGCCCCCGGCACTGGGCAGGGCTTCGGGCGCCGCGCATGGCCGGCCCCGCAAGGTCTGGCTTCCCCTCGCACACGAATAGCCGTCTGGACGCGTTCCTGCGGAGGCAGCTGCCCCCCGAGGTCTACGACGCCATCCGCGCCTACGAGCCGTGCATCGTGGTGTCGGAGTCGGAGAAGCACGCCTTCAAGTACGTGGTGCTCAGCGATCGGCTCATCTACCTGACCGAGAACCCGCCCAGGTCCATCCGGCGAGCCCTGGCGCTGCGGGACGTCGTGGCCATTGACCTGGTGAGGAGCGCGGGCAGACAGGCGGGCTCGTGAGAACTCCCCTCTTGGGTCCCCCAGTTCCAGCCCTCAGTATGCGGGAAGAGGGAGGAGGCAGACCTTCCCCGTCCCTCCCTGGATTCCCGTACTTTTTAAAAACTTACTCTAGGACTAGAAACTGCAGGAAAACTGTGGATTGCTTTATGTACTCCGAATAAAGATACCTTGCCCGTTAACATCATGTGTACTGGTCATCCCTTGTCCCCTCAAATAGGGCTACCTCTTTGAGAACATAGAGCCCCCTATAAAAAGTATGCTTTAAAGTCACTTTTTTCTTTCATTAAGCGCCTAGCCTGTGCCAGTCCCTTGTTCTAGACACTGAGGATGCAAAAATGAAATAGGGCCCCTTCCCAGAAGCTGCTGCGGGAGAGAAAAAAAGCCCCAAACCAATGCAAATAAATGCAGTGTACTAAGTACTATTATGTCTTGTTTACTTTTTTTTTTTTTTATCAGCAGTGCTTAGAGAGCGTTAGGTGCTCGATATGAGTAAGTGAGTGAATGAATGGATGGATGGGATGAGGGCAGGACCTCCGGCAATCTCAGGCAGGTCACTCGATCCAAACTAGGCTTCAAAACTTGAAGAAGATGCAGTCTGGCACACACACGCCTTGTCCCAGTTTTTAGTGTGCTGTTACTGTATTCCTTTCCTCCAGGAATAAATTTACTTTATAAACCAGCAACAGATTGGAAGCAGTCTCTTCTCCAATTACTGCTTTTTCCCCCCTTGGCTCCCTTTAATCTGAGCTGTTCTCCAGGTGTGTTCCTTTTTCCACTGGGGACAGGTGTCTAGCCTCATCTCCCGTCTCCTCCTCCCTCCCCTTAGTCTCTGCATCTCCCAAAGGAGAAGTTGGCAAGACTTGGTGGGGCTGTTTTGCCAAGACAAGCATAACTTGTTTGGAACACATCTGTAAGAAAAGGATACAGTTTAGTGGGGAAAAAAAAAAAAAGCTTTTATTTTTTTCTCCTTTAAATACCTCTGTGGGCTAAAATCACTATGTAAATTTACCTGTGGGTTTTTTTTTTTTTTTTGAGTATAAGTTAGAAGCAAAAGTGCTTTTTTCCTATTTTCATTCTCTTGAAATAAAAATTTAAAAAATGTACATCCTTTATCAAATGCTTTTTATACATTAAACGTTTAGCTTTTTCTACTGTCTGCAGTGTAAACATTTATTGTTTTGACAAAATGAAATGATTTTAGGATATTGTTACTTGCCCAGACAAAACAGTATATGTATTCCAACTGTTATATATCGTTCTTTCTGAGCTGTCAGAATCTGAAAAGTACAGTAAAGTTTTCTAGGCCTCCAAGCCAAGAATCTTCCCAAGAGGTGTACCAATTCATCTGGTAATCCTTTATGTACAAAATTTACCTTTCAAAAAAAAAAAACCCAAAACTTACATTTCAGGCCTATAGAAGAATGTGTAAAGGTGCTGAACAAGTCTAAGATTTCAGCATTGTTGATAGACTGGCTGTCCATCTTGCACAATAGAGTTGTGTTAGGAAGAATAGCGGATATTCCTGGACCCTGTAAATATGTCACATTACATGGCAAAGAGGAATTAAAGCTGAAAATGCAATTAAGGTTGCTTGCTCATCAGCTGACTTTAAAATAGGGAGATTAAAAAAAATACAGTGTCCAATAAACAAAGAAACCAAAAAGAAAGAGGAAAAGAAAAGAAAAAAAGAAAAGAAGGCAGGCAAAATAAGTTAAGTCAAATAAGGAGATTTTGGATTACCTGGGTGGGCCCACAGTTGTCACAAAATCCTCAAAAGTAGAAAAGGGAGGCAGAGTGTTGCAGCACAAGAGATTTAGTTCTGAAGGTAGAAGGGGCCAGAAGCCAAGGAATCTGGGGAGCCTGTAGAAGCTGGAAAAGGGAGGAAACAGGTTTTCTCCTAGAGCATCCAGAAGGAATGCATTCCTCTTGACACCTTGATTTTAGCCCAGTGAGACCCATTTTGGACTGCTGACCTCCAGAACTATTAGAGAATAAATCTGTGTTGTTGAATGCCACACATTATGTGGTACTATGTTACAGTAGCAAATGAATACAGAAATGTTTCTTCTTAATGTTGTTTGTTTATTGAGGGAGAGAGAGAGAGCTCCTGTCTGGGGGCTGGGGGTGGGAGGAGGGCAGAGGGAGAGGGAGAGAGAAAATCTTAAGCAGGGTCCACACCCATTAAGGAGCCCAACTCAGATCTCAGTCTTACAATCCTGAGATCATGACCTGAGCTGAAATCACAAGTCTGACACTTAACCGACTAAGCCACCCAGGCGCCCCATCCTATTAATGTTGTTTAAAATGGGTTATCATTGGGGCGCCTGGGTGACTCAGCTGGTTAAGCATGAGACTCTTGGTTTCGGCTCAGGTCATGATCTCAGGGTTGTGAGATTGAGACCTGAGTTGGGCTCCCCACTCAGCAGGGAGTCTGCTTGGGACTCTTACTCTCTGCCCCTTCCCCTGCCCTCTCTCTTTCTCCCTCTCTCAAATAATTAAAGAAATCTTTTTTAAAAATTGGTAATCATTTTTTTAAAATATTGTTTCAGTGAGAAATAAATATAATCCAGTTGAGTACAGATGCCTTAACCATCTCTTTTTCTGAGGCTTTATAATATAATTCTAGGGTTATTATAGTTCAGTGGCTTCGACATCTCTACAAATGAGTGACATATGGGTATCACAGAATTGCTGGTAAAGGTACTAGGTATAGTACCAATTAGTAGCCACAGGTGTAGTTGACTAACCGACCCTCTATAAACATTAAGTCCTCACTTAATAGCACAATGGGGAGAATTTTCCTGATTTCTGTGTTATATGTCATATATTTGTCTCTTATCCATGCTAACATGGTCACTTCAATTATATGATTTTTTTTTTAATTTAAGATTTTATTTATTTTTTGACACAGAGAGATAGCAAGAGAAGGAACACAAGTAAGAAGAGTGTGAGAGGGAGAAGGAGGCTTCCTGTGGAGCAGGGAGTCTAATATGGGGCTCAATCCCAGGACCCTGGGATCCTGGGACCACAGGACCTGAGCCGAAGGCAGAGGCTTACGAACTGAGCCACCCAGGCGCCCTCAATTACATGATTTCAGTGCCAGGCAGCTTTGTTTTTTAGAACCAGTTCCTCCTTCCTTGAAAGGTAAACTATTTACTCTCCTTTTTTTCTTTTTTTTTTTTTTAAGGGTGCTGTCCTCTTTCTAAGGCCAACTCTTTAGACATCCTTTTCCATTCTCAAAGGTTTTCTCATCTTACTGTACACGTTTGGTTATTTAACTTTCAGCTGGTTCAGGTTCCCATTCTGCCTTTGTTCTAGCTGTCATGGTAGTAAAGCCCCTAAGCCAACACATCCTCTATTACCTCTGCGTCCCAGCCCTCCCGGTTCCATGTTCGACCAGATTCCTTATTTATTTCATGACACGTTTTGCGTTTACCACTCTTCAGAATATAATTTGCAAACATGCAGATGAAATTCCACTCTCTCTCCTTCCAAAAGAAAAATGGAAGGTAACAGCAGCAAAAAAATGAGGCTAGAACTTGGCATTGGATAAAACTGAGATTTCCTTCCCAGCAAAGATGAGCTTAAAGCGCATGGGGAGATCTCCGTTGGTGTTTGATACAGTTCATCTCCTAAAACAAAGTTTCTAAGGTTGCTGGGGCAGAGTTTTTATTAAAACTGATATTTTCTTTAACAGTTACTTTCGGAAGAATTCTCTAGAGTTCTGCTCTTGTGGGCATCAAAACATTTCTTTAAACTCTTCTAAGATTAAATACATATATTTTTAATTTTTTTTTTTTTAAGATTTTATTTATTTGACAGAGATCACAAGTAGGCAGAGAGACAGGCAGAGAGAGAGGAGAGAGGAGGAAACAGGCTCCTTGCTAAGCAGAGAGCCTGATGCAGGACTCGATCCCAGGACCCTGGGATCATGACCTGAGCCAAAAGCATAGGCCTCAACCCACTGAGCCACCCAGGTGTCCCTAAATACATATTTTTTAAGTACAAGAAGCTACTACCCAGAAGTGAATTTTCTATGAATTCACTCACCTTCAATGCCATACCATCACCTACCAAGAAAAACAAATCTGTCAAATCCAGCAGCCCTCACCTCTTAACCTCTTACCCGTCTTTCTTCACCTCTTCACATCTTACCTGTCTTTGTCCTTTGCCTTTTCACCACTCCTCCCATCGAGTATGGGCTCTCCAGCCATCCCAGGCTCCATGTGGCTTCCCGGCTGGGCAATGTACATTTTACATCCTGGCCTGTTGCTCGTGGTGAACATGTTCTCCCCCTTCAAGGTCATTCAGATCATCAGATTTATAATCCTCCTCTTCCTCTCCTCTCTCTCCTCTTAAAACATGTAAAAACAGGGGTGCCTGGCTGGCTCGGTCAGTAGAGCATGTCACCCTTGATCTCAAGGTTGTGAGTTTGAACCCCATGATATGCATAGGATTTACTTAAAAAATTAAAAAAAGTAAAAACATCTTGGCTTGAACAGAAACAGTCACAGACTGTGAATTAAAAGGGCTCCAAGAGTTTGCCATCTGATCCCCACTTTGCCCACTTCTGTATTCAGAGCTGACATGTTTCTAGCCTAAGCCTCTTTCTCTGAGTTTTTTCTTGGCTAGGCCATGAGCCAGGACTCTCAGCCCATTTTGTTCCCTACTGTATCTCTGGTTCCTAGAACACTGCCTGGCACAGAGGAGATGGTCAATAACTATTTGTTAAAAACTCCACATGATCTGTTTCTTCATTTATTAACTGCCATACACATTGGGGGGCATTTAATAATACATTTTTAAATAATGTGTTTTCATTCAGCTTTTGCTCTCTACCTGTGTACACTTGGTCTAGTTATTTATCTGCTAGCCTGCACCTTCATTCCTCATCTGTAAAATGGAGATAGATAACAGCACCTTTCTTAGAGTTTCTTAGAGTTTACAGCAATAAATCTAACACACTTAAAATAGTACTTGGCACATAGTAAGAGCTGCTACATGTTACTATTGATAACCTTTATTCACACATATTAAGTCTATTAAGGCTCACAATGAATCTGTAATATAGATATTATCTTCTCTTTTTATATTAGGGCACTTGAATTTAGGAGATTTAGCAAACTGGAAAGAAAATAACTTTTTTTTTTTTGAGCACTGATTATATATTCAGTGTTTTAAATACATTATCTCATTTATCCTTCTTGAAAATCTGCCCAGTAGTTTTGTCAGGTTTAATATGTCCAAAAACAGAATTCCTGATCGTCACCCCCTAAATCTGTTCCTTTTCCTTTAGCTTTCATTATTTTAGGAAGTAACATCTTCCATCAGCTTTAATTTTCTCACTCCCCACATCCAACAATCAGTATATCTCCTTGATTTGTGTAGAGGAGGAAAAAGTTTCCCTTGACCCTCTCAGAGTCTGAATATTAAACTGACAAAGGCAGATTAACAGGAGAAAAGCCTACAAATTTATTTAATACAAATTTTACATGACATGGAAGCCTTTATAAGGAAATGAAGAGCTGAAGAAATAAATCTGTGTGTGTTTAATATTAGGTTTGATGAAGAATAGTCATGGAAAATGGGATAGTACAGAAAAGGGGGTATGACTAAGAATAATAAACTAGGAAAAACTGGCAAGAGCTGTTTGGATTCCTCTCACTGTCCTGTCTTGTGTACAGGGAGGGCACATCTCTTAGACCTGCTTCAAGGGAGCAGGGTGAAGAAAGGTTGGAGAGAATTTCCTGCATCTGCTGCTTTCTCAAATTCTTTCAGCTCAAAATATTCAGTATACGAAGGTGCTTTATTTGGGGGGAGTGTGTTCTGAACCTTGTCACTTCTCATCCAAAATGTATTCAGCCATGACCTTTCTTGTTGCTTCTACTTATGCCACTTATCCAATCCCTTATCTAGACCACTGGAGTTGCCTCTAAACTCATTCTTCCATCTAGCAGTTGGGATGATCTTTTTAAACATAAATTGTAAATTAAGTTATATCATTCTTCTGTTTAAAAATCTCCATTAGCTTTCAAATTCTATATTGCCTATCAGAGCCTCCATGATAACTCCTTTATCTCTGACTTATCTCTCACTCTTCTCTAAACTCTTTATGTTCTTTCCTGCCTCAGGGCCTTTGTACATGCCATCCTAGCCAGAACACTCTTCCTCCAGATCTTCAGAGGATAGATTCCTTTTTTTTTTTTTTTAAGATTTTTATTTATTTTTCAGAGACAGAGGGAGAGAGCGCGAGCGAGCACAGGCAGACAGAGAGGCAGGCAGAGGCAGAGGGAGAAGCAGGCTCCCTGCCGAGCAAGGAGCCCGATGCGGGACTCGATCCCAGGACCCCGGGATCATGACCTGAGCCGAAGGCATTCAGCATCACCTCCAGAGGGATGCCTTGCATGACCACCCAATCTAAAGTAACATTCTTAGGTCACACTCGTCACATCTGTTGGCTTCCAAGCACTTATCACTATTGGCATTGTAAGATTAATCTGTTTAATGACTTATACTTGTGTATCTCTCATACAATGTAAGATCCATGAGGTCACGTCTGTCTTGTTCATCCCTGGGTCGCTGTGCATGCATCATATCATCTGACACACAGTAGATAATCAATAACTATTTGGCAATTAGATGAATGAATAAATGAATAAACAGATGTTCAGATACATCATATCATTTACCTCTCAGAGTGAGAGATCCTCTTTCCTTATTCTAAGTGTTGAGAGACCGTGGAGACTTGACAATTTGTTGCATAGGCAGTTAGTGGAAGGGCCAGAGTAAATGCTCCCAGGTCTCTTAATGGCCCTGTTCAGCATTTTTCTTGCTTGCTTTGTGCTTGTATGAGATGATCTCTGTGTTGTTTATCTGAGTCCTGCATTTTGGTAGGATGAGTTAGATAAGAGGAGACCATAATATGGATGCTTCTTTTCTTCTCTAGCATGTTTTTTTTTTTTTCCTATTTTGATTCATTTGTAGCCTTTCAAAACTCTCACTGTGGAAGGAAGAAAGAGGTGGTAATCTCTTATCTATCATTTTGGTTTCTTAATAGGTTGTTTGCATAGAATATTTTGGATATTGTATTTGAATGCTGAGAGACTCCATGAGGGCAACATTTCATCAGTTTGATTCACTGATGTACCCCCAGCACCCAGAATGATAGTGGACTGGTCAAGATAGCCCAGGTTAAGCTTCACTAACAAAACCCCCCAAAGTCTTTAGTGCTTTAACACAGCATAGTCTGTCTCATTCAAGTGACTTGTCCATTGTGGATTGGCAAGAGGCTCTATTCATCTTAGTCACAAGATATATGATACTTAGTTACACCTCTTAGTTTCGGGGAACCATCTCAGCACATGCTTACTTAATCACCATGGCAGAGGGAAATTAACTTGCCAAATCCTGTACCAAATTTAAGTGGGCTCCACACACAGCAGAGCCCAATGTGGGACTTGAACTCATGACCCTGAGATCAAGACCTGAGCTGAGATCAAGAGCCAGACACTTAACCACACACTTAACTGATTAAGCCACGGAGGCGCCCCAACTATGTACTGATTTTTAAGATTCTACCCACATGTCCCTTCTCACATTTCAATGGCCAGAGTCAGACACATGGCCCACACCTAACTTAAAAGGGGGAGAAAAGGGGCACCTGGGTGGCTCAATCTGTTAAGCATATGCCTTCCCCTCAGGTCATGATCCCAGGGTCCTGAGATCAAGCCCTGTGTTAGGCTCCCCATTCAGCAGGGAGCCTCCTCCTCCCTCTCCCCCTGCCCTTCCCTTTCTCTCTTCTGCTCTCTCTCAAGAAAATAAATCTTTAAATACAGGCGGGGCGGGGGGAATGTGATCCTACAAAAATGCATTCCATGTGTCTGCAAGAGAGAATAGGAATATTTGTGAACAGCTCTAACATCTACCTCAAATTACTAGTGCTTACTGTTTGCCACTCAGCCTCTGTTCTAAGTGCTTAACTCGGAACAACTTCTTTATCTTTACAATAATCCCAGGTAATATTGTTAGCTTAGCTTTAGCTTAGCTTTACAGATAAAAAACCTGCCTGAATTATAGAGAACTTAAGCAATTTACCCAAGATCATTCTCTAAGTGGCAGAGCCAGAATTTGAACCCTAGTAGTTGGCTCCAGAAACAATGCTTTGACTCTACAGATACAGCTGCCTCAGTCATAGCAGGTCATTAATTAAAAAAAAAAAAAAAAAAAAAGGTTATCCAGGAGACTCTAAGCTTTTTGAAAACAGAAACTCCATCTTACATTTTGCATGTTTCAGTTTTGCCTCTTGTGGTAGGAACTCAAAAGTATCCATGATGTACTGAGCTGGATGAATTAGAAACTAGATAATTAACTGCTAAAAGCCTAGGGTGCTTTTATTCTCTGAAATTAAAGTGGATAGAAAAAAATCTGAACCAAGACTATGAAATCAAGACTAAGGGTAAGATAAATATAGAATTGTTCACAAAAGGCACCGAGGTGTCTCAGTGGCTTAAGCTTCAGTTCATGGTCTGAGAGTCCTGGGATCGAGCCCTGCATCAGGCTGTCTGCTCAGCAAGGAGCCTGCTTCCCCCTTTCTCTCTGCCTGCCTCTCTGCCTACTTGTGACCTCTCATTCTTTGTCAAATGAATAAATAAAAATCTTTAAAAAACAAACAAATCACAAAATATAGAAAACAAGGGGTGCCTGTGTAGCTCAGTTGGTTAGGCATCTGACACTTGATTTTGGCTCAGGTCATGATCTCAGGGTCCTGGGATGGAGGCTTGCATCAGGCTCCATGCTCAGTGGGGAGTCTGCTTCTCGCTCTCACTTGGCCCCTTCCCCACTTTCTCAAATAGATCTTTTTTATTTATGTATTTATTTATTTGACAGAGAGAGAGAGAGAAAGACCGCGAGAGAGGAAACCCAAGCAGGGGGAGTGGGAGAGAGAGAAGCAGGCTTCCCGCTGAGCAGGAGCCCAATGTGGGGCTCCATCCCAGAACTCTGGGATCATGACCTGAGCCAAAGGCAGACACTTAACGACTCAGCCACCCAGGTAACCCTTAAATAAAAAATGTTTAAAAACTCAGAAAAAAATGAATTAACAAGTGTCAACTATACTTCAATTAAAAAACAAATTGTAAGGGATATCCCTTTCCATTTTAGAAGTAGTATTTTGATAAAAGTAAGAGAACTCATTACCAGTTGCAAATATAAATATGGCAGCTGATGTAGATCCATTCATGAGTGATACATTATTTTAGAGGTAGTCAAAGAACTTAAAGATATTTTCAGATAAAGCCTTATTCATTTGAGACAACAAAAAACCACATTCTCTTCTCTCCCAAAATGCCCCTTGCTGCCAGCATCAGAGACAAATACCAGGCCGAGTAGGCCATGAATCTGGCTCAGTCTTGTATTACTGAGGTTCTTATGAACAATCAGTCCTTAATTGTAATAGATATCTATTGGGTATATACTATGTGCTGTCCTTGTGTCAAATACTTTAGATCTCATATAATCTTATTAACTCTATAAGGAAGGTGGTACTGTCTTATTTTTTTTTTAATAGATGGCAAAACAGAGGCAGAGAAAGAGGAAATACTTACACAAGGTCATATTCAGAAAACATGAGCTGGAATATAAACTCAGGTCTTTTGATCTTACAGCCAGCATTCTTTATGCACATAGTAACAACTGATCTTCTACAAATTCCTGGTTTCCAAATTCCAAATTTCCATAGACATTCTTAGGTTTTGCAATAGAGACAACATGGTTACCTCATAATATACAGATTACATGGTTCCTGGGCGTTGGCTATCAGGAAGGACATTTTAAATAAAATACCTTTTTCATTCCCCATACTACCTCCCTGTACTCAAGATTGTTGTCCTTCAGAGTTCAGACTGGGGTCATGGCTGTTTCTGATGAGGTTCAAGGACAGGTTTGGTTGGAAAGGTGCAGGTTGGAAAGATGCATCCTTTTCACAGGGCCAAGCCTTTAAAGCCTTTTTTCTTTTATTCTTTCTTAACTGTGGTGCTCATCCCAGAGGCAATGATTTTTCAAGCCTAACAGTGATATAATCTAAGGAGTCTCCAGTATTAGGGGGGAAAGTGCTCAATTCTCCAAACTGGTAATTGTTTTCGGAATATGTGGGTGGATCATTCTTGCCAGCAATATTCACAGGTTCTAAAAAAAGCTCAGCTACTCAGACTTCCTTAGGGATCAGTACACTAAAGCCCAGGTAGAGTATAATGGGAAAAAAAACCACCTGGTAGAGGCTACAATGAGTTTTTAAATTATGACACTGAAGGGATTTGCCAAACGCTGAATGTAAAAATAGCTTCTGTACAGTAAAATGTACAGAATGCTGAATGTAAAAATAGCTTATGTGCAATGTGACATAGGTATTGCTAATGTGGTTTAATTGGAGGGAAATCCATTCAAAAAACTTCCTTGTATTGATTAGCTATCTCATCAGTAGCTTGAATCCTTTGGATTTACCCTTGTCCTCCTTCAGGTTTGCTCTGAAGAACTCTTGGAACAGGTAATTCATTACACTGAAATCTGAGTGAATTAATTTAGTACTTGCTTTCCTTTCTTTGTTAGACACTGGAGAGTCTGCTGTCAGAGAGGAAGTTAGATCCAGAAAGAACCATGGAAGTTGAAAGATATCTCATGATTTAGCTCTTTTGGGGCCTTACTTAATTACTTAATTACTACTTAATGTCCCGTGAAGTAAAGTGATCTCCAAACTGTGGCCCAGTACATGATGTAGGCCTTTAGTTTTTCCCTTTCAACTTTTCCTCTGGTTTATGTTTTTCTTCTTTCTACACAGCACAGTTCTATTGAATGGATGTCAGATTTTATATGGGGTATTCTACCAATGTTTTGAATTACCAGGGACAACAAATAGGTAAGGGAATGAAAAGTGGCATGTGCTTTTGAGTAACTCATAATTTAGAGAGGAAGGTAAGCAGACGGGAAAGAAGAAAAACAGTTATAAGCAGATACGTATAAGGAAATGTGAGACTAGGTAAAATAAGCAGAATACTGTGGGAACCCAGAAGAGGAAGTGACATACTTCTCGTTTTGGTGAGAGAAGGCGGCGCAGGGGAGGGTGGGATGAACATATAAAGGTTCACCACAGAAGTAACCCGTGCTTGGTCTTAAAGGAAGAATAGAAGTTTCTAAGCTGAATAAATGGCAAGTATATTCCAAAAGGAGAGGATGGTATGTGCTTGATCAGCTTTCTACAACAGACTGAAATGCCTGTTTGTGATCTCTGTCTGTCAAATGAATAAATAAAATCTTAAAAAAAAAAAAAGCATACATCGCATTTGGTTGCCATCTCTCTTTTGCTTAGTTTTTAGGGAAATTTTCTATCTTCCTTTTTTAAAAAAAATATTTTCTTTTTAAGTAATCTCTACATGCAGCATGGGACTTCAACTCACAAACCCCGAGACCAAGAGCTGCATGCTCTACCGAAAGAGCCAGCCAGGTGCCCCTCTAGTAAAAATTTTTTTCGCTAAGCATGATACGCTCTAGTTCCATCCATGTTGTCGCAAATGGCAATATTTCATCTCTTTTGATGGCTGCATAGTATTCCATTGAAAAACAATCTGAGGGTTTTGAAGGGACGGGGGGTGGGAGGTTGGGGTACCAGGTGGTGGGTATTATAGAGGACACGGATTGCATGGAGCACGGGGTGTGGTGCAAAAATAATGAATACTGTTATGCTGGAAATTAAAAAAAAAAAAAAATTTTTTTGCACTGTCTTATTTTGTCTCATGGTACTATCACCATTTCAGCTCTCTTTTGGTTACTATTTTCACGGTATATCTTTTCCATCCCTTACTGTCAACCTATCTGTGGCTTTTTTTTTTAAGATTTTATTTATTTTTATTTATTTGATAGAGAGAGAGAGATCACAGTAGGCAAAGAGGCAGGCAGAGAGAGAGGGGGAAGCAGGCTCCCGCTGAGCAGAGAGCCTGATGTCGGGCTTGATCCCAAGACCCTGGGACCATGACCTGAGCCAAAGGCAGAGACCTAACCCTCTGAGCCACCCAGGTGCTCCAGCCTATTCATGTTTTTGAATCTAAAGTGAGTCTCTTATAATGGTACAAAGTGAATCATCAGTTAAATCATGTTTTTAAAATCTATCCTCTCAATCTCTGACTTTAATTGGAGTGTTTAGTCCATTTACAGTATTATAATTACTGATAAGGTAGAGTTCACATCTGTCATACTGCTATTTATATTCATTTCCCCCCCTCATTCCCCAGGTACTGCATTCCTTTGTGTCAAGTAGGTACCTTCTAGTATATACACTGTTCTCCTGTGATTTCTTTTACCATGTGTTTTAGAGTTTTTAAATTAATGTTTGCCCTGGGGATTACAATTAACATCCTCCTTTGTAACAATCTAGTTCAGATTATTACCAACTTAACTTCAATAGTATACAAAAATATAAGTCTTATCCCTCCCTGCTCCTTTGCGCTGTTATTATCATACACATTATAGTTTCTACATTATGTGCCCATCAACACAGATTTATAATTATAGCTTTATGCAAGTATCTTTTTTTTTTAAGATTTTATTTATTTATTTGACAGACAGAGATCACAAGTAGGCAGAGGCAGGCAGAGAGAGAGAGACAGAGGAGGAAGCAGGCTCCCTCCCGAACAGAGAGCCCGATGCGGGGCTTGATCCCAGGACCCTGAGATCATGACCTGAACCAAAGGCAGAGGCTTAACCCACTGAGCCACCCAGGCGCCCCTGCAAGTATCTTTTTTAAACTAAACAGGAGAAAAAAGAGTTACACACAAACATACATTTAACTGTCTTTTATTTTTACCTGTGTAGTTATCTTTATCAGTGTTCTTTATTTCTCCTTGTGTGTAAGTTGCTACCTAGTGTCCTTTCATTTCAGCACAAAGAATTCCACTTAGCATTTCTCGTAGGTCTGATAGTTGCAGTACCCCTTACAAAGTATAGATTCTTTGGGATATAGGTACTGAATTCTTCATAAGGAATCTTCTTCTCCTTCTTCTCCTTCTTCTTCTTCTTCTTCTTCTTTTTTTCAAAGATTTTATTTATTTATTTGAGGTAGACAGAGAGACAGCGCAGGTGGAGAGGAGGATCAGAGGGAGAGGCCAACTGCCTGCCGAGCAGAGACCCCGACCTGGGGCTCCATCCCAGGACTATGAGATCATGACCTGAGCCTAAGGAAGATGCTTAACCAACTGAGCCACCCAGGCGCCCCTGAGGAATGTTCCTAACAAAATGCATAGGTAGATTACAGACTTACATAAATATACTCTCCTTCCAAACAGGACTCTGCAGATACTCCTTAGCTGAATCTCTGCAGAGCAGCCCATTTCGTTCTTCCTGATCATGTAAATGTATTTCCTGAAATACAGCTTTTGGCCAAGTTAAGTTTTCCTTTTTTTTTTCTTTTTAAAGATTTTATTTATTTATTTGGCAGAGGGAGAGAGAGGGTACACAAGCAGGGGGAGTGGGAGAGGGAGAAGCAGGCTTCCAGCCGAGCAGGAAGCCCAATGCGGAGCTCAATCCCAGAACCCTGGGATCATGACCTAAGCCGAAGGCAGACACCCAACAACTGAGCCACCCACGTGCCCCAACTTTGTTTTAATTAAAACAAATTTTTTTAGTAATCTCTATACCCAACATGGGGCTTGAACTCAATGGCCCTGAGATCAAGACTTGCATGCTCTTCTGACTGAGCCAGCCAATATGAAGTTTTAATATTATAAAGTTATAATATAGTTTTGTATTAAAAAAAAGATATATAGGGGCGCCTGGGTGGCTCAGTGGGTTAAGCCTCTGCCTTCAGCTCGGGTCATGATCCCAGGGTCCTGGGATCGAGCCCCGCATCGGGCTCTCTGCTCTGCAGGGAGCCTGCTTTCCTCTCTCTCTGTCTCTGCCTGCCTCTCTGCCTACTTGTGATCTCTCTCTCTGTCAAATAAATAAATAAAATCTTTTTTAAAAAAAAGATATATATACCTATATATGTATATAGGTATATATATATATATACACCTATATATGTATATAGGTGTATATATATATACAAGTAGTATATACTTGATAATTCACTAGAAGGACTCACAGGATTCAAAGGGTTGATTTCAATGAGACAGTACAAATTATACTCAAGTGTCTGCCTTCGGCCCAGGTCATGATCTCAGGGTCCTGGGAATGAGCCCCACGTTGGGAATCCCTGCTCAGCCGGGCGTCTGCTTCTCCCTTTCCTTCAGCCCCCTCCACCCAACTCATGCTTGCTCTCCCTTTCAAATAAATAAATAAATATTGAAAAATATTTATATATTGCTCAAGCTGAAAGAGACCTTAAATTGATTCCACATTCTACAAATGAGGAAATCAAAGCCAAAAGAGCTCAACTAACTTGATCAAAGTCACACTGCTAGTTAATAGGGAAAGCCACATTCAAAATCAGATTTCTAGACTGTTAATTCATATTGTTTCCCCAACATTCCAAATTTCTGTCAGGATGTTGACTATGATTATCTAGTTTGGTCATGATATACTTAACAATTAGGGCACAAAATAATGAATTGGTCGGTAAGAATTTAATTAGAATAATTTATACTAATTAGGTTGCTGTCTGCCTGATGGCTTTCCTTTAGGACACTTTAATAACTTTTCCTCAGAAATCTGGTATTTAAGTGATTTTAATCCGATCTTTGTACATTATTTTATGATGAGTTCATTTTTTAGGCTTTCCTAGTCTGAGATTCTCTTTCATGTTCTGATCCCTCTTTGATGTCAGGCTTTTGATAGTGGACTCTGTAGGAACTCTATAGGTGGGCAGTTCACTGGAATGCATGAAAAATATTAGAGCCACCTGAGCAAGATGGGTCAATTCTGGAATTAGGAAATTTAGAATTTTTGAGGGTTGTCAGACATTTGTGATGACAGGAATCATGTTGGTGTAACAGAGCCTTCTACTTATTGTCTCACAGTGAAATACCTCATGGGAACGTTGTCATGCCACAATAGAAAGTTTTATTTTTTGTTAGTTTTATTTTATAGTTAGTTTCTTGATGTATGTATGTTTCACACTTTGTGTGTCATTTTGTATAAGTTAAGAGCACAGGGGGGCACCTGGGTGGCTCAGTGGGTTAAGCCTCTGCCTTCAGCCCAGGTCATGATCCCAGGGTTCTGGGATCGAGTCCCGCGTCGGGTTCTCTGTTCAGCAGGGAGCCTGCTTCCCTTCCTCTCTCTCTGCCTACTTGTGATCTCTGTCAAATAAATAAATAAAATATTAAAAAAAAAAAGTTAAGAGCACAGGCTTTTTTTTTTTTTTTAAGAGCACAGGCTCTTAACTTCAGGCTTCATTTTGAATCTGGTCGGCCACATATTAGCAGCAGAACAAGTCCCTGAACTCTCCGAGCCTCAAGTTCCTTGAATTCCTTGTAAACAGGGGTAATTTAATAGATATATGGGGTTGTATGAGGATTCAGTAAGACAGTATGTATAAAGCACTTAAAAGAAGACATAGTAAGTGCTCAATAAATGTTAGCTTTTATTTTGTTTCACGTGACACTGTTTGAACATTGAATTCTTCCTCTTCCCCATCTTCGCTCTGGAGAGGCTCTGGCCACAAGGATCAGAATCCTTATGAACCCTCTGAAGAGGAAGAATGGCAAGGTGGGCTGGCCTTCTCTGACTCTTAGCCTGGGGAAAGGGCAAAACTGCAGTGTCCAAAGGAGGCAGAATCGTAGTCTAAGCAGCCAATGACCTTATTATGCCAGGGTCAGACTGTCCTACTATGTAGGGGGTCCCCAAGACAACCCTCATGCTTGATAATTCACTAGAAGGACTCACAGGATTCAAAGGGTTGATTTCAATGAGACAGTACAGATTATACTCAACAAAGGGAAAAGGTGCATGAGATAAAATCCAGAAGAACCTATGTGCACACTTCCAGGTGTCCTCTCCCAGGGGAGTATCATTCATGTACTTAATTTCCCCAACAACGTGTTAAAACATATACCAGGTTCATCTGAGCCTTGGTGTCCAGAGTTTTTATGGGAGATAGTCATGAATGCATCGGAGCCTACATAGCTGACCTTAGCTACTCAAACTCCAGCCTCCCTTGACCTCCTTGCCTTCACCCCCAGAAAAACAGGTGTTTACCATAGAGGATACCGTCAGATACTGTCAGAATAAGTTTATCTGCTCAAACTAGTACAGCATGGCCCAAGGTCTCAGACATACACACTTGTGTCAGACTGTCAGAATATTCCAAGGCTCACTAGTTATCTCCTAAGATCAGGCAAGGGCTAGTCCTTGAAGATAGGCCCTTTTTTCGTGGTGCAAGGTATAAGCAACCCAGGCCTGTTGAGGCAGTCATTTATCTGCACACCTACTACCTTTGTAACATCACAGATTGAGAAAAGGTGTCCTGCGCTGGTGAGCCAATATGGTTTTGGTGAGGTTTTCTTTGTTTTTGTTTTTGTTTGTTTTTTTTTTTAAAGATTTTATTTATTATTTGACAGAGAGAGAGACACAATGAGAGAGGGAACACAAGGAGGGGGAGTGGGAGAGGGAGCAGCAGGCTTCCCGCGGAGCAGGGAGCCTGACTTGGGGCTTGATCCAAGTGCCCTGGGATCGTGACCTGAGCTGAAGGCAGATGCCCAATGATTGAGCCACCCAGGTGTCCCGGGTTTGTTTGTTTGTTTGTTTGTTTGTTTTTTAAAGATTTTCCCCAAGACCCCAAATTTACAGTTGGTCTACCACATGGCTCCAGACTACCAGTAAGGGTGGTTATATAACAGACACCTTTCTCAGAGGCAGAGAAAGTCAGGTCAGGCATTAGAAAGTGCTACAACTTATGGATGGTCTTAGAGTATTTATAATATTGACAGAGAGGAAGAACTTAGGAGGCCGTCTGCCAATAACTAACTTGCCAGCCTCAGTTCCTAATGAGAAAAGACAAGCTAAACATACCATTTATATTATTATCGAAGTATAAGTACAGCACTGGGTCAATAGTAATCATATTTAAAAGAGGTGATTTATAAAATATATGTAAATTGTTTAATTGTTATATGAGACTTTGTTATGTCAGCAAGTCATAAAAAAATCTGTCCTGTGTACTGATTTGGAATTCTAAAATTAGTTTCATGTAGATATTCAGATATTATTACCTATGCTAGAAGGTGTCTGGGTATAAGCACTTCTTCCAACTTATGTTCTAAAAACATAAAGTCAATGCTATATGACCCAATGAACAATTTCCAACTTAAAAAGTTAAATATTCATATACAAAATAAAATTTAACTCATATTATTTAGCTTATTTTAAGCTATTTTAAAATTTTATTTATTTATCTGACAGAGAAAGACACAGTGAGAGAGGGAACACAAGCATGCGGAGTGGGAGAGGGAGAAGCAGCTTCCCGCTGAGCAGGGAGCCCAATGTGGGGCTCAATCCTAGAACCCTGGGATCATGACCTGAGCCAAAGGCAGACGCTTAACAACTGAGCCACCCAGGTGCCCCTGAAACTTAAGCATATTTAAAATAAGATACTAAAGCTTATGTTAAGACAAAGTTAGAACATTTTAATTTTTTTTTTTTTTAAAGTAAACTACCCTGGGCATGCCTGGGTGGCTCAGTTGGTTCCCTGTCTAACCCTCTCCCACCTCTGAAATAAAATAAATAAGTGGGTAAATCTTTTTTTTTTTTTTTAAATAAATGGGTAAATCTTAAAGAAAAAAAAAAATGTAGGGCGGAGGGGTGGCTCAATGCGTTATCTGCCTCCGGTTCCGGTCATGACCTCCAGGTCCTGGGATTGAACGTGAACATTCAGGTTCTCTGCTCAGTGAGGAGTCTACTTCTCCTCCTTCCTCTGCCTCTGCCCCCACTCACGTGCTTGTGTGCTCTCTTGCTCTCTCACAAATAGAATCTTAAAAAAAAAAAAAGTAAACTCTACCCCTAACATGGGACTTGAACTCACAGACCCCAAGATCAAGATCACATGCTCTACCGACTGAGTCAGCCAGGCACCCCTAGTTAGAAAATTTTAACAAAGTATTTCTGAAGGAGCGTTACATCCATCTATCTGTTTGTCTTCTATCTATCTACCTACCTACCTACCTATCTTTCCATGCTTTGAGGTTAAATGGAAACTCTGGCTTTTGAGTTTCCTAATGATGTCTCTAGAGTAAATACAAAAATTTTCTTTTCAGATAACAACATGCCTAAAATAAATTGCTAGCAGAGGATTGAGTTCAGCTGTGTCCCATTTAAGAACTTTCTTTTCTTCCTTCAGTCACCGACAGCATGTTGTCTGGACCAAGTCTCCAGTCTCCTCGCCTGACAGCTGAGAATCTTCCCAGTCAGAAAACTTTTTATGTCCCATGGATGTGTAAATTATCCTTGCTTAGCTCCTGGGTGGTCCTCTCATGCTTCACAAACATGCTGCGGTGTTTATAAAAGATTATTTTTATTTTTAAAAAAATTTAAATTAAAAAAAAAGAGAGAAACCACTTTCCTTAGTCTAACACTTTGTCCTTCTAATTCAAGTCCAAGTTGAATTAAATGTTATTAGAGTTGGTTTTATCTACAATATTGTAGTCAAAGGCTTTGCAACTGAGATTATGATTGTTAGGTGAACCAATAAGAGAGTGGGAGAAGTGAAAAGTGATAGATCATTTTGGCCCTATTGCCATTCATAGTTACTGTCTGCCCATTTATCTGCCCTCATCCACCCTTTTGCAGACAACAGATGTGTCCCCTTGGCTGTGTGTCTGGCATCAGTGTAACCACCTGCCATCTCCCTCAGAGTAACAGAGGCCTTGTATGTGTGTGGAAATGCCCTTTTAAAAGTCACATTGCTGGGGCGCCTGGGTGGCTCAGTCGTTAAAGAGTCTGCCTTTTGGCTCAGGTCAGAATCCCAGGGTCCGGAGATCGAGCCCCACATCGGGCTCCCTGCTCAGTGGAGAGCCTGCTTCTCCCTCTCCCACTCCCCCTGGTTGTGCTCCCTCTCTCAGTCAAATAAATAAATAACTTAATAAAATCTTTAAAAAAAAAAAGTCACATTGCTGTGGGGTGCCTGGGTGGCTCAGTTAGTTAAGTGTGTGACTCTTGATCTCAGCTCAGGCCTTGATCTCAGGGTCGTAATCGAGCACCGAGTCAGGCTCCACGCTCTGCAGACAGTCTGCTTGAGATTCTCTCCCTCTCCTTTTGTCCCTCTCCCCTGCTCGCTCTCTAAAAAAATAAATAAAATATTTGTTTAAAAAAAGGAATCTCCTGATCAGCACCAAGGGAAATACTTTGCTATAACTGACCTGCTTTTCTTTTGCCAAGTGTAACTTCCTTGTTCCCACTCCCTTCTGCTTAAAAGTTTTTCATTTTGTACAGCTCTTTGGAGCTCCTTCCTATCTGCAAGATTGGATGCTGCCTGATTTGGACAGATTTTTGCCCAAATAGACTCTTAAAAATTTTTAATATGCCTCAGTTTATCTTTGAACAAATCTCACCACCCAGAGATAACCACAGTCAACCACCCAACAAGAAAACCTGGGGTACGACATTCCAAATTGTGTTCCATGCATTAACACATATGGAATCATATTGCACATTTTGTTCTATAATCTGTTATTTTTACTTTACAGCATGTCATGGATATCTTTCCGTGCCAATAAATACAGAAAAAAATTATAGGAATGCTTTATATGAATAAATGTGACCACAGTGTATTTAAAGAAGGTATTATGTTCTTGAATGACAAAGCTAACCAAATTTGGTGATTATAGCAACTAAAAAAAGAGGTCTGGCTCTACTTTGGTCTCAAATAAAGGAATTAGCATAATTTGCCTGAAACTCTGACATAATAATGAATCCAGCTGCTTGATTACTGTTTGGATTCCAGCCCTGGTTTTTTTTTTGTTTAACTTTATTTTAAGTAGGCTCCATGCCCAATGTGGGGCTCAAATTCACGGCCCCAAGCTCACGAGTCATATGCTCTACCGACTAAGCCAGCCAGGCACCTCTCCCGCCCTGCTTTAGAAGAGAGGCTTGTATTTTTCCTAATTCCCACCTCTGGCTGTGGTCTTAAACCTTAGTTGTTTTTATAAAACTGGCCTTGGGAACCAACTGCCTTGTCTTGTAATTCTAGTTCCACCATTTACTAGTTTTGTAAACTGAACTTCTTCTGAACCTTAGTTTTCTCATTGCAAAGTGGGGTTAATGATAACTATCTCATAGATGTGTTACAAGTATTATATAAAATATTTGCCATGTTCCATAAACTGTGTGATTATGCAAATTATTATAGGTACTTTGTCTTCTCCCCAAACTGCTTATAAGCAATTTGAGGCAGAAATAGTTACATATTTATTTACATTCACTCAGTCTCTACTTGGAGCATAATTTTTTAAAAAGATTTTATTTACTTATTTAAGAGAAAGAGAGAGAGAGGGTGCACACAAGCAGGGGCAGAGGGAGAAGGAGAAGCAGGCTCCCCACTGAGCAGGGAGCTTGATGTGGGGCTGGATCCCAAGACGCTGGGATCATGACCTAAACCAAAGGCAGACACTCAAGGGAATGAGCCACTCAGGCATCCTACAAGAGTTTTCTAAAAATTACAGCATTGTAAAATGACCACAAAGACAATTAAAGGCATAGATAACCTGCATAGGTGAGCTAAATTGATTACCTACTAACCCCCCCCCCATTTCAAAGTCTTTCACAAAGTCTTTCTGTCCCACCTCTACCATCATAATAATCTCAAAGAAAAGACCACTCAGTCACAAAATAAAGACACTCTTCAGGCTGACCTGATTATTTACATAGGTGCAGCAAGAATGTTAATTCCCCATATAGGTCTCTTTAAAAATTATTTGCAAGGGCAACGCTGTCAACGCTGTCGGTACCCCTCTCACTCTTAAGAGCGTTTTCTGTATCTTCACTTAATAAACTTCTATGGCTTTACTCACTCTCCATGAATCCACAAGATTCATCCTTTTTTTTTTTGTTGTAAGATTTTATTTATTTATTAGACAGAAATCACAAGTAGGCAGAGAGTCAGGCAGAGAGAGAGAAAGGGAAGCAGGCTCCCCATGGAGCAGAGAGCCTGATGCGGGCTCAATCCCAGGACCCAGGGATCATGACCTGAGCTGAAGGCAGAAGCTTTAACCCACTGAGCCACCCAGGCGCCCCTTGACCCTGTGATGCAAGAACCTAGCTCTCCCACTTCACTTAGGTGCCCAGACCCAGGATCATTTTCACCCAAGCATGGGAAAAAGTGGACTCTTTTCTTTTCTTTCCTGGGAGATGTCTCTCTCTTTGGGGACCTCTTCTCATGAATAACAAAACCAGGCCCCTGTTGGCCAGTTAAAGGCCACTGGTCTTGGGATGCCTGGGTGGCTCAGTTGGTTAAGCTGCTGCCTTCAGCTCAGGTCATGATCGTGGGGTACTGGGATCGAGTCCCACATCGGGCTCCTTGCTTGGCGGGGAGCCTGCTTCTCTCCCTGCTTCTGCCTGCCTCCCTGCCTGCTTGTGTGTACTCTCTCTCTCTGGCAAATAAATAAATTATTTAAAAAAAAAAAAAAAACGCCACTGGTCTTAAGTCTCAGGTGACAAGCTTCTGGACAAAGTTTGGTCAATCCCCCTTCCTCAAAAGAAGGGTATGGTGGCCTAACCCTACCCAGTTCTGCTTTCTGTTCATCTGCTTTCCTTAAATGGCTTTCTCCCATCTCAGGGACTTTGCCTATAGTAGGGCCCTTTCAGTCTCTGGTGATCACAATGCCTTTTTAATCAGGGATTCATTTCAGGAAGTGTGTTGCCTAGGTAGATACAAGGCTTTTTCATTTAAAGATGTCTTTCGTGAGAAGTTAGTTCAGAAGGAGAATCTTTTCCTCATTTTTGCTGCCTGCTAAGATCTATGTTTTTCTGATAGGTACAGTTTAGATTCAGTCACCCCAAGTTAGCGGCAAGCAGGATTAGAGCTATCTCTTTTTATGATAAGTTGGAGGGAACCCAGTGTTTCCTCCCATTGGACATTTACTCCCGTTGGAATTCTTTGGGTACTAAGGAGGGAACTACAACCCCCAGCCAATTCCTTGACTGGTTGCTTCAGTGGCTGGGACTTAAATGGGGGCATATAGTTGAAGATTCCTTGTTGCAACAACAGAAATATGAAATGATGATGATGCTAAATCTCAGGGTCGGCACCCCTCAACAGAGCCACGCTTGCAAATGGGACCCCAGGTGTACAGACAGGAAAAGTGCCCAGGGAACATATTTGCTATTAATCTTGCTAAGCCTTTATGATTGGGCCAGATTTTTGGTGGGAAATCCAGAGGAGAAAAGGAGGGTCAGGTGATGGACAGGTAAGAGTGGCTACTCCCGGCCTGAGCCCCCTCAACCCAAGATGTTAGGCCACTCTGGGTAGGAAACCATGGGATGCCTGGGTTCACAGGGGAGAGCGAATACGTAGGGACACCTTCATAGTTACACGTACAGGGTAACTTCTACGGGGTTCTCGAGATGGGAAACAAACCATCCTCTGCAGGGACTCCTCTGCATTGGGTAGGGCAAAAATGGGTAATTTCCCCTTGTAAAACTTTCTAGTGTTTTCCATGGGTTAAACACGTCAGGTTCTTCAAGGCAAGGTAAAATAAGGCATGACCTTCGTGGCAAGGCATGGTCTCTTCAGTTCTCAAGGACTCTGCCTGAGAGTGCCTTGAACCCACTGGAAGCAATTTGGATTGCAAATTTAGGAAAGGACTGAGCTCCTGTAACATTCCCTGCATGGCCACAGTAGGATCTATCAGGTCTCTTCTGCAGGAAACAGGGTGAATAGACAGAGGTACCCTAGATTCCTCTAGGCTTTCAGGGCTCTAAATCAGGACCCAGCCTGAAGGGCGTTGTGTAGGACGTGTTGGGAGATAAGCAGACCAGAAACTCCCTCCTGTCATATTGGAATGGCTTAACTAGGCATCCTCCAAATCAGCCCAGGTGGTTGGAGGAAACACAGGCCATCTCTAGCAAAGGGGACGGTGACTCTTTTTTCTCTCACTCTTCTCCTAACAGATGTGGGGGCTTCTCCCTCACTCATTTCCCATGATAATGACTGTAACTAGAGCCAACTGTGATTAGTCTGCCTCCCAGTGGGGACTTTAAGGAATATTTCCAAGCAGCTGTCAAAACTCCCTTTGTTTCGGGGAAATTCCCTGTCTTCTCCAGCCTGACATGGACTGCCTAATCCCACTTGTGAGTGGATAAACATGACGTTTACTCATTGACCAAGTGGATGAGCTTCAGAACTGGGAACTTTCTCTCTGTCTTCTGGCAGCACTTTGCCTCCTCGGCGCGCCCCACCCCTCCCGTTTCTGCTCCTTGGATACACTCTTGACTTCAGATTTCCTTACCAGCATCTCAGATAAAAACTGACACTGGGGAACAAACTGACGGACTTTTAAAAGTAGACCTAGTGGGAACAATAACCTGGTATTGAAACTAAGTTAAGTTTGTTGGTTTAATGAAGATCGATCGGTCTTTAAAGTTATCAGCACTAAAGGTGAAACTTTTATTCTGCCAAGGTTTGCTGAAGGTCAGATAAGCTTGTGTTGTTTCTGTTGCAGTTTGTTAGCAAAAAGATGACTATAATGACGGTTAATTGCCCATCCCATCAAAGTTTTCATAGAAAATTGTTAAAATAGCTTTCAAAGTCATTGGGATTAAATTCATTGGACATCTAGGTCTGTTCCAAATAGGATAGACAAGGTGCTAAATCATTGGTTACTGGACTTCGGTTTGTGGTATTTGACTACTTATTGCAAAGAAAGTAAGGATATTTAAATCTGCTGGTAAACATGCTTTTTGCTTAACCAGTTCATAACTTTGGCATCTAAAGAACTCTGGTGTGACAGTTCACTACTGGTTACTACTTGGGCTTCACTGGAGGCTAAGATTTCTAAAGGGCAAAATTCAGCAACTCTCTGTAGAAAAGTAGGAGATATGCAAGAAGGATATAAGGATTGGGAATGCATTTTTTGTGGAAGGAAAAAGAAGGTGATTACGTTCTAAATGAGACTGGTTGTTTGGAAAGAAATGACTTGGGACAAAATCTGAATGTAAAGGAAAGTTGTAGAAGGTTTGTGAAGTGAAATCTTTGGAAAGGAATTTTAGGTGTGGTCAGGACGGAGTAAGATTAAAATAAGGGGATTTTAAAAGTACACTGGTATATAAGATTGGAATTCTCTCTCTGTTCAAAAGACAAAGTTTTCTTGAATTGTTATCTGCTCTTGATAAGAAAATGTAAACAGTTGTTTTCCCTTTGGCTGTCCAGAAAAGCCATTTCTATGTTTTGCCTCTATCGGGTCTTTGATGATCCCTGATCCCATCTAGGCGTGTGCTTTAAAACTTTCTAAGGTTTTAACAAACTTACGCTTTAACAAACTTACGCAAGATTTAAATCATGAACAAAATCCCCTTGACTAATTAGGCCTGTTTGTTTGGTATGTTACATTCTGGTATAAAGTCATCATCACTCGATATTCTGGCTATTGAAGTGTTATGTGACACAGAAATAACTAAGTTTCTTTGTCAATTATGTCATAATGAACTCTCCTATCAGATCATTGCCAATATCCATTTCTGAGTTTTTGTCATTTATAATTGTTCTTATTCTCTTGCAAAATGAGTTTCATCTTCAAGGAGGTTCATAAAAAGGACTTTTAGGACCAATACAGGTATTCAGTATCTTTAAGATCAAAACTAAAATGGGTAATAACTTCCAAAACTCACTAAAGTTGCATTTTAAACAAGAATTGTAAAATGGGACTAAGTGAATTGGGAAAAAATGACTATAGTTCCTTTCATGACTTTCGTTCAAAACATTGCTGATTCTCTAATGTTTGCTCTCCCAGATTAAGGAAACTTTCTCTTAAGATATGATTTACAGAAATGTGAAAAAATATATATTTGTAAACAAAAGCATTAAAGCATTTAACATTTCTCTCTACCTAAACCCTCTGAGATTCAAAAGGTCTCAATAAGCTTTCTTCCATGGCAATCATAATCATTTGCATAAGTTCACTAAGAATCTGTTCTCCTTGTAACGGACACCATTGGAAATACTGGTTATTTTACCAAGGCTTTGACTGGAATGTCATATTTGAGAGACATGCATAGACTCAGATATGACCAGACAGCTTTAAGAAACTAAGGTTGACTTCATGAAACCTAAAGCCATAAAGCCCCTGGGAATGCTCTCCTGGTACCTTACTTGCAAAGTTCCCAGCAGCCTTACCAGGTAAGTAAAGAATGTCATTTCCTGGCATGGGCAAGGACCTCAGGATATGCTGGGGACCTCATGAAGAGGAATCTGCCCACACCTACAGATATTGCAGGCATGTCTAGGCTTGGCTTCCAGCCTAGAGGAGCAACTAAAAGTTCAACCCAGAGATTCCATATAAAAGTTCCAGCAAAACAGATTCTGAAAGATCTATATGATCAATCATTCTCGCTGAGCTTATGGAAATAATTATGCCATTTGTTAATACTGGACCTGTTTTTCAAACAAATTAGCCTTATTTGGCTATCTTTGCAAATGAGGGTTATTATAGAGAGAAATTATGTTTTGGGGTTTTTTTTAAGATTTTATTTATTTATTTGACAGACAGAGATCACAAGTAGGCAGAAAGGCAGGAAGAGAGAGAGGAGGAAGCAGGCTCCCTGCCGAGCAGACAGCCCGATTTGGGCATCGATCCCAGGACCCTGGGATCATGACCTGAGCCAAAGGCAGAGGCTTTAACCTACTGAGCCACATAGGCACCTGAGAAATTATGTTTCAATAACACACCTCTGTAGACGCTAAATTTTAGTTCTGATTGTCTTTGAATGTTGTTTGCCTAAGCTAGACCACTTGAGGTGAAATTCAGAGAAGTTGCCACAATAGCTCAAGTATAGGCAATCTTGCTTGTTATTCTGTGGGGATAATAACAGGACCCCACGGTCATATGATTAGTTGAACAACTGGGAAATGGGGTAGAGTCCCCAGCAATTGTATAACTCAGCTATCCCCTTGACCAATTCTATGTGGCTGGGATGACAAAATTGCTCTATAAAAGCCAGAGCGTACCCCATGGAGATAGTGGATGGCCCCACTTTCTTTATGATTAGATTAGATGATGCACTTGGGGATGCCCTTAGCTCCTGAGACAAATGTTCCATTTGCCAGTGATTCCCTGTAATTAGGATATTGTTAAGGCTGGACCTCAAACAAAAAGGGCTTCTTGACAGTTTCATCTCTCATAGTCATTTATCCGAGAAGCCACCTCTACTGTCAATACAATTGCAAACAAAGGCTTTCACCAAGCATCCAACAGCCCTCCTGGTAAAAACTGCCTCAAAGCTCATTATGGGACTTCCAGGACTTAAGACAGGACTGCAGTATAAAATAAGCAAAGCAGTATGCTTGCTCAGCAGGACTCTAAATGATACATCCCAGGCACTGGATGCACTCAGCCAAGAATTCAATGAAGTCAGGGCAGGACTTCTTGAGAACCATGCCACTATTGACCTGTCTACTACTGCTACACCATTTGGGGTATGAAAAATTTCCTCACATGATTACAGGTAACACCTGCAAGATCTCCCAACTAATAGGGGACATTTGTGATCAGTTAAATAAGATCAAGATATCCAATAATCTATTTGACAAAATTGGTAATTGGGGGTCTTATTTAAGGGATGTGATAATCATTTTGGGCCTAATACTTGTTTTATGTTCATCCTTTTGCACGTACTGATGCATGTACCGTTTGCTGCCCCGGAGCCATCCACAAACTCCTGGACCAACCGCTTGAAAGATTCTAACTGCCACACAGCCCACCGCCCCATTTCAGCAGGAAGCAGCCAGAGTTGTCATCGCCCCATTCCCTAAGGGCATTTAGGGTTACTATTCCAGGGGGAGGAATGAGTAAGGGACAGGCGGGGCTAGGTGAGGGGCTCATAGAAATCCCAAAAAACATGGAAGTGTGGGGAAACCAGAGATAAGGGAGAAAATTGGACTGCGCTGCCCTAGGTCATATGGAGTGTGTCTTTATATGATAATCACCTGTGACCAACAAAGAATAAGCAGAGCCTAAAAAGAAAGTAAGCGATTGAAGGGTCTTACCAAAAGAGATGTTAAAAGAATTTAAGTTCCCTGTTAGCTTTCTATAAAGACCAACACTAAAGACCTTCATCTGGCAACCCTGTTGGGACCCCTCTTGAGAGCTTTTTTGTGTATCTTCACTTAATCAACTTCCATCACTTTACACAACTTAAAAAAAAATGTTTTGCAAAAACTACTGTGAGGAAGTTTTTATTAATGTCAGTTTTGACTTTAAAAAGACTCTTATTATTTGCTTTCCCTAGGCTAGGAAATCAGGCCCAAGAAAGGCTCTTCACCAGATTTCTCTTGTACCTATTAATTTGAGTGAATTTGAGGTCCTGAAAGTTTCTTTCTTTTCTTTTCTTTTCTTTTCTTCTTCTTCTTTTTTTGAAGATTTTACTTATTTGACACACAGAGTACAAGCAGGGAGAGGGAGAAGCAGACTCCCCTCTGAGCAGGAAGCCCGGTGTGGGACTCAATCCCAAGACCCTGAGATCTTGACTTGAGCCTAAGCTTAACTGCTTAACCGACTGAGCCACACAGGTGCCTGAGGTTTCTTAATTTCTTAATTGCCTGGCCTGTCAGAAGTGATCTTCCTGATAACTGTGAGGCTGGGTCTCTGGGCTAGTTTTCCTCGGCCAGCTTTGTAAGCACAGGCTCCTTAAATACACCAAATCTTTGGCCCTTAAAATGGTTTGCTGTATCTCGTTAAATGAATATCCACTCCCTCCACCCCGCACCCCCCCATGCCTTTTCAAAAGATTTATTTTGAGAGAGGGAGAGAGAGAAAGCACGTGGGAGAGTGGTGAGGAGGGGCAGAAGAAGAGAAAGAGTCCCAAGCAGACTCCTGCTGAGCACAGAGCCTAACGCTGGGCTAAATCCCATGACCCTGAGATCGTGACCTGAGCTGATTCCAAGAGCCTGACGCTTTGGGACACCTGGATGGCTCAGTCGTTAATCGGCTGCCTTGGCTCAAGTCATGATCCCAGGATCCTGGGATCGAGCCCCACATGGGGCTCTCCACTCAGCGAGAAACCTGCTTCTTCCTTTCCAGCTCCCCCTGCTTGTGTTCCCTCTCTCGCTGTGTGTCAAATAAATAAATAAAATCTTAAAAAAAAAAAAAAGAGTATGATGCTTTATCAACTGAGCCACCCAGTCACCCCAAATGAATATCTTTCTTAAACAGGACACTTAACAGAAGGCCTTGGATATACAATCAATGTGTACAATTATATCCTGGTAAAAGGAAGTCAGATCTTAACTCAATCTATTAAGTTTCTGAATTCTGGTGGAGCCAGTGAAAATCAGATATTTAAATATTTTTGGCTTATGATAGCAGAATCTCTAAATTATTATGGGTTACACACTAGTTACAATTTAAGAAGGAAGATAAAAAGCTTCCTCATATATTTAGAAAACAGAACATTAGAACAACATCAATAATATTCTAAGGAAATAACCACAATAAAACTTCTACTTCTAAAAAATTTCATTTAGTCGTGTAAAGTTAAGCCTCATCCTGAGGCATTTTAGGTTAAAAGTCTGATGAAGCCACCAGCTTCTTGACCTAAGGGAGTCTTGGAAATTCTAACTCAGTCCGCTGGTGTGGTCTGAGTTGTCTAAGGAATGTTAGCTCAGCTCTGAAGTCTTTGAAGAGCCTGTCTCAATCCTTTTCCCAGGAGGTTCTGCTCTGAGACTGTCCTTTGTTGAGGACAAAAAGTCTGTTTTGTTTTGTTTTTTTAATCTTATAAAAGAACCTTCAAGCAAGCATCACAATAAAATAAAAACTATCTGTAGAAGATAGAGATTCAAATGACTGTGGTTGGTTTATTTTTGAGAACCTTTCAAATGTGAAAGGTCTGATGAAGTTACCCATTGAAAACAGGCAACTTACTAGAAAACTTGGTTTTTCCTAGGGCATGCAAAACAAAGGTAATAAAGCCATTGCAAAAAATTAGACAAAACGTCTCTAAGAATAGTGACAAAGCCCATTTTTAAGGACATCAATAAAAGTTACATCTGAGGGGCACCTGGGTGGATGGCTCAGTCAGTTAAACATCTGCCTTTGGCTCGAGTCATGATTCTGGGGTCCTGGGATCGAGCCCTGCCTGGGGCTTCTGCCCAGCTGGGAGCCTGCTCTCCCTCTCCCTCTGCTTCTGCCTCTCCCCACTGCTTGTGTGCTCTCTCTCTCTCAAATAAATAAATAAAATCTTAAAAAGAAGAGGTTACATTTTTGTAACTGATTTGTAAAAATAAATGAACATAATTTTTATATGGAGAAAGTCTTTAATATAATATAGCAATACTGAAATACAATACATATAATCACTACATATAATCACACATATATGTATATAAATGTGCCAAGATAATACTTTTTTAAAAGATTTTATTTATTTTTTTGACAGAAGGAGAAAGAGCACGAGTAGGCACAGAGGCAGGCCGAGAGAGAGGGAGAAACAGGCTCCCCACTGAGCAGGGAGCCTGATGCGGGACTCGATCCCAGGACCCTGGGATCATGACCTGAGTTGAAGGCAGATGCTTACCCAACTGAGCCACCCAGGCACCCCTAAAGATTTATTTATATACAGCATGCCTGGGTGGCTCAGTCAGTTAAGCATCTGGTTTGGGCTCAGGTCATGTTCTCAGAATCCTAAGACTGAGCCCCATTATCGGGTTCTCTACTTATTGGGGAAGTCCGCTTCTCCCTCTCCGTCTACTGCTCCCCTTGCTTGTGCTCTCTTACTCTCTCTTTCAAATAAATACATAAAATCTTACAAGAAAAAAAAAGATTTTACTTACTTGAGAGAGAGCAAGAGAGCACAAGTGCACAGGGGGCAGGGACAGAGAGATTGAGAGAGTCATAAGCAGGCTCCATGCTGAGTGTAGAGCCTGAGGTGGGGCTCGATCTCAGAACTCTTGAGATCAGGACCTGAGCCAAAACCAAGAGTGGGATGCTTAGCCACTTGTGCCACCAGGTGCCCCAGATTATAACAATATTAAGCCAAAACTAGCAGGGCACCTGGGTGGCTTAGTCGGTTGGGTGTCTGCCATCGGCTCTGGTCATGATCCTGCTTCTCCCTTTGCCTGTCTCTTCCCCTGCTCCCCCTCTCTCATACTATCTCTCTCTCTGACAAATAAATAAATAAAATCTTTAAAAAATAATGTATTAGATGTTAGGGGAATCTGGCTGTTCAGTCGGGGGAGTGTGCAGGTCTTGATCTCAGGGTTATGAGTTTGAGCCCTACATTGGGTATAGGAATTACTTAAAAATAAAATATTATAAAAAGTAGGGGTGCCTGGGTGGCTCAGTCTTTGGGTGTCTTCCTTCAGCTCAAGTCATGATCCCAGGATCCTGGGATTGAGCCCCATACCGGGGTCCCTACAGGTCAGGAAGGCTACTTCTCCCTCTCCCACCCCCTCTGCTTGTGCTTCCTCTCTTGCTGTGTCTCTGTCAAATAAATAAATAAAATCTTTTTTTAAAAATTTAAAAAGTAAATAAAAATAAAGTATTAGATGTTAAATTTCCTTATTTTGTGGGAATTATAGAAACATTTTTCTTCTATAAGGGCTTATTTCTGCAAGTCATCAAAACAGAGCTCCTTAAATAGTCTTTATAATTATTAATACCCTCTGGAAAGAGGAAAATATTACCCACTGCAATAATAAGAGGTAAAGGCTTTTCTAAATTATAGACATCTAGGTAGAGAGCATGTATTTTCAGATCAGTAAACACAAAAACACACAATCTCACTGGTTCAGATATCCAACAACCGTTCTCTTAATCAAAGGGTGGTAATCAGTTGCATTCCACTGGAGACAATCAACTTGTATCAGTGTGAACTGGAATAATTTTCATTATTACCAGTTTTCTACAACTTACAGTGTTTTCTTTTCTTTATGTATTTTTAAATAATCTCTACACCCAACGTGGGGCTCAAACTTACAGCCCTAAGATCAAGAGTCACAGGCTCTACCTACTAAGCCAGTGACTCAAGTGGCTTAAAACACTTGAAGTGTTTTAAAGATTTATTTATTTATTTGAGAGAGAGAGAGAAGAGAAAGACAAAGAGAGAAAGCACAGTTGAGTGGGGGGGAGGGGCAGAGGGAGGAGGAGAGAATCTCAAGCAGAGGTAGAGCCGGTTATAGGGCTCCAGCTCATAGCCTTGCCATCATGATCTGAGCTGAAATCAGGAGTCAGTCGCTTAACCAACTGAGCCACCCAGGCACCCCCACTTACAGTGTTTTAAAATAGTGCAAAGGCAATAAATGATGGAAAACACCTAGATCATCGTTTTTGCCCAATTCAAAGGCTCTTATAATTTTTCCTGACCACAGCAAGAGAAAAAAAAAATACAGAGTTACATAAAACAAACAAAAACCTTAGCCGTATGTATAATAGGATTCTAATTTTATAAGCATATCCTTGCAGGTATCAAATAGCTTAAGCCGTTTCTGAAGAACCTTGTTCAGAAGAGGAAACTCTACTAACTATAAGTTGTTATAATTAATGAAAACACATCCTTAGAAGACCTGCTATGCTTCATTAGTTTGGTTCAAATTACTCTATATATTTGAAAATAATTTTAAAAATTAAATTAGAGTAGATTCTGATACCTTTTCATTAGTTTATCTTCCTATCTTTAATTCCAGAGTTAGATTTTTTTTTTTAATTATTTGATATTTCCTTCATATATTTGTGAAAAGAGAAGGATGAAACCGGATGATCACAGGAAATACTTTTTATCAAATTCTAAGTAACTTTGCAAAAAGCCTATAAAGGTATTCCTCCTGATGCTTGGATTAAAGGTTTTAAATATGCCTCTGGTGATTCTCTGGCTTTACTCTTGGCTTTTCAGTCAGATGTTACTGCTGCCTACCTGTCACAAAAAGGGAAGAAGATTGTTAAATATCAAAAAATTCTAAGTATTGGGGTGGCTGGGTGGCTCAGACAGTTAAGCATATGACTCTTGGTTTGAGCTCAGGTCTTGATCTTGAGGTGGTGAGTTGAAGCCCAGTTTTGGGCTCCATGCTAGCTGTGGAGCCTCCTTAAGAAAAAAAAAAAATCCCAAGTATTTATTGAGACTTTTTCTCTTTTTAATCAAGAATAGAAAACAGGGGGCGCCTGGGTGGCTCAGTGGGTTAAGCCGCTGCCTTCGGCTCAGGTCATGATCTCAGAGTCCTGGGATAGAGTCCCGTATCGGGCTCTCTGCTCAGCAGGGAGCCTGCTTCCTCCTCTCTCTCTCTCTGCCTGCCGCTCTGCCTACTTGTGATCTCTCTCTGTCAAATCGATGAATGAAAAATCGTTAAAAAAAAAAAAAAAAGAATAGAAAACAGAGCACTTTGGAGAGAAGAGAAAGCTATTTAGGAGCAGGAAATTTCCATAATTCAAACCTGGAAGTTTGTATTCCTAGAATTTTTGTATACTGTCCCCTACAAATGGACATTTTCCGCTACACAGAAAAATCCTAGATTAAGGCCATTAATTATACATTTTTAAGACTTAAAAAAATCTATTCTCAAAATGAAAGGGTGAGGGATATATTTTCACACACAAAAACACTATTACTATTTAGCAATCCTGTAGTGTAAATAATGTCTTAGGGTCTGTTGCTAAATGTATTTTTAGTAAAGACTAAAAGAAATAGATGAACAATTGAGAAACCTGACAAGAAGAGGAAAGATTTCCCAGGAAAAAAATAAGAAAGAATGTGGTTTAAACTTGCCCTAAGCTTTATGGGGTTTATTATCACAGGACAGAGAAACAGTTGTATTTGCCCTCAATTAGCTTAATTAATTATATTTTTTTTCAGATTGATGATTACCCACAATTTTTGAGTCCACCAGATAGAGAAACCAACCAACATATTCGTATCATCCATTCTTCAAATGTTTTTAAAAAAGAGCATGAAAAATCAAAAGGTGTCAAGAAATTCTCATTTCCATTTCATCATGGTACTTCTGACAACAAAAAAGGTATGCAATATATTTCTTAAAGTGACACAAGAAAAGATGCATTACTTTATAAGACAAAAAAAAATGTTCTTTTTTCCTCCTCAGCTTTACTGAGGTATGCTGACAAATAAAAATTATATATAAGGTGTTAACTGTGATATTTTAGTCTATATATACACTATGAAATGATTACCACAATCAGGCTAATCAACCCACATAGTTTTCATTTTGTATAAGTGATGAGAACACTTAAGATCTATTTTCTTTGCAAGTTTCAAGCACACCCTACATTATTGTTAACTATAGTCATCATGCTGTGCATTTTGGTCTCCCGAACTTATTTGTCTTATAATGAACATCTACCTTTCCCCCCACCAAGCCCCCAGCCCCTGGTAAATTACCATTTTACTATCTGTTACTATGAGTTTGTCTTTTTTGGTTTCAACATAAGTGAGATTATGTAGTGGTTCTCTTTTTATGTCTGGTTTATTTCACTTAGCATGATGTCCTCCAGGTTCATCCAGGTTGTCTCAAATGCAAGATTTTCTGTTTTTTAGATTTTATTTTACTTCTTTATATTTTAAAGTAATCCCTACATCCAACGTGGGTCTTGAACTCATGACACCAAGGTCAAGAGTCAGATGCTTGGGATGCTTGGGTGGCTCAGTCGGTTGGGCGGCTGCCTTTGGCTCAGGCTGTGATCCCAAGGTCCTGAGACTGAGTCCCACATTTGGGTCCTTGCTCAGCGGGGAGCCTGCTTCTCTCTCTGCCTGTTGCTCCCCCTGCTGGGCTCCTTCTCTCAGATGATAAAATAAATAAAATCTTAAAAAAAAAAAAAAAAACAGCCAGATGCTCTGCTGACTGAGCAAGGCAGGTGCCCCAGGATTTTTTTTTTTTTTAAAGATTTATTTATTTATCTGAAACAGAGAGAACATGAGCAGCAGGGGAGGGTAGGTGCAGAGAAGAGAGAGAATCCACAAGTAGTCTCCACACTGAGCAGGGAGCCAGACTTGGAGCTCAATCCCAGGACCCTGAGATCAGGACCTGAGCCTAAATCAAGAGCTGGACACTCACCTGAGTGAGTCCCCCAGGCATCCCAGATTTTCCTTTTTTTTAAAGGCTAAATAATATTAGATTGTGTGTATATGCATGTGTGCACACACCCCCACCCCTGACACCCACACACATTTTATTTATCCATTCATGTATTGCGGGACACTAAGGTTACTGTAAATAATGCTGCTATGAATAGGGAGGGCAGTTACCTGAGATAGTGATTTTATTTCCTTTAAACACAGACCCAGAAACGGGAATGCTGGATCATATGGTAGTCCTATTTTCGTTTCTTGAGGAGCCTCCATACTGTTTTCCACAGTGGTTGTACCAATTTGCAGCCCTATGAAGAGTGCATAAGGGTTCCCTTTTCTCCACATCCTCACCAATCCTTGCTATCTTTTGGCTTTTTGAGGATTGCCATCCTAACAGTTGTGAGGTCTCATTGTGGTTTTGATATTCAGTTCCATGATGATTAATGAGCTGATCCATCCATTCTCAGCACAGTTTGCCATACATGAGGATATGTGGGGAAAAAGGAAAGTAAAAAAAGAATGGAAAGGAAGAAAGGGAGGGAAGGCAGGGGGAGAAATGAAGAAAAACAAAAGAAAGAAAGAAGTGTGTTCACTAAATACTGGTTTCAGAAAAACAATGAGTTAAAATCTGGATTCCATTTGGTCAGTTCGTTTTTAAGTTATTTTTTTTAAATTTTTTATTTTTTATAAACATATATTTTTATCCCCAGGGGTACAGGTCTGTGAATCGCCAGGTTTACACACTTCACAGCACTCACCAAAGCACATACCCTCCCCAATGTCCATAACCCCACCCCCCTTCTCCAAACCACCCTCCCCCCAGCAACCCTCAGTTTGTTTTGTGAGATTAAGAGTCACTTATGGGGGGCGCCTGGGTGGCTCAGTGGATTAAGCCGCTGCCTTCGGCTCAGGTCATGATCTCAGTGTCCTGGGATCGAGCCCCGCATCGGGCTCTTTGCTCAGCGGGAGCCTGCTTCTCTCTCTCTCTCTCTCTCTCTGCCTGACTCTCCGCCTACTTGTGATCTCTCTCTCTGCCAAATAAATAAATAAAATCTTTAAAAAAATAATAATAATAAAAAATAAAAAAAATAAAAAAAAAAAGAGTCACTTATGGTTTGTCTCCCTCCCAATCCCATCTGGTTTCATTTATTCTTCTCCTACCCACTTAAGCCCCCATGTTGCATCACGACTTCCTCATATCAGGGAGATCATATGATAGTTGTCTTTCTCTGCTTGACTTATTTCACTAAGCATGATACGCTCTAGTTCCATCCATGTTGTCACAAATGGCAAGATTTCATTTCTTTTGATGGCTGCATAGTATTCCATAGTATTCCATTATGTATATATACCACATCTTCTTGATCCATTCATCTGTTGATGGACATCTAGGGTCTTTCCATAGTTTGGCTATTGTGGACATTGCTGCTATAAACATTCAGGTGCACGTGCCCCTTTGGATCACTACGTTGGTATCTTTAGGGTAAATACCCAGTAGTGCAATTGCTGGGTCATAGGGCAATTCTATTTTCAACATTTTGAGGAACCTCCATGCTGTTTTCCAGAGTGGTTGCACCAGCTTGCATTCCCACCAACAGTGTAGGAGGGTTCCCCTTTCTCTGCATCCTCGCCAGCATCTGTCATTTCCTGACTTGTTGGATTTAGCCATTCTGACTGGTGTGAGGTAATATCTCATTGTGGTTTTGATTTGTATTTCCCTGATGCCGAGTGATATGGAGCACTTTTTCATGTGTCTGTTGGCCATCTGGATGTCTTCTTTGCAGAAATGTGTGTTCATGTCCTCTGCCCATTTCTTGATTGGATTATTTGTTCTTTGGGTGTTGAGTTTGCTAAGTTCTTTATAGATTCTGGACACTAGTCCTTTATCTGATATGTCGTTTGCAAATATCTTCTCCCCTTCTGTCAGTTGTCTTTTGATTTTGTTAACTGTTTCCTTTGCTGTGCAAAAGCTTTTGATCTTGATGAAATCCCAATAGTTCATTTTTGCCCTTGCTTCCCTTGCCTTTGGCGTTGTTCCAAGGAAGATGTTGCTGCGGCTGAGGTCGAAGAGGTTGCTGCCTGTGTTCTCCTCAAGGATTTTGATGGATTCCTTTCGCACATTGAGGTCCTTCATCCATTTTGAGTCTGTTTTCGTGTGTGGTGTAAGGAAATGGTCCAATTTCATTTTTCTGCATGTGGCTGTCCAATTTTCCCAACACCATTTATTGAAGAGGCTGTCTTTTTTCCACTGGATATTCTTTCCTGCTTTGTCGAAGATTAGTTGACCATCGAGTTGAGGGTCTATTTCTGAGCTCTCTATTCTGTTCCATTGATCTATGTGTCTGTTTTTGTGCCAGTACCATGCTGTCTTGATGATGACAGCTTTGTAATAGAGCTTGAAGTAGGAATTGTGATGCCACCAACTTTGGCTTTCTTTTTCAATACCCCTTTGGCTATTCGAGGTCTCTAATGGTTCCATATAAATTTTAGAATTATTTGTTCCATTTCTTTGAAAAAGATGGATGGTACTTTGATAGGAATTGCATTAAATGTGTAGATTGCTTTAGGTAGCATAGACATTTTCACAATATTTATTCTTCCAATCCAGGAGCATGGAACATTTTTCCATTTCTTTGTGTCTTCCTCAATTTCTTTCATGAGTACTTTATAGTTTTCTGAGTATAGATTCTGTGCCTCTTTGGTTAGGTTTATTCCTAGGTATCTTATGGTTTGGGGTGCAATTGTAAATGGGATTGACTCCTTCATTTCTCTTTCTTCTGTCTTGTTGTTGGTGTAGAGAAATGCAACTGATTTCTGTGCATTGATTTTATATCCTGACACTTTACTGAATTCCTGTATAAGTTCTAGCAGTTTTGGAGTGGAGTCTTTTGGGTTTTCCACATATAGTATCATATCATCTGCGAAGAGTGATAATTTGACTTCTTCTTTGCCGATTTGGATGCCTTTAATTTCCTTTTGTTGTCTGATTGCTGAGGCTAGGACTTCTAGTACTATGTTGAATAGCAGTGGTGATAATGGACATCCCTGCCGTGTTCCTGACCTTAGCGGAAAAGCTTTCAGTTTTTCTCCATTGAGAATGATATTTGCGGTGGGTTTTTTATAAATGGCTTTGATGATATTGAGGTATGTGCCCTCTATCCCTACACTTTGAAGAGTTTTGATCAGGAAGGGATGCTGTACTTTGTCAAATGCTTTTTCAGCATCTATTGAGAGTATCATATGGTTCTTCTTCTTTCTTTTATTGATGTGTTGTATCACATTGACTGATTTGCGGATGTTGAACCAACCTTGCAGCCCTGGAATAAATCCCACTTGGTCGTGGTGAATAATCCTTTTAATGTACTGTTGAATCCTATTGGCTAGTATTTTGGTGAGAATTTTCACATCTGTGTTCATCAAGAATATTGGTCTATAGCTCTCTTTTTTGATGGGATCCTTGTCTGGTTTTGGGATCAAGGGGATGCTGGCCTCATAAAATGAGTTTGGAAGTTTTCCTTCCATTTCTATTTTTTGGAACAGTTTCAGGAGAATAGGAATTAGTTCTTCTTTAAATGTTTGGTAGAATTCCCCTGGGAAGCCTTCTGGCCCTGGGCTTTTGTTTGTTTGGAGATTTTTAATGACTGTTTCAATCTCCTTACTGGTTATGGGTCTGTTCAGGCTTTCTATTTCTTCCTGGTTCAGTTGTGGTAGTTTATACGTTTCTAGGAATGCATCCATTTCTTCCAGATTGTCAAATTTGTTGGCGTAGAGTTGCTCATAGTATGTTCTTATAATAGTTTGTATTTCTTTGGTGTTAGTTGTGATCTCTCCTCTTTCATTCATGATTTTATTTGGGTCCTTTCTCTTTTCTTTTTGATAAGCCTGGCCCAGGGTTTATCAATTTTATTAATTCTTTCAAAGAACCAGCTCCTAGTTTCATTGATTTGTTCTATTGTTTTTTTGGTTTCTATTTCATTGATTTCTGCTCTGATCTTTATGATTTCTCTTCTCCTGCTGAGTTTAGGGTTTCTTTCTTGTTCTTTCTCCAGCTCCTTCAGGTGTAGGGTTAGGTTGTGTCTGAGACCTTTCTTGTTTCTTGAGAAAGGCTTGTACCGCTATATATTTTCCTCTCAGGACTGCCTTTGTTGTGTCCCACAGATTTTGAACTGTTGTATTTTCATTATCATTTGTTTCCATGATTTTTTTCAATTCTTCTTTAATTTTCCAGTTGACCCATTCATTCTTTAGAAGGATGCTGTTTAGTCTCCATGTATTTGGGTTCTTTCCAAACTTCCTCTTGTGGTTGAGTTCTAGCTTCAGAGCATTGTGGTCTGAAAATATGCAGGGAATGATCCCAATCTTTTGATACCGGTTGAGTCCTGATTTAGGACCGAGGATGTGATCTATTCTGGAGAATGTTCCATGTGCACTAGGGAAGAATGTGTATTCTGTTGCTTTGGGATGAAATGTTCTGAATATATCTGTGATGTCCTTCTGGTCCAGTGTTTCGTTTAAGGCCTTTATTTCCTTGCTGATCTTTTGCTTGGATGATCTGTCCATTTCAGTGAGGGGAGTGTTAACGTCCCCTACTATTATTGTATTATTGTTGATGTGTTTCTTTGATTTTGTTATTAATTGGTTTATATAGTTGGCTGTTCCCCCGTTGGGGGCATAGATATTTAAAATTGTTAGATCTTCTTGTTGGACAGACCCTTTGAGTATAATATAGTGTCCTTCCTCATCTCTTATTATAGTCTTTGGCTTAAAATCTAATTGATCTGATATAAGGATTGCCACTCCTGCTTTCTTCTGATGTCCATTAGCATGGTAAATTCTTTTCCACCCCCTCACTTTAAATCTGGAGGTGTCTTCGGGCTTAAAATGAGTTTCTTGGAGGCAACATATAAATGGGTTTTGTTTTTTTATCCATTCTGATACCCTGTGTCTTTTGATGGGGGCATTTAGCCCATTAACATTCAGGGTAACTATTGAGAGATATGAATTTATTGCCATTGTATTGCCTGTAAGGTGACTGTTACTGTATATTATCTCTGTTCCTTTCTGATCTACCTCTTGTAGGCTCTCTCTTTGCTTAGAGGACCCCTTTCAATATTTCCTGTAGAGCTGGTTTGGTGTTTGCAAATTCTTTAGTTTTTGTTTGTTCTGGAAGCTTTTAATCTCTCCTTCTATTTTCAATGATAGCCTAGCTGGATATAGTATTCTTGCCTCATGTTTTTCTCATTTAGTGCTCTGAAAATATCATGCCAGCTCTTTCTGGCCTGCCAGGTCTCTGTGGATAAGTCAGCTGCCAATCTGATATTTTTACCATTGTATGTTACAGACTTCTTTTCCCGGGCTGCTTTCAGGATTTTCTCTTTGTCATTAAGACTTGTAAATTTTACTATTAGGTGACAGGGTGTGGGCCTATTCTTATTGATTTTGAGGGGCGTTCTCTTAACCTCCTGAATTTTGATGCTCGTTCCCTTTGCCATATTGGGGAAGTTCTCCCCAATAATTCTCTCCAGTATACCTTCTACTCCCCTCTCTCTTTCTTCTTGTTCTGGAATCCCAATTATTCTAATGTTGTTTCGTCTTATGGTGTCACTTATCTCTCGAATTCTCCCCTCGTGGTCCAGTAGCTGTTTGTTCCTCTTTTGCTCAGCTTCTTTATTCTCTGTCATTTGGTCTTCTATATCACTAATTCTTTCTTCTGCCTCATTTATTCTAGCAGTGAGAGCCTCCATTTTTGATTGCACCTCATTATTAGTTTTTTAATTTCAACTTGGTGAGATTTCAGTTCTTTTATTTCTCCAGAAAGGGCTTTTATATCTCCCGAGAGGGTTTCTCTAATATCTTCCATGCCTTTTTTGAGCCCGGCTAGAACCTTGAGAATTGTCATTCTGAACTCTAGATCTGACATATTACCAATGTCTGTATTGATTAGGTCCCTAGCCTTCAGTACTGCCTCTTGTTCTTTTTTTTGTGGTTAATTTTTCCACCTTGTCATTTTGTCCAGATAAGAGTATATGAAGGAGCAAGTAAAATACTAAAAGGGTGGCAACAACCCCAGGAAAATATGCTTTAATCAAATCAGAAGAGATCCCAAATCGTGAGGGGGTTAAAGGGGGATAAAAAGAGGTTCAAAAAGAAAGAAAGGGAGAAAAAAAAAAAAGAAAAAAGAAAATGAATAAAGAAAAGTATAAAAATATATATATATTAGATAAACTAGTTTAAAAACGTTAAAAAAGAAAAGGGTAAAAGTTTTTAAAAAATTTAGCAAAAGAAGAGAAAAAAATGAAAAATAAAAAAATTAAATTAACGGCAAGACTAAAAAATCACAGGGAGAAAGCCATGAGTTCCGTGCTTTGCTTTCTCCTCCTCTGGAATTCTGCTGCTCTCCTTGGTATTGAAACCGCACTCCTTGGTAGGTGAACTTGGTCTTGGCTGGATTTCTTGTTGATCTTCTGGGGGTGGAGCCTGGTGTAGTGATTCTCAAGTGTCTTTGCCCCAGGCGGAATTGCACCGGGCTTACCAGGGTCCGGGCTGAGTAATCCGCTCGGGTTTGCTTTCAGGAGCTTTTGTTACCTGAGCGCTTTCCGTAGAGTTCTGGAGGACAGGAATACAAATGGTGGTTCCTGGTCTCCGGCCTGGAGGAGCCGAGAGCCCGTGGCCCCACTCCTCAGTGCGCCCTCAGAGAACAGCGGTCAGTAACTCCCTTCTCCTGACTTCCGGCCACGCTCGAGCTCACCGAGCCTGTGGCCAGTTCAAGGTAACACCGAGTTGTGAGCTCACTCCGCTCTGTCTCTGTAGCCGGTTTTCCCATTCCAATACCCGCAAGCTCTGCGACATTTAGACACCCTGATCCTTCTGTGACCCTGCGGGATCTGAGGCCACGCTGACCCCGTGTGGGCTTCGCCCCGGTTTAGCCTCTGGAGCAATGTCCCTCAGTGGAACAGACTTTTAAAAGTCCTGATTTTGTGCTCCGCCGCTTTCCGGGAGCGCCCCCCCCCCCCCCGGTCTATTTTCCCGTCGCTTTGGAGTCACTTCTCCGCCAGTCCTACCTTTCAGAAAGTGGTTGTTTTTCTGTTTCTAGAATTGCTGTTCTTCTTCTCTTTGATCTGCCGATGGATTTGCAGGTGTTTGCAATCTTTAGATAAGCTATCTAGCTGATCTCCTGCTAGCTGAAGTAGTCTCAGTCTGCTACTTCTCCGCCATCTTGACTCCTCCCCTTTTTAAGTTATTTTTAAGATTTTATTTATTTAGTCATCAAAGAGAGACTGAGCACAAGCAGGGGGAATGGCAGGCTGAGGGAGAAGTAGGCTCCCCGCTGAGCAGTGAGCCCGATGCAGGGCTTCATCCCAGGACCCTGGGATCATAACCTGAACTGAAGGCAGACGCTTAACCCACTGAGCCACCCAGGCACCTCTGGTCAGTTCTTGTTTAATTTTAATAACCTTATTAACAACCACATTTTTCTTTCTTTTTGTTTTTAAAGATTTGACAGAGACACAGTGAGAGAGGGAATACAAGCAGGGGGAGTGGGAGAGGGAGAAGCAAGCTTTCCGCTGAGCAAGGAGCCCAATGTGGGGCTTGATCTCAGGACCCAGGATTATGACCTGAGCCAAAGGCAGACGCTAAACGATTGAGCCACCCAGGCACCCCCAACAACCACATATTTTAATGAAAAACCTAATCAAGAAGTACAGGGGATAACCAGAAACATTGTGAACCTGGCTTTAGGAAAACTCCTGATAGTCATCTCTGTGAATCTTGGGCTCCCACAAACAAGGGAAGCTACAAGGTCCTGTTCCAATAATTATGGTTTATTGTGGTTATTAACAGCATTCACTCTTCATTCAAAAATAGTGTTGGGAACTTGTTCATCCAAGAACTATGATTCACATCTAGATAAAAAGATGAAAAGCCACCTTTAATTTTGTTTAGGGAGCTCAGCATCTGATGCAGATGATTTTCCCACTGGGCACAAGGAGATCTAGAAAATTCACAGGGGGGTGGGGAGAAAGGGGAGGTGAGGAGTCAGGGCTCCCGGTACTCACCCTGCTCAACCAGAGCTCCCGTGCTTTTACGTTTCATATTTTGGGCTGTACATCCTTCTGGTGAGTAAGTTTTAAAAATCCAAGGACAAATAGATAAAAATAGAATATATAGTTCAGCATTATACTGTTTATTTCGAGGTCTTATTTTATATATGTACATAAAATGTGATTATATCTAAAGGAGCCCTTTATATGCAATCCACATAACCGGGAGGTGGTCAAAAGCAGAGAAGCATGGGCTTTGGACTCGCTAAGCTGACATCTGAATCCCAGCTCCCACCTTTCCAGCTGTGTGACTGTCTACAAGTCACAGCCTCTGTGAGCCTCAGCTTCCTTGTCTTTCTATTGCTACTTTCACAGGGTTTTTGTGTTACATGAAATAATGTGGGCAAGGCTGGGCATACAGCAGGAAAGCAGTCAGATGTTGAGATCACATCCTTAGCTGAGAGGAAGGACAGAATAAAGTCCCCACAGGGCTCCTGGAAAGGCCCTTCCACTTCTGGCCTCTAGGCAGTGGAGCTAGACCAGTGCATACCAGTCAACTGGCTCTTCGCTAGGCTTCCCTCCAGGTAAGACTCAGAGCTCTTGGAGTACCGGATAACTACAAAGTGTGAGAAAACTATCCAGTGTTTGTACACTCTCATAGACAAGCACCCTTCCACACTGACGCTCCATGGCATGGCAACTGTTTGTAGAAGTTGTAATTAGACTTACTAAATCCCTGGTTGCTCCCCAGGTCTCTTGCCACCCTAATTAGAGTACCTAACTGGCGTTGGTTGCCTTAAATGCATATTTATCCTTGTCCACAAGCATAATTATTCTTGGTTTTTTTTTCCCCCAAGATGTATAAGAAGATAAAAACACACGTTAAAGAAGCTAATTACAGGTAGAAGTTTTATGAAATTTAAATTCCTAGAAACTTCACAAATGATGTTAAAAGCAGTGAAGATGCTTAAAAAAAAAAACTTATCTTGTATTCAAGCACATGGCTATTCATAAAATTATACCTCTCCTCTACTCCTCCTCCTCCACTTTCATCTCTGAATGTTTCATCTGACACTTTGGTGTAGGGAGTTTTGAAAACCCAAAACTGCTACTGTCACAAGGAGTCATACATAGCACACATTACAGAAATAAAAGCATCCCCCTTTCTAGAATGCCAACAGTCCTGCGCCCTGATGCTGGTTCTCCACCAAGCTGCTTCTTCCCTGGGTTAGTGTTGCCATATACCCTGTGGGACCATGGGGGTTCACCTCCTAGACAGTCTGTAATATGCAGACCTGAAGCGAGAGAGGGGCTCAAACCTGTCTGACCATCTTCTTGACAACAGTTATTGCTAGAGGCTTTAATGTTAATACTGATGATATCATGCCCAGAGAAGTAGCTCACATTAACTGCTCAGCATTTAAATAAAGATAATTATTAGAACTTACTCCAAACCTCTTGGGTGAAAGCCTAGGGAATATTTGTGTCATGTGGTAAAGCGCACACTCAAACCAACTGGATTATCTTAACAAAGGAAGCTCGAAAGTGAGAATCATTTGTAGTAAAAATACTTAGTTTCATCATCTCATTTTCAAAAGGCTTCCTAATTAAGCCCTACTTTTTCTGGAGATATATAGAAGAAGAGGTTTTTCTCGAGAGTATACATGTGTCCTTATATGGGTCAGAGGTAGCACTTTAAATTGTACTTTTTATGTGTAGATGAAAGGGGATGGTTATTAAACTCTACATGAACAATGCTGACAGGAGCAGAGGCTGTGGTGAACTGTATTAGCTGCTAAAGCTCTAGAATGAATTGACTGATTAGCCCCTTCGTGTCAAGTACATTCTTTTTTTTTTTTTTTTTTTTAAGATTCTGTTTATTTATTAATGAGAGACAGAGAGAGAGGCAGAGGGAGAGGGAGAAGCAGGTACCCTGCAGAGCAGGGAGGCCGATGGCGGACTCAGGACCCTGGGACCATGACCCAAGCTGAAGGCGGACACCCAACGACTGAGCCACCCAGGCACTCTCAAGTCCAAAAGAACGGCAATGTCCAACAGAACTTTCTGCAATGATGGAGCTGTTCTGTATGTAGTCTAATTACATCTAGTACAGTGGCCAACAGCCACCTATGACCACTAGTGCTACTAACTGAATTTTAATTTAATGTTAATTTTAATGGCCACAGGTGTCTAGTAGCTATAGAATCAGTCACTGCAGTTCTAGATGCATAGAAAAGACTTTAATGGGGCGCCTGGGTGGCTCAGTGGGTTAAGCCGCTGCCTTCAGCTCAGGTCATGATCTCAGGGTCCTGGGATCGAGTCCCGCATCGGGCTCTCTGCTCAGCAGGGAGCCTGCTTCCTCCTCTCTCTCTGCCTGCCTCTCTGCCTACTTGTGTTCTCTGTCAAATAAATAAATAAAATCTTTAAAAAAAAAAAAAAAAAGAAAAGACTTTAATGGCCTTGGTGATGTCTTTGAAACACTGGCATAACATGAAGTAGACTAATCCCCAAAATAGAGTGAAACATCATAATCTGATGACACATACACTGAACCAGGTTTTATACAAATATAAGATTTTCTTTTATACCTAAAACCTACATATTTTTTAAAATGATTGAGGTTCAAGAAAATGAAAACAAGGGGCTGATGAGTCTCTCAGGTTTAGTGGATAATTTTTACATAGGCTTGGCAGTCTTCCCCATAGGAATAGGGTTTTGACAAATATAATCAGATCTCTTGCAGTTAGGAAAGCATTGCATTTTTTTGGTAGTGTCCTTTCTAAAAATGTGCCTCAGCTGATCAGCACTACTGAACATGTCGCCAGGCATCCACCGTGCTAAATGGGAGAAGGACTTCATATCTAAGCTACTGAAGAAGACTGTGAGCTGCTATGTGCACCCTAGAGAACACAGTGGCAGAAAACACTGTCATCTGCTATCTGTCATCAGGCTCTCTTTTCATTATGGCCTTACACCTGCCAGACTCTGGCCACTGGCACCTAGGGGACCAGCCCTTCCAGCCGATGTAGAAACAGAGATCAAGCTGTACTTCATTTTTCAGTGGACAGCACAGATGATCCTAAGATCCTAAGATCATCAATGGTAACACCATTGTTACCAATGAAATATAAAGCTAACAGAGAGAGGGGCAGGAATGCTGACCCTAAAGTTGTTTTTTGTCATAGCCTTTGATGGCCTCACACACAAAAAAGAAAGTTCAAGGTTGGTGAACCTGCTTGAAATCAGGTTGAAGAGACAGTTAGGTAATACCAGCTTCCTAATAGAAAAGACTCCGTGATTTCTTCTCCCCTCCCAGCAAGCCCGCAGTGCTGTGCTCCATTTCCTTCCTGCTCTCCTCCAAAATGCCTGAGGTGTTGCTATATACCCAGAACCCTGTGGTTCATGTTCCCAACAGTCTGTAATATGTGGTCCTGAGGCAAGAGGCTCAAACCTTCTGACTCCTGTACCACAAATTGCTAATACGTCCTACTTAATTCCAGCAACAATCAAAGGCATTATTTATTTCACAATTAGTGCCCACATTTGTGAAAAGCCTACTATTAGAAGTGTCTATGATGACCGGGGTTTTAAACTTATGTAGTTAGTAGAGGTTTTTCACTTTCAAGTAGAAAAAACTCATTCTGCCTAACTTAATGCCAAAGAGAATTTATTGAAGGATTTTGAGTCTTTCAGGGAATCAAGAGGGGAACAGAAGAAACCCAATAGTGGAAGACCAGAAACCCGGAGGCCTGTTCCTGGGCCTGAACAGCCTGTGAGGGACTTTCTTCTCAATATGGCCAGTTTCAAAGACTCCCAGCTCTGCCTCTCATGTCTAGATGTCACAATCCTAGAGGGAGACATTGATCAGCCCAACTTGGGTCAGAGCCCAACTTGGGTCAGAGCCCACCTCCAGACCACTCGGCTACAGCTCGAATAAGGATGGATCCAGATTTTGTGGGGACTAAAAACTCACACAATTTGCAGAGCCTTCCTTAAGAAAAAGAGTCAAGACACCAAATACAGTTGATCTGGAAATGTTGGGGTCAGAGCAAATGGTCAAGAAAGAATTCTTGAAATGTCTTCAGTGCAAAAAGCTGGTTTTTGGGGGGGCTTTTTGCTTGTTTGTTTTCTTTTTTTTTTTTTTTTTAATATTTTATTTATTTATTTGACAGAGAGAGAGAGAGAGAGAGAGAGAGATCACAAGTAGGCAGAGAGGTAGGCAGAGAGAGGAAGGGAAGCAGGCTCCCTGCTGAGCAGAAAGCCCGATGCGGGGCTCGATCCCAGGACCCTGAGATCATGACCTGAGCCGAAGGCAGAGGCTTTAACTCACTGAGCCACCCAGGCGCCCCTGTTTGTTTTCTTTTAAACATGGGGACAGTACTTGTGGGCAGAAAGAATTGCACTGGGGTTGTGATGGGTGACTGATTACATACTTTCAAGTTGGGAGGGGTTTAGGGATAGCATAAGTCTCTAAGGAATTTTGGAAACAAGGTTTCCAGGAACTTGAGGGGGCTAGCTGTCCTTAGGTAAAGGTCATTTATTGCTGTCTAGTCAAACCTTAGTCATGAGACCCTTCAGATGTATATCAGTGGGTCATATGCTTGAAGGATGATTGGTGACATATATCTCGGAGGGTAGAAATAAAAGAAGTTTCCAAAGGAATTTTTATATGTTAAGACTTATAGAATCCTGGGGGCATTGGGCTAAGATTGCCTTTTGCCCTTATATTAATAGTATATTAACATTGAGACAGCTGAATCCCTAGAGAAATGTCACTCTACCTGTTTCAAGGATTTGTCAATGGGCTGTAAGTAGCAAGGAAATTTAATTTTTTCTTTTGCCTTTGTTTCCCACATCATAACAACTGCAGTACTTCCAAGAAATACAGGCAGAAGAAATCACAAACATGTTCCTCTATGGACAAGAGGAAGTGAGACAGAAGGAAAACTGAAGTGGAAAGGGCCTGTGGTCTTGAATGATTGTGGCTAAAATGTCTTCCCTTTACATATTTAATAAAAACATTTGGCCAGGGGCGCCTGGGTGGCTCAGTGGGTTAAGCCTCTGCCTTTGGCTCAGGTCATGATCTCAGGGTCATGGGATCAAGCCCTGCATCGGGCTCTCTGCTCAGCAAGGAGCCTGCTTCCCTCCCCTCTCTCTGCCTGCCTCTCTGCCTGCTTGTGATCTCTGTCTGTCAAATAAATAAATAAAATCTTTTAAAAAACACGCACACATTTGGCCATGCGCACACATTGTTAAGACCTCTCCTAAGACTTTGGAAGGAACTCGTGCAAGTGAGGGGCACTAGAGCTGAAACATCATTAATTTCATTGGAAAGAGCAGTTTTTGTTTTGTTTTTATTTGATTTTAATAAAGATGGGGCACCCATACTGTAGAAGAGGCCAGTCCCTTAAAGAAGGGAAGGTGCTGGGAAGACAAAAAGTCACTATAGCTTGGTGCTTCCATTAGTCACCGCATAACTGTGGTTTCCCACTTTCGTGTGTGTGTGTGTGTGTGTGTGTGTGTGTGTGTTTAAGGATTTTATTTTTAAGTAATCTCTATACCCAACATGGGGCTCAAATTCACACTTCTGAGATCAAAAGTCACATGCTCTAGCCCCTGAGCCAGCCAAGCGCCCCTCAGTTTCTCACTTACCAGGTTTTTGGCCTCACATCCCCAGGTGATCTCCAAATCTGATGAAATATGCCAGACTTCAAGGGGGCTGTGTTGACCTCATCTGTCTAGATCAGAGCCAGCCAGAAAACCACCCACAGCCTCCTGCTATCTTTTTATAGAATCCCCTCCAGCCATCACCTTTGGCTCTCTTAGGTAAAAGGGTTCTTTCTTCTAAGCATGGAGGTGCCTTGGGCTCCTCTCAGAACCACTGGAGTGAAAGAGAATTTTGCAGAGCAGTTCAAAAGGAAAGGGGTCAAACACAGTGCAAACACACTTATGATTTTGATTTAATTTTGTGTAAATTTTGACTTAAAAATAAACAGAAAAAATTAAAAGAAGAGGAAGGAGTAAAGGGAAGCAAGCAAGTCAAGAAAGGAAGCTGCGGACAGAACCAGGGAAACCCCCAGACGCATTCTCTGTGGGAGCAGGGCTTTCTCTCTTTCTCTCCCTGGCTCTCTGTTTGGCCTGTGCATCCCCTAACTCCAACCCTTCCGCAGGGATGCAGAGATGGTCACAGGGAACACGGAGTTTCCGCTGGAGCTTAGAATGTGAGGACCATACTGACCTCTTGCAGTAGCCTACAGAAATGTAAATTTGATTCTCATGCAGAACACTTCTCAGATACTATTATTGTTTGTCCCTCCAAACAAACTACACACATAATTGGGAGGACACGACAGTGTTCTTGATGTTATGATTGGCTCTTTGATTTTCACTTTAAATTAAACTAAGATATATTGTATAACTACTCTACCAGGCATCACACAAGTCCTTTTTATGCACATTATCTTATTTTCACTCACAGAATTATCATCTTCACTTTTATAAATTAAGATAGTTAGTCCAGTGGGGCACCTGGGTGGCTCAGTGGGTTAAGCCTCTGCCTTCGGCTCAGGTCATGAACTCAGGGTCCTGGGATCGAGCCCCACATCAGGCTTTCTGCTTGGTGGGGAGCCTGCTTCCCACCCCACACCCCCGCCTGCCTCTCTGCCTACTTGTGATCTCTGTCCATCAAATAAATAAATCCTTAAAAAAATATATACTGAGTCCAGAGTGAAAAGATAACCGGAAATTCTTGCAAACTGTAAAGTAACTTTTTACAAGAGTCTGAAGTTAAGCACATGTTTTCTTTTTTTTTTTTTTTTTTAATTTATTTATTTGACAGACAGAGATCACAAGTAGGCAGAGAGGCAGGCAGAGAGACAGGGGGAAGCAGGTTCCCCGCTGAGCAGAGAGCCTGACAAGGGGCTCGATCCCAGGACCCTGAGATCATGACTTGAGCCAAAGGCAGAGACTTAACCCACTGAGCCACCCAGGTGCCCCTTAAGCACGTGTTTTAACATCAAAGCCAAAGTTCCTTTTGTCCCATCATGCTGCCCAGTTTTTACTTTGGGACTTGCAAGGTTTTTGTTTTGTTTTGTTTTTGGAGAGGTTGGGGAGGGACAGAGGGAAAGGGAGAGAGAATCTTAACCAGGTTCCTCACCTGCACCGACCTGATGTGGGGCTTGATTTTACCACCCTGAGATCACAACCTGAGGTGAAATCAAGAGTTTGATACTTAATCAACCGAGCCACCCAGATGCCCCACGACTTGCAAGTTTTTGTGAGGATTTATGAGCAGTCATCAAATCAGTATGTGTAACTATAATTTCTAAACAAACTCAATCAAACTATGTAATGTTATCAACTGACTTCTTTTTCCTTTTTTTTTTTTTTAGTCAAAGAAGAGATTAATGGCTCTGTCTTTTGGAGAGGCAAAGAGCCCAGAAATTTGAGTGAATCCTCTCTCAGGTGAGATTTTGTTTGGAGTATGTTTTTAACTTGGTGACCAAAAGTTATCTTATACTTCATTTTGCTCATTTTAATGTTTTTTCTCTACTAATGGTTTTGGACTGAATTTTGTTTATTTCATATATACAATAATGAAGAAGATATTTTGGGAGTTCTTCTAAATTCAAATCCATTTAGTTTAAATAGTGAAATGTAGTATTTCTCATATCAATGGAATATATAAATTTCACAATGTAACTAAATAACTGATTAAAGTTAAATTTAAAAAAAAAATTTACTGAGCTTTTGTACTGTATAGGGCACTATGTTAGGCCCTGTAAACAAACAAACAAACAAAAAAAGATGAGTAAGGCATAGTTCCTGTCCTTGGGAAGCTGATTCTAACTAGAATATGTGACATTTGCCCAAACATAGACAATACAGAATACACATGCTAAGTGTCATCAGTGAGTTTGAGAGAACTGCCAAAGAGTTTTGAAGAGGGGAAAGGTTATATTCAGTTTTGGGGGGGAAGTCAAGATGTCAGAGTGACCGTTGAAGAAAAAAGAGTGCACGTGGAGATGGAGATTTGCAGCTGGAAGAGATAATAAAATCTAAGAGGCAGGAAAAAAAATGGAGCATATATCAGGAAAGGGAAGCAGTCCGCAGTGATGTAGAAATACAACAGAGGGGCGCCTGGCTGGTTCCATCAGCAAAGCATGCAACTCTGGATTTCAGTTGTGAGTTCAAGCCCATTTTGGGCACTGAGCTTACATAAAATAAAATAAAATAAAATGTAAAAAATAAATAAATAAAAATAGAACATGAATAACACATGTATAAGGTTAAAAAGCAAAACTAGGCCCATACTTGAGAGAGTCTTAAAGTCCAGGTCAAGACTTTGTATGTCCTTTCTTAGGCTGTAAGGAAACTATTGACAAAATAACTAGTTGTGCTTCAGATGAACTGAAGCAAGGAGAAACCAGATTGGTGGGAAGTAATGACAATCTGCATTGGTCTAGTGGTAAAGGGAGTAAAGACAAAGGGATGATGGTGCGCCTGGGTGGCTCAGTGGGTTAAGACTCTGCCTTCAGCGCAGGCCATGATCCCAGGGTCCTGGGATCGAGTCCCGCATCGGGCTCCCTGCTCAGTGGTAAGTCTGCTCCTTCCCCCTGCTCATGCACTTTCTCTCTCAAATAAAGAAAGAAAGATATCTTTAAAAAACAACAACAACAACAACAGGGGCACCTGGGTGGCTCAGTGGGTTAAGCCTCTGCCTTCGGCTCAGGTCATGATCAGGGTCTTGGGATCAAGCCCCACATCAGGCTCTCTACTCAGCGGGGAGCCTGCTTCCCCCTCTCCCTCTGCCTGCCTCTCTGCCTACTTGGGGTCGATCTCTCTCTGTAAACAAACAAATAAATATTTTTAAAAAAAAGAAAAAGAAAAAGGGATGGACGGAGAGATATTTCAGACGCAAACTCTGCAAGACTGGCAACTGAACATGAGAGAGATGGGAGAGAAACCACTGTAGTTTCAAGCTGGGGTTACTGCAAGGGGTTGCCTTTCAGAGAAATAAGGATGGCAGGAGGGGTGCAAACCCAAGGCTGGTTTAGACAGGTTAAGACTGAGGTCCTAGGGCGCCTGGGTGGCTCAGTTTAGTTGAGCCTCTGCCTTTGGCTCAGGTCATGATCTCAGGGTCCTGGTGTCGAAGCCCACATCGGGCTCCTTGCTGAGTGGGGAGCCTGTTTCTCCCCTGCCTGCCATTCCCCCTGCTTGTGCTTGCTCTCTCCCTTTCTCTCTTAACAAAACAAAACAAAACAAAAACTGAGGTATTAGTAGGCCTCAGCTGGTGCGGTTCAGTTCATTGAGCAATTGACCTTTCAGTCTGGTAGGCAGGAGAGAAGTCTGGGTGTAAACTCAAAAAGGAGTTTCCTGGGGTTCCCGACTGGCTCAGTCAGTAGAACATGCAGCTCTTGATCTTGGGGTCATGACTTCAAGCCCCAGGTGGGACATAGAGGTTATTTTAAAGAAAAAAAAAATGTAAAAATCAGTAAATTAGGGTTGCCTGGGTGGCTCAGCCGGTTAAGCATCTGCCTTCAGCTCAGGTCATGGTCTCAGGCTCCTGGGATTGAGTCCTGCATTGGGCTCCCTGCTCAGCCAGAGCCTGCTTCTCCCTCTCCCTCTGCTGCTCCCCCTGCTTGTGGGCTCTCTCTCTGTCAAATAAATAAATAAAATCTTAAAAAAAAAAACCCTAAAAAATTAAAAAAAAAAAAAAAGATCTGTGTGTTCCTGTCAGTGTTCACAAGGGTTCAGAGGTTCTGATTATAATTGCAGCTGTAACATCAGGAAACTTAACTGGCTAAAACCGGATTCAGCAGTAAGTGTTCTATTTTGCATTGCAAACTGTAGTTCAGAAAGCTGAGACCCCTTTGCAATGTTGGGAATGGGGGAGGGACCACCAACCTGCACCACTGAATTCCCTCACCAGGTTTTCTCAGCAGGGTGCTACTGGCATTCTGTGTGGGACCACTTACTGTCATGAAACAACTCCCGCCCATTGTGGGACCACAGCGTCCCTGGCTCTTCTCCACGAAATGCCTGTAACACTCCCCATTTTATTAGGCAATGAAAAACCCACCAGCACACATTTCCACAGAACCGCCCCTGCTAATTCCATCTGTCAACACAAGTTTCCTTGCATTCCCCGGCCCGGTGCTCTCTCCCCTCTCTCTGCAATCCTCTCTCACCTTTCCTAGTAGTGTCCTTGCTCTCCCTATGAAAGTCTGTACTTCAGTTCTTAGGAACACCACAGTGTGATTAACGTAATAATATGAATTTAAAACTGTTCCCGCTTCAGTGGGATTTCCATTTTAATAGGAAACCAAGCCAGAAGCTCAAGGAAAGAAGCTCTTAGTAGAATTTTGTCTTGTTGAGGTAAAACTGACACACAGCAGGGGCGTCTGGGTGGCTCGGTCGGTGAAGCATCTGCCTTAGGCTCAGGTCATGATCCCAGGATCCTCCATCAAGCCCCACATTGGGCTTCTTGTTCAGCAGGGACCCTGCCCCTCCCTCTTCTTCTGCCCATCCCTGTGTTCTCTCTCTTTCTCAAATAAATAAAATCTTAAAAAACAAAACAAAAACCGACACACAGTAAACTGCAATAAAACGTACAGTTTGATACATTTTCTCCGATGTGTACCCCCACAAAAGCATGACCATTATCAACATCTCTCCCTCCCTGCATTATGTCCTGGAAATTTTTTTAAGGCAGTAAGCTGGGGCAGTTGCTAGGTCTCATCTTGTTTGTTTCCCACCTCTCGGAGATGACTGTCTTACGTAGTCCAACATCCAGTGTCTTAAAAGATGTTTTTATTTTTTTATGTACGTTTTCCCAGTTTTTGTTTTTTCCAGGTGAGAGTACATATTTAGTCCTTATTACTCCATCCTGGCCTGAAACAGAAAAAACAAAACAAAACAAATTAGTAGAAATTTAATCTCTGCACTAGTATATATGGAGGAGGATCTGGATTGGTTTCAAATCCTTCCTGGAGCCAGTGATAGTTCCAGAATTTTCATAAAAGATATTCCATAAAAGAGGGCAGCAAAGGTGGGGTAGTGGTGATTAGGAAACTCTTTTTCCCTTGTATGCATTTCTTTCTTTCCTTTCTTTCTTCCTTCCTTTCTTTCTTTCTTTCTTTCTTTCTTTCTTTCTTTTTTTAAGATTTTTTAATTTATTTGACAGAGAGCACCAGTAGGCAGAGAAGAAGGCAGAGAGAGAGAGAGAGAGAGGAAAGCAGGCTCCCCGCCGAGGCAGAGAGCCCAAACTGGGACTCGATCCCAGGACCCTGGGATCATGACCTGAGCCGAAGGCAGCAGCTTAACCTACTGGGCCACCCAGACACCCGGTATATGCATTTATTTTTGGTGGCTTGCTAAGGGTGGGAAACTACTGAAGACCTGATGGAATGAGGGGCAGAAAGCTAGCCCACTCTCCCCGTAGCCTCTGCCTTTGGGAGCCTGCTGTTTGAGGCCAATTCAATTCACCAGCTCTAGTTCTAGACTACCATAATGAGGACCCTGTGACGCGCAGAAGGACCCCAACTATGCCTATACATAGGACAGCTATTCTGCCTTTTACAAGACGACAGAACCATACATTTTTGGGAAACTTTCTCAACAAAGTTAAATATCCCAAACAAGGTTAGTAAGAGTTAGTTAGTTACTCTGTTCAAGAGCAGAGTTCATTTCACCAAGCCGTTGGATTGTCTACAGGGCCTGAACCTGCTTGTCAGGAAGCCAAAATCTGGGGCACTCATTGTTGCTTCCTAAAGAGTCATTCCTGCTTTGAGATGAGTACACAGGCTTGGCCATGTGAGGATGTGAGGAGACATCCTCACATGGCCATGTGTGTTTTGGGAATAAAGTTCAACTGGAATAACACCACAAATGCAGACGTTTCTCAAGTCTGGCCTCGTGCCAAAATCTCTCAAGGGTTCATAAAGTTCAGAATTCTGGGCTTCAGACTACTGAATCCTAAGCTTTGGGGCTGTGACTCAACAGTCGTTGTTTTGGGTAGCTCCCTAGATGTTACTATTAGCTAGCTACCAAGGTTCAGGAAATCCTGGGTTAAGTAGTCAATCGACTCCCGGATTATTGAGATTCCTGAGTTCTACACCATAATATATCTATAATCCATCAACTGTTCTCTGTTTTCACAGTCCTCCAGGGTAAGCAACTGTCCTCTCTCACCTGGGTTTGCTTCACTCTTGGTCTCTGCTGTGGTTGGAATGTTTTGTGTCCCTCCCAAATTCCTATACTGAAATCCGAACCCCCAAAGGTGACAGTAATGGGAGGTGAGCCTTTGAGTGGTGCTTTAATCTTGAGGGTGGAGGCCTCATGATATGCAGTTAGTGCTCTTCGAGAAAAGGCTCCAAAGAGCTGACTAGCTCCTTCCATGGTGAAAAGGCACAGCAGGAAGGAACCGACTGGGAACCAGGAAGAGGGTCCTCACCATAAGGCAAACATACCAAGCACCCCGATCTTGGACTTTACAGCCTCCCAAACTGGGAGCAATAATTTTCTGGTTTTTTTTTTAATAAGCCACCCAGTCTGTGGCCAGACAGCTTTGATAACAGTGCAAACAAGCTACCATCCTGCCTCTCCTGAATCCCTTACTCACCTTAAAGCCAAAGTGATGGGCATTTTCCAAATGACCCACCCCCCTTTTTGTTTTGCTTAAAACCTTTCAGCAGTATCCCATTGCCCCCAAAATAAAACTTTTTACACATCAAGACAACCCTGCAAGACCTGGTCTTTGCTCCTGTCTCCAGCTTCATCTCCAGTCCTTTTACCCCGCGCTCACCACACAGGCTGGGGCACCTCGCCCTTCTTCCACCGCGGGGCCTTTCCACTCCCTTTCTCCTCTTAACACTGCTTTTCACATGGCTCACTCTTTCTCATCCTTCAGGTCTTAGCCTGAATGCCCACATCTCAGACAGGTCTTGTCTGATCACCTGTCTGAAGCATTCGACCCTCCAACAGATGCACACAGGTGCTCTCAGACTGCTCTGTTTATGTCATAGCCCCGTCATAAATGTCACATAGAGTTGTGTCGATAGCTTAATTCCTGTTTCCCACTAGAATGTAAGCCTCGTGAAAGCAGGGACCTGGACATTCTTGCACACGGATATATTTCGAGCACTTGGCCTAGTACCTGGCACATCATAGCTGGTTCATATTTGTTGAATGACTCATCATGTTCTTTACAACCTAGCCTGGCTTGTATTATACAGGCTTGGAGAAGCATGATTTTATCTAAATCCATGAAATAATAAAGCATGTCTTAAAGGCGTTGATGCATTCCATTGTTGCCCTAAGTGCTGTGTCTTCTTAGTTCTGGGAGGAAGGGTCTCTGTTGTGTGTTGTCACAAGACACCAAGTAAATTGCCAACATGGCCTTCGTAACTAGAAGTAGTGAGGGAAAGGCGATCCCACTAACAGCCATCCGCATGTCTCAGAGTCGATATCCTTCATTTCACGTTTTGGCATATTGATGTCCCAGCTTTTCTAGACCACTCTCATACTCTCCTTGTTTTCTTCCAATTTAGAAAAATAAAAGAGGTTTCTAATTAATGTTTGCAGTAGTTGTTTTAGGTTATCATTGAGGTCAGAACTGTTAGAAGTAGCAAATATCCAGCTTAGGTTAAAAGGGGAATTTACTGGAATGACTGGGACCACTCAGGTAATTCAACACTCATTCAACAGACATATAGGGGAATAGACATAAATACAGACACAAATGTAGATCTACCTACCTACCTGTTTAATCTGGCACACTTTAATTGCTGGGCTTTGTGTTCAATTTTAGATGTTCAATCGTGGGGGAAATCAGCAAAGGATAGAAGCTAAACAATAGAATGCAGGAATGGAAAGAATGAGGCATAGCGGAAGCTGGAGACTTGAATGCGCATAGGACTTTGTACCCTCTGATGTTGGTAGATCAGCCTCATTTTGTCTCAGGGACTACCATATCATTCATGGGGCAACAAACAAAGTAACCACCTGTCTTAAATTCACATTATAGCTCCCACCACCAGACAAAGGCTACCTCACACACTTTCTTGCATCGAATTTTAAAATCTTGGGAGGGTCTCTGATGCCCTAGCTTGAAAAATATCCACTCCAGCCAAGAGGTCAGAGACGTTTTAAAAACACGGCAGCTTCTGGGTGTTCAGGAGTAGTTTCCAAATCAAGGGGATGAGGGGGAGCTAGGTCTACTCTCCATCCCACAGCTTTCTAACGCGATCATCTCCATAATTAAGCACATGAGTCAACAGCGTAAACAAAAGGCAGGCTAGGATAGAAAACAGTAATTAGAAGTCTAAAGAATGTTATCATATGCAGAGCTTTGAAACACCTCTGAGGTGTAAAGTTTTAGGCCTAATTATGAGAAGCTGCAGGTCATAAGAAGGATGCAGTTATCTTGGGACATCAGACTTACATAAGTATGATTCCTTTTCAGGGTAATTGTAAACAACAGGTCTTTTAACACCTGAGGGATGGAAAACAGACTAGTGATCTCTGATGATGAGACTCAGTATTTAGGTTTCTCTAGCTTTAATGTACCTCTTCACCAGTGGATGGCTCCAGGTTCTCATATGCATTTTACAGGAGAAAACCCAACTAGATTATTTCAAGTAGAAATAAAGTATTGTGACCTACTTAAAAGTTCCCTAGAGCTGCAGGGGGAAAAAAAAAGACTGCCTACTGCTTATGAGTGCAAAGAAACAGACAGACAGGCTGAGGTCAATAGAACGCTGTTACAGCGTCGGTGCAGAGGAAGATTTATATAAATTTAATTGAGTTCACCTTGAATAATCCAGGAGGAAAAGAAATAGCAACAATGCCTCAGTCTCAGACCAGGTCTTGTCAGGCCCATACCCAGGAGAGTGGATTCTGATCTGAGTCTACATCGATGTGTATAGTCTCTACTGATATTTGGCTAGTGAAAATTTAAAAGTAGATTTTCTAAGCATCGTGCATGGCAGGGGAAGGATATGAGCTTTTGGAGACACTGATCTGTTTAATAAATGGAAGTAGGGCTGACAGTCCTAATGGAATGAGAATGTGCTATGGTTAATGGTGCACCATTAGCAAACTAGAAGGAGGGGGAGAAACCAAGAACGTGAACCTTATTCTCTAAGGAGCTGCACGTCTTGACAGGAAATAGAAAAGGGGAGCTGTGCTCTCTCTCTCCACGTAGTACGTAAGCATGAAGGCTCTGCAGTCACACTGACTGACTCTGAAGCCAGACTGCCTTGGGCTTAACCTCCCTGCACTTTACTCTTCAGGAAGAGGCTAAAGCTCACGACAGCTCCTTTCTCAGAGGGGCGATATGTGAGGGCGCGATCATGCACGTGTACTTACACTACATGTGACACTTAGTCCTTATTAAAAGTTAATTTTTCTGTTATTGCTGATTATCAGTAAGTCAGCCACTGAGCAATCATTTATTTGGCATCTTCAGAATTCCCTATCAAGCCTTGGAAATGGAATAATTTTCCCCTTTTCTATTCTAATAACATTACCGTATTTAAACAATAAAAATGCTGTTGTGCAATAATTTGGCACAAGTTACCATCTGTACTAATTTTCTTTTTTTAATATCAATTTTCTAAGAATTTCTTCCAAAATAGGTTGCTATTGTTCTCTTAGAAGACCAGTCCTGTGTTTATGTAAATATACCATATGTGTAAGTACAGGGACCTGGAACGTTTAGAAGCTCAAGGGACAGGATTCAAGGCCTCTAAAAACTATTTTTATAATACGTCTTTACATCTTCGTCATTCTGAAAACATGACACAGCTATCTTCTTGTGTACATAACTTGCTCATAGTTTATCATTATTAGTATCCTTTGCTCAGTTACATTTATAAAAATATAAAAATACATTTACTGAGCATCGGGGTAGAATCAATATGGGTTCTTCTCCCACATCACTCTCTTCCTCTTCCCTCCCTCTTTCCCCCGTTCATGGACCTGTCTGAAAATTCCCATGGGGTCAATACTCAGAAGTGCTTCGCTCATTCTATCTATGAATCTGCTTGTTGGTTTTAGACATTATCTTCTGCCATTTTGTCAGCTATCTCTTAGCTTTGTGTCGTATCTTTTACTGAACAGAATTTTAATTTTGATGTAATAAAATTAATTAAGGTTTTGATTCTGGTCAAGATGGAGTAAGTGTACTTCAGCCCATCTCTCCCCCTGAATCGAAGTATAAATCTTGAATAGAATACATACAGCAGTTGACTGCCTTTAATTTAAAAAAAAAATTTCTCCTTAGTACTTAAACAGGATTCAGAGTTAAAAGCAGCTATAGATTTTTCTGTAAAATATATTTTATCTGAGTCACATGTATTTTGACATGTACTGCCATTCAGTTCTTAGTATCTCTGAGTTTCCTTTGTTATTTTCAGCAAGTTGATTATGATGTGTCTGGTGAGTAATTCTTTGAGTTTATCTTTTGTGGATTCACTGAGTTTCTTGAATCTGTAAGTTTATGTCTTTTGCCACATTTGGAGACTTTTTGGCCATGACTCCTCGAATATTTTTTTCTGCACCATGCTTTTCCTCCTTTCTTTCTGGGACTCTGAAGACATGAATTTTAGACCTTTCATATTGCCTGACAGTCACCCGAAATTCTGTTCCTGTTTTTCTTCAATCTTTACTCTCTGTTATTCAGATCAGATAACATCTATTCATCTATCTTCAAAATCAACCCTTTCTCTGTCATTTCTATACTGTTTACTGAGCCCATTCAGTGAATTTTTTTAAAGATTTTATTTATTTATTTGTGAGACAGAGGGAGAGTACAAGCAGTGAGGGCAGCAGGCAGAGGGAAAAGCTCCCTGTTGAGCAAGGAGCCCAATGTGGGACCCCATCCTAGGACCCTAGGATCATGAGCTGAGCTTCAGCTCAGATGCTTAACCATCAGATGCAGATGCTTAACCAACTGGGCCAGCCAGGCATCTCTTCATAGGGGAATTTTTTATTCAAGAAATCTTGAGATCTAGGTCTGTGTAGGACTTCTTATAGAAGAATCATTGTTCTCTGTTGTTCTTGTTTCTTATTTTTAGCATATTAATCTGACCATCTATTTCAATGTGATAGGTTTCTAACTGTGAAAACTAAACTCTCCATTTCATATTCTTTCAACTTCTTTCTTATCCTTTTCAAGAATTTCTTAAATCAAATACCCATCTTTTCTAATTTACCACTTTTATTTCTTCATAGAGTATCAATATGCTAGCATGTGTGTACTTCCTATTCTTAGCTGAACTTGAGACTAACAGATTTTTGTGAAGCTGTTCCATTTTGCCTGTTGCTTTTTGGACTGTGACCCAACATTTTCATTCTCGAGGAGTTTATCTGTCTTTGATGCAGAGGGAAAAAGGGGGAAAAAAGTGATTTGTGCATACTTTTGATTTTGTAGTTCTCTTTCCTACTTCTCTCATCTCTTCCTTTAATGTGGCTGGGCTCTCCCTGGAGATACACAGTCAGCACATTAGGAAAACTCTTGATGTTTAGCAACTTAGCTCTATAAATATGAAGCTAACATGTGTGCAAATTCAAGGCTCTAGAACTCTTGCTTAGTAACAAACTACTCTTTAATCAGACTAGTAAATATGGGCATTACTCAATTTCAAATGAAGAATACAGTTTAGTTGTATGAGTTGGCTTGCTTAACTGGTGAAGCTATAATTTCCATGGTAGTTTCATTTATGCTGCCAAAAATGTAATCCTTTTTAGAAATCCTTTTTATCTCTCCAGAATAATAGATCTTTCACATAACCGAATAAGTAACAGTCACTTCAAATGAGATTTTCTGTAACCCCCTGAAACCATTTTTGCTGGGCTTTTAAATGAAACATAGATTGTGCCTAAAATGAACATTTTAACATAATTTTATAACATTTTGTAGCACAATCTACATACTGGTTATTTAACGCTCTTCAATTTCCATAGAGAAAATTTTAGAATATATTATCTGAAGGAATAAAGAAAAACTATCTCTTTAAAAAGAGGACTGGAGTACGTATCATCCACTTCTGAGCTGGACATATTCATTTACCTGAAAATCCTTACTGTGAGCATCTTATATTCTTAGACACTTGGATAATACTGTTACATAATACTGTTGCATAATACTAGAATCCTATGGAAAAACAGCGTAAGGTGAGATAATTACTGAGCAGCATTCGGAGGTGGTGGATTAAATAGGGATTTGTTCAGTTGTGTGTTTAAAATCTGGCCATGCCATGTGCTGATCCACAGGGCAAGAAGGATGCAGGAAGGAGGCTATTGCTCATGCTCTTAAACAGATTGCATGCTGGGACTACAAAGCCAGTGTGCATATCCTTAAGCCTGAGGGTTCGGCAAGGGGTGGCTGTTTAAGGGGATGGAATTTGGATGAACAAACTGAGGTGGCTACTTTATAGGTGTGTGTGTGTACACACATGCACGCGTGTGTGTGTGCACATGCACCTGCAATACTGGGGGCAGAGCGAGCTGAGGGCTGAAACTCAACACAGTTCATAAAACTGTATAGAGAATGAATGGATTTTGTATATGCTTAAAATTAATTTAAGGACTAAGAAAAACAAAGTGGCTTTCCACTTTCAAGAAGGTTCCAATCTTCTAAGAGGACAACATATTTTACTCTAAAATGATAAACCAGTAATCCAAGGCAATATAGGATAGTATCAATAGCTAGCACCTACAGAGTGCTTCCAGTGTTACAAACACATTGCATATATTTCCTTATTTAATCTTCACAAAAGCTTTTTGAGATTGGTGCTATTATTGGTTCCTGTTTTAAAATCAGAGATTGAAGCAAACTGAGGTCAATCACAGTCACAAAACCACTGAGTGGCAGAGCCAGGATTGGACCTTGGATGTCATCATGACCCTACAACTTCTTAGCCTCTCCCACTTGCTTCCTCATGTAGCAGACTTAGAGAAATGGTCATGGCAAGGTGGAGAGCAAGGAAAATGAGGGTAGAACACAGGACTGATTCTGAAAAATGTGCTGATGCTTTTGGAATGACACTGGAAAATCAGAGGACTATTAGCAAGACACGAATTCAAGAAAACACCATTTTTTTAAAAAATCTCACTTCCTAACTCCATATGAGTAGTTTTTTCTTTACAGGATCTATTTGAAATGCACCATGAAAGAAGAGTCAGGTTTCAAAAGCAGAATAAAAAGTGCTTTCAGGAAAAAAAAAAGTGTTTTTATTGTAAATCCTGGGGTTCTGTGAAGGATAGGCACCATCCTTTAGATATAGAAAGTGCTTTAAATGACATTGGGTACAGTTTTATTTCTGAAAGCAGGAAAGTATAATGAAGAATTTTACTATACCTCCAACCAGGTCAGTAGGTAAGCAACTGAAATTAAATCACTTCCTTCTCTTAATAAGTCTTGTTTTTATTGGAAAACATTTATTTACCTTCAGAGTCTTAAATTGCTGCAGTTGGGCTGCTGGGTTCTCTTTGTTCCTTACTGTTAAATTGTAAATATTATGTTTAACATTAAATTCTACCTGACAGGTACCACCAAGAGAGCAGAACACCATCCAAGGACTCTATATTTTGTCCTTCAGACCTCAAGGAGCTGTCTTCTCATGGCCAAAGTGCCCTTCGACCCTTACCGACCCCCTCCAGGAGGAGCTGTCAGTCCACATCAGCCCCTGGAAAGGCTGTCAGCGTGCCATCTTGCACAACCAACACAAAAGAACCCAAGGGACTTCCAGATCACAAAGGTTCTCTAAGTGAAATCCCTTTCAAGTGCAATGGGAAAGGAAATGAGTTTCACTTAGGAAATTCCTTCCTGGCCTCCCCTTTACAGAACAACCCAAACCTAGAGAAAAAGGCATCGGAACTTCATTTGTACATTATTTCCACAACCTCATCAATATTTCTGCACTTAAAAAGTTCATGGAACAATTATATTATAGTAAGTGTGCTCATAAGTTAACTTTGGCAGGAGTAGTGTTTTTTGTTTGTTTGTTTGTTTTTAAAGATTTATTTATTTATTTTAGAGAGAGAGTGTGTAAGCAAGAGGGATGGTGGGGTGGGAGGCAGAAGGAAAGAGAGAATTCAGAATAGGCTCCCCACTCAGCTTGGAGGCTGTCCTCAGTAAGATCCCCTATAACCTCAACCAAAACTAGTAAGAGTGGCCACTTAATCAATTGTGCCTGCCAGGCACCCCTGGCTCAAGTATTTTTAAAGCAAACATGCCTTTCCTGCTTCCCAAAATGTCCATTTTGGAAATTTACCCTTGGAATTTAATAATATGAAAGATAAACACACTGGACAATTACGGATTTGACTGTATTCAGGCTAGCGCAAGAAGGACAATGCTCATTAATGAGGAGTGTCTTAAAGAAAAGGGAGATGGACCAGGGGTTTTACAGAGGTGGGTTGATAAGGGTCTCCTGGGAATCCTGGAGAAGGTCTTGAAATATTTGTGAGCAGGGTGGTCTTTTTCAGTTGGCTGGGGTGACTTCTCAGCCATTTCTGCTTTCAGAGAACATCGAGCCCACAAAAAGTTCAACACTGTCAGTGTGTCTCTGTATTTTTTTTTAATTTTATTCATTTATTTGACAGAGAGAGATCGCAAGTAGGCAGAGAGAGAGGGAGGGAAACAGGCTCCCCGCTGAGCAGAGAGCCGGATGCGGGGCTCAATCCCAGGGCCCTTAAATTATGACCTGAGCTGAAGGCAGAGGCGTAAGCCACTGAGCCACCCAGACGCCCTGTCTCTGTATTTCTTAGCTGCACTATTGAAAAAGTAGGTTAATGGGAGCCACTGTTACAGGACCAGGCAATTTTATAGAGATTATCTAGTCTAAGTACCTTATTTTATAAATGAGGAAACTGAATATTTTAGGTGACTCACTCAAGGTTATAGAGTGGGTTTAATGAGAGTCAGAACTCTTATTTAGGGACCTTTTTCTTATATAACAGGATCAGTTTTAAAATAAGTAATTTATTACACCTGAATAATATGATCCTTTTCAATTATCTTCAAAGATACATAATTTTTATCATTGATCTGCCAACATAATAATATTAAGGAAATACAAAAGGCTCTTTTCCTTCAGAAGAAGCTAGGGAAGCAGGAGGTTTTATGAATGACTAAAAACTGAAAGATTTCAAGGCAAATCTTAAGTTTTTTCTCATAGTTCAGAATGTTTCATGTTTAAATGTCAAATATTCAAAATTCCTCCTTAAATTTTTATTTTTAAAGCTTTAATTTATTTTTTATTATATATATACATTTATTTATTTATTTATTTATTTATTTATTTATTTGATTATTTGACAGAGAGGCAGACAGTGAGAAAAGGAACACAAGCAGGGGGCATAGGAGAGGGAGAAACAGGCTTCCCGCCGAGCAGGGAACCTGATGCAGGGCTCAGTCCCAGGACCCTGGATCACGACCTGAGCTGAAGGCAGACGCTTAATGACTGAGGCACCCCTATTATTATTATTAGTTTTTAAGATTTTGCTTATTTATTTGACAGAGAGACAGAGACCACAAGTAAGCAGAGCAGCAGGGAGAGGGAGAGGCAGGCTCTCCACTGAGCAGGGAGCCCAGTGCGGAACTGGATCCCAGGACCCTGGGATCATGACCTGAGCTGAAGGGATGCTCAACTGACTGAGCCACTCAGGTGCCCCTAAAGATTTTATTTTTAAGTAAACTCCACACCCAACGTGAAGCTTAAATTTACAACCCCAAGATCAAGAGCCACATGTTTTACCAACTGAGCCAGCCAGGCGCTCCTAAATTTTTAAACAGTGCTTTTCAAATTAAGAATGTAAACAAATCACAGATAGAGGGGAAACCCTGGCCTATTGAAAGGAGGCCACATATGTTCTAATAGGAAAACCAAAACTTAATCTATCTAAATACTTCAAAATGACTGTTTATGTTCCCTAACTTGACTAACTCCTGGTCTTAGTACTACTTTTTTACTTTTTATTTGTTTTATTATTACTATTAATATTTTTAATAAGATGGTTAAGGTTTATTAGTGTAATAATAGTGAATCAAAAGATTAACTGTAACATTTATTTTCATTTATTTAAAAAAAATTTTTTAAATTTAAATTTTAGGTATTTAACATACAGTATTGGTTTCTGGAGTACAATTTAGTGATTCATCCCTTATATACAACACTCAGGGCTCAACTACTTTTTAACTCTGCTGCAGAGGCATGGCTGGGGCAAGTCAGATAGGCAAACTCCTAGCCCTTTTGATAATAAAAGCAATAACAATAACTGACATGTATTAACAGGTAGGATCTGCTTTGATGCTTTCTATATATTAACTCATTTAATCTGTACAACAACCCCAGGAGTAGGACTGTTATTCTTGTTTTGTAGATGAGGAAATTAAGGCATTGAGAAATTTAATAATATATGCAAGTTTGCACAAGTTGCATGGAGCTGAGATTTGAACTTAAGTAGTCTGATTTTTTCCACTGAAGTAAATGTGGGTGGAAGGGGGTTATCTTTCAATTGTAGATACTATCATTAAAAAACAATGTTTTGGGCCACACTGGTGACTCAGAGTTGGTTAATTATCCGACTCTTGATTTTAGCTCAGGTCATGATCTCAGGGCCGTGAGATCAAGCTCCGCCTCTGGCTCTGTATTGGGCGTGGTTTCTGCTTAAGATTCTTTCTCTCCCTTTCCCTCTGCCATTTCCCCCTTTCAAAAATAATAATGTTGTATCCCTTGAAAGATGGAAAATGGGTAAGCAAATATTTCACACATAAGTGATAAATCCAGTTAGCATTCATTCTAGTAAGAATAAGATATTAATTCAATATAAACATTTTAAAAGTTGTGACTTTTTTGTGACACTGTTTAATTCTTTCATCATGTTGATGACTTTGGTTATTCTTGGTGATACCTTCATAAGTTTTAGGAAATTAAAAAAATATATCATCCCCTAAATCAGTCAGAATTATCTTGGCTAACTGATCTCTTATGCTTTGAGATCCAGAATGATCATTCACGTTGAGGTAGGGGAATGCTACTGGGGAAAAAAGAATGGGCATTTAAACTCTCTTATAGGTAAACCTAAAACATCCAGTGAGAAATTAGCACTCATTCTGATTTTAAGGGTTTCCAAACAGCTGAGTCTCCTTCAGTAACCCATTTTATCTGTAACTTTCACCAACAATAATTACATCGGAGTTCTTTAGCATCTCAAATTCTACAAAAGCAATATAGAGCAATTCTTTGCCCTTCATATGTTGTGAAGACAGGTGTTAGAAAGCTAAATCACTAAGGAGTATCCTCAAATTAAAATTCTAGATTTAAAGTAAATGTAAACTTTTTTTAAAAGTTTTTAATTTTATTTATTTATTTTTTAATTTTTAATTTTTTATAAACATATAATATATTTTTATCCCCAGGGGTACAGGTCTGTGAATCGCCAGGTTTACACACTTCATAGCACTCACCAAAGTACATACCCTCCCCAATGTCCATAACCCTACCTCACTTCTCCCAAAAGTAGGCTTATGTGGGGCTTGACCTCACAACCCTAAGATCCAGACCAGAGCTGAAAGCAAGTGTTAGTTGCTTAATTGACTGAGCCACCCAGGCACCCCCATAAACACAAACATTTAGAGAGGAAAAATAAGATGGTATTTTTTTAACTGAAAGCAATGATAAAAGTAGGGGGAACACGGGCACCTGGCTGGTTCAGTTAGTAGAGCATGCAACTCTTGATCTTGGGGTCGTTTGAGACTCATGCTGGGGGTAGAGCTTACTTTAAAAAACAAAAATGGGGTGCCTGTGTGGCTTGGTTGGTTAAGCATCCAACTCTTGATCTCAGCTTGGGTCTTGATCTCAGGGTTGTGAGGTCAAGCCCTGGGTTGGGCTCCATACTGGGTGTGGAGCCTACTTAAAAAAAAAAAAAAAAAAACACCAAACAGATAATAAAAACAAAAGTAGTGAGAAAAAGCACTTACTTCCGCCGGCCCATCCACCCACCATCCTGCTCTGATATTAAGGAATAAGATAGAGGTAAGTTTGTTTGGAGTTATAAATCAGCAACATTTCAGAAATTCTGACCCATCTGTTAGGCCTCAACATAAAATAAAAGATTATTTAGGGCGCCTGGGTGGCTCAGTGGGTTAAGCCGCTGCCTTCGGCTCAGGTCATGATCTCAGGGTCCTGGGATCGAGTCCCGCGTCGGGCTCTCTGCTCAGCAGGGAGCCTGCTTCCTCCTCTCTCTCTGCCTGCCTCTCTCCCTACTTGTGATCTCTCTCTGTCAAATAAATAAATAAAATCTTAAAAAAAAAAAAAAAAGATTATTTAGAGAACTTGCTGAACACTACTGACCCATATTTTAGGGGGACCCAGAATGAATGGAAAATGGCAACACTAAAGATTTAAGGGAAAAATAACCCTATTGATAGGGGAGTAGTTAACAAAACTATTCTATAATCTATACCATGGAATACTAGGTAATCATTAAAAAGAGAGAAGTAAACCTATATACACAGATATGGGAAAAAACACCATATAATAATAAGTGGGAAAAAATTCCAGATTAATAAATGTGATATAAATTAACTAGTATTAAGTGCATATTATAAAATATATCATCTAATAAGTATATATTCTAGGTGTATGTTATAATTAATATGTTTTTATATGCCTAAAAGGATATAAGCCAAGCTGAAAATAATATAGTAAGGTACTCTGTTGTTACTGTTATTTTTAACCCCAGTATAATTAATGTATGGTATTCTATGGTTTCAGGTGTATAGTAAGGTACTTTGATTAGTGGGATGGAAGCAGTAGGGAGAGACAGGGAAATTTTGTCTTTTAGTTTATGCATTTTTGGACTATTTGATTTTAATAGATTATTTTATAATGAGCAAATGTCATGTTTAAAACTTTTTAAAAACTATAAGGAAAAATAATTCCCTCTGGCATTATTTACATAAATAAATCATGTACTATAGCAGGAATTAAGGAACAGATATATGATACTGACTAAAACAGGAGAAATTGATTTTCAATAAACAAAAATTCTAACTATTCCCATATTTTTTTCTCTTTTAGAAAGCTACTCTTTTACAAGATCCCTTATATGTTAGTGAGCTCAGTCCTGCTATTGGAACTCAAAAGCCATATAGGTAAGGAGTGATGATATGCCACGGCCGCATGGGGGACTGTTCTCTCTTTGCCTCTCTTAACTCCATGTGTTGCTGCCTATCACATCCATACCTCTACTTCAATGTCTGCTCGGAATTTAGGTCTGCAAACACAATTACCCACTGGACATCACCTCTATAGGTCTTCCAAGAACCTATTCAAAATGGAACTTGGCATCTTCCTTCTGGGACCTGACTTTCCTCTTGCGTCTCCTAACACAGGGCCTGCTGTCCTTATCCCTATATCACCTAAGGCAGTGTCCTGAATGTCATTTTTACCTTCTCTCTCCCCGCTTCACCACCCCCGACCCCTGCAGCCAGTCAATTGTCACAGGACTCACTGTTCTTCTCTACTCTATCTGGATAATATCTACTTCTTTCCACTGTCACATGCTCAGCCCAATTAACTTTGTTCTCAGCTCCTACAGTATTATCCTGGCTGGCCTCTGCCTTCACTCTTGACCTTCTCTAAACCATTCTCTGTAACCAAAGAAATCTTTTGGAAGCACAGATCTGAGGATGTAATCCCCTGCCTTCAAGCCTTTGAATGGCTCTCCATTGCCCTTAGGAGAAAATCTAAACAGCTTATAAAGATCTTCCTGATGTCTCTTCATTTTTTCATTTTCAACTATCATGTCCCCTTAACTCCTGCCCTGAGCTCCTGATCCAGACTCAGAAACTGATCCAGTTCTCAGAAAGCTTCCTGGTTTTTTGTTTTTTCCTCCATTCTAGAATCCTACTCTCTATTCTTCTTCTCCTTCATGAATGACTTCAACCCATCAAGTCTTAGCTTCCTATCCCTTTCTTTAAAAATCATTTCTCAAAAAAAAAAAACAATAATAATTTCTCAAAGCTGCATTAGGAGGGTCTGCTGTGGGGCAGCTGGGTGGCCCAGTTGGTTAAGCATCTGCCTTTGGCTCAGGTCATGGTCTCAGGATCCTAGGACTGAGCCCCATGTAGGGCTCCCTGTTCAGCGGGAAGTCTGCTTCTTCCCCTCCCTCTGCCTGCTGCTCTCCCTGTTCCCTACTCTCTAAGTAAATAAAATCTATTAAAAATTTTAAAAAAGAGAGAGAGAGAGGCTCTTCCATAATATCCTGTGCTTACGATCTTGTAGTATTTAACAGTCTCTCTTACGGCTGCTTTTTTGATTGTGTGCTGCTCCTTAAGGGCTGGGACTGTACATTGGTCACTGGCACATAGTAGGCTGCCTTTATAGAATGAATGAGTAAATTGTTAAAACAATTAAACCTGAATCTGACTTAAAAGTGTGGGCCTGTTAGCCTTGAAAAGGAATGAAATTTTGACACGTGTGACAACATGGATGAACCTTGAATAAATTCTGCTAAGTGAAATAAGCCAGACCAAAAGGACAATTATTGCATGATTCCACTTATTTGAGGCATTGAGAATAGGCAAATTCATAGAAACAAAAAATAAAATAGAGGTTACTATGGCTGAAGGGAGAGAGGAATGGGGACCTATAGTTAATCAGTGTAGAGTTTCTGTTTGGGAAGATGGAAATGGAGAGTATAGTAGTGATGGTTGCAAAACACTGTGAATGCACTTAATACCACTGAATTGTACACCTGAAAATGGTTACAGTGGTAAATTTTATAGTATGTATATTTTATTTTTATTTTAAAACACGTGTGTGTGTGTGTGTGTGTGTGTGTGTGCATATGTGTGTGTGTGTAAGTAAGGGAATAGATAAAACAAGACTGGAAAAATGTTGAAGATTATTGGATCTAGGAGACAGATACATAGTGTTTCTCTTCAGTTTTCTCCATTTTTGTATATGTTTAAAATTTTCCGTAAGAAAAGTTTTTAAAAGGCTTAATTAAGAAACATAATAGGGGTGCCTGGGTGGCTCAGTGGGTTAAGCCTCTGCCTTCAGCTCAGGTCATGATCTCAGGGTTCTGGGATCGAATCCTACATCGGGCTCTCTGCTCGGCAGGGAGCCTACTTCCTCCTCTCTCTCTCTCTGCTTGCCTCTCTGCCTACTTGTGATCTCTCTCTGTCAAATCAAATCTTAAAAAAAAAAAGAAACATAATAAACAAATATAACAAGTATCTTATTTATATCTTGATTTTAATAAACCAAAAGTAAAAAGACATTTCTAAGGCAATAGAGGACATTTGAGTATGAACTGGGTATTAACCAACAGCAAAAAATTACTGATAATTTTGATGAATGTGATAATGATGATCTTGTAAGAAATGTTTGTCTTGTGTTCTGAGGTTTGTAGGAGTTAAATAACAATGTTTGTGATTTCTTTTTTTTTTTTAAGATGGTAATATGGATGGCTTAGAATTTCTACATTTTTTTAAAAGATTTTATTTATTTGTCAGAGAGAGAGAGCACAAGCAGGGGGGCAAGGAGCCCGACGCAGGACTCCATCCCAGGACTCTGAGATCATGACCTGAGCCAAAGGCAGATGCTTAACCGACTGAGCTACCCAGGAGTACCTCTACATGTTTTAAAAAAAGAATTCCTATATGTTTTCATATGTTTACTTTAAAAATGTATCAGTTTTAATTTCAGTGCTTATTTAAAGTGATTTTAAAACTAACTGGATAATAAAATAGACGTTAACTTTGTATATGAGTGACTTGAAATTTGTCATTGAAGGTGAGGAGAGTTCTACCACTAGCTTGACTCAGGGAAAGCAATTTCTTTCAAAGTTAATTCCTAAAGGCAGCATTTAAAATGCAGTAATTTAAAATGCACTGTGAGGAATGTGCTAATATGTATAAGATATACAAGAGAGTTCTCTGCCTGCAAGGTACCTTAAGTTTAAGGGGAGTAAATATATACTCTTTGGGTTTTCAAACTAGAGCTGTTACAAACATGAGTTCTGTAAGTTCACATGGATTTATAGGGACCCCTGTGAACATACACACAGTGCTTTTGAGATAATCTATGATAAACCCTTTCCAGTTGTAAAGCATTATACAGATGTATTATTTATATAAAATATCCACAAAAATGAAAAAAAAATACAGGAAAAACAGCTTATCATTAGATGAAGAATCCATCTTGCCACACTATTTGGGTGAATTTATGTTTTCTAGCTGATGAAAATATAAAATATGTTAAAATTAATGAAAAATCTTCCCCTGTTCTGAAATTAAATAAGGGAGTCTTCTGGCACTAGACTTTTTATTATTTAAATTAGTCAAATAAAGTTTATCATCAATATAAAGACAAATGTTCTCTGAAAGATTAAAAAAAACTGTGACTCTATAGAAATACAGACTGCTAAATTTAACTTGTATTTATGATGTATTTGAGCCCTCAATTCATATATGAATTGATTTTTAGTATAAGGAGGAATGCTTTTTCTTATGAAATTCCATTTATTTATTTATTTATTTATTTATTTATTTATTTATAAAGATTTTATTTATTTACTTGGCGGGGAGGGGCAAAGGGACAAGCAGACTCCTTGATTAATATGGAGCCCCCTGCAGGCTCCATCCCTGGATCCTGGGATCTTGACCTAACCGAAGTCACATGCTTAACCGACTGAGCCACCCAGGCACCCTTGTTTTGTTTTTTTTGAAAGAAAAGTTTGTTATTACAGTCTGTTATCATAGGTGCCACAAGATAAAAACTGTTTCTATACGGATCACAGCAAATTGCTGACGAATACGAAAAATAGGAAAGTCAATTTGAAAGTAATTCAGCTGGTATTCTTTCCAAGCTTGTGCCTTCCTAAGCTCATCAGTTTGTGAAAACTACATTCCTGCTATTTTTGCAGTTCTCAGAGAATAGAGGAATTTTATAGTTTTTTTTAATGAAATGTGATTGTAATTAGAAGTGGATGTATAGGGAAGTAGGATCTCAAAGCTCATTCCTATTTTATTTAGAAACCATTTATTAAATACTTATTGTGTGCTAACTAAGCACAGACTGAAATATCAAAACAGGAGGACTTCCCATTTTACAGATGAGGAAACTGAGGCACAGAGAGACTGGGTAATGGTAATTACTCAGCTAAGTAGAGACAGATCTATAACTCTGATCCCCATGTTTATTTTTTTTTATTATATTTATTTATTTGACAGACAGAGATCACAAGTAGGCAGAGAGGCAGGCAGAGAGAGAAGGGAAGAAGCAGGCTCCCTGCCAAGCAGAGAGCCCTATGCGGGGCTCTATCCTAGAACCCTGAGATCATGACCTGAGCCGAAGGCAGAGGCCTTAACCCACTGAGCTACCCAGGTGCCCTGATCCCTATGTTTATAATCATGTTCTTCTGCCTCTGTGACTTTTTTAAAAAATGTTTTATTTATTTATTTGAGAGAGCAGAATGAGAGAGAGAGAGAGCACACAAGCTGGGGGGAAGGCAGAGAGAGAGGGAGAAGCGAGTTCCTATATGAGCAGGGAGCCCGATGTGGGGGCTCGATCCCAGGACCCTGGGATCATGACCTGAGCTGAAGGCAGACAATAAAACCAACTGAGCCACTCAGGCACCCCTTGCCTCTGTGACTTCTGCCACTGAATTCTTGATGATGATTTCTCTTCCATGTTCTCCACTAGAAAAGAGGCTGTTTGGGGGGAAGTCTTAATGTTTTTGTTAATAAGAGAGGCTCATTGGGATGCCTGAGTGGCTCAGTAAGTTAAGCATCTAACTTTGGCTCAGGTCATGATCTCAGGATTCTGGGATCCAGTCCAGTGCTAGGCTCCTTGCTCAGTGGGGAGTTTGCTTTTTCTTTTACCTGCTGCTCCCCCTGCTTGTGTTCTCTCTTTCTCTGACAAATAAATAAAATCTTAAAAAAAAAAAAAAAGGAAGCTCATTGATTGGATAAGAGAACATCCTAGATTTTTTTTTTTTAAAAAACACAGGGGAGGTAATGGGCAAGAGCTAAGATTCCATTTAGTAGAATTGGGATAAATGGTTGGTATCAAGATTTGTGGAGTAGGTGGTAAAAATATTTTTAATTCAAGTCAGAAATTCTGAAGTTTCCATCACCTACACAGAACATGAAATGCCTCTCCTAGCATTACTTCACACCCTTTCTTTTTCTTTTTTCTTTTTTTTTTGAAGTAAGCTCTATGCCCAACATGGGACTTGAACTCATGATCCTGAAATCAAGGTCATGACTGAGCCAGCCAGTATGAACTTGGACATGTTACTTAACCCATCTAACATCCTATAAATGCAACAGTAATTCCCAGCTCTAACCCTCTTAGTGGGACTGAACAAGCTAGTCCATGAAAAGTGCCCAGGACAGGTACACAAATTACAACAATGCGGCAAAACAGAATTAGTGTGATATTTAAGAAGTGTGGAAAAAGTGCTATAGGAGAGGTTCCCCATTCACGATGGAATTAGGGAAAGCTGTAAGGGGAAGGTGTTCCTCTTTTCAGCAAAGCCAGCTTTTCCTGACTGTAGAACACACACCAGTCAGTGACAAGAGATGAATGCATTTGGTACTCGGACATGGCAGGAAATAACTTAGAATTCCATCGTGGAAAGGTGATTCCTTTTCCAAGTAGTCCAGTCTCATTAGGGAGAAGCCCTCGGCTTGGTGCCAGAAATGGCAGCTCTCTAACTCATGCTCATCGGCCTTTCTATCAAAGACAGAGAGTCTCAGGCTTGGAATGCGTGCATTGACTTAGAACTTGTGATGCTTTCATGCTGCTTTCACAGTTACCTGCTACTATTGCAATTAATGCTGGTTCTCCCTGTAAGGCTGTGATATAAAGTTTTCTTTACAAATAAACTTCTCCGGTTGCCTGGGTGGCTTAGTTGGTTAGGTGTCCGACTCTTGGTTTCAGCTCCAGTCATGATCTCAGGGTCGTGAGATCAGGCCCCTGGTGGGGCTCTGTGCTCTGTGCAGAGTCTGTGTGAGATTCTCTCCCTCTCTCTGCCCTCCCTCTGCTCCCATGTATGAGTGCACGTGCTTATTCTCTCTCTTAAATAAAGAAAATCTTACATAAATGAACTTCTCTACACCCGCACACAAAGTGAGTTGATTTAAAGAAAAAATATGAAGCAAATAATATTACACATGGTTCATGCAGTATGGTAAATGGTATGTGAACAAACTGTGGGCTAGGCGATGGAAGAGAGACCACAGTTTCCGAGGGACACTGAGAGTATTCCTGATGGGCTGGATACCACTTGAGTAAAGGGGTATGGGGAAAAGTATGTCCGGCGGGAGTAATAAATATTTCAACCTGGGGAAAGCAAGGTTCATTACTAAAGAGTGATAAAGGCAGAAGCACAAAACTAATGAAAATTTCATTAGTAACAAAGTTTTACAGACCTGTCAATAATCGCTGATATTCCTCAATTGCTGTTTCTTATTATTTTTTAAATGGAAATATTTTTGTGTGTGTTTCTGTAGATCTGAGGAGAAAATAAAGCACTTCAGTCAACTGAAATCTGAACTTTTTCTTAAAGGCAATACTTTAAGGAAGATACTTTGCTTGATTACAGAACTTAAAGTAGCAGCCCAGAAAAACTTCATTCTGAAACGGCTTTTTTGGAAAGTAGGTGATTTATTTTTAATCTTTGAAACTTGTTCTACCTGTTTATCTGATGCAGTATAATCAAGCATAAGGTAAAATACAACTAAATGTCTTGTATTCAGGGATGCATTTTGTTATGGGGGGGCAGAGAGAGCATGTAGGGGGAGGGAAGAGCATAGAGGGAGAGAGGCAATCCTCCAGCAGACTCCCCGCTGAGTACAGAGCCCCAAGTCGAAACCAAGAGTCAGACTCTTAACTGACTAGGTCACCCAGTGCCCTGATGGAAGCTGTATTTTAGAATATTGATGCTGTCCTGACTCAGTACTTGAAATATTGTGATTTAATCAGTACTGTGTATGTGTGTTACAGGGAAATGGGGTAAGAAGACAATGGTAGCAAGACAGTACCTTAGATGGATTGGGTTGTCAAGTCAAAGACAGATAATTAGAGAGGAAGCTTCTGGCATGCAAGATGCATGAGTACGGGCTGTGAGATGGAGGAGTAGATTTCAAGAAGTCTTACCTTCAGGTATCCATATAATAAAAAGTAAAAATGAAAAAAGGTGACTTTTGAGTGTATGACTGTTATTTTTAAAAAGGTAATTCTTGGGGAGTCAAAGCAACCTAACACTCATGCAGCAAGTTACAGACTTACTCTGCAAAGACTTACTTAATTTCATATTCAGTATCAGGTGAAGGGATTCAGAAGCCCCAGTGAGTACTGTTGTGTTGCTAATGAGGCCTAAGTGAGGGGGTGAGCCCTGCCTTGGGTGGAGCTCATATTGATGGCTCTGTGTTGTATCCTTTTTTCTTTCTTTTTTTTTTAAATTTTTTATTTTTTATAAACATATATTTTTATCCCCAAGGGTACGGGTCTGTGAATCGCCAGGTTTACACACTTCACAGCACTCACCAAAGCACATACCCTCCCCAGTGTCCATAACCCCACCCCCTTCTCCCAACCCCCCTCCCCCCAGCAACCCTCAGTTTGTTTTGTGAGATTAAGAGTCACTTATGGTTTGTCTCCCTCCCAATCCCATCTTGTTTCATTGATTCTTCTCCTACCCACTTAAGCCCCCATGTTGCATCACCACTTCTTCATATCAGGGAGATCATATGATAGTTGTCTTTCTCTGCTTGACTTATTTCGCTAAGCATGATACGCTCTAGTTCCATCCATGTTGTCGCAAATGGCAAGATTTCATTGCTTTTAATTGCTGCATAGTATTCCATTGTGTATATATGCCACATCTTCTTGATCCATTCATCTGTTGATGGACATCGAGGATCTTTCCATAGTTTGGCTATTGTGGACATTGCTGCTATAAACATTCGGGTGCACGTGCCCTTTGGATCACCACGTTTGTATCTTTAGGGTAAATACTCAGTAGTGCAATTGCTGGGTCATAGGGCAGTACTATTTACAACATTTTGAGGAACCTCCATGCTGTTTTCCAGAGTGGTTGCACCAGCTTGCATTCCCACCAACAGTGTAGGAGGGTTCCCCTTTCTCCGCATCCTCGCCAGCATCTGTCATTTCCTGACTTGTTGATTTTAGCCATTCTGACTGGTGTGAAGTGATATCTCATTGTGGTTTTGATTTGTATTTACCTGATGCCGAGTGATATGGAGCACTTTTTCATGTGTCTGTTGGCCATCTGGATGTCTTCTTTGCAGAAATGTCTGTTCATGTCCTCTGCCCATTTCTTGATTGGATTATTTGTTCTTTGGGTGTTGAGTTTGCTAAGTTCTTTATAGATTTTGGACACTAGTCCTTTATCTGATATGTCGTTTGCAAATATCTTCTCCCATTCTGTCAGTTGTCTTTTGATTTTGTTCACTGTTTCCTTTGCTGTGCAAAAGCTTTTGATCTTGATGAAATCCCAATAGTTCATTTTTGCCCTTGCTTCCCTTGCCTTTGGCGATGTTCCTAGGAAGATGTTGTTGCGGTTGAGGTCAAAGAGGTTGCTGCCTGTGTTCTCCTCAAGGATTTTGATGGATTCCTTTCGCACATTGAGGTCCTTCATCCATTTTGAGTCTATTTTTGTGTGTGGTGTAAGGAAATGGTCCAATTTCATTTTTCTGCATGTGGCTGTCCAATTTTCCCAACACCATTTATTGAAGAGGCTGTCTTTTTCCATTGGACATTCTTTCCTGCTTTGTCGAAGATTAGTTGACCATAGAGTTGAGGGTCTATTTCTGGGCTCTCTATTCTGTTCCATTGATCTATGTGTCTGTTTTTGTGCCAGTACCATGCTGTCTTGATGATCACAGCTTTGTAATAGAGCTTGAAGTCCGGAATTGAGATGCCACCAACTTTCGCTTTCTTTTTCAATATCCCTTTGGCTATTCAAGGTCTTTTCTGGTTCCATATAAATTTTAGGATTATTTGTTCCATTTCCTTGAAAAAGATGGATGGTACTTTGATCGGAAGTGCATTAAATGTGTAGATTGCTTTAGGTAGTATAGACATTTTCACAATATTTATTCTTCCAATCCAGGAGCATGGAACATTTTTCCATTTCTTTGTGTCTTCCTCCATTTCTTTCATGAGTACTTTATAGTTTTCTGAGTATAGATTCTGTGCCTCTTTGGTTAGGTTTATTCCTAGGTATCTTATGGTTTTGGGTGCAATTGTAAATGGGATTGACTCCATAATTTCTCTTTCTTCTGTCCTATTGTTGGTGAAGAGAAATGCAACTGATTTCTGTGCATTGATTTTATATCCTGACACTTTACTGAATTCCTGTACAAGTTCTAGCAGTTTTGGAGTGGAGTCTTTTGGGTTTTCCACATATAGTATCATATCATCTGCGAAGAGTGATAATTTGACTTCTTCTTTGCCGATTTGGATGCCTTTAATTTCCTTTTGTTGTCTGATTGCTGAGGCTAGGACTTCTAGTACTATGTTGAATAGCAGTGGTGATAATGGACATCCCTGCCGTGTTCCTGACCTTAGCGGAAAAGCTTTCAGTTTTTCTCCATTGAGAATGATATTTGCGGTGGGTTTTTTATAAATGGCTTTGATGATATTGAGGTATGTGCCCTCTATCCCTACACTTTGAAGAGTTTTGATCAGGAAGGGATGCTGTACTTTGTCAAATGCTTTTTCAGCATCTATTGAGAGTATCATATGGTTCTTGTTCTTTCTTTTATTGATGTGTTGTATCACATTGACTGATTTGCGGATGTTGAACCAACCTTGCAGCCCTGGAATAAATCCCACTTGGTCGTGGTGAATAATCCTTTTAATGTACTGTTGAATCCTATTGGCTAGTATTTTGGTGAGAATTTTCGCATCTGTGTTCATCAAGAATATTGGTCTATAGCTCTCTTTTTTGATGGGATCCTTGTCTGGTTTTGGGATCAAGGGGATGCTGGCCTCATAAAATGAGTTTGGAAGTTTTCCTTCCATTTCTATTTTTTGGAACAGTTTCAGGAGAATAGGAATTAGTTCTTCTTTAAATGTTTGGTAGAATTCCCCCGGGAAGCCGTCTGGCCCTGGGCTTTTGTTTGTTTGGAGATTTTTAATGACTGTTTCAATCTCCTTACTGGTTATGGGTCTGTTCAGGCTTTCTATTTCTTCCTGGTTCAGTTGTGGTAGTTTATATGTTTCTAGGAATGCATCCATTTCTTCTAGATTGTCAAATTCGTTGGCATAGAGTTGCTCATAGTATGTTCTTATAATAGTTTGTATTTCTTTGGTGTTAGTTGTGATCTCTCCTCTTTCATTCATGATTTTATTTATTTGGGTCCTTTCTCTTTTCTTTTTGATAAGTCTGGCCAGGGGTTTATCAATTTTATTAATTCTTTCAAAGAACCAGCTCCTAGTTTCGTTGATTTGCTCTATTGTTTTTTTGGTTTCTATTTCATTGATTTCTGCTCTGATCTTTATGATTTCTCTTCTCCTGCTGGGCTTAGGGTTTCTTTCTTGTTCTTTCTCCAGCTCCTTTAGGTGTAGGGTTAGGTCGTGTACCTGAGACCTTTCTTGTTTCTTGAGAAAGGCTTGTACCGCTATATATTTTCCTCTCAGGACTGCCTTTGTTGTGTCCCACAGATTTTGAACCGTTGTATTTTCATTATCATTTGTTTCCATGATTTTTTTCAATTCTTCTTTAATTTCCCAGTTGACCCATTCATTCTTTAGAAGGATGCTGTTTAGTCTCCATGTATTTGGGTTCTTTCCAAACTTCCTCTTGTGGTTGAGTTCTAGCTTCAGAGCATTGTGGTCTGAAAATATGCAGGGAATGATCCCAATCTTTTGATACCGGTTGAGTCCTGATTTAGGACCGAGGATGTGATCTATTCTGGAGAATGTTCCATGTGCATTAGAGAAGAATGTGTATTCTGTTGCTTTGGGATGAAATGTTCTGAATATATCTGTGATATCCATCTGGTCCAGTGTGTCATTTAAGGCCTTTATTTCCTTGCTGATCTTTTGCTTGGATGATCTGTCCATTTCAGTGAGGGGAGTGTTAAAGTCCCCTACTATTATTGTATTATTGTTGATGTGTTTCTTTGATTTTGTTATTAATTGGTTTATATAGTTGGCTGCTCCCCCGTTGGGGGCATAGATATTTAAAATTGTTAGATCTTCTTGTTGGACAGACCCTTTGAGTATGATATAGTGTCCTTCCTCATCTCTTATTATAGTCTTTGGCTTAAAATCTAATTGATCTGATATAAGGATTGCCACTCCTGCTTTCTTCTGATGTCCATTAGCATGGTAAATTCTTTTCCACCCCCTCACTTTAAATCTGGAGGTGTCTTCGGGCTTAAAATGAGTTTCTTGGAGGCAACATATAGATGGGTTTTGTTTTTTTATCCATTCTGATACCCTGTGTCTTTTGATGGGGGCATTTAACCCATTAACATTCAGGGTAACTATTGAGAGATATGAATTTAGTGCCATTGTATTGCCTGTAAGGTGACTGTTACTGTATATTGTCTCTGTTCCTTTCTGATCTACCACTTGTAGGCTCTCTCTTTACTTAGAGGACCCCTTTCAATATTTCCTGTAGAGCTGGTTTGGTGTTTGAAAATTCTTTCAGTTTTTGTTTGTCCTGGAAGCTTTTAATCTCTCCTTCTATTTTCAATGATAGCCTAGCTGGATATAGTATTCTTGGCTGCATGTTTTTCTCGTTTAGTGCTCTGAAAATATCATGCCAGCTCTTTCTGGCCTGCCAGGTCTCTGTGGATAAGTCAGCTGCCAATCTAATATTTTTACCATTGTATGTTACAGACTTCTTTTCCCGGGCTGCTTTCAGGATTTTCTCCTTGTCACTAAGACTTGTAAATTTTACTATTAGGTGACGGGGTGTGGGCCTATTCTTATTGATTTTGAGGGGCGTTCTCTGAACCTCCTGAATTTTGATGCTCGTTCCCTTTGCCATATTGGGGAAGTTCTCCCCAATAATTCTCTCCAGTATACCTTCTGCTCCCCTCTCTCTTTCTTCTTCTTCTGGAATCCCAATTATTCTAATGTTGTTTCATCTTATGGTGTCACTTATCTCTCGAATTCTCCCCTCGTGGTCCAGTAGCTGTTTGTCCCTCTTTTGCTCAGCTTCTTTATTCTCTGTCATTTGGTTTTCTATATCGCTAATTCTTTCTTCTGCCTCATTTATCCTAGCAGTGAGAGCCTCCATTTTTTATTGCACCTCATTAATAGCTTTTTTTATTTCAACTTGGTTAGATTTTAGTTCTTTTATTTCTCCAGAAAGGGCTTTTATATCTCCCGAGAGGGTTTCTCTAATATCTTCCATGCCTTTTTCGAGCCCGGTTAGAACCTTGAGAATTGTCATTCTGAACTCTAGATCTGACATATTACCAATGTCTGTATTGATTAGGTCCCTAGCCTTCGGTACTGCCTCTTGTTCTTTTTTTTGTAGTGAATTTTTCCGCCTTGTCATTTTGTCCAGATAAGAGTATATGAAGGAGCAAGTAAAATACTAAAAGGGTGGCAACAACCCCAGGAAAATATGCTTTAACCAAATCAGAAGAGATCCCAAATCGTGAAGGGGAAGAAAGGGGATAAAAAGAGGTTCAAAAAGAAAGAAATAAAAAAAGAAAAAAACCGAAAAGAATTAAAAAATGAAAATGAATAAAGAAAAGTATAAAAAAGAAAATATATATATATATTAAACTAGGTAAAAAAACATTAAAAAAGAAAAGGGTAAAAGTTGAAAAAAATTTTAGCAGAAGAAGAGAAAAAAAATGACAAAGAAAAAAATTAAATTAACTGCAAGACTAAAAAAATCACAGGGAGAAAGCCATGAGTTCTGTGCTTTGCTTTCTCCTCCTCTGGAATTCTTCTGCTCTCCTTGTTATTGAAACCACACTCCTTGGTAGGTGAACTTGGTCTTGGCTGGATTTCTTGTTGATCTTCTTGGGGCGGGGCCTGGTGTAGTGATTCTCAAGTGTCTTTGCCCCAGGCGGAATTGCACCGCCCTTACCAGGGGCCGGACTGAGTAATCCGCTCGGCTTTGCTTTCAGGAGCTTTTGTTCCCTGAGCGCTTTCCATAGAGTTCCGGAGGACGGGAATACACATGGCGGCCTCCTGGTCTCCGGCCCAGAGGAGCCAAGAGCCCGTGGCCCCACTCCTCAGTGCGCCCTCAGAGAACAGCGCCCAGTTACTCCCGTCTGCCTGACCTCTAGCCGCACTCTGAGCTCCCCAAGCCTGCGGCCGGTTCAAGGTAATGCCCAGCTGTGAGCTCACTGTCGGCTCTGTCTCTGTAGCCGGCTTTCCCATTTCAGTACCCGCAAGCTCTGCGACACTCAGACACCCCCGATCCTTCTGTCACCCTGCGGGACCTGAGGCCACGCTGACCCCGCGTGGGCTTTGCCCCGGTTTAGCCTCTGGAGCGATGTCCCTCAGCGGAACAGACTTTTAAAAGTCCTGATTTTGTGCTCAGTTGCTCCACCACTTGCCGGGAGCCGGCCCCTCCCCCCGGGGTCTATCTTCCCGTTGCTTTGGATTCACTTCTCCACCAGTCCTACCTTTCAGAAAGTGGTTGTTTTTCTTTTTCTAGAATTGCTGTTCTTCTTCTCTTCAATCTGCCGATGGATTTGCAGGTGTTTGCAATCTTTAGATAAGCCATCTAGCTGATCTCCTGCTAGCTGAAGTAGTCTCAGCCTGCTACTTCTCCGCCATCTTGACTCCTCCGCTCTGTGTTGTATCCTAATTCTGGTCAGTGGTCTCATTACTGAGCAGCTGCCAAGTGCACAGCTTCCCCAACATACAAGACAGTCCTGGCCATTTTTTAGATTCTAAGTGCTTCACATGTAGGATGACCAACCATGTCGGTTTGCCCAGATTTGGGTGACCAACTGTCCCAATTGGCCTAAGACTGAGGAAGTTCGCAGGATATGGGACTCTCAGTACAAAACCTAGGACTGTCCCAAATACACTGGGTTGGTTGATCACCCTAATCATAGGGCATATTAGCTGTATAGAATAGTATGTTGAATGTCCCATAACACTGAAACAGGTAATGATGATGTTGCGCTACCAAGTCTAAATCATTTTAGACTTTTACGAGATACAGGCTGTTAGGAAGAGAACATTCAGGGTCTGACTCCAAAACTTCAGAGGACTATGGAGAATTGAGAGACAGGCATTGAAATGACACCCAAAATTATTATGAACATGGAAATGGGAGTCCACGTGGAAAGCCTAAGGAAATTGGTACATCCCACCCAACTATTCCTCTCCAGTCTGTCGCACACATGGCATCAGTTTAATCCATCACAGATTGTGTGATCCAGGTGGCTAAAAAGCCTCTGGTGGCTCTCCCTACTTAGTTCAAACACCTTGGCTTTGGCATTTAAGGCTCCCCACTAATGACCACTGTCACCGATTCCAAGTTTGGACAGGTATGGCCTTTATTTTAGCAAGGTGTATTTTCAGGAAGGGATGAACATCTATCTGCACAGGGCAGGCACTGGGAAAACTAATCCAGCTGTAGATACTCCCAGGGAAAGCACAGTGCTCAAGGGTGAGAGTGATGTCTACATAGTGTGCAAAATGAAACATCAGGCCATTTCAGCATGTGGGTCGATTATACCCAAATGTCTACACAAACATTTGGCACCAAGAAGACCTGATTGTTTAGAGTTTGGCAATAGGGGCTTCATGGAATGTGGGGTTGGGGAGGTGACAAGGATATAAAGGTTGTCAAGAGTAAACCTAGCAGCTGAGAGAGGATTGGCAAGGGACAGAGCAAGGGCATAGAGATGTCCATTTAGATAAACTTGACACCACCAGGGGACTGGGTTTAAAGCAGATGGCTAGGTAGAAGAACTGAGGTACATCCTACAGGTTAGACAAGGAAGAGAGGTGTTGATGTTAAACACCAGAGTGTTGGTCTGGAGGCCATTTAAGGGTCTCTCATTTTAAATGGGCCTGATGCAGGGTCCTCAACTGTGCAGCAAAAGAAAGATGCGGATAAAGAGAATAAAGCTAGGCCTAACCCACTCAACCCCACACTGCATCGTTTTCACTTCTTTCCTCTAAAGGCTCCATCCACAGGGATGACTCAAATACCCTGTCCTTTCTAGCCCCTCCTTGTTTTCCCCTGTTCACCATCTCTAGGCTAATCCTTCTTCCATCCTCTCCTGTTAAAATCCTACCCATTCAGGGGTGCCTGGGTGCCTCAATGGGTTAAGCCTCTGCCTTCAGCTCAGGTCACAATCTCAAGGTCATGGGATCGAGCCCCAAATCAAGCCCCACATCAGACTCTCTGCTCAGCAGGGAGTCTGCTTCTCCCCTCCCTCTGCCTGCCTCTCTATGATCTCTCAAGCGCTGTTCTTCCGCCTTTCCTGTCTTCCTCTCTGGGGAGCTTTGGAAACTTACCCTTGCTGATCTGTTATGGCAGAACTTTCTGCAGTATTCTTTAATCTGTGCTGTTCTAGTAAAGTAGCCACTAGCCACACTGAAGGTGGCCAGTGACTAAGGAAGTGAAATTTTAATTTTATTCCATTTAGTCAATTTAAATTTAAATAGTGCCACGTGGCCACTGGCTACCTATTGGACAATGCCGTCCTATGGCATCTCTCATAGCACCTTCTCTTCAATAAATGCAACAGATATTTACTGCATGCCTGTTCTGTGTCAGACATGGGAATAGGCATTAGGAAAGTGAGCGTGACACAGTTCCTACCCTCAAGATTAGGGCAGATATTCTCCTTTTCACTATAGTTATTGGTATATTATTCTTATTTACCATTATATGCTATAAGCTTCTTCAGGGCAAGCATGTGTCTCACTATAGTTATTGGCATATTATTCTTATTTACCATTATATGCTATAAGCTTCTTCAGGGCAAGCATGTGTCTTACTCATCTTTGTACTCTCCCTAAGGCCTCACACAATACCATGTTTATACCAGGGCCCATAATCAATTCATACTGAACTGAAAGTCTATTCTCTTGTGAAAAATTAACCTGATCAGAAATCTAGGAATAGAAAACAAACTCAGGATTGCTGGTGGGGAGATGGGGTAACTGGGTAATGGACATTGAGGAGGGCACGTGACATCACGAGCACTGGGTATTGCATAAGACTAATCAATCACTGACCTCTACCTCTGAAACCAATAATACATTATATGTTAATTAATTGAATTAAAAATATTTAAAGAAAGATGTCTTTTAAAGTTAATTTCTCTAAGTAAAAAAGTTAAAAAAGAAAAAGAAGTTTAGGAATAGAACATTCACGTTTTATTGCTTAATTGAAAACACTGCAGGACGCCTGGGTGGGTCAGTTGGTTGGGCCAGTGCCTTCAGCTCAGGTCAAGATCCCAGGATCGAGTTCTGCATCGGGCTCCTGGATCCACACGGAGTCTGCATCTCCCTTTGACCTTCTCCCCTTTCATGTTCTCTCTCACTCTTTCTCTCAAATAAATAAAATCTTAACAAACAAACAAACAAAAAAACAGCAGCTGTTCTTTAAGGTAATGTCCGTAGATGGACTAAAATTGATCTTCTAATTCAGCTATCAAAAATGAGAGGCCAAGGGGCCCCCAGCTGGCTTAGTTGGTAGAGCACGTGACTCTTGATCTCAGGGTCGTGAGTTCAAGACCCACGTGGGACATGTAGCCTACTTAAAAAAAAAAAAAAGGGAAAAAAAAATTAAAGGCCAGGGGCGCCTGGGTGGCTCAGTCGTTAAATGTCTGCCTTCGGCTCGGGTCATGATTCCAGGGTCCTGGGATCAAGACCCGCATCAGGCTCCCTGCTCAGCAGAAGGCCTGCTTCTCCCTCTGCCTGCTGCTCCCCCTACTTGTGTGTGTGCTCTCTCTCTTTCTCACTATCAAACAAATAAATAAAATATTTTTAAAAAATTAAAGGCCAAAATGAATAGAGAGGGAAATAAAAGGCATATGGGCAGTCTCCTATTTTTGGTCTTTCCACACACAGTGTGGGCCCCCTGCCCACCACCATGCCACCAAGACCGTAGCCTTATGTTCTCTCTCTCTAATCCATAACCACAATCTAGTCTCATATTCTTTTACACAGAGTTAACATATATAATTCACAAAAGTCAACATTTTTATCTTCTTCCAGAGCTTTTTTCTTTTCTTTTTTTTTTATTAAGTGGGCTCCGCACTTGGGGTGGGGCTTGAACTCACAACCCTGAGATCAAGATCTAAGCTGAGATCAAGAATCAGACACTAAACTGACTGAGCCACCCAGGCACCTGTAGGAGCTTTTTTCTTTAAACAGTTATAATAGCTTTTTTTTTTTTAAAGATTTTATTTATTTATTTGACAGAGAGAGAGATCACAAATAGGCAGAGAGACAGACAGAGAGAGAGATGAGGAGAAGCAGGCTCCCTGCTGAGCAGAGAGCCCTATACGGGACTCGATCCCAGGCCCCTGGGATCATGACCTGAGCCGAAGGTAGAGGCTTAACCCACTGAGCCACCCAGGCGCCCCCAGTTATAATAGCTTTATGTTTAAGCAGTGGTTTTCCCACTTTGTGCTGGGCTCCCTGGAGAACATGAGGTTGTGTGAAGCTTCCTTAGGAAACTTCACTGGGGTGGGGAGATTAGAGGCACCTCTAATTTTTGGTTCCTGAGCAAGATGATGGAAAATTATACATAGAATAATTTCATATAAATAAAATCTTACAAATATATATAATTGTATATAAATATATTATGTATTATAAATGCATACGCGCGTGCACACACACACACACACACACACTTTCCCCCATTTGAAATCATCTGTATGTGGTATAATTTTCTTTCAGGTAATCTCGCTTTCTCTCTCTCTTCTTTTTCACAAGTAAATTTTAAATTATGAGAACATTTTGTGGTAGACTGACTGAAACTATGCTTTAGGAATACAGATACCATGTCTGCTTGGCTCAAGGTAGTATCTCATTACCTAGCACAGCACCTGCTACATAGCTGGCAATCAGTAGTTATGTGTTCAATGAATGAATGAGTGAATGAAAGAGTTCTCCATTCCTGTTCCTTCCTAACACTTTATTTCTTCCTCCATGAGGTTCTTTCTTAATTCAACAATTTTTTTTATTATGGTAAAATACACATAACAGAAAATTTACCATTTTAACCATTTTTAAGCATATGGTCCAGTGGTATTAAGTAGGAACACTGTCTCATTGTGCAGCCATCTCCAGAACTCTTTTCATCTTGTAAAACTGAAACTATACTCATTAAACAATAACTCCCCATTCATCCCTTCTCCCAGCCCCTGGCAACACCATTCTTCTTTCTGCATCTATGATTTAGCTTCTCTAAGTATCTCACGTAAATGGAATCACTCAGTATTTGTCTCTTTATCACTGGCCTATTTCACTCAGCATGTCTCACAGGTACATCAGTGTTGGAGCTCGCTTCCTTTTTAAGGCTGAATAATATTCCACTGTATGTAAAGACCACATTTTCTTTTCCATACTCCATTGATGGATACCGGGTTGCTTCCACATTTAAGCTATTGTGAACGTTACCACTGTGAATATGGCTGTGTCAATCTCTCTGAGACCTTGCCTTCAGTTCTTTTGGGACTATACCCAAAAGTGGGATTACTAAATCCTCTGGTAATCCTATTTCTTATTTTTTGAGGAACCACCATACTGTTTTCCGCAGCATCTGTACCACTGTACATTCCCACTAACAATGCACACAGGTTCTAGTTTTCTCACACCCTTGTCAACATTTGTTATTTTCTGATTATTTGTAGTTTTGATTTGCATTTCCCTAATGATTCATGACGTTGAGTATTTTTTCATGTGCTTACTGGCCATATGTACCTCTTCTTTGGAGAAACTATTGGGATATAATTTACATATAATAAAAGGCACTCATTTTAAGGGTTTGGCTTAAAGAGTTTTGACAAATGTATAAACCCATATAACCACCACCCCAATCAAGATTTAGAACACTTCTATCACCCCATAAGGCTATAGCCCCTTCTACAGCCCCATAAGGCTACCTCATACATTTGGCAGGCAGTTTCCTCCCATCCATGGCCCCGGGCAATCATTGCACTTTCTGTTGCTCGGATTCCACTTACCCAGAAATGTACAGAATGTATAGAGATGTACAGAAGCTTTCTGTTGCCTCAGATTCCACTTACCCAGAAATGTACACTCTGTACTCTTTTGTGCTAGCTTCCTTTGGCCTAACAGTTTTGAGATTTCTCCAAGTTGTTGCAGGGTGGTGTAAGATACTTTACAAATAAAACTTTGTAAATAAGGGGTGCCTGCGTGGCTCAGTGGGTTAAACCCTCTGCTTTCGGCTCAGGTCATGATCCCAGGGTCCTGGGATGGAGCCCCACATTGGGCTCTCTGCTCAGCGGAGAGCCTACTTCCCCCTTTCTCTCTCTGCCTGCCTCTCTGCCTACTTGTGATCTCTGTCTGTCAAATAAATAAAATCTTAAAAAATAACAACAACAAAACTTTGTAAATAAAATAAAACTTCCTGAACTAGTGAGCAGGTGGGAGATCACAATAGTAACTGATAAATTTATTAAGCACTTATGATGTGCTGTGCACCATTCAGGCTTTACAGATACTATCTTACTGCAACACCCACCAGGTGACATTAACTCTATTTTAGACATAAACTGAGTCATAGAGTGTGTAAGTCATTTGCCAGATATCATACAGCTAACTGGGGTGTGACCTCAGAGTTAGGGTACAAAGTTACCACACTGTGCTCAATTACCAGGGCCCTGGTAAACGGCAGCTGTTCTCAGAGGGCCCGGCATACACCTTGCTTCTTATCCTCCTGTCCCTCTCTCCCCCTGCCATCCTCAGCCTCTTGTCATGCCTTAGCACCTAAATAAAGGTACACGTAATACCTTTTTAAACAGAGTCTAATTTGTCACTAGTCGACAAAAGTCCTGGGGGGGGAAAATAAGTAAGAGAGAAAAGGAAAAGAGAAGCAATTACGTTATCTTTCTCATTAGTACCAACCTGCCTGATTTCATGGGCCAGTGCTTATTTCATGCTCGGATTTAGCTAATGAGACTGCACAGAAGCACAAAAAAACTGGTTCACGCACTCTTAAGTCAGTGTTTATTCTGTCAGAGATGACAATCGACATTTCCACTGTATTAACAGAATTATTAGTATCATTCTTCACTGTCTTCATTAGGCTATACCAGTGCTGTGCCTTCACTTGCAGGTTAGCAAACATGTTTAAAAAGTGTTTTTCCAGGGGCGCCTGAGTGGCTCAGTTGTTAAGCATCTGCCTTCTGATCAGGTCATGATGCCAGGGTCCTGAGCTTGAGCCCTGCATCGGGCTTCCTGCCCAGTGGGAAGCCTGCATCTCTGTCAACCGTCTCCCACTCTTCCTGCTTGTGTTCTCTCTCACCCTGTCTTTCTCTCTCTGTCAAATAAATGAAATCTTTAAAAAAAATGTTTTCTAGCCATTATTCATTATATACTCACAAAGGTCAAGTTACTTTGGAAAAGCAGAACTATGGGAGCCTCCATTTAATCTAGTATTCACAAGTAACTGAATGATTTGCCTGAGATTATACACCTATGTCTGGAGGGTCTTCGGTATTAACAGTAGAGCCGGGCCTAAGGGGCATCTCTTAGCCTCACCCCCTAGGCTTTAGCTCGGGCTCTGTTCACCAGGACAGTAGTCTCCTAGTTTAAGTAAAAAGTGTTTTCACTTTGGGTTACGCTATTATTAATGAGAGGTATTATAATTCACTTGGTTCCAGAGAATAAATAATATCTTCATATTTTTATTATGTAAAGATAGAGTTTTACCATCTGATACGTAATGACCATCTTCTTTCCTGCTTGCTTTCACAGACCAGTGACCTTTTCTATTTCCTGGTGAACAAACTTCATGAGTACTTGCCAGAGTCTAGGGATAAGAGCTCACTTCAAAATAAAAGCCAAAGGGCCGATGAGCTGGTGTAAGTACTAACTGGATAGTCATAGATTTTTCTCCCCGGAGGGTACTGAAGATAAATGGAAGGCACTGGGCAAAATATATACTGTAGTAATGATTAATGGTGCTGCAAATTTTGCTTCACATAGATTTTTTTATAAGATTTATTTATTTATTTATTTGTGAGAGAGAGACAGGGTGTGCGTGCGCACAAGCAGGCAGAATGGCAGGCAGAGGCAGAAAGAGAAACAGGCTCCCTGCTGAGCAAGGAGCCCGATGCGAGACTTGACCCCAGGACTCTGGGATCATGACCTGTACTGAAGCCAGTGGCTTAACCGACTGAGCCACCCAGGCATCCCAGTTTTGCCTCACATAGATTTTTTAAAATAGTACTCATTTTGTTCTACTTTTCGTGGGGGGGGTGGGAGGGGCAAAGGAAGAGGGAGAGAGAAAATCTTAAGCAAGCTCCACGCCCAGTTCAGAGTCTGACACAGGACTAGATCTCACAACCCTGAGACTATGACCTGAGCTGAAATCTGGAGTCAGACATTTAATGGACTGAGCTTCCCAGGTGTTCCTGTTCTACTTTTTAAAGAAAGGCTATAGGGGCACCTGGGTTGCTCAGTCAGTGAAGTGTTTGGGTCCTGGGATCAAGCCCCACTTCGGGCTCCCTGCTCGGTGGGAGTCTGCTTCTCCTTCTCCCCCTCCCCTCACTGTTCCTACTGTACTTGTTTCTTCTCTTTCTCCCTTAAATAAATAAAATCTTAAAAATAAAGAAAGGCTATATAAGAAATTAGTAATATTCGTTGTCCCAAAGGGGGGAAAAAAAAAAAAGGCATCAGAGAAAACACTTTCACTGAATTCCCGTTTTTACCTTTGAAATTTTGAGCCAAAAATTACTTATTGGAAAAAGTTAAAATTACTAAAAATAATTTTATTTGTTTATTTTTAGGATTTTATGTATCTATTTGATAGAAAGAGAAACAGAGAGAGTGTACGCACAAGCACACAAGCAGTGAAAGTGGCAGAGGGCAGGGAGAAGCAAACTCCTCACTGAGCAAGGAGCTCGATCCTAAGACCCTGGAATCATGACCTGAGCTAAAAGTAGATGCTTAACCAATTAAGCCACCCAGGCGCCCCTAAAAATAATTTTAAAATAGCGTGTGATTATCAGAAAAAAATGTTAAGGACCAAAAACACTATGAAAATGACTTGTAATCCTGTCATTCAGCTATTAATTAATTCGCTCAACAAATATTGTTGAGTGTTTACTATGTAGCAATCACAGAGTAGGGACTCAACCAATGTTGACAATTAACAAACAGAATTTCCTTCCCATACGTTTTCTATATAGATATGAGAGCAATTTTATCAAGGGTTACTAATTTTGTGAAGTTCTGAACTTGTCATGCAACCATGCCACTCCTGTGCTTTCTTTGCTTTGTTTTCTAGAGCATGCATTGAAATTATACAGACTCTGGGACTGATGTTCAGAGAAACAGAAACTGAGTCATCACGCCTGAGCACGTTGGCAGCTAAAAAGTAAGGTCTTTTATTTTTATTTATTTATTTATTTTTAAAGATTTTATTTATTTATTTGACAGAGAAAGAAATTATAAGTAGGCAGAGCAGTAGGCAGAGAGAGAGGGGGATGCAGGCTTCCCACTGAGCAGAGAGCCCGATGCGGGGCTCAATCCCAGGACCCTGAGATCATGACCTGAGCTGAAGGCAGAGGCTTAACCCACTGAGCCACCCAGGCTCCCCAAGGTAAGGTCTTTAAGGAGACATTGGCACCTTGTAGTTACAACCCATTAACTACTCTATTGAGTGTCTTCCAAAACTCATAGCTCTCTTAGTTCTCTGTCCAAACCCCTTATAAGTATATTAAACTCCTTTGCCTTTCCACTTCCTTCTGTGATGTACACGGAACATAGTGAGTTCTCCCAGGCTCTCTGGATTATTAAGGGCACAGAGATTCTCTTAGCATAATTTTATCTTTTGTCATTGTCTGGTGAACTTGAAAAAGCCCAAATGCCTCATCATACATTAAAAGCCAGGGGTTCTCTTGGGCGCCTGGGTGGCTCAGTTGGTTGGATGACTGCATTCAGCTCTGGTCATGATCCTGGAGTCCTAGGATCGAGTCCCACATCAGGCTCCCAGCTCCATGGGAAGTCTGCTTCTCCCTCTGACCTTCTCCTCACTCATGTTCTCTCTCACTGTCTCTCTCTCTCAAATAAATAAATAAAATCTTTAAAAAAAAAATAAAATAAAATAAAAATAAAAATAAAAGCCAGGGGTTCTCTACTAGAATTTTACAGAGTACCTGTAACCCCACATAACAGAAAGATTACATTGCAAAGGCAGGAGTTAATAGTAGCTTCATTTAATATATAATTGTGTGACCTTGAAGTGAGTGACAGCGGGAGGGTTTATTAACATATAGAGTAAGCTGCTATGATAAAGATATGTTAAAATATGTGGGCCACAGAAGATAGAAATTTACATCTTTTTCATATACTAGTCCAGAGTAGAGAGTCAAGATTTCCTCTAGGAGATCAGCCAGAGACCTAGGTTCCTTCCCTTTTTTTGCTCTGACATATTTTATTATGCTATCTCTGTCTTTATGGTTGAAGTTGGCTGACCTTCACGACTTCCTTAAACCCTATGGGATGCAGGAAGAGAAGTAGAAGGCAAGCAAATTTCCTTTTTAAGAGAGTCATCTAAGATTTTTCTGCTCATATTCTGCTGATGAGGACTTTAGGCATATGCCCATATCTAGCCTCAAGAGAAGCTGGATGTGTCTGCAGTTGCCTGGCTCTGTAGTTAGCTAAACTTTGGATGGTGATAGGGACACCTATTATTAAAAGGAAGAATGAAATAATGTGTAGTAGGGGGACAATAGCATTCTTTGCCACAGAAAATATGTGTTTGCATATTTCATATATCTGCTTGACCTTTTTATATGGTTTGTAGACGATGAATTATATCCTGAGCCAGTGTTCAGACTATAATCTTAATTTTTTTCCACTGTCATCAACTGTTTACTTAAATTTTCTGTATTAGAAAGTGGAAGGAAAATGAGGGCCATGGGTTCTAAAACATTTGAACCAGGGAGAAGAATAAAAACTTTATTGTTTGTCCTGGCTATTTATTAGAAAACTTTACAAATGAATTTTGATGATAATAACATGAACATTTTTCTTTTTAAAGATTTAATTTATTTATTTGACAGAAAGAGATAGTGAGAGAGGGAATACAAGCAGAGGGAGAGGGAGAAGCAGTCTCCCTGACAAGCAGGGAGTCTAATGCCCCAATGGGGGCTCAATCCCAGGACCCCAGGATCCTGACCTGAGCCAAAGGCAGACGCTTAACGACTAAGCCACCCAGGCACACCTCATGAACATTTCTTAAGCAATGTGCTCTGTGCCAGGGACTATGGGTGTACTACGCTATACGCCAGAGTAGCCAAACATTTCTTTTTTTTTTTTTTTTTATTAACATGTAATTATTATTAGCTCTAGGGGTACAGGTCTGTGAGTCGCCAGGTTTACACACTTCATAGCCTCACCATAGCACATACTACCTTCCCCAATGTCCATAACCCAACGCCCCCCCCAACCCTGAGCAACCCTCAATTTGTTTTGTGAGATTAAGGGTCTCTTATGCTTTGTCTCCCTCCTGATCCCACCTTGTTTCATCTATTCCTTTTCTACCCCCCCAAACCCTCCACATTGCCTCTCAACTTCCTCATATCAGGGAGATCATATGATAATTGTCTTTCTCTGATTGCAGAATTGTTAAACATTTCTATAAAGGGCCATAGAATAAACATTTTTGGTTTTTCAGGCCATAGAGTGTCTGCTGCAGCTATTCAACTTTGCCACTGCAGCATAAAAAGAGTGATAGACAATTTATAAATGAATGGGCACAGTTCTGTTCCAATAACGCTTTATTTATAAAAATGGGTTCTGGGCTATTTGGCCTACGAGCCATAGTTTCTTAACCCCTGCTTTGCAGCAAAACAGGGAAGACAAACACTACTGTTTTCTCAGAATACTTTTTTTTTTTTTAAGATTTCTTTTTTTTTTTTAAGGTAATCTCTAAACCCCGAGTGGGGCTTGAACTTATAACCCTAAGATCAAGAGTTGCATGCTCCACCAACTGAGCCAGTCAGGTGCCCCCTCTGTATACTTCTTTATGCAGCTGATAGTATCATTTCCCCAATCTCTAGGACAGAGATTCAAGATTACTTCTTACATTTATATCTAGCCACACTGAATTACTGCTCAATTATGTTACCCTTTTTGCCCATCTTTTCATCCCTACCTCTCTCTGAGTTGAAGAACCATCACTCTTACTATCCTCTGCTTTTTCAACTGTTCTGTCTTAAGTTGGTTTGGCCAAATCAGTCCTACTATAGTAAGCCTCTTTCCTGAGATGACTAATTCTTTTTATGTATTTCTTGTTTTTTTTTCATGTATTTCAATGCATGTATTATATTGATATAATAGAGTCAGGTTGTAATACTAACTTTTCATCCAATTTTGATATGCATAGGGTCAAGTCATGTTACATGTAGACTTAACTAACAGTTAATGTCTAATATAACTGCATTAATCTACTATTACCCTGTAACAAGTTACTATAAACTCAGTGACTTAAAATAATATCAACTGTTTATCCACAGCTTTTGTGGATCAGGAAATCTGGGCATAGCGCAGCTGGATTACCTTGCTCTGGTTTCACAAGGTGGCAGTCAAGGTGACACAGACTAGGGCTGCAGTCTCATCTGAGCCTTGGGCTTATCTTCCAAGCTCACTTGGGTCTTTGTGGCCTGAAGTAATTTCCTTATAAACTTGCTTGCTTCTTGGTAAGAAACTATCTCTGCACTCAGAGAAGCTCTAAGCGCTCTTTGAAGGGCTCAAATGGATAATCAGGCTCACCCAGGATAATCTCCCTTTGATTACCTCAGAAGTCAACAAATTAGGAACCTTAATTATGTATGCAAAATCCCTTCACCTTTCTCATCTAACATAACATAATCACAAGAGTAATAGCTTAATATATTCACAGGTCCTATCCATACTTAAGAGGAAGGAATTATTTAGGGTGCATATACCAGGGGCAAAAATCTGGGAAGCCATATTAGAATTCTGCCAACCACAAACAACACAGAATGACTTATGAGACCATGAGTTTGCCTTTCAAAGTCTGTATATATATTATAAAATATATTGTAATGCATTCAAAATTCTCACATTGGAAATAATAACAATCTACACAATGAAAGTATCAAAATTGTTGGCACATTTTAAGGATGTGATGTCAATTCTATAATAAGTATTTTGGGGATGAAACTACCATTTAGATTAAGATTTCTTCTATTATTGACCCCGTGTATTTTAAATAGTGTTGACAGGAAGGGTAGATTTCAAACTAAATTCCATTTGAGCAAATAAAAAAGCATTTACTCATTTCAGCATTTTCCTCTTTATTTTTTTATAAGTAAAGATTTTATTGGCTCAATTCAGTTCATTGAATTCTTCCTGTAACGTGCCATAAATCCATTCTTATTTTAATACTGTTAAGGTTAAATTCATATATTATCACAGAAAGTGACCCAGAATTTGAGAGTTCCTTCCTTTAACCCTGGATATATGATACTTTGAAAAGAAGCTGTTGCTGAAAACAAAGGACATTAAATAAATCAGTACATGGAATATCATTTCAAACTTAAGATTAGGAAAAGCTTCTAAATGAAATGTTTTGATTTAAAAAAAAAAGATTATTTATTTATTTGAGAGAGAGAGAGAGCATATGCAGGGGGAGGGGCAGAGGGATGGGAAGAATCAGACTCCCCACTGAGCAGGAAGCCCCACTTGGCTCTTGATCTTGATCCCAGGACCCTGGGATCATGACCTGAGCTGAAGGCAGATGCTTAACCCACTGAGCCACCCAGGCGCCCTATTTTGTTGATTTTGGAAGGGTCTTCTAAAAGTAAGATTGGCCATTTTAAAGTAGCCTGAATAAAACATTAACAAATATCCTGTAGGATATACTCTGCTTTTTTGAGAAGTGTGTTGACATGATTCTTCTTTTGTAGATATAGGAACTAACTTGCTTTTTGCTTTGGAGAAAGGAGGGGAATTATTTTTATTAAAATTTTGGTTAATCATGAACTTCTTTTTTTTTTTAATTTTTTATTTTATTTATTTGACAGAGAGACATCACAAGTAGGCAGAGAGGCAGGCAGAGAGAGGAGGAAGCAGGCTCTCTGCTGAGCAGAGAGCCCGATGCGGGACTCGATCCCAGGACCCTGAAATCATGACCTGAGCCGAAGGCAGCAGCTTAACCCACTGAGCCACCTAGGCACCCTAATCATGAACTTCTAATCATGGTGATGATTTAAGTGATTGTAAAAAGATTGGGAAGCCTTAAATATTACTAAACAGGGATTGTTTACAGTCTCGTTTAGTCCATTATGAAAATGGTTATGGTGATAGAGGATTTTTATATAGTCCTATCTATACATTCTTTTACTGCTCCCATCATCAAAGCTACTCTGATACTGTCTTCAGTTAGGCAACTGATTTTCGTAGTGATCTGCATTTGGCTCCTTTTCAACTATGCATGAATTATATAACATATATGAAGATGGTACCATCAAACCTCATCCCCTCAGGATCCTCAATTTGGATTGTGATTTTTTTTCCTTTTCCTTTTCAAATAACAGGGTACATTATTCAAACATATAGTGACAATTTGAGTTAGTGTAGGTTAATGGATAGTACACTGGTTTTGAATGGAAAAGACTTAAAGTAGTATTAGTTTTATTAACTAATATCTAGTACTTCAGTGGAGCAGTAAGCCCTGAAATGCCTTGTTTAAAAGAAAAGCTTTTTTTCCTCATTTTTTTTTTTTTTGGTGCTATTGTTGGGAATATAAATTGGTGCACCCACTCTGGAAAACAGGATCAAGGGTCCTCAAAAAACTAAAACTACAATTACCATATGGTCCAGTTCTATTTCTAGGTAGTCATCCAAAGAAAACAAAAACACTAATCCAAAAAGATGTATGCAACCCTATGTTTACTGCAACATTATTTACAATAGTCAAGGTACAGAAGCAACCTAAATATCTACCAATAGATGAATGGATAAAGAAGGTGTCGTGTATATATATAGTGGAATATTATTTTGCTATAAAAAAGAATGAAATCGACATTGCCAAAGGCAAGGGAAGCAAGGGCAAAAATGAACTATTGGGACCATCAAGATCAAAAGCTTTTGCACAGCAAAGGAAACAGTCAACAAAACCGAAAGGCAACTGACAGAATGGGAGAAGATATTTGCAAACAACATATCAGATAAAGGGCTAGTATCCAAAATCTATAAAGAGCTTATCAAACTCAATACCCAAAGAACAAATAATCCAATCAAGAAATGGGCAGAGGACATGAACAGACATTTCTGCAAAGAAGACATCCAGATGGCCAACAGACACATGAAAAAGTGCTTAGCATCACTCTGCATCAGGGAAATACAAATCAAAACCACAATAAGGTATCACTTTGCATCAGTCAGAATGGCTAAAATTAACCAGTCAGGAAACAACAGATGTTGTCAAGGATGCGGAGAAAGGGGAGCCCTCCTACACTGTTGGTGGGAAAGCAAGCTGATGCAGCCACTCTGGAAAAAAGTATAAAGTTTCCTCAGAAAGTTGAAAATAGAGCTACCCTATGACCCAGCAATCGCACTACTGGGTATTTACCCCAAAGACACAAATGTAGTGATCTGAAGGGGCACGTGCACCTGAATGTTTACAGCAGCAATGTCCATAACAGCCAAACTATGGAAAGAACCTAGATGTCCATCAACAGATGAATGGATAAGGAAGAGTATATACACATACACACATATATACATACATATACAATGGAATACTAGGCAGGCATCAAAAGAAACAAAATCTTGCCATTTGCAATGATGCGGATAGAACTAGACGGTATTTTGCTGAGTGAAATATTCAGTCAGAGAAAGACAATTATCATATGATCTCTGATATGAGGAATGTGAGAGGCAAGGCAGGGGTTTTGGGGGGTAGGGAAGGAAAAAATGAAACAAGATGGGATTGGGAGGGAGACAAACCATAAGAGACTCTTAATCTCACAAGACAAACTGAGGGTTGCTGGGAGATGGGGGTTAGGGAGAGGATGGTTGGGTTATGGACATTGGGGAGGGTATGTGCTATGGTGAGTGCAAGGAAATGTATAAGCCTGACGATTCACAGACCTGTACCCCTGAGGCAAATAATATATTATATGTTAATAAAAATAATTTTTTAAATGTATTAAAAATGAAAAAAAGAAGATATTTAAACTTTTAAAAAAAGAATGAAATCTTGCCATTTGTGACACCATGGATGGACCTAGAGGGTATTATCCTAAGTGAAATAAGTTAGACAAATACCATATGATGTCACTTATATGTGGAATCTAAAAAACAAAGTAAACCAACAAACAGATAACAACAAAAAAGAGAAACTGACTCATAAATACAGAGAACAAGTGGTTGCCAAATGGGAGGGGAATGGGGGGAATGTGTAAAATAGGTAAAGGGGATTATGAGGTACAAATTTAAAATAAGCCAGTCAAGGGATGAAAAGTATGGCATAGGGAATATAGTTAATCATACTGTAATAACTTCATTTGGTGACAGATGGTAACTATGCTTATCATGGTAAGAATCTGATAATGTATATAATTGCTGAGTCACTATCTTGTATACCTGAAACTAACATGTCAACTATTTCAATTAAAAATTTTTAAGAAGAGGGGTGCCTAGGTGGCTCAGTGGGTTGAGCCTCTGCCTTCGGCTCAGTCATGACCTCAGGGTCCTGGGATCGAGCCTCACATTGGGCTCTCTGTTCAGCAGAAAGCCTGCTTCCCCCCTGTCTCTGCCTGCCTCTCTGCCTGCCTCTCTGCCTACTTGTGATCTGTCTGTCAAGTAAATAAATAAAACCTTTAAAAAAAATTTTTAAAAAGAGTTCTAGAGTCAATAAAACCCTATGATTAAATAAGCATTTTAAGAAATGCTTCATAAAGCAGTTTCTTTGTCCTGGAGATAAACAGTGCATGTGAGCATATTAAAGCTTCTGAGAAGTCCAACAGTAAAGATATTCAATGAATTTGGTTTAACCAAGTATCTCCTATACCTCTTCTATCACAGAATCTATTTTGACTATAATTTGCCTGGGATTAATAGTCCATAAAAAGCCATTTGTGGGGGTGCAGAAAGAGCCCTTTGGAAAATACTGCTTTAATTTGAAATCACCCAAATTTCCCTTAAGTCCAGACTTACTAAGTTTTCTAAGCTATGTGAACTTATAGAACTATACTTGCTTTGAGGGGTGCTTGGGTGATTCAGTCTGTTAAGTGATGGACTCTCGATTTCAGCTCAGGTCATGATCTCAGGGTCATGAGATTGAGCTCCTTGTCAGACTGCTTGCTGGGTGTGGAGCCTGCTGAAGATTCTCTCTCTCTCCCTCTACACCTCCTTCCCCGCTCTTGCACTTGTGCACACACTCTTTAAAAAAAAACAAAACATAAAATTTGCTTTGAGTCAAAAGACCAAGAAATTATATATTTTCATTTAAATGTTTTACCACTACTCCATTGTCTGCATGTCCAAGGATCCAAATGTTCAGTCAAGAATGGTCTGCAATGCTTTATACTTTTAGTTATATTCAATGCCTACAAACTTGGCTTTACTGTTTTTCTTTTCTAACTTTATTCATTAATTGCCTTCTATTTATTTTTTCAGGGGAACACTGTTTAATCTTTTGGTAATTTTAATTAGTGAACCTCGGATTCCAAAATCTTGTCCTGTGTTTGATATCCAGTTGGTGGCTGATTCAACTTTAGTTGAGATGTCTTTTGATGCTAAGGTGAGATGAGAATTTGGGGGTAGACTAAATATAATATGTAGGGGTGCCCTGGCTTCTTGTCTTCTAATGTAAATCAAAGAGTAAATATTTTGCCATTAACCTCAAAACTTAGATGGGTATTCTGTCAGTATTAATATATATTTATTTTATATGTTTTAAAGTATGTACACTAAGAAAAAAAGTATGTATACTAAGGAAAATAATTAGTATTTAGTATGTATTAGATAATTAGTATGTATTAGATAATTAGTATGTATTAGATAAATTAGATTTAGTATGTATTAGATAAATCTGCCTCTATACAAAATATTTATGTATATGTAATTCCACAGTAGGGGTCTAATAGTAAAAAAGCACTGACTTTTTTTTTTTTTTAAGGTTTTATTTATTTGACAGAGAATGTGAGAGAGAGAGAGAGGGCAGAAGCAGGAGGGAGGGAGGGGGACAAAAAGAGGGAGAAGCAGGGAGTCCGATGCAGGACTTGATCCCATGACCCTGGGATCATGACCTGAGCCAAAGGCAGACACTTAACCAACTGAGCTACCCAGGCTCCCAAAAGAACAATCTTTAAGAGACTTAAACTCTCTTGCCTTAGTTTACCATCTCCTTACCTATCTAAGTAGTGCAAACTTAGTGAGAATTCCTTGTTTTTCCAAGGTTTTACTAAAACATTAGAAATATCAGACTACCTAGAAAGCACATATTCTGAGAGAATAAATCAGATTTTTATTAGTTTATTTTTATTAGCTCTGATTTTTTTAAAAGGATGGGATATGATTTGATAGTTCTTAGACAATTAGAGTTATGTTTTAGAAAACTCTTAAATTTATTCATTCATTCAATAAATATTTATTGAAACTCTATGATGAGCTAAACAGTGTGCTAGGCAGTGAGGTCCAAACAAGAAGCAAAACAGACACAATCTCTGCCCTCACTGGTTTATAGTCTGGTTAGAGAGACAGATGTTAATTAAATATAACATGAATATAATATTCATATGTGTGAATATTATATAACTATTCTTATATATGAATATTAGAGACTATGTGGAGTAGCTATGATACCATTTTCAACAGCGGAATAAGTAATATTAGGGTTTAAAGACTGGGATGGAAGCAAGACTCAGGCAGGGCTAAGAAGCTAGTATAGACATCCATGTGAAGAATAATAGAGGCCAGAGTGAAGCTATCCTCGACCCCCAAAACAAGACTTGGACTTTCATTTTAGAGCTCTCCTAACCTCCTATACTCTTGTTTCAGAACGCTTTCTCAGTTAGCAACGATGCATTTATTTATTTGATTGTTAGACTGTGGTTAGACTATCTTCCATGACGGCACAGTCCATGTCTCTGCTGCTCCCCACTGTATCCCCAACCCTTAGCACAGTGTCGGACGCATATTTGTTGAGTAAATTTATGAAGAAAACAAAAGGGATGGTAGTTGCAAAGAGAACAGATTCCAGAAATTTTTAGGAAATTGTGCTGATGTTTGATGTTGAAAATAAATTGTGAAGATTGGATGACTTTTAGATTCTGGCTAGGTATTGGGAGGGAGACAAACCATAAGTGACTCTTAATCTCACAAAACAAACTGAGGGTTGCTGGGGGAGGGGGGTTGGGAGAAGGGGGTGGGATTATGGACATTGGGGAGGGTATGTGCTTTGGTGAGTGCTGTGAAGTGTTTAAACCTGGTGATTCACAGACCTGTACCCCTGGGGATAAAAATATATGTTTATAAAAAATAAAAAATTTTTAAAAAAAGAAAAAAAAAAGGGAAACAATGAATTTGGTTTTGGATTAGCTGACTTGATTGCCTATGGTATAGCCTTATAAAAATAGGTAGTGGGCAGAATAGATAGGTCTGAGTTTCCTGCTTTTGGATTTGGTGATCTTTTGTGCATGGGCTATTGGTGCAGCCATGAGCAGATCATATACATTTTGGTTCCAAGGTCTAACACAGTGGGAGATTTCAAGCTAGAGCTCTTTCTTGCAAAGAATACTGTCAGGGAAGATGTGTTGGCCTCTATCAATGCCCACAGGCACAGCTCTCATGCACCAAGTGGTGGATGGGCCAGAAGAGTTACTTGAAGCTAGAAGACAGCCTCACTAACTGGAGTTCTTGCAAGAAAAAAAAGAAAAAAATCTCTAAGCCCTATATTTACCCATTTCACAGAGGGAGTTGTAGTTCATGCTGGGCTTAAGCCCAAATTACCCAGAGAATCCCCCACCTTAATTCTAGGGAGCATATTTCATTAGTCTTAAAATGAGGTAGAGTTATTGATCTGAATGATTTTGCAAATCAAGTGTGCAGGAGTTTTTGTGTGGTAGCATTCTATATCGTTTTTCCCTGATCCACTTTCATAGACATTATTCAGTGTGTAGTCTTTCTATGAGCCATTTTTGTTTGTTCATTTGTTTTGAGACTATCTGAACCAAACAGAATAGGAAAACTGATCACACTCATTTTATTTTCAGTTAATCTAAAATTCTTTTATAAGTACCTAATGGCAACCAGGAGAAATCACCATTTTTTTGGATCTGCTAATTATATTGTCTTATTATTTAAAATTCCAGTTACAGAAGCTTATCGTGGAATATACAGACACAGCTACAGCACTTTTATATGAGATACTTCTTGTCTTTCAGCAGGTACCATACTTATTTTTTATCATATATGTTATACTATATGATTGTTATATATATCATATGACTATTACATACCTATGATTCTACATCATATGAATAATAATATACTTTTAATATGCTTGTATTAGAGATGGTCTCCAAAGTCAGCTAACATAAGTGATACTACTTTTGCTCTCAAGTACTCATCCAGTTTATCTCCCTAAATACTGATTTTACTTTTTATTTTTGAAGATTTTATTTATTTATTTGACAGAGAGAGAGAGATCACAAGTAGGCAGAAAGGCAGGCAGAGAGAAAGGGGGAAGCAGGCTCCCTACAGAGCAGAGAGCCTGATGCGGGGCTCGATCCCAGGACCCTGAGACAATGACCTGGGCTGAAGGCAGAGGTTTAACCCACTGAGCCACCCACGTGCCTTCTGATTTTACTTTTTAAATTTTTTGCTAAATACTGATTATAGAGATTTCATTAATCAAGATAAAACGTATTTGAGAATGACTATCCTTTTATGTACAATTTGGACTTCATGAATACAACTTATTTATTTCCTCGAGTCTTTCAGGGAAATCTTGGATTGGGATCCACTACGTTTGCTATTAGCTGGATGATGTCCTTCCTCCAGAGTCGTCCTCCCACAGTAAGTACCGGGAAGCAGAAACAAGACCAACACTCACAGCTAATTAAACAGGTGCTCTTGTGCTTACTTAATAAAATGCAAATTTTCTCTATAAGTAGTGATATTTATAAAGCAGAAGCAAAATGTAAATCTGATTGTTTTATTATTTAATTTTTAAAAAGCATTTTTATATTTGGGTCCTAAGTGCTTAAGGTACTGAAATGATATCCTTTTTAAAAAAACAAATTTTTTTTAAAGAGAGAGAGAGACCATGAGCAGGGAGGGCCCGAGAGAGGGAGAGAGAATCTTAGGCAGGCTCCACTCAGCACAGACCCAGATGCCAGGCTCAATCTCATGTCCCTGAGATCAAGACCTGAACCAAAATCAAGAGTCAGATGCTCAACCAACCGAGCCACCCAGGAACCCCCTGAAATGATCTCTTAAATGTGATCTTCACTTCATGAAAAATCCTAAGATATATTCTGTAGGAAACAGAATGCATTAAAATATTGGCTGCATAAATAAGTGAAAATATTAACATTTGTCTTTTTTAAAAAGATTAATTTATTTATTTGAGAGAGTGAGAATGAGCAGGAGGGAGGGGCAGAGTCGAGGAAGAGCTTCCTCAAGCAGACTCTCCACTGAGCAGGGCTGGATACCAGGGTCCTGAGACCATGACCTGAGCTGAAATCAAGAGTAGGCTGCTTAACCGACTGAGCCACCCAGGCACGCCCTGAACATTTATGTTAAACACCGAGTATGAGTTGGCGAGTATGAATTAACACTGGGGATCACTGGGGCTCTCTGTCCTGGTTACTGCCATCCTGGTCCATAGTACCACTGTCTCTGTCTTTGACATTACAGTCACATCTATGTGGTCTATCCCTATCTTCCCACCAGACTAATCAAAGAGATCTATTCCAAAAAATCTGATTATGTCATGCCTTGCTTTAATCTCTCATAAAAAAGAGCCTACAAGTCTCATCTAGTCCCTCACTCTCCCTTTGTGTGCCTCTTACTCACTGCCCACCTCCAGCACCCCCAACTCCATTACAGGACTTTCACTGTTCCTCCTCTGTCTGAAATGCTTTTCCCTCCTTTTTCCATGCTAACTCCTACTCATCGTTTAGGCCTCAGTGCCTCTTCCTGGGACAAGGTGGGTGATGATTTCCTCACCTCTGACTAGATCAGAATCCCCATTATCGGCACACATAGTCATAGCTTGGGAAGAAGACCTCTTCCTTACCTTCATGGAACTTGTTACTGTTGCAGTTGGCATTTGTTGGCGTTCCTTTCTGGTTCTTCCCTATATAGACATTAGTGCCCACATACATTCTGGCTCTCTCTCCTTCCAGGCACACAGTAGGATTGTACTGCTCTCCCTACCTCAAATTAGGTAGGTCTCTGTTCTTGCTTTTGCCAATGGAATGTGAGCATAAGTAGCCTGTGTCACTTCTTGTCAGAAGGTTTAAGAGCAAGTGCAAGCTTCTCTGCATTCTCTTTTCCTTCTGGCGTGTTGAGTGGCAGCACTGAGAGTCCTCAGTGACTACAATGAGTACAACCCCCTGCCAACCTATAAGGGACATACAATGAGAGCAAGTAGTAAACTGTTGTGAAATTTGTTACCACAAAATTTCCTGAAATTTGTTACCACAGTACAACCTAGTCTGTCAAGACTGACACGATGTCATTCTCCCCCAACAGACTCCAAGTGCCACGAGGGTGGGAGCTATGTCTGTTGTGGTAGGCACATAACGGATATTCAGTAAAATACCTTCTGAATTAATTCTATTAAAAAATTTCATCCCTTAATCTCATTTCCCCAAATTTAATTTTCCTTTCTTCATTCATATATTCATATATCCAATCAACATCCATTAATTGGAGATCTCTTCAAAAAGTAGTAAACCCAACTAAATTTTCATTGCTAATGGAGGATTTGACATGACATAATATGTTCTCTTTTCATATGCAAACATGTTGGCCATCAGTGGTTCCCTACTTTGGGTATTTTCTATAGTTATGCTGAACATGTCCTTGGTAATGCAGATTTTCTTGCCAGATCCCTGCGGCATATGTTTACAAAAGTCTGGTTAGGGCCAGAGGGTAGGTAACCTTGTCAGTTTAACAGCCAGCTGCCTTATACAGAGACTGAGCCTATACACTTGGCTCCTTTAGCAGCACACAGAGGGTAACTACTTTCTCTTCACTTCAAGGAGTATCGTAAAGTTCGTCATTCATAGCAACAGAAGCTCTTATGCGCAAGATGCAAGACCCTTCCTTTTTCTGTACAGTGGTTGCAGACTCTATCATTTGAACTGATGTGTGAAGTCTGGGGGTACTAAAGACTTCAAGCCACAGGGAAGTTTCTTTATCAACCTCTAGGGTTGGTTCACCAAAGGAATTGAGTTGAGTATGAAGCCAGTCTGTGACCATAAAGTATGCCAGGATGAAAGGTGGCAAAAGGACCACTACACTGTTGAAAGCTTCAATATTAACTCCATTCTAAAGAGTATGGATAGAAACTGGCCATTTGAGAGAAATGTGCAAGCAAGCAAACTGTTGTGATCATTGAATCTACCTGTATGTCAGTCAGCTCTGGCTGATTCTCTTGCTTGGTAAGAGCAAGATGCAAAAGAAGTTACAGATTTAATCCCCAAATTGTCATTGCTTTGTTCTACTACTCCAGACTCCCCAACCTCAATCTGTGTTTCCCTGATGCAGTATTTAGTCAATACAAGTAAACAGATCTGGACTGGGGAGAACCCACTCCAAACCACCTGTCCTACTTCAGAAGGGCCAATAGCAACATCAATAGAAAAGGCATCATATTTATTGATACTAATTTAATGGGCATGTAAAGGGACCTGGTTAGAGCTTGAAAGGACACTAGAGTGCCTTCCTGTTTTCATAGTGCCTATATTTATGGGTAGTTGTTTAAAAATGTGCCCCCCTCAAAAAAATAACAAGACTAGTGGAACCCATTATTCTTGGTTTTTGTTATTTGGTTCTGTGTGTGTGTGTGTGTGTGTGTGTCTGTCTGTCTGTTTTCTAAACTAATCTCTACACTCAATGTGGGGGCTTGAACTCATGACCCCAAGATCAAGAGTCAAATGCTCTAACAATGGAGCCAGCCAGATGCCCCTTGGTTCTGTTGTAAATGACTTTTTATGGGTGTGTGAGAACAACTCAATAACTTCACATTATTGCTACTATTTCCATTTTAATTTCCCCCTCAGAAATTATAGCAGACATACTCTCGATGAAAACCCCAGCTAACAGGGACGTAAACATCGCTTGCTTGTGTCAAGCCTGGTTTTCTTTGCTTTTTCACTTAGTGTTTCTCAAGGCGTTGCCTGAGGAACAAAGGCATCAGAATTGTTTATGATAAACATCTTGAGGTGGGGCTCAGGATTCCGCATGTTTATTGAGCTGCCTAGGTGATTTTTATGCATACTAAATTTTGAGAACAACCACCTTGGAGAAACCCTCTTTCGAATTCACAGGGAGTTTATCTTGGTGGGCCATTTGTCCTTCACAGTAGAAGAGAAGAGAAACTATCTTCCACCCTGGAGGAGGCCTTGGACCCTTCCAAGCTCCCCTTCCATCCAGTGTTCTCCTCTTACATTGGAGCCAAAGTTCCTTGACAGTCAGTATTCATTCAGCTTCTGCTTAGAGGAGGGGTGAACGGTAAACCAAACTGGTCTATGGTCTGGTGCTGTTTTCATGAGAAACAGTGCAAGAGCACTGGTGTAGGGGTGGTGAGGACTTTGGCCTAGCTTTAGAGGCGAGGGCCCAGCTGAAACAGGTGCCTTATTGGTGGCATGCAGCCTACATGTAACTGCTTTTTTCTCATTTAGATCACTTTCGTGGCCAGTATTGTGAAACAAATGGTAAAGGGGCTTTCAGCTTCATTTCCGCTGCTAAGTCCCAGCCAAGCAGTTCTGCTGTATCAGCAATTTTACATCCTCAGGAGCTGCCTGCAGCACAGCAAGACTTTAGCTGAGTATATTAGGAATGACTACAGAGAAGAATTCAGGTAAGAAAAGTCTGAATCAAATCTGCAGTAGCATCCGCTCATTTCTGATTTTCAGGCAGAATCTTTAGAAGAAGAGAAGATGGGCAATTCTGGTTTTGTGTTTAATAGCATCTCAATTTGACCTGTGGTAAGGCAGGGTTAGGGGGAGCTCTAAGAACCACTGCCATTTAAAGTGTGTTCCCAGGCTAGAAAAGATTAAGGAAACCTCACACTCTTTTCTGAAGAACAGTTCCTGTCTCATTGTCTTTGTGGCAGCCAGCCCCTCCCAGAAGTAGTTATGATTTTCACATGCTGTGAGGAATCAAGAGGAACAAACCCTACAAAAAGGGAAGACGAGTTAGGGAATTTAACTGAAGCACTGGGAGTGTGGGGAAGCAAACCACAGCTGATAAAGGAGAAACCATTAACAAGCATGGTTATTACTTTCTGTTTGTCTCCACCCCTCTCTTCCTCAGTCAGCAAACAGTAAGGAAGAGCTATGGTTAAGGAGCTTAGGTTTCACCAGCCTGGGGGTTCTATACCTCGGGGCCTCCTCCTTCTATTTCTAGGCGGGCAGCCCGCATCAGCACCTATCAAGAGAAACACCCAGCTTGCCTTGGACTTAAGATGAAAAGGGTACTAGAGGCATAGCTTTGTTCCCAGTCCTGGTGCAGACATAAAATGTTGTAGAGGCATACATTATGGCCCTAGAATGGCTTTTTAAAACATTCTGGCCCAATTTGTGGACCTTGTTTTTCCTCCATGTGGTTTTACACCCTAGGTTCCACTCTGGCTCCTATAAAAGGGATTTGTTTGGCCTGCTCAGAATTGGTCCACACAACCTATTTTTTTCCTCTTTTTTTTTTTTTTAAAGGTAAAATGTATAGACCATGAAATTCACTATTTTAAAGTGTGCTTTTAATACATTTCACGATGTTTTGCAGCCATCTCCATTGTCTAATTGCAGAACATTTTCATCACCCCTAAAGAAACCCGGTGCCCATTAAGCAGTCACACGCCATGGTCCCCTCCCCTAGCCCCTGGCAACCACGAATCCACCTTCTCTCCTTGAGGATTTGTGTATTCTGGACATTTCACGCAAACAGAATCATAAGATACATGGCTTACTCCTACTGTGTCTGGCTTCTTTCACTTAGCATCATGTCTTCAAGCTGCATCCATGCTGTGGCCCGTATCACACAGTCCAATTTTCCAGTGTTAGTTGTGCACATTTAAAAATCCAAACAACTGGGTGCCTGGGTGTCTCAGAGGATGGAGCATCTGCCTTTGGCTCAGGTCATGATCCCGGAGTCCTGGGATCAAGTCCTGCATTGGGCTCCCTGCTCCTTGGAGAGCCTGCTTCTTCCTCTGCCTCTTTCTCTGTGTCTCTCATGAATAAATAAATAAAATCCTTTAAAAAAAAAAAAATCCAAACAACTGCCAAAACAGTGTCACATTCCTGAGTGACAAAAGTTGACAGGAGCCCACTAGCAGCTGCCCCTGCACCCCTTAGTGGCCCTGCCTCCTCTCCACTCTCACCTGACCTTCCTCCCAATGGGTTACCTTGGGCATTTAGGTTTGTGATCCTTGTTTTAAACTTATTTATTAACTTGCGTGCATTAGAATCACCAGAGCAACTATGAAAAAATACTGATACCCAGGTCCCATGGAGAACCTTCAGTGGTGGGGCCCAGTATTGACATTTTAAAAACCTCCCTGGGTGATTCTAATGCGCAGGCAGCCAGGGGTTGAGAGCCTGTCTTTTAACCCATCACCAGATGGCTTGTGGCTTTCTCCCTTTCGTTTCTTCGCTTGGCCTTTCCCAAACTTTTACTAAGGCGGTGGGGATGAACCCTACCTTCACCACCTGACCCTCTTATTTCAATTTCCTGTGTATTGCCCAAGGAAACAAGAAGCAGGAGCCTCAGCCCACACTGCGGTGAGGACAGTCCTGGCTTCCGTACCTCATGCCTTGGTAAGGGATACATCGTGAATGAAATTCACTTCCTTTGCTGTCGTCAAGTGTCTCAATGAGCTAAAAGGCACACATGTCTGAGATCTTCTAGGTCACCCAACAGAGGAGATCAAACAACTGAAAATGTTGGCCAAATCTTGTAGCTTAGACCCCCATATCCAACAGCCCTACGCCAGGGAGTGTATACGTGCTGATGTGACCAATGTGAAATTCTTGTTTTTAAAGCTATTTTGTTTCTTTTTATGATTTGCAGGTACTTCATTCACATGCCAGCCTTGGAAAAAAGGCTCCCATTGTGGTACCCTCTTACCCAACCTACCATTCAACTTTTTCATGAAGTTCTGAAATTAGTTGAACAGAAACAATGTATGAAATATTAGTAGAGTCTAAAATGTTAACCAGGAATCAACCTAATATTTATGAGAAAACTTGTTTGATTTGTTTAATATCTGGATATGCCTGTGTCTCATAAACAGATTTTTTTTTAAATGTTCCAACAATTCCTGTGAGAGAAGTCCTGAAAGTTTTTTATCTGCCACGAAAAAGAAACTTTAAATACACTGACACTCATAAAGTGATGCTAAAAACAAATGTTCCTCTAAAAAAGTTCCTAAAAATAAAAAACTACAAAGGGAACAGAAGGCCATGGAGAACAACTGTAGAAAGTACAACCTGATCAGTTTTGTTGGTGTAATAATGGTGAGCGGTAGAAAGTCACTGAAATGTCCAAAGATAAACTGTGGTTTACAAAGTGTTTACAAATCATTACAAGAAATGCCGAGTAGCAGGCTGACACCCTCCTTCTCCATCTGTAAAAATTCTAGTGAAATAAGTATTCACGGGAGAATGAGCAGAAGAACACAGGCATAACTGTAAGGAAGGTCAGGTCCTCATTTATCTTAGGGAAGGAAGCTTGGAGTTTCTTCAACACAATTAAGTGCATTCTGGTGCTCAGTTCAGGCACCTGTGGGCTACTGCAAGCGATCTCACAGTCTCCACAGAGGAGAAATCTCTAAGCAGTTATGGCTCTCCCAACCCTTCGGAAAAAATGTCTTCACTGTATCTTATGGCAATAAAATAATCCAACAAAAACTTCACTTTAAGCTATTGAATTTGGACTTTCAAGAACTTAGAAAGTGAGTCCTTTATTTGACCTACCATGACTTGAAGGAGGATCAGAGAAAACCCCAAAGAAAAGTTCTCAAACCAGATGTGCCCAGGCCGTGTACTGGAGAGAGGAGTAAACTCACTCGTGACGTCTGGTAATGCTTTGTGGCTGAGCCATTAACCAGCTACTTGACCCCAAACAAGTAGTCTACCCTGCTGTGTGGAAGGGTGGAACGAGATGTTCCGCAAGCTCTAACATTCCCCCTTCTTAACGCTCTGTGATGGGGCAGTGCCTTCCTCTGCTATCCTGGCTCATTGGGTGACTTCATGTGGATTCCAAATAATCCTGCTTTCTTCAGACTGAACATTTCCCTTTCAGCTGTCCCCAACATCAGCCCACAAAGCATCCAAGTTCTCTCTACCATCACCGATCAAGGACTACAAGTCTAGTTTCCAGTGTGAGGGCAGTGATGGAGGGCGTGGAATGGTGTCTGTGAGTGTCCTGGGCTGTCAGATGAGGGAATGCTCCCAGGAAGATGGTCAGTCAGAAGCATATGAAAAGATTTGGGGGACAAAGGCAACAAGACTTCAAACTGGACTAATGATGGACAGTGGGCTGTCCACTGGTGAATGGCGGGACCCACAGAATGACAAGAGGGTCAACTCAGCTCTGCCTCAGCTTCTAAACAATGCCTTGGCTCTGGGCCAGAGAGGGCTTGTGCTTCCCTCCCATTGCCTGAGGTGCAGGATGCCTCTTCTCTCCCACTCTTCTCTTTCCTTTGAGAGCATGCTTTATCAGATCCGTGGGAGAAAAGCTCTGTCAGAACGCATCTGCATCCTTCCATGTAGGGCTCCATCAGTGGCGTTCTTGAAAGCTAATGGCTGCATTTCTGTCATCCTGATTTTCTTATGGCATTTGTCTATTTGTTTGCACAGTGTGGGAGGGGAACCCCCAAAACAACACTTGAAAGGGTTATCCTGCTACAGTTCTTTCCCACTGTTTTTTGCATTGCTGCCAAAGCCAAGAAAGTCATGAAATAATCCGTCTCTCTTAGTGATCAGGCACATTTGATTTACTAAATATTGACTTCAATTACAGAATGCTTTTAGGAAATCTAACTGTAGAAAAATTCTGAATATGAAAATCACATATATAACTTTTTACAAATACAAAGAGTCATCAAAAATGGAAGCACACATAACTAGTTTTAAGGCTGGGCTGAAGATTCTAGACTCTTTGACCACTTTTATAATACACAAGTATTGCCATTTACCACCTGCACTAAAAGTAAATTCACGGTAGTAAGCTCTACCACTTTGTATATAAATATATGTGTGCATTGTATGTGTAAACACATATCTATAATAGGGGGTAAGAACATGGGTTTTGAGTTTAAATGAGTTTTTTTAGGATTATTTATTTATTTATTTGACAGACAGAGATCACAAGTAGGCAGAGAGGCAGGCAGAGAGAGAGGAGGAAACAAGGGTCCTTGCTGAGCAGAGAGCCCAGTGTGGGGTTCGATCCCAGGACCCTAAGACCATGACCCGAGCTGAAGGGAGAGGCTTAACCCACTGAGCCACCAGGTGCCCGAGGTTAAATGAGTTTAAGTTAAGTTTAAATGGTTGAGGGTTTTTTTTTTTTTTAAGATTTTATTTATTTTTTTTACTTATTTGAAAGAGAGACAGAAAGAGCAGGCATATAAGCAGGGGGAGGGGCAGAGGGAGACGGACAAGGAGACTCCCCACTGAACAGGGAGCCCGAACCAGGACTGGATCCCATAACCCTGAGATCATTACCAGAACCAAAGGTAGCCACCTAACCGACTAAGTACCCCTCAATGGTTGAGTTGAAATCTCAACTCTGCATTAGGTTTTGGACACTGGGAAATTCCTTAATATCTCTGTTTCAGTCAAAACAAAGATAGTATAACCTATCCCTAGGGTTGTTAAGAGCTTTTATGCAAAGATGGTGTTAATGCACTTATTATGGTATGTGGCATATAATGAGGATTCAGTATGTGATATTTATTATTATCACCATTATCATTAATATTATTAAAATAATATCAAAGCTGGATAAGAACTTATAGATTAATAAGTACTGGTCTTTAAAATAAACAAATAAATGTACTGGCTTTATTGTTTTGGACCAACTGGGGGACTAGCTACTATACTCAGCCCCTAATCAATATAACATTGAAGAACAGATTCATTTGGTTATTAAATTAAAAAATTCAATTTTCTATTAGCAGGAGTGTGACTTAATGGACAAATGACCATTTCTATGGCTTACCACCATGAAGGACTGTGGACTCTAACTGATACTATCAGTGCAAGAGCTACATGGGAAATATCCTTCCAAGGATAGACAGAAAGCGTTTTAATCATGTGAACTTTTTTTTAGCCTTTGACTTAAACAGCATGAGCAGGGGGAGGGGCAGAAGGAGAGAGAATCTCACACAGACTCCCTACTGAGTACAGAGCCCACGTCAGGGCTTGATCTCACCCCTGAAATAATGAATGGTGCCGAAATCACAACCCTGAGATAATGACTGGAGCTGAAATCGAGTCGGACACTCAACTGACTGAGCCACCCAGGCGCCCCTTGATGGCTTTTTCTCAGCAACTTTTATGGTGTTAACCATCTGATTTCTCTTTGTTCATTGTGTTGTCCATTGCATTCTAAAAATGCAAAGCCGGCTTGTAAGGTCTAACTGGACTTGGGTCTCTGTAAGAGGGAGACAGTCAGCAACTCTCCATCCAGTCAGACCCAGTACTCCTATATCTGCATCTGTGATTTTGGGGTCTGAAGATTTTTCCATTTGGAAGGCAGCACAACTTCTTGGCTAGAAATCGCAGTAGTATAACTCTGTGGCATAGAGTCCAGATGCTACATCAGAAAGACCTTGTTTTGATTCCTTCCTGCCTACTTCCTTGTCACCAGACTTTTGGCAAGTTACTCAACCTCTTTCACAACTTCTGCTTTATCAACTATACAATCAGAAAAAGCTTACCTCAAGGCTTTTTGTGAATAGTCCTTCATTTATATAAAAACAAATAATTCTATGGCTACTGTATACTGGGACAAACCACATGGCATTGTCAATATCCACAATTTCATATAATTCAAACAAATAAAGGCCCCTCAATAAATTGTAGCTATTATCCTAATAGACACACTAACTTGCTTGATGAACTCATACTTTAAATACTAATCATCTAATTTTCCAGATGATATTGCATTTTGTTATAACCTGGCTTATTATTGTATAGTTTGGGTAAACCTTAAACTATCTAGCTCAATTACGTATTATTGAGTGGGCATAACATACTTAAGCATGTTCAAATGGAATTTTATATTTTCTTCCTTGCCTCCCCGCAAAATAAAAATCTTTTCTTCCCCCCGTCTTCCCCATAAATGGTACATCATTCATCCCACTGCCCAAAGGAGAAACTTGACAAACCTCTCGGTTTTCTCCTTTCTTTTCATTCTCCAAATGCAACTGACAAAACTGTAAGCTATTTACTAGTGTCCCATGTGATGATTTCATCTGCCTAGACAGGGTGCAAGGATATCCCCCCACCCATCCATTACTTAGTTTGGGTTTTCTGGGGGACAACATTCAAGTTTTACTTTCCTAGCAAGTTCACTTGATAACATGGTATCACCAACTACAATCACCATGTCACACACAAGATTCTCAAACCTTCTTCATCTCACCACTGAACGTCTGTACCCTTGAAAGCTGGGAGAAGTAGCAACCTCTCCCTCTCTCCCCTGTGCCCTGGCCCCTGGCAACCACTTTCTACTCTGTTTCTATGAACTCAACCTTTTGTTTTGTTTTGTTTTTAAATAAAGGGTTGTTTAAGGCGTCTAAGTTCTGGATTGGTTTATTTTTTTTTTAAGTTTTTCATACCCCAAGTATTTTATTGTTCTATTGTTATACTTTACAGAAACATTATTGTCAAATAGGATACATGATGCAGAGAAAAATTTAAATACAAATATTTAGGTACTAATAGGAACTCTACCCATTCTTACTAATCTTCAGTTGTTACTAATCATGAATTAATCTAACCCTCGCTGCTTTCCCAAAGTTCAACAGATAAAAAATGAAGCTCACCTTCACAGGAAAGACTCCGTTTATTTTTCCAATGTTTCCTGTTTTCCTTTCTTGACCTATAGGAATGATAAGAGGAAAAAAAAAAAACATATCACAATCTCCCACTCTCCCTGGAGGGGTTTATTAAATAACAAAGATAAAACAATCAAAAACATTTTCATTTATTTTAAATGGCAATGTTAGGGTAATTACAAATTAAGTCATTCGCCAGAGTCAGGTTCTTTAGCTAAAGCATTTCACTTGTCTGTACGTTCTTGCTATTTTCTCCTACTTTGTTAAAATCATATAAATGTTCCCTTTTGTCACTATAGATGGATTCAATAATATTCCAAAGAATTCTTCTAGTCCCTTTTTTTTAAAATTTATTTATTTATTTACTTATTTATTTGACAGAGAGAGATCACAAGTAAGCAGAGAGGCAGGCAGAGAGAGAGAGAGAGGGAAGCAGGCTCCCTGCTGAGCAGAGAGCCCGATGCAGGACTCGATCCCAGGACCCTGAGATCATGACCTGAGCCGAAGGCAGCGGCTTAACCCACTGAGCCACCCAGGTGCCCTTCTAGTCCCTTTAAAACAGAATTTCTGGGGCACCTGGATGGCTCAAGTCGTTAAGCGTCTGCCTTCGGCTCAGGTCATGATCCCAGGGTCCTGGGATGGAGCCCCGCATCGGGCTCCCTGCTTGGCCGGAAGCCTGCTTCTCCCTCTCCCGCTTCTCCTGCTTGTGTTCCCTCTCTCGCTGTGTCTCTCTCTGTCAAATAAGTAAATAAAATCTTTAAACAAAACAAAATAAAACAGGATTTCTATCTGTGCAGGCAAGGCAGGGTCCACATGGGCACTGTCCCTTACCGGGGAGGGGCCCTCAAAATCTCCCGTGAGTGCTGGGGGTATGATAAGCACCAGGCGGACTGAGATTGAGTCTTCCCTCCACCCTTCCTCATCCAGCCAGTGCTTAGAAGGGCCTGGTAAGGGAAGGTTTTCAAGCATGAAGGAGACGAGGTGTTTGAAGGTTAATTGGTCAGATATGAGAGATTTCTGGCTTCTGGGCTTGGGGAAACCTTGAGTCAAAGGACCTTCTTTTCCTTCCATTTCATTCTAGTCTGCTTTTCCTTTCCTCTTGATTTCTCCTTGGAAGGTGATTCTGACCCTGAAGAAGTAAGAGGGACTCTGGATAAAAGAAGGCAAAGACAAAAAGGCAAAAGAAAAGGAAGCAAGATTATGTGCCCCCAAGATTCCTGAAAAAGGCAACAAGGACCTAAGTGTCCTTCTAGGTGGCCCACTGCTCTGAAGGCCCCGGGAGAGGTGTGGGGTTTCAGAGCAGAAGTTACGCCTATAAGTAAAGATGCTGGAATTGACCAAAGCACTATCTTACTTCGTCCTCTTTGTACTCCGGAAGGCGACAGGGACAGAGTTGTAGTGGTGTTGGCAGTGACTGTGGATCCAGTGATCTGTTTGGCCAGCAAGGAAGGCAGCGGAGGAGGGAGAAGGAGGTTGTAGATCAAGTGACACAGAGCAACTGTGGCGTTCTGTGGGCTCTCTTGCAGTAATCGCCATTGTTTATAATGTTTCTACAGGGAAATGATTCTGTCTGCTGCACAGCTGACCTACCAACCAATGTGAAAAGGACACATGCATAAAGGGAATGTTTTACTTCTATTAGCAACTACAACCACCAGAGGGCTCAGCTGCATTAGAATGACAAAAATAAAAGCAAAACTTTCCTCTAAGCAGGAGAATTGACTCTTAAACTTTTAAAATTCCTGTGGACTTTCAAAATGAAATTATTTTTTTGTTGTCATGCTTCTTATATATGTACTAACATAAATCTAGGTGTAAGGAAACTCCTTATGCTCTTACTAAATCCACACAAATTTATGACTGAAAAGTTTATAAAATTTAATAATTAGTATGGTTAATGCAGTGCATGCCACTTTGCTGAAACTCCATCTCCTCTTGCAAAATGAATATGGTAGAATGTATGACACAGGCTCTTGAGTTCAGTATCCTGCTACCACGTTCACTCTCCTCTTTCAGAATTACTACATGTCTTTATTTACAGGCCATGCTGTCCTTTGACTTTGCTTGACCTGAACATTTCCCTATCTCTAAGTAGAGTCTGCTTCTGTTCTCCTTTTGACCAGCAACAATTAAAGTTTTCCCACTTAGGGGCAGACAATGGATCAGTGTAAACAAGGCAAACACCCGCATCTCACTGAAAAGAAAACCAAACATTAAATTCTCTAAGAAACCCCCCAGACTTCCAAGTTGAAAACTAGTCCCCAATTTGAAAGGGTCTCCTATAGAGGATAAAGAACTCACAAACTGTTTCAAATATGGTGACTTAAGTGTAGTTTATGCCTTTTTCTTCCCAGTATCCCCTGTTTCATTTATAAAAGTGTCCTGGTTATAAGCTAGTCCTGGCATGGAGTTTTAAGATCAGCAAAGACCTGTGCCTTAGCAGTAGGAATTAGGAAGCAAAGACATTAAAGCCACATAAAGCAGTTTCAAAGGCTTCTCCCAGAGGCTTATCTAGTCCAATAGGAGTGAAGCTTTGGGGGTTAAGCCAAACTTCAGACATGTTCTGATCTCCTTCTGTGACTCAGAGGTCTTAGGGGTTCCCACTACTCCCCACTCTTCCAAAACACCACCTCAAAAAGCAGACTACAAGAAAGGAAATAAAGTGAAAGATTTCATCACCATTAGGATCCTCTGCTATCTGAGAGCATGTAAGGTCATTTCAGGGGAGGAGGAGTGAAACTTCTCAAAGAGCCACATTTACTCAGAAAAGCTGGAAGATAGGACAGAAGTTTTGTAACCGTATGACATAATTTGGCTAACATTGTACACTGGGTTATACAAAATGATTCCTCACTGCCAAGTCTCAAGACTAAATTCAGCTGCCAATGTGACTTCGGATGGTTCAGTGTTAACAATAATGAAAAGATGCCACAAAATAGTGAATTTTAAGGAGACCAAGAAATATTCCTCTAAAACATAAAGTATGCTGAGCATAAGAGAAAGTGTATGTGCGTAGTGATCAGGTCCAAAAACTAAAGCAGTCCACGGGCTGACATTTGTTGAGATTGGGCTGTTGAAGTGACGCTGATGAGAGCATTCTGGCAAGCTGGGGTCCTCGTTCCTTCAGAACAGGACTATTACTAGCATTATTTCAGACTTCATCAAGCCATGACTGGAACAGCGTGTCATAATGGACAGGAACGGGAAAGGCGGAGAGTACCATCTGTCTCTGGCACATGTGCCGGGGGCACTCGATGTGGGCAGAATGTCTGACGTGGTCTGTCAAAGGTTTAGGAATTTCCATATGGTTTTCAAGGATTTAGTCCCAGAGAGAAATCCATCCAATTCACTAAGCATCTTTTCTGAGTTTGTTGGGTACTTAGGGCATACAAAAAAAAAAAAAAAAAAAAACCAAAACTGGGTCCCTGCTCTAATAAGCTAAGTTTACTAAGCTAAATCACGAGTACAATCCTCAAAATTTTTGCCATATTGTCTGCATTTTTATTTACTCAATATTTTTCTAACATCATTATTTACTAAATAATTTTCTACTCTGTCTACCTACTCTGGCCATGTCCTAAAGGATATTTGGGAAATCATGGAGTTGATGTTCTAGGTATATATTTTAAATACTTATGTGCACATATATATCAAACGTACATTTTTAAAAAGATTTAATTTATTTGAGAGAGAGAGAGAGACTGAGAAAGAGAGAGAGAGAGAGAAAGCACAGGAGGGGGTAGGGTCAGAGCAGGGAGCCCAATATGGGACTCGATCCTGGAACTCCAGGATCATGACCTGAGCCAAAGGCAGTTGCTTAACCAACTGAGCCACTCTTAAATGCACATTTTTAAATAAACAAAATTTTTAAATTTTTATATGTCCTTTTCTTAGACTACCTAAAATAATCTTTGTACCCCACTATGAGAATGACAGTAGGAAGGTACTCAAAGAAAATATTTTATAAGGGTAGAACAGGTCAGATGATAAGAGACACAAAGAAAGTATTACAGGAAATCATAGGATGAAGAGTTTAGTTTTGATTGGGTACATCAAGGAGACCTATTTTTTAAATTTTATTTTTATGTTATTTCATATTTTACTCAAGTTTTTATTTAAATTCCACTAAGTTAACATACAGTATAATTTTATTTTTTTAATTGTTTTATTATGTTATATTAGTCACCATACAGTACATCATTAGTTTTTGATGTAGTGTTCCATGATTCATTGTTTGAGTATAACACCCAGCGCTCCATGCAATCTGTGCCCTCCTTAACACTCATTACCAGGCTCACCCATCCCCTTACTCCCCTCCCTTCTAAAACCCTCAGTTTGTTTCCCAGAGTCCCTAGTCTCTCATGGTTCATCTCCCTCTCCATTTTCCACCCCTTCATTTTTCTCTTCCTTCTCCTAATGTCCTCCGTGCCATTCCTTATATTCCACAAATAAGTGAAACCATATGATAATTGTCTTTCTCTGCTTGATTTATTTCACTTAGCATAGTCTCAAGAAGGCCTATTTAGAAGATTCTGTATTTGAGGAGATTTTAAAGATACCCAAGTCTGTGATAATTTTTTAACAGTACAGAACATGGAAAATGGTAAGATTTGACAAAGCTCGGTGGTTGGTGAGTGCACAGATATTCCTGTATTATTCTCTTTACTTCTCTGTATACTTGAAACATTTCACAGTAACAATGATAAAGTGTATCTAGGGTTTGGAAAAGAGAAAAGCATTCCATACAGAAGAGAAACTATGAATGAAAGCACAGAATCCTGAGGGAGCTTGGGTAGCTCAGGTGGTTAAGTGTCAGACTCTCGGGTTCAGCTCAGGTCTTGATCTCAGGGTCCTGAGTCCAAGCCCCCTGTTGGGCTCCATGTGAAGCCTACTTAAAAAAAAAAAAAAAAAAAGAAAGAAAGAAAGAAAAAGAAAAAGAAAAGCAAACACAGAATCCTGAAATTCTGGCTGGGTGGTTTAGTCAAAGGTCTAGTCAAAGGTGAGTATTGGGGTCCCTGGGTGGCTCAGTTGGTGGAACGTCTGACTGCTGGTTTCAGTTCAGGAGAAGGAGTCCCGAGTTGGGCTCCAGCTCAGCGGAGAATTAGCTTGTTCTCTCCCTCTGCACCCCTCCCTCTCCTCCCCACCCTCTCCCAGCTCCTATGCACTGGCGTGTTCTCTTTCTGTCTCTCTCTCTAGTAAATAAATCTTAAAAAAAAAAAAAAAAAGAAAGAAAGAAAGAAAGGTGAGTGCTGGAAAATTAGGATGCTGTCAGATCATACAGACCCTGGTTAAATGGTCCTAAGAGGCTGCGGATGTGGGAAACCCTTAGAGGATTCTGATAAACAACGTATGATCAGAGCAGCAGATTAGGAACAGAATTCTAGGAGAAATTTGTAAGAAAGGGAGAGCCCATATTTGGAAAGATCTTATAATAGTGATCCAGGTGGAAATACGGTGGTCTACCTAAGTTCCAAAATTTCCTGATTTTTCTCCTTATTCTGCCACCTTGCATTCTATTTTCACGAAGGAATAAAAAAAATCCAAGGCTCCTGGCTGGTTCAGTTGGTAGAGCATGTGACTCCTGATCTCAGGGTTGTGAGTTTTTCAGCTCATTGCTGGGTGTGGAGCCTACTTGAAAGAATGAAAGAGGTGGGGTGGGGAGAGAGAGAAAGAGAAAAAAAATTCATTCCCACAAGGCAATCACATTTCCTCCTTCTTTCCCCAGATGGTCTCATCCAACTATAGTGAATATCAGGGTTTGTAAATGTTCTCTGTAAATGGTCAGACAGTAAATATTTTCGGCTTTGCAGGCCATACAGTCGTTTTTGTAACTAAACTCCACTGTAGGGAGGAAAGCAGCCACAAACAATACACAATGAGTGGGTGTGGCTATATTCCAATAAAACTCTATTTATAGAAACTGGAATTTAAATTTCAGATAATTTTCAAGTATCATGAAATATTTTTCTCAACACGTAAAAAAATGTAAAAACCATTCTTAGTTTTCAGACTATAAAAAATTGGCTTCAGAATAGAGAAATGCAAAATAAAACCACAATGAGATACCACTTCTCACCCCCTAGTTGGCTTTATAAAAAGATAATAGCGATTCTTGGCAAAACTGGAACCCTCACACAGTACTGGCGAGAATGTAAAACGTCACAGCAGCCTTGGAAAACAGTCTGAAAAGTTAAACATAGAGTTAGCCTATGATCCAGAAATTCCACTTCTAGGTATATACCCAAGACAAATGAAAACATATATCCACACAAAATATCATACACAAAAGTTCATGGCAGCATTACTCATAACCAAAATGTGGAAACATCCATGCAATAAATTATTTGATAATAAAAAGAAATGAAGTATTGATGTGCTATAATATGGCTGAATCCTGAAAATATGCCAAGTGAAAGAAACCTGTTCTAAAGGACCACATGTTTCATGATTTCATTTACATGAAATGCCAGAATAGGAAGATCTATAAAGAAAAAAATAGGATTAGTGATAATTACAGTTAGAGGGGACAGGGGAAGTGACTGCTTATGGGTGTGGGATTTTGGGGGGGTATGATGACAATGTTACAAAATTAATTGTGATGATAGCACAACTCAGAAAATGGTTCTTAGTAAGAACTAATGAATTGCACTGTATAAGGAGGAATTGTATGGTATGTGAATGTTATTTCAATAAAGCTGTTAAAGAATAAATATTAACACGCTACAGGCTCCTTGGTCCTGCAGGTGGTAGTTTGCCAGCCTCTGCTGTAGAGACCAGATAAACTGGTTCCTCCCAGGAGCTTACAAGGGAATTCAGCTCTTTGAGCTTGGAAAATTCAATTTAGAAGAGCTGGAAGGTAACTGCAGTCAGACAGGCCTTTGTTGTTGGGACTTGCTGGTGAGGGGGTCTAGATGTCTTAGAGATGTGCGATGTAAGCAATAAGAAACTCCCGTCAACCTGGTGGTTTGTAATTAAAGCCAGGAACTCAGCCCACATGCTCAGACACACTCAGACTCACGTTCTTTCCAGTACGGGGTTCTTGCATAAGGGTCATAGAAGACCTTTACTTGGTCCCAGCCAAACTTCCCAGGGAAAAAATCATTTTGTCTATTTCTCTTCTTTTAGAAGAGCTGGTTAGTTAGCTGAAATTCCTCAATCTAAATTTTTCTTCTTAAAAATATTTTTTTTATGGGGTGTCTGGGTGGTTCGGTGGGTTGAGCTTTTGCCTTTGGCTCAGGTCATGATCTCAGGATCCTGGGATCGAGCCCCGCATTGGGCTCTCTGCTCAGAGGGGAGCCTGCTTTCCCCCCTCTCTCTGTCTGCCTCTCTGCCTACTTGTTATCTCTCTCTGTGTGTGTCAAATAAATAAATAAGATCTTAAAAAAAATTTTTTTTTTTAAATTGGGAGCCTCGCTGGCTCCCCCAGGCACAGTCGGTGGAGCATGTGACTCTTGATGTTGGGTGCAGAGATTACTTAAAATAAAATCTTTAAAAAAAAAAAAAAAGATTAAAATAAAATAAAATGAAAAACTGGTGAAATCTTGACTGGAGGAGCACTCATTTTAGGAATAATGCTTTTAAGAGCCTAGGAAAGTTGTAATCTAGGACTGCACTGGTCAGAATAAAGACTGTCCCAAATTTTGTAAAGGACAATCTTAACCACTTCTTTGTATCTTTTGGCTTAAGTCCTTAGAATCTCCCAAATGAGATATTACAAACCTTCTTCAAGAAGGCTAAAAATGTTAGGAAATAAAGCACATAGCAGGGTTTCTGCTTTCAAGAGGTTAGGTTCTCAAATAACTTCCAGGCTCAATTCTGAGAAAATTTGTGCTCCATTTCCTCTCTCTTTATGCCTTGCAGGTGGTGATAGCTAATTAAAAAAAAAAAAATTGAAGAGAATCTTTGGTTTTACCATTATATGTCAAGAAGAGGTCATCTGTAGAAAGAAACGTTTAATATTATGCTGAAAGCACAGCCCTGAGACTCTACAAAGATCTTTGTCTCATTCGCAAATGGATGAATGAACAAACTGCCACCTTTTAGTAATGTAGGCAAGAAGGAAGGAAGGAATGGGGGAATTTAGAATTTAACGATATATATATATATGTAAGCAAAAAGAAAAGATTTTCTCTGAGGAGCACAAGATATGAATTTTAATGATTTTAATGGTGTCACTAAAAGAACCAAAAAAGGGGCACCTGGGCGGCTCAGTGGGTTAAGCCTCTGCCTTCGGCTTGGGTTGTGGTCTCAGCGTCCTGGGCTCGAGTGCCATATCAGGCTCTCTGCTGCAAAGAGCCTCCTTTCCCCTCTCTCTCTGCCTGCCTCTCTGCCTACTTGTGATCTCTCTCTGTCAAATAAATAAATAAAATCTTTAAAAAAAAATGAAGTCATATTATTATTCTGCTCCCCAAGTTTCATATGGAATTAGTCCAGTTTATCAACAGTGGTGGTCTGAATCTATGTAACGAGAAATGCTTTTTTCTCTGTCTCACAGGGGTTCAAAAGTAATTTTGAGGAAGAAAGAAACACATTTGCAACCAATTATATTTTCAAGTTACACTCTAGTTTCAAGGAACTAGGTCAAATTCCTTAGCAGGTTTGGAAGGATTTAACCTGCTCCTTTCTGGGAACAGTGACTGTTCCACACGAGGTTGGGAGGTTGGTCCTGCTCAGTTTGTCCTGGAGAGGGCGGTAGCATAATCATGTCTCCATGGTTGACCCACCCAAGAGGTCACATTTGGGTTTTAGCCACAGGAAGCTACCGCTGAAGAATTCCAAAGACAAATTCTTGCAGCTGATTTCAGTCTGGAACATGATTAGAATATCAATCTGTAAACTGAAGGTAGGCCCACACTGAAGATCCGCTAAAACTGTAGGAACTCAGATTTTAAAGCCGCAAACATGGACATGCTGGCTATTAAAATAAAGAGGGTGTGCCTACACTTAAATACTTAAAAAAAAAAAAAAGTGAAATAATGAAATGTTAAGAATAGAAATGGAAGTAACCGAAATGCAGAGCAATTATACAGATGACAATGAAAATGAAATGCAAGAACGCATCAGAGAAAAGGCTATAGTAAAAGGTTATCATTACTTCAAGGGACTGTAATGAGATTTCCCAGGGTGAGTGTGAATTGGGTGTAAGGTGGGGTTAAGGGCTTAAAAAGCTTTCTCAGTTTGAAGCCAGAATGGTGGAATTCCTTGTCCTCCGGATATTCTCCCAGGCCTGATATTAAACACTGCAGGAACCGCTGCCGAAGTCGTGTTTGTACTCAGGAAGCAGCGCTGCATGGAAGTCCTACACAACGCTTCCGGGCCTTCAACGGCCTCACCTTTCTACCTACACGTTCCTACTTAGCATGTTAGTCTTCCAATGATTCAGTAGTGAGAACACCTAATCACTGTCCTTTCACCCCCTCAACCTGAAATCCATGCCGGGCCGGCGCAGTCACGAAAACGGCCTAGTTTTGATCCCCCAGACAAAATCAAATTCCTGGCCAGTTGACACTCTTGGAAAGGAAGACAGCAGAAACACCTTTCCTTTAATTCAGCCAATCAGTGCAGATGTCAGAGCGCCGACTAGATTCCTAGCATTGTGCTTGATGCTATTAGGGACAGATGTGTCGGAGCCCAATAGTCAGGAATACATGATCCACGCAGTTAAATAAAGAGCGTACAAGACCATACATGATTAGCTGTTATCTCTCCCCTTCGTATGGCCTGTGTGCTAAGAAGGCGCCCTTGTCAAACTGCCTCACTACCATGGTGACAGTTAATAAGAAATGCACAGATCCACATCTGAACTGGTTAGAGTTCTACTAGTTATTATTATTATTTTTAAATATGTAGTTTCTCCACTTAGATGAATGATTCTTAATGGTGGTCTCCAATTTTGTCTATGGATTCTCTCTGAGTCTTTCTTTCCTTTCTGGTCTATATTCTTTCCTTGAAGAAAACCAAACCAAAAGCACATGGACCCATCTGTGCTCACCCTGCCCAGTTTGGGAGCTGTCCCCCTGCTCTGGATGGATCAGGCTTCAATTCTTCCTGCATTGTTTGCAAGGACCTCAGTTGTCCCAGGTTTCTAAGTTCATCCAATCTGCTAATATTAGGAATATTCCCCAAGGTTAAGGAAAAAATCCTTGATCATGGTTCCCGTCTTCTCTGCGCCCCACTTCATCCTAGCTGTGCCACTGTCCCCTCCTCTCATTTATTCCCCAAGCACCATTATACACACGGGATTGTTTATTACAGACTTTTAATGAAAGCTGAGGAATAACAGAGGAGGTAGTATAATACAGCATAGGACAGGAAATATAAGTACCTGAAAGTTCTTTGGCCATTTTCAATACAAGGAATTTCTGTTTTTTTCTTCTCAGGGCCTGCTTGCTGCCATTTTGCTCAGACTTCCTTCTCCATCGCTTTCCTGAGCTCTTCAGGTCCAACCTCTGAAATTCTATTATTCTGAGCAACATAATTTTCATTGTCAAACCTCCTTCCATATGAATTGACCACACCAAAAGGCCAACCTTTTATATTCTTTCTCAAGCAAAAGCTCCATTTACCCAAGAAGTGAATTTTGCCCATCCCCTAGAATGTAAAATAACAGCTAAAAAGAACTATTTTAAAAGTCATTTATTGTTTTTCCCTGTTCACATACTTTTTGGCTTAACTTTCCCATTTGATCTCTATATATATTTTTAAAAGACTATTTATTTATTTGACAGACAGAGATCACAAGTAGGCACAGAGGCAGGCAGAGAGAGAGAGAGAGGAGGAAGCAGGCTCTCTGCTGAGCAGAGAGCCCGATGCGGGACTCGATCCCAGGACCCTGGGATCATGACCTGAGCCGAAGGCAGAGACTTTAAACCATGAGCCACTCAGGCACCCCCCATTTGATCTATATTTAAGGTACTGTTTTTCTTGAGACTATCTGAAGGACAGATGTAAAGTCAAAGTTTCAGAATTATTTCTGCATTATGCATAAGCCATCCATAGGTTTGGGAGAATTCTAGTTCTTTTTTCTTTCTATCTTTTTTTTTTACTTCATTTTCTAATAAGTAATTCCTCAAAGATTCAGAAAAGCTATGGAATGACTTGTGAGTTTCTGATAGTCCTACAAGAGATAAGATAAGATAAGATAAAGAATAAAAATGGCCTCCCTGTTGAAAATACCCTGCCATATCTGGCATTATCCACAGACCAGGAATGAGGCACCCAGCACAATTTTCATGAAAGAAATCTTTCTATATTCAGTCACAGGAGGAGATGCTTAGGCAGTGACCAAAACTTTGCTTAAGGATAAGAATCTTATCTCTGACTATAGAAAAGTCCAAAGGTGCTAACTACGGGTGTCTCTGAGGTAGCCCCAAGTTACGGCTGAATGGCGTCTCCAAAGGAAGGTAACATACAACAATAAGTTCAGCTTTGTGAAGATAGATAGTTCCCTTTGGACAGATCTCAATTTATATATCTCCATATACACCTCCATGAGGCTGTTATGTTTTATGCTGAGCACTGGACTAGGTACCCTGAAGATGTGAGAAAACAATAAAACAAAATCAAGATCCTATAGGAACTTAAAATTCAGAGAGTGAGAAAAGTCTTACTATACAGAAGTAAAAATTATGGAATGAAAACCAAAGTAGAATTGATTCAGAGTTTTAGAATTTTAGAACTAGAAGTGTTTTAAAAATCATTCACTGATTTGCAGAAAAAAAAAAATTGGAGCTCAGAAGGGCTTGTAGTTTGCCTGAAGGCACACAATGAATTAGTGGCAGAGCCCACAGATATTAAGAGGTTTGTCTACCTCACCACATGCAACAACTAGTAAGCATCAATTCGATGCAAGGAAATACAGTGCTTAAGATAACACATGTAAAATGCCTAACACAGAGGTGCCAAGGTGGCTCATTCAGGTGAGTGTCTGACTCCTGATTTCAGCTCAGGTCATGATCTCAGGGTCGTGGGACTGAGCCTTGCATCAAGCTCTGCGCTTGGTGGAGTCGGCTTGAGATTCTTTCCCTCTGCCCCTCCCCCCACTAACACTTGCTCTTTCTCTCTCTCGCTAAAAACAAATAAATAAAAATTTTAAATGCCTACCACAATGTCAGGGACCATCAGCTATTAAAATAATACTGTTAAAATAATCTTCATCTCATCATCACCATCATCATCATGGCTAAGAGCACAGTTTCTGGTATTAGCCAGATCCTGATGTGAGTCTCAGTTCTGTCACTTGGTGTAAATGTAAATAACCTACTTACCTTACCTAAGCCAGAGTTTCTTAATCTATACAATGGGAATAAAAATAGTGTCTACCTAATAGGACACATACTTCAGTGTATATACTTAAACACATACGCTGCAACTGTTCAAATATCAGCTGTTCCATAGTATTCATTAACCTATATAAGTATACTGAGTCAATTAAGAATATAGACAGGGGCGCCTGGGTGGCTCAGCAGGTTAAGCCTCTGCCTTTGGCTCAGGTCATGATCTCAGGGTCCTGGGATCGAGCCCCGCATTGGGCTCTCTGCTCAGCAGGGAGCCTGCTTCCTCCTTTCTCTCTGCCTGCTTCTCTGCCTGCTTGTGATCTCTCTCTCTCTGCGTCAAATAAATTTTAAAAAGCTTTAAAAAAAAAAAAAAAGAATACAGACACATAGAGCATTGGTGAATTTTCTCTTTGCTTCGCCTAAATGAAAGCCAGAAAGTTAACAAGTACTGAGCTGTCACTGTATACAGATAACAAGTACTGAGCTGTCACTGTATACAGATATTAGCACAAAGATGGAACGACAAAAACAGAAGAGATGCTATTTGCAATGTTATAACACAGAAACTATTACTCTCAACAAGTATATACCAATTACTTACACAATAATGAGTAAGACTGAGTTTGTGCTTTCACGGAGCTTGCAATCTAGTGGAGGAAGAAAGCAGGCTGTTCCAATATGGAGTGGCACAGATGGAGCAGAGCCAGAGCTTAGAGCTATGGCGGCTCGCAGGACAGCATCCTATCTGGCAATGGTGGAGGTAGGGAAGGGAGTGTCAGAGGTTTCTCAAATAAAAGAAGAAGTTGGCTAAAGATGAGAAGAGTCGGAACGAGCCTGAAGCCACCAACCAGCTGTGGTGGGTGCTCTGAACTGGTTCTCAGCATCCACTCTAATCCTCTAGGTGTGTCTTTGGATCCTGCAGGAGTTCAAGAAGGGAAAAGCACGTTTCCTCCATCTCCCTGCAGTGAGGATTCTGCTTTAGCCAATGAGAAGCACTCGAAAGATGGACCCAAGGCTAGAGCCATGCCCTTTGTTTCTGCTGCAAACTCACCTGTGGACCCATCGGGCTTTCCTGTAGCCATTATTTCAGTGTCCAGGTACTAACTCCCTAGGCGCTGAGAGGTCGTCCCAGGGCCAGCAGGGCTTCCTGACCTTGGATCACAGCTACAGGGGCATGTCTTTGAACTCTACAGCACCAGTGGAGTCCACTGATCATCACCTTTCTGCTTACTGCTGAGGTAGCAGCTCCCACTGGTAGGCCAGAATAGCAGTCTTGTCCTGGGAATCATTCCTGGAGGCCCCTAAGGGACCCAACCACCCTATCCAATGATTTGCTAAGCTCCTGATTTCCTGTATTAAATCCCTTTTTGCTTAAAATTGTGTGGTTCCTACTTCTTGCACCTAACATATCAACAAAACACGAAAATGTACAATGGGCCACGAATAATAGAGCTTGCGGGGGTTAGTAAATTTCTGTAGTGGGCCAAGATAGTAAATCTGTTAAGCGTTGTGGGCCACTCGTGATCTTCACCTCCCCTCCTCCGTGCTAAGTGTATTCACATGCTGTGCAACCACATCCAGACATTCCCATTTTGCAAAACTGAAACTCTATGCTTTTCAAATAGTCAGTCCCCAAACTTCTCCCCTTCCCCTCCTCTCCTGGCCCCTAGCAACCACCATTCTATTCTCTGTCCCTATAAATCTGACTACTCTGGATACCTCATGTAAGTGGAATCACACGGGATTTGATTTTTTGTGACTAGCTTGTGTCATCTAACATAATGTCCTCAAAATCCACTCTGTAGCATGTGACAGGATTTCCTTCCTTCCTTCCTTTCTAAGGCTGAATAATATTCCATTGTATGGATATGACACATTTTGTTTATCCATTCCTGTTTATGGATATCTGGGTTGCTCCCACCTCTTGGCTATTGTGAATAGTGCTGTTATAAACATGGGTACATAAATATCTCTTCAAGATCTTGCTTTCAATTCTTTTGAATATACACCCAGAAGTGGGACTGCTGGGTCATATGGTAATTCTGATTCTTAACTTTCTAAAGAACCACCACACTGTTTTCCATAGGGGAAGCACTACTTTATATTCCTACCAGCAATGCAAAAGGATTCTAGTTTCTCCACATCCTTTACAACACTTGTTATTTTCTAGCTTTTTGTTTGGAGCTATCCTAATAAGTACAAGGTGACATTTCACTGTGGTTCTGATCGGTGACACTGAACATTGTTTCATACGCTTGTTGCCCATTTGTATATGTTCATTGCCCATTGTGAAATTGGGATATATGTGGTGCCTGGCTGGCTCAGTTGTAGAGTGTATCATTCTTGATCTCAAGGTCATGATCTCAAGCCCCATGCTGGGTGTGGAGCCTACCTAAAACTAAAAAAAGGAAAAAATAAAATCGGGATGTATGTTTTTTGTTGCTGTGTCGTAAGACTTCTTTATATAATGTGGATATTACAACGTTATTTGATATATGATATCCTTGGGTTGTTTTTTCACTCTGCTGCTTAAGCAAGTTCAGTTTTAGTCTATGCTCATGAATGGCAGTGTAGTCTGGAGCAGCTTGCAAGTAGTCTGGCCAGACATGGAGCTCTCTTTCATCCTAAGTACACTAATAAGAATGAGCCAGGACATCTTTAACTTGGGACCCTTCAGGTCTTAGGTACTCTGATTCACTATGATACCAAAAAATCATCCCCATGCCTTTACTTTGAACCAGAACCAGCCAACTTGAGGTTTCTGGGCTGCAGAATTAGAAACAGCATCAAGACTGCATGAGTAAGTGGGAGTCATGGAAATAGATTCACCCGATTCAGGCTTTGCATTGTCTAGTGCCTGCCACTAGAAAACAGAAATCAAACACAATTTCAGTATCTATTTTGCAATCAACACTGCTCTTTTCCACTTCAAACGGTAGTTCAGTTCAGCTTCTTTGAATCTCCATGTTTATTCTGAGAGGATAAAATATCCCAACTCTAGAGATACTAATGATTTCCAGTCAAATGTATGGAGAGTTAGTTAATTCATGACTTAGTCTAAAATGCACATAATACTTGCTCCGAAAACCCTTGCTGATTCTGTATTAGTGGATGAAAACACCATGGCTCAGTGTATTTGCTAAAATATCCTATTTGAAGAGGTAACTTTCTGATGTATAGAAGGTCTATTTCCTCTCCCAAATATTACTGTCTTTTGAAAAAATTTAGGAAGCCTATGTATGCTATTTTTCTGGTCTTCACAAAAAGAAAGTGGGCAAGTTAAGGACAGAGCTGCATCTGGCCAAGGAGAAGAAATGTTATAAATGCAGGATCCTAATTCTCTTCCTGATTTTTATGTTAAGTTGTTGCTATTCAAGTATTTACCCACAATGTTCATCACTGCATTACTTCTAATCATGAATGTCAGGAACAGGGATGTTTATAAATTATTTCAGCTGTAAGTAACAGGAAATCCAAACACAAGTACATTAAAAAAAAAAAAAAAAAAAGGTTCTTTCTCATCATTTCAAGAAATCCAAAGATAGGTCATTGCTGGCACTGGTTTAAACATTCTGTTTTCTCAAGGTCAAAAGCCTTGAATTTTCTTGACTTTTCCCTCATGGATGAAAGTTGGCTACTACAGCTCTAGACATCTCACTGCTCACAAAGCAGAAAGAACAGGCAAGAAATGGTACCAGTCTGGGCTATCCCATTTTATCTGGAAGGCAATATATGTACGCCTCCCTTTCCTGGAACTTCCCCCTCAACCTCAGTAATCTACACCTTACTTCCTGATGATTAGAATTGATACTAGCCCTAGTTGTAAGAAAGATGAGGAAAACAAACTATATGGGAGTATTTGGTTTTCCTATCCTACAGGCAGGTGAGTAGGAGGAAAACTGGGAATGGGTGTTGGCCTGCTGAGATCAGGGTCTGCCACAGTAAAAACCAGGAAACACCAAAATATCTGAAAATACAAGATTAACTGACTATGACGTACCAAATGAATTCTAGGTGGCTGTTAAAATTGTGGTACAGGGGTACCTGGATGGCCCATTCGGAGGAACCTGTGACTCTTGATCTTGGGGTTGTGAGTTTGAGCCCCACTTTGTATAGAGATTAAATAAATAAAACTTAAGAAAAATTGTAGTACAGAAAAATACTTAGGTGTGTGCAAAATTAGTCATAAAATCTTATGAACCAGAAAATTAACATATAAAACAATAAATAAGAAAACATCAAATTTGTTGGGGTAAAATTTACACAGTTATTAAAAACTTAAACAGAGGGTGCCTGGGTGACTCAGTTGGTTAAGCAGCTGTCTCGGCTCAGGTCATGGTTCCAGGATCCTGGGATCGAGCCCCACATCCAGCTTCCCGCACAGCAGAGAGCCTGCTTCTCTCTCCGTCTGCCTGCTGCTCTGCTTACTTGTGATCTCTATCTCTCTGTCAAATAAATAAATAAAATCTAAAAAAAACCAACAAAATTAAGCAGAGATCTTCAAAAAAACAACAAAACAAAAACCAAAACAAAACAAAAACTAGAACTCACCTTCTGAAAATACTGACTGAGGCTGGGATTTGCACATAGGTGGTTTACTCAAGACCACTCTCAGGAGCAGGGCCTGTGAGGGAAGCAGGACTGGGCAGGGGAAGGTGAACTGCAGGGCACTTACCACAGCGGCTTTAACTGGTCCCATGGGAAATTCCAAGGCTGATTGTGCCAGATTGTTACAGTTCAGGGCCTGTGCCATGCACCTCCACAACTGACCAGTCATTGGATTTCAGCTGCCCCAAGGGAGTGAACATGACCTAGGATGAGGCAGTTTCCTTCACAGAAGGCAGTTTTGGGAGAAATGCAAGTGTGAGTCGTCAGCAGCCAAGACTCCTGGCCGCTGTATCTTGGGATCTGGGCAGCTCACTACAGCATCCACTAGAAATGTCAACAACGATTATCTCTGGGTTTGGGGATTAAGGTTGGTTTTCTCTTTCTCTTTTTTATGTTTTCTAAATTTCCCACAACTAACAGAGTATTGTCCTAAGGATTAAATGAGTTAATTCAAATGAAGCACTTAGCACAATTTCTGGAATACATTAAGTACTGAAATTTAGTTATAATTATTTTTTATGTAGAAATATATACACATAAAACATTATAAAGAAAAAGCATACATGTGAATATTGTCAAGAAGAAAGTATGAAATAATTATAGACCTTGCCATTCGTTCTGGCTTATTTTGTTTCATCCATGAAATTCTTTCTTATGCTATTGCTTCTTTCTAACACTGTCCCTCTGAACTTCTTTTTTTTTTTAAGATTTTATTTATTTATTTGACAGACAGAAAGAGATCACAAATAGGCAGAGAGGCAGGCAGAGAGAAAGGGAGAAGCAGGCTCCCCGCTGAGCAGAGAGCCCGATGCGGGACTCGATTCCAGGACCCTGAGATCATGACCCGAGCTGAAGGCAGCGGCTTAACCCACTGAGCCACCCAGGCGCCCCACCCACTGAACTTTTTATAATGCTGGAAATTCAGGTACAGTGCCATCCAGGATAGTAGCCACTAGCCATGGGTGGCTACTGAGCATTTGAAATGTGCCTAATGCAAATGAAGAACTGAATTCCAAATTTTATTTACTTTCAACTCATTTAAATGTAAATAGCCACATATTGCTAGTGGCTACCAAATATTGGACAATGCAGCTCCATACCAATATTAGCCAAAAGAACAGATCCGAAATATTCTTTCTCTCTTTAAGCTTGGATTAATTTCTTAACCCATCACCCTAATACATATATTATATATACATATATATGTATAAATAATTATATATGTATAAATGTATTATCCATATACATATATACATTTATACACATATATACATACACATTATATATTTATACATATCATACACATATATATGTCTAATCTCCTAATCTTTATTTCAAAGTCATGTTATATTAATATGTGCAGAAAAACAAAATGGGAAGTTAATTAATTGTAACAAAAAGTGGCATGTGTTTTTTTTTTGTGTGTGTGTGGGGGAGATGGTTTGCTTTTTTTTTTTTTTTTTGGTCAGACTTTTTTCTTTTTAAGAATTTATTTATTTGTTTGACAGAGAGAAATCACAAGTAGGCAGAGAGGCAGGCAGAGAGAGGAGGGAAGCAGGCTCCCCACTGAGCAGAGAGCCGGATGTGGGGCTCAATCCCAGGACCCTGAGATCATGACCTGAGCCGAAGGCAGAGGCTTTAACCCACTGAGCCACCCAGGTGCCCCATAGACTTTTTTTTTTAAGTAATCTCTCCACCCAACATGGGGCTCAAACTCACAACCCTGAGATCAAGAATAGCATACTCTTCCAAATGAGACAGCCAGGGGTCCCTGGTCAGACTAGTTTTTATTTTTTTTTTTACATACAACAAGGAAGGTAATTTAGCTGAAAGTTAGGTGCTGAAGAGCTATATAATGTATCACTACTTGTCTGGTATTTTTTAGTAAATAATCTGAAAAGAAAATGAAGGAGGTTGTCCCATATCAGATATCTGGTTCCTCTTGGTAAGCCGAAAAAGACTTCTCCCTGAAATCATAACTTTCAACCATTCTGTCAACACAGGAAGGAAGATACCTACAGAAAAAATTTGAAAATGCCTGAATAACAACGTGGTGGGAGGCATTCATATGGGGGATAAGTTACTCACAACATCCATGCTCAAGGCAGGAAAGAGACCCAGATCTTGGTTTGCATCCCAGCCCTGTCAGTTACTGCGTGTATTTTGGACACATTGCTTAATTACTACACAAAGGGTGATAACCACACCTCTGAAGGTTTGTTGGAAGATCACTGAGATGTGCAGCACCTGGCATACAGTAACTGCTAAATCAATGAGTTTTATTATTATGTCAATATTATGTCAAGAAAATAGAACAGCAAAAGGGAAATGAGCCCAAATAATATAAAATCTGTGCAATAATTAACTGGCATAATCATTAAGTTGTAAAATTATTGCTGGTGTATGTTACCTTATGTGTCTATCAACCACACATAAAATTTAGTTCACTCTTTATCAGATAAATGACAAGAACAGATGCTTGAATAAAGGAATGAATCATTACCTTGTCCTCTTGCTAATGTTCTTTTGCCCCCAAAATGCACTGTTACCACTAAAATGGTTTTGTCACTGGTACTGTCACTAGGGAAATTTTCAAAGAAGTGGTAAAGAGCAGTATCAAATCAATAGTCTTGAACAGAATTGTTTTTCTAGACTTAAGAAACTAAAACTAAGATACAACATTTTTTTTAAAGATTTTATTTTTTAAAAAACTTTTTACTTAGGGGCGCCTGGGTGGCTCAGTGGGTTAAAGCCTCTGCCTTCGGCTCAGATCCCGCATCGGGCTCTCTGCTTGGCGGGAAGCCTGCTTCCTCCTCTCTCTGACTGCCTCTCTGCCTACTTGTAACCTCTGTCTGTCAAATAAACAAATTTTTTAAAAATCTTAAAAAAAAATTACCTATTTATTTAAGAGGGAGAGAAAGGGCGAGCAGTCAAAGCAAGAGAGCACAAGGGACAGGGAAAGGCAGAGGGAGAGGAGAAGGGAGAGGGAGAGGAAGAAGCAGATTCCCCACTGAGCAGGGAGCATGATGCAGGGATCCATCCCAGGGCTAGGGGGTCATGGCTTGAGCTGAGGGCAGACACTTAACTGACTGAGCCACCCAGGCAATCCTTAAGATTTTATTTTTTAAGCAATCGCTACACCCAATGAGGGAGTCAAACTTACAACCCTGAGCTCAAGAGTCACACGCTTTTCCAAATGAGCCAGACAGAGGCCCCAAGAAACAACTTCTTGAGCAGTATTATAAAGGAACACATATGGGCTTCCATCCTTAGACACTTTTAAGCAGACAATGCTCCAGCTGGAAAAGTCATCCTCATCTGTGGTAGCCAGCCCCCAGGATAGCCTCTACTGACCCTTACTCCCCAGCACATGCCCTTCATTACTCTCCTGCCCAAATTCAATCCAGGCTGGCCCTGAACATGGCTGACGTGATGTTTGAGTTCCAAGGTTGTGTTATAAAAGGCACTTCAGCTTGTGCTTTGGTCTTTCAGATTGATCACTTGCTCTAGAAGAAGCCAGTTGCCATGCTGTGGGAACACTCAAGCTGTCTGTGGGAAAGCCCATGTGGCCAACAGTCTAAGCCAACTTGCCAGACATGTGAGAGAACTGCCTTGGAAGTGGATTCTCCACTCCAGATTAAGTCTTCAGACAACCACAGCCCTAGCCTACATCTGACTGCAATCTTATGAGACTGAAACAGAAATGCCCAGTTGAAACCCACCTGAATTCCTGACTCCAAAATTGAGTGAGAAATAATACATCACTTCCATCGTTTGAAGCCACTAAGTTGGTTTTTTTGTTTGTTTGTTTTTGTTTTTGTTTTTTTTTAAATATTCTCCAAGCCCAATGTGGGGCTCAAACTCATGCAGCAGGCTCTACTGAATGAGCCAGTCAGGCTCCCCAAATACTTTTTTTTTTTTAAGATCTTATTTATTTGAGAGAGACAGAGCATGAGCAGAGGGAGGGGGGGAAAGAAGGAAAGACTCCCCTCTGAGTGCAGAGCCATATGTGGGCTCAATTCTAGGACCCTGAGATCATGACCTGAGCTGAAGGCACACACTTAGCTAACTGAGCCACCCAAATACTTTTTTTTTTTTTAAAGTAAACTCTACCCCAATGTGGGGTTTGAACTCATCACCCCAAGATCAAAAATCACAAGCTCTACCGATTAAACCCACTTAGCCCCCTTGGTGTGTACTTCTGGGGTTATTTGATATGCAGCAAAAGATAGCTAACATATCATCAATAACAGCTGCTTTTTTACTACTGTCCAAAGTATCCTGCTTATAGGCTGAACCACATGATCATTCCAGATAACTTCTTTATAGCTTTAATTTTTAACAGGTTGACATGTCACTAACTCGATGTCTTTTCCTATAAAATTCTTTTTTTTTAAAGATTTTATTTATTTGAGAGAGAGAGAGAGCACAAGTAGGCAGAGACAGGCAGAGAGAGAGGGGGAAGCAGGCTCCCCGCTGAGCAGAGAGCCCGATGCAGGGCTAGATTCCAGGACCCTGAGATCATGACCTGAGCTGAAGGCAGAGGCTTAACCCACTGAGCTACCCAGGACCCCTTCCTATAAAATTCTTTAAAAAAATTTTTTTGGGGGGGGGACCTGGGTGTCAGGTTCTCCCTGTTTGGCTCAGGTCATGATCTCAGGGCTCTGGGATTGAGACCCACCTCGGACTCTGTTCAGCGGGGACTCTAATTCTCCCTCTCACTCCCACTGTGCTCCCCTCCCCCTCTCTCAAAGAAAATCTTAAAAAAATTTTTTAAACAAGATTTTATTCCTTTAGAGAAAGAGCGTGTGGTGGAGGGAGGGAGAGAGAGTTTCAAGCTGACTTTGCAGTGAGCACAGGGTCCCTTGCAGGGTTCAGATCCCATTATCCTGAGATCACAACCTGAGCCAAAACCAAGAGTTGGACGCTTGAATGACTGTGCCTCCCAGGTGCTTCAGCTTTTATTTATTTATACTGGAGAGAGAGTAAGAGGTATGCATATGAGCAGAGGGAAGGACAGGTGGATGGAGAGGAGCTTTTCCTATAAAATTCTTTTTTAATTTTTTTAAGATATTTATTTATTTATTTGACAGAGAGAGAGAGATCACAAGTAGGCAGAGAGAGAGGAGGAAGCAGGCTCCCTGCCAAGCAGAGAGCCTAATGAGGAACTCGATCCCAGCACCCTGAGATCATGACCTGAGCCGAAGGCAGAGGCTTAACCCACTGAGCCACCCAGGCGTCCTCCTATAAAATTCTTATGTGATGGGGCGCCTGGGTGGCTCAATGGGTTAAGCCTCTGCTTTTGGTTTGGGTCATGATCTCAGGGTCCTCGGATCAAGCCCTGCATCGGGCTCTCTGCTCAGCGGGGAGCCTGCTTCCGCCTCTCCCTCTCTGCCTGCCTCTCTGCCTACTTGTGATCTCTGTCAAATAAATAAATAAAATCTTTGAAAAAAAAATCTTATGTGACAAGGACAATTAGCCAATCAAATATTTAATGAACATCCACTAAGTTATTATTCTAGGCACTGTGCTGATTAAAAGGTATGATAATGTTATTAATAAAAACAATAGTAAAAATAATGACAGACACGAAAACTAAACATGTATTGTCTTAGTGTTCTAGACACTGTACATATATGTATACTCTCACTTAACTTAAATGTATATTGCCAAATGTTTAGCAATTTTTTATGCAATGTTTTTATGACCAGAAAGGTCATACTAAGTTACACTCCATCTGCAATGTTTAAGAACAAACTCACTGCAGATGTTTATCTACCAGCACTTAAAATTTTTCAAAAAAACCTGATAGGTGAAAAATAGAAGTTTAATCTGCATTTCTAGGATTACCAGGTCTTAAAATGTTAAGCACCTTAAAGTTCTGTCTGACATATGTTACGATGTTGGCATTGTGTTTTCTTGACATTTTTATAGTCAAGTCAACCTCTTCCTTTGTACTTTCTTCCAACCCTTTCATAATTAAAAGGCTCTTTCCTATCCCTGGATCAATTAAATTTTCGCTTGCATTTGTTTCCTAGTTTATGGTTTTATTTTTTACACATGTAGTTGTATTTTGTGGCAGGACATAGGAATTTTTCCCCCCATAATCGCTTCTCCTTCACTATTAAGTTTTTCTTTGCCCACTGATTTATGATGCCACTTTTATTAGTAGGTGATGCCACCTTTAGTAGTTCTTATATTACTTGGGTATGGTTGTGAGCTTTATAATCCTTTCTCATTGTCTGTTGGTTTCAATATTATTAGTACTATGCTTTTTTAAAAAAAAAGATTATTTATTTATGAGAGACAGCGGGGAGAGAGGCAGAGAGACAGAGAGAGAGAGAGAATCCAGTAGACTCCCTGCTGAGCACAGAGCCCCCACTAAGTGCCTTGTCTCACAACCCTGAGATCATGACATGAGCCAATATCAAGTATGGTTTAACTAAATCACCCAGGGGCCCCATACTACATTTTTTTTTATTACTAACTTCTACTCATTCATTAAAAACCATCACATTCTCCTTCTTGGAAGCCTCCCTGATTCTTCCAAAAAGATATGAATGTTGCTTCCTTTTTCACCTTCATAACATAAAATTTTCTCTTGTATCACAGTTAACAGGGTTGATTTTATCCAATTATATTTTTTATTTTATCCAATTATATTTTTGAGAAAATTATATATTTTTATCCAATTATATTTTATTTTTGTATACCTTATATTTATACAGTCATTAAAATTTGATTACTGGATTTGCATTAAAAGGTAGTGATGGCAAAACAGGTCTAGCTTGGCAAAAAAACTGAAAACACACAGTTCCTTCATTTCAACAAACATCACTGTGCTACCCCTTATCAAAAGATTATAAAGGTAAGTGAACCCTAGATTCTGCTTTAGGGAGTTCACCATTAGGGCAAAGAGACATGCGAATATCCAGGATTAAATAGTGTGTCTAGTGTAAAATAATCACACACAAAAAAGGAGAAAAGAAGAAACTGAGCAGGTAGTGGGCAGAGTTTCATTATAGTAGACACAACTATGAGCTGGCTTTATGGTGCTCCTTAAATGTCAAAGGAATTTGTAATTGATTTGAACGACAGTGCATCAGTTTAGAACCTTTAACAGAATTTACATTAATTTAACATTCTTCGGTGCTCGCTTCGGCAGCACATATACTAAAATTTATCCTTCTCTGTAGAACTTTTTAAGGAACCCTAACGTAGTTTGTGTAGCACGGCCAAGCTGAAGAGTTCTGCTTGGAAGCGGTTTCCTTAGCGCGAACGTGAGATGCTTTGCACAGGATACAGGTGCGAATAAATGCAAAGTGTGTGACTGCGTGAAAATCAGACATGGGGATAAGATATAAACCTTTACCAGTATCAGGTACTATAATCCACTCACCTGTGTTAGTTTAAAAGCTGGTGATTCCTTGATTAAAAGCTGAGATTAAAAGCCTTGATTAAAAGCTGAGAACTGATTCCTTGTGAAAGGACACAGTTCCAGCCACTAGCTTCACCGCTCAGCGCCCTGGAGGCCCAAGGCAGGCTTAAGGCAAGCCCACTCCAGATGTCAGAGCAAGAACTACTGACGTCATGTAAGCGTGACGTCACCAGCACTGACGCTGTCTCACAGGGAGGGGCCTCTCAGCTCACCTCAGAACGCAGTCAGGTCCGAGGAGCAGCGAGTTGACTGTCTTGCGTTCTGCCCCAAAGGTCCGAATGGTCAGCGCTGCGCGAACCGAAGAGCCGAAGCCGCTCCGGAGCTAAAAACGGGCCATTTCCCTCCTTCCTCGGCCCTCACGGGCCTCCTCTCTAAGGCCCCGGCGCGGTCGAGGGAGCGGCGCGCTCACGAGCCCGTCGCTTGCGGCGGTCACGCGCACGCACGCTGGTGCGCACGTTCCCTGAGAACCCGGAAGTGCGAGGGAGAGGAGAGCCACGTGGGTGGAGCTGGATCCCGGCTCGCATGGGGGAGTCTATCCCGCTGGCCGCCCCGGTCCCGGTGGAACAGGCGGTGCTGGAGACGTTCTTCTCTCACCTGGGTATCTTCTCTTACGACAAGGCCAAGGACAATGTGGACAAGGAACGAGAGGCCAACAAGAGCGCGGGGGGCAGCTGGCTGTCGCTGCTGGCGGCCTTGGCCCACCTGGCCGCGGCCGAGAAGGTCTATCACAGCCTCACCTACCTGGGGCAAAAACTAGGTACCTCCGCCCCGCCCCCCGTGCCCTTTGAGGAGGAAGGAAAGGCGGTATATTCCCCGATCGGCCGTGGCTTGGGTTCCCTGTCTCACTCCTAGCCCCAGGCTCAACTTGGCACTCCCAGATCTCCTCCCACCGTTCCCTTCCTCCCCTCGGCTTCCACAAGCCCCGCCCACCGGCCTCTGCTGATAGATTGGCCGCGGGGTTGGATGCTCTTTTCAGGGCTGTGTCTCAAATCGAAGGGTGTATCCATTTGGCTCAGTGCATGGATTGGTGCCATAAATGAAAAGTTAAGCAGACTGTGTGTCTTCGCTCTTCTGACCAGTGACAACTGTGGCCAGAAGAGCAAAACTTGGCAATACAACCTAGTTAGAATTAATGAACACTTTTGTCTGGCCTCTTGAAGTTAAGGCCCCTGCGAGTTACAGATAGAGTCCTACCCTTTCTAGGCCGTCAATAAATATTTAGTGGATGAGGAAATAAATGAATACTGGAGAGGAAAGGCAAGAAATATGCCTAACACTAGCAAGAGGGGACTTAAGGGAAAAATGGTAAACACTCCTATCATTCCATCATAAATCTTGGCCCTGAAAATAAGATGCAAGAGCTGATTCAACCGATTTTCACTAGTAGAAACAATTAGTATGAGTAGATCAGAAGGAAATAAAATATGTGAAAGCCAAGGGTATGCATATAAAGTATTACTACTTACAATTACCAACAACAGTCAATATGAATCCCAGAGCTTTCAAAGTTAGTATTTTGGCCCATTTTTAGACCCTTTAATTATCAGAAGCACAGAGTCTGGTATGAATGAAGAACACATATATGCAATAAAGAATAGAAAGGTAAAGTTGAGTGCAGATTCCATTTTGATATTTAGGGCCCCATTTCTTTGTATGGCCTGAAGGTGGCCATGTACATATTGCTTTCAGTAAATACCCAAAGGGCAGGGCTTTCTGAAATCTTAACTTCTGCCTTAGCTGTTTAAATAATTTGTTTAGTACCTTGACTTACCGGCAAAGTGCTTAGATAGGATAGAATAGAATAGAATAGAATAGAATACCGTGCGTATTTTTTCCACCCCTTTTTACAGTGGCAGTTCTCACAAATTTGCAGTTGCTGTTGAAATGTTATTATTCCCCTTTCTACAGATTAGCAAATTGTTTATGCGCACTTGTGTAGGTAGGTGACAGGTCTCAAACCAAAATACCTGCCTTTGAACTGTCAGATTGTGTTTTTATACATATGATTTATCCTTAAAAATTGCTGTATTATAATTTAAAAATAGGTTGTATATACAGTTGACCCTTGAACAATAGGGGTTTGAATTGCATGGATCCACTAATACATGGATTTTTTTTATAAATACAGTACAGTAAATGTATTTTTCATCCTTCATGATTATCTTAACATTTTCTTTTCTCTAGCTTACCTTACTATAAGAATATAATATATATAATACATATAACATATAGCATATGTGTTAATCTATTGTTTATGTTATCAGTAAGGCCTCAAGTTGACAATAAGCTATTAGTAATTAAGTTTTGGGGGAATCAAAAGTTGTACTCGGATTTTTGACTGCGGGGGTAGGTCAGCTCCCTAACACCCCCTCCACCACTCCTGGCATTGTTCAGGGGCCAGCTGTATTTGGAAATGGGGAGAATTCTGGCTGTAAAGTTGAAGGTGGGTAATTTTCTGGCAGTTTTAGTTGTTTTTAGATCCTGTCACCTCATGAAGAATGGTGATTGGTCCCAGTCCCATGATTCTTAAGTTTGTTTAAGCTCATCTATGAGAATTTGATGAAGCCCATAGACATATATGGAATATATATGGGAAATACAATTTTACATTTAATCCGCGAGGGTTCCGTTGGATTTCCTAAAGCCTATTGATGGACCCCAATTTAAAAATCTGCTATGCCAGTTTAAGGTGTGTGTGTCTGGTTTCAGGTAAACAGAACTGCCCTGTGTGTAAGAGCACGTGTGAGATCATCACTGTCTCTGCCTTGGGTTCTGTGAAATGGCCCTCATTATGTATATGTGCTGCCGAAGCCAGCACTAGCCCTCATTATGTAAAGTCATTAGTTCTGCATAGACCCCCAGTTTGCATGGATGAGCCTTAAGCCTGCACCTTGAAATTGACCCAGGAGCAATTTATACTATGAAACATGCCCAGGCATGGTTCTGCTCCCAGGTGATCTGTGACTTCTAAGTGAATGTTCCTGAGAATGGCATGTTTAACTTTAATGCCTCATTAACTTATTCACATGTATAGTAAATGTAGGTTCCAGATTTTAAATTTTAACTTTGCATCTTGGAGTTTTTTGATACTGGAAGTATCAAAATATCAGTGATATTAACATGCTTATGACTTTGTGACTTTTTTCTTGAAAACTTGTGAAAAAATTTTTGTGTTGCCACTTAAGACATTTCCACTTTCTTCAAATACTTTGCTAATTAGAATGTATTTTTTTTAAGCAAAACAAAAAGTTTTATGTGTACTTTTAAACATTTAAAACATGGTCCAAGAAAGTGAGTCTTTCTGACTCACTCTTGTGACTGGTTGTTGATCAGAGACCTTGGCAGTGAATCCTGATGCCTGTATGGGCAAATACTTTAGGCAAAGGACAGACCTGACAGGGAGACTTCTGCTCCTGTATTGGCTCAGTTCTGAAAAACTCTGGGTGGGCCCCTTATCTTAGAACTTTCTCTTTCCTTTGAGGGAAGAATATACCTGTTTGGGGAAAGATCAGTGATAAAAATATGCCATCTCAATGCTTTTGGAGGTTTTTAGGTCATACTTTCTCCCTTTTTGTTTAATTATTAGAGAGTTTTCTCAGTCTCTGGTTGCTAGAATTTAGCATGGTAGAAAATGACTTGAGAACCGGTGTTTATAAATTGTCATTAACAATAAGTTGTGGGATAAAATACTCAATTAGACATTTTACATACTCCTTTAGTATACTTATTACTTGAAATTTCATTATGTGAGATGGACTCCTGAAATCTTGAGAAATAATGAGGATTCAATACATAGAAGCTTCTGGAAATAATTCAAAATAATCATACTTTATAAATCCAAAAAATTGTAAAGAGGGAGATGTCTGGTGTCTCTGCTTCCTTGTTTCCCAGTAAGAAGGAAAGCCAGTCTCCATTGGATATTCCTAACCAGGGTAGTCAACAAGTAGGACTGTGCTCCTCAGAGCTTTGAGAAAAGAGAACTGTTCAGAAGAAATTTCATCAGTGGTCTCTCCCATCCTTGTATCAAGTGTCACTTGGGTTTCGCTACTAGTGATTGATGTTTACTGATAAGTTTTTCAGGGTATTCTTTGTGTTTCCGCTCCCTCAGATAAGAGTTATCTGATGAGCAAAGGTATTCCTTTTTCACCCAGAGTTAAAATTGTCACCAAGGCCACCCTATTAACAACAGAGGTGAGTACACAGTTGAGGGCACCTAGCTAGCTATCTATGAAGTAGGTAGCTATTCTTTTTTATAGTACATGAAGCTCCTAATTTACCATAGAGTTTTAGAAGTCCAATCAGTAGTATTTAGAATTTTCTTACATCAGTTATAAATGGAAGGACAAGGGATTAGTGATGGAATACTCACTTTGCTCCAGGCACATTACATACCAAATGGCATTTTATTTTGTCTTCTTGGCTTTATTACTAGTTTCATGTTAAAAACAACTAAGGCTCAGAGTGGCTAAGTCATTGGCACATTACACAGCTTCTAAGTTCAGAAGCTGGAATTTGGAACTAAATTGGTCAGACTTCCAGAGCTTTTAGGTTTTTTGGTGGTGGTGGTTTTTTTTTTTTTTTTTAAGATTTTATTTTTTAAATAATCTGTACACCCAATGTGTGGCTCAAACTCACAACCCTGAGATCAAGAGTTGCACACTCTGCTGACTGAGCCAGCCAGGCGCCCCATAGATTTTGCATGGTACTCTCATCTTGTTACCTACCTAACCTAAGAGAATTTTTTCCTAAACTTGGGCACAGAGGTCTATTTATTCCATACGGTTGCCCCACAAAATCTGTAAGGTTAGACTGAAGATAGACAGGGAGGGGAGGGCAAACCCTTTAGGGTACAGTCCTGGGTGGGATGTGACTGCTGGGGTCAATACAGCTGTATCACGTGGCTTTTGCGGCTCTTAGTAGGAGAAATTATTTGAATGCAGGTTACTTTGCTTAGGCAGTATATTGAAGGAAACATTTTTAAAATAATAAGAGTTTGTGGAATAAGTAGTAAGTAGGGTGACCAACCTTCTTGGTTTGCTTGGTGCCAGGGGTTGGGGGGTGTTCCCAGGACATGGGACTAAGTCTGGTTTTCCAAGACACCAGGTTTTCAGTGCTAAAACCTAGAAAGCCCTGGGTAGACTGGGACAAGGTGGTCACAGTGGTAGGAAAGTTTGAAATACAAACTGGGCCGTGAATTAGAACATTGTGAAATGATTGATTTGTTAAGGGGATATTTTACAAATGCCTTGATGTGTTTAGATTAGTAATAAATTTATTCATGAAAGCATCCTGTGTATATCAAGAGAAAATTTAAACTGTCATCCATCTCTTGGGTTTTATTTATATATTTCTAATATATAAATATTAGATATTAGATAATATTAGATAAATATATATAACATATATTTCTATATAAATATTTTTATTTATATATTTCTAATTTATGTATCTCTAAGAATTAGTTTTAAACTTGCCCTGTTTCTTTTCATTCTTCTAATGTCTTGCCTGTGACCCTTTCTTTAGTGGGGTACAGAATTGCTTAAGAAAACATGTACGAACCTGGCTCTATAATAGAAATCAAGTTGATCATGTATTAATACAGAGCAAGGAAATGATGTCTCGGCCACTTGATCCTTTTTAACTGTTGAAAGGGATGTATTTGGTCTTTTTTTTTTTTTCCTGATTTCCTTTGGAACCCCTGAGTTACAACAACAGTTACTATAATTGCTTCCTGCTCTTAATCATTCACAAAGTGGTGCTTGCTTTGTTATAACCTGAAGTGCCAACCTTGTCAAGAGTATTAAAGATTTCTGGGTGCCTGGCTGGCTCATTCAGAGGAGCGTGCAATTCTTGATCTCAGGGTTGTGAGTTCAAGCCCCATGTTGGGTTTAGAGCTAACTTAAAAACAGAAAGAAAAAAACAAAAGTACTACAGATTTCCTTTTTTCTGCTGGGATCCCAGTAGTCTGTGTTCTTGTGTAAGGGAAATACATGTCTGTATATTTTCCATTTTCTGGTATGGCTTAGAAGATAAGATTCAAAGGAAAAAGCAACTCTAATGCAGAAATAACATTTTCTGATTTATCAGGAATAACAACAGTGTTTTCCAATTAGGTATTCTCTTTTGTTTTAAGTACATGTCTAGGGAAGAAAGCAATTTAGCTCCAGGTAGATGGTACCTGCTAGGTCAATTATCTCTGAAATAAATATGAATCCTCATTGAAATGGGATAAGGGAGAGTTGATACCTGGTTAAAGAAATCATACACAGGTCTGTTGTTACACTAATGAGTTGCACCGGATATTCATTTCTATTCCTCAGTGAAATTATGAATCACAAAATATTTAAATTCCAATCACAGGAGTCAGAGAATATGGTAGATGATATTAACTCCCTGAGCTCAACAGACTCCACTCCTTTCCTTTTGGATGCTGGAAGGTGTTTGGTCCTTCTGGGTTCTCTCCCTCACTTGTTAAGTGCTAATGTCATTTGCCTCCCAGGGGGCCAGTCCTTCTTCAGCCGGAAGGATTCCATCCGAACCATCTACACGTCCCTGCACAACGAGCTCAAGAAGGTGGTGACTGGCCGGAGCGCCCTGGGTGGGACCGCCCCCCACGTGGAGGAACTACTTTCCCACCTGTCAGAGCAGCTCTGCTTCTTCGTTCAGGCCCGGATGGAGATCGCAGACTTCTATGAGAAGATGTACACCCTCAGCCCGCAGAAGTTCATCAACGCTGAGGAGCTTGTTGGCCTCTTGGACGCCATCCTCAAGAAGTACAGCTCCAGGTGAGTGTAGGTGAGGAGGGAGGAAGGGACACACACAGCAGCCTCACACACACACACACCCACACCCACACCCACACACGAGCTCCCTCCCTGCACTCTTATGAAGAAAATCTATGATGAAATGACTGCAAAGGGAAGAAATAGTCATTTTACAATATTTTTAAAAGATTTTATTTATTTATTTGACAGAGATCACAAGTAGGCAGAGAGGCAGGCAGAGAGAGAGAGGAAGGGAAGCAGGCTCCCTGCTGAGCAGAGAGCCCGATTCGGGGCTCTATCCCAGGACCCCAAGATCATGACCTGAGCTGAAGGCAGCGGCTCTAACCCACTGAGCCACCCAGGCGCCCCTTCATTTTACATTTTATACATATTAATTAAGCAACAGGTGAACATTAGTTACCTTCTTTGGGCTTCATTAACACCATGCTGGGTGGATACTTCTTTAAGCAATGGCCAAAGACCAAGAATGAAGTCATCCTTAAAAGATGTATTATAACTGATTTTGCTGCTTATGAAAGAGTTCACACAAGGGGAGAATTGTATATAAAATAATGTGGGGTTTTTTTGTTTTTTACTAAACCATTATTCAAATAAATGTCCCTTTCAAAGTAATCATCTTGGTGAGTTACCCACTTAGTCCTCAGATGTAACCATTATTTACCATGGGTTGGAAACTTCTTCATAATCACTCTCAGTGCCTGTGGCATAGTTCTGGTTTTGTTTTAAACTTTCTCAGTGGAGACAGGTATCTGTGTTTTTGAGGAGGGCATACTTAAATTTTTTTTAATAATCAAAAGGCTATTTGTAGCCAATTTAATTTTTTTTTAAAAGATGTTGATTAGCTGGAAAATTTGTATTTGAAGGAAATTGCTACCTTTACTTAAAAAAAAATGAGCCCGGCTCTTATGTATTCCTCAGTGCCTGAACCAAAAAACAGTATGCAAGGAATTTGAGAAGTACTGCAGGTTATTATTCAGCTGTAGAAAGGAATGAAGTATGGATACAAGCTACAACATGCATGGACCAGTTACAAAAGATATCATATTCTGTCATTCCAGTTACAGGAAATGTCCATAATTAAGCAAAGTCATAAACACAGAAAATAGATTATAAATTACAGACTCGGAAAATTTTTGTCAGGAATTAAGGGGGAAGGTAAGAGTGGGGAAGTGACTACTCATGGGTATAGGGTTCCTTTTTTGGGGGGGTCACGAGACTATTCTCAAATTAGATAGTGGTGATGGTTGCACAACTCTGACTATACTAAAACCATTGAATTCTATACGGTAAAAAGTATACTTATGTATTGAGTTAAGTAGTAAAGCTATTATGAAAAAAGAAATAAACAAAGCTGTGCAAGGAACACACAAACATCCTTCCCCTGGACTCATATTATTAAATGTTGCCATGTTTGCTCTCTTTCTCTCTGTATATAATTTTATTCCCCCCTCTCTGAATTGTTTGGAAGTTAGATGCAAACATCATGACACTCTATGCCCAAATACTTTGAATTGTATCTTCTAAGAATTAAACAAAACTGTAGCATAGTTTTCCTACTCAGGAAATTAAGCACTAATTTTTTTTTTTTTACTATCAGCAGTAAATAGTATTTAGATTTTCCCAATTGTCTCCAAAATGTCCTCTGTATTATTTTTTATTGTCATATATTTTCTGTTTTTATGATATATTTTGGATTTTTGTTTTATCTATTTTTACTGGGTAATACATTAATATGGCTCAAAATTTATAATGTATGAAATAATACATAGTGAAAAGTGCCCCTTTTCTTCATCTACCTAATTCCTTTCCTAAGAGGCAGTGAATGTTGTTGGTTTTTGGGTTTTTTTTTTAAAGATTTTATTTATTTAACAGAGAGAGAGAGTACAAGCAGGGGGAATAGCAGGCTGAGCACACAGAGGGGGAAGCAGGCTCCCTGCTGGAATGAGGAGCCCAATGTGGGACTTAATCCTAGGACGCTAGGATCATGACCTGAGCTGAATGTGGATGAATTTCCTTCAAATACAAATTTTCCAGCTAATCGACATCTTTTAAAAGCAAGTTCTTCCTGTCATTCTTGAGAGATAGTCTGTGCATATGAATATACATGTTTTCTTTTTTTAAAACAAATTTTCCATGTTAACCAGTTTTCTGTGTTTGGAACTATTTTATTTCTCCCTCAAACTTGATTGGTACATTTTTTTTTTAATAAAATAATGTTTTGAAATGCAAAAACAAAAATACTATTGGAGATATGATTCTTACAGGGAATCTCATGTGGTGATTCCCAAATACTAACTTGACAGTAATTTGTCGAACGGTTTGGGAAACGTAAAAGAAAGAACTAAACTTGCCCCTTGTCCCCTCCCTGCCCTTTTCCCTGAGGTAACTAAGAGTTAGTGATTCTCAATTGGGTGCCCAGAAACCTGTATGTTTTAAAAGTTCCGGGGCGCCTTGGTGCCTCAGTTGTTGGGCTTCTGCCTTCGGCTCAGGTCATGATCCTGGGGCCCTGGGATCAAGCCCCCATCGGGCTCCCTGCTCAGCGGGGAGCGTGCTGCTCCCTCTCCCACTCTCCCGGCTTATGTTCACTCTCTCACTGTGTATCTCTCTGTTAAATAAATAAATAAAATCTTTTAAAAATAAATAAAATAAAATAAAATAAAAGTTCCCTGTGATATTGAAAATAGTCTCCATGAAAAAAAAAATTGTTTTGATAAATAAGAGAAAGATACCAACACTGGGATATACTAGGTATTGAACCTTAACTGTGTATATGCATGTGCGTGTGTATGTCTTATAGGAATGATTATTACTATTTAACTATTTTCATTTTTAGTTGATTAGGTTTGTGATCTATCCCATTTGCACCTTCTTTGAAACATCCCACTTCCCAGACCTTTGGGAATTTCTTCCATTTTCTGCAAAAGCCCAGTTTTCATTCTTGGAGCTTTTAGGGCAGTACTTGGCTATACCAGGTACTGAGTGGACACTGATGGAATTGATGGAGCGGGGGCAGGATCACCCAAGGTCAAGGTGTTTTCATCTGTCTGTATTCTCCACCCATGCTGCCTTTATCTATTTAAAGGGAATTACTGATTATAAATACATCCAACCCTTAAAATTATCTTATTAGAAACCTGAGGTAATTTGAACAACATAAATTCCTTAGTTAAAAAATTCTGAGAAGTTGAAATTCTGTATAATATGTTGATTTTGGGGGGAGGAGGTGGAATTATTTTAGGTATAAATTAACATACTTTGCTTTTGCCAGGATAATATCCTTTATTTCTATAGGCCTTTTTATTTCTTCTTCATAATATCCTTTTTTCTGTAGACCTTTCTTCTCCTCCTCCTCCTTCTCCTTTTCTGTAGACCTTTTGATTTGGCATCTGTGCTATACCAAACATGTTTCTTTCATGGTTCCAGTGTTCTAGAGAAGTAATTCATATTTTGTATTCTCTTCTATTGAAAGAGTAAATCCTTTCCCCAAATGACCCAATTTATCTTTCAGGAAATGTTTATTCACCCCAGTATATCTGATCCATGTCAGAACGCTTCTCTATCTCGTGAGTTGTTTGTCTTTCAAATGATGAAATGCTTTTGCAGTAAAGAATTTACAAGCATAATGTATATCATGGAGTAGCCCTGATTTGAGATGCAGATTCTGTGTGCGTTACTGCAAAGGCCAGTCTGCTTTCAGAGATGAAATGGGAAACACGTTTTTTTTTTTTTCCTTTGGAAGGCAGTTGTATTCAGAGTAGAACAGTATTAAAGGTTTCCTCCTTTGGCAAACTTATTACATTATTAAGCAAATGTAAATTATTGCTTATGAACCACAGTCATTGAGATGCTTCATTTCAAATTGAATAATTAACATTAATCATTTTTACAGTTTCCACTGTGTGCCCTTAGAAGGAAAAATATGAATTTAGCTCATACAGGATCAGGGTGTCTACTATTCCTTGAATACTTTTGAGGAGAGGTAGAACTTGGTGTGTTGTTTTTGTTTTTGTTTTGTTTTATTTCCAGAGAAAACATCAATGGAACATTTTTTGATTCTGTAGAATTCATTTTGAATTTACTTAACTCTTTTGTAGAGTGAGCATAAAAGAAGATTCTGGTTAATTTTTCTATTTCATAGTTAAACAAAGCTGGAAGATGGGTTATAAATGCAAAATATTTACTCTCCTAAGTTGAGAGTAATTCTTAGTAATTCTTTTAAAGAAGTAATTCTTTTAAAGAAGCAAGAGCTTATTCATTCCAGACAGCTTTTAAAAATCCCTCTGATGGGGGCACCAGGGTGGCACAGTAGGTTAAGCACCAGACTCTTGGTTTCAGCTCTAGTAGTGATCTCCACTGGGCTGTAAGATTGCCCCTGCCCCTGCATCAGGCTCTGCGCTCAGCAGGAGTCTGCTAAGGACTTTTCCTCTCCCTCTGCTCCTCCGTGCCCTGTGCTAGCATGTGCACTCTCTCTCAAATAAATAAATAAATCTTTTAAAAATAAAGAATCCCTCTCAGGTGGCAATAATATACTATTAAATGACTTATATCCTGTAACCATGACTTTACAGATAGATTTTAAAGAACTTTTTTTTTTAAGATTTTATTTATTTATTTGAATGACAGAGATCAAAAGTAGGCAGAGAGAGGGGAAGGGAAGCAGGCCCCCTGCTGGGCTCGATCCCAGGTGGGATCATGACCTGAGCCAAAGGCAGAGGCTTTAACCCACCCAGGCACCCCTGAAGAACTTGTTTTTAAAGATTTTACTTTTTTTATTTTAAAAGATTTTACTTATTTGAGAGAGAGCATGCGTGAAATGGAGGGAGAGAGAGAGAAAGGAAGAGAGGGAGGCAGAGGGAGAGGGAGACTCCCCGCCGAGCAAGAAGCCAAATGTGGGACTTGATCCCAGGACCCTGCAGCCGCTTAACCCACTGAGCCACGCACGCATCCTTAAAGATTTTACTTTTAAGTACTGTCTACACCCAGTGTGAGGCTCAGACTTACAATCCTGAGACCAAGAGTTATACTCTCCACCAACTGAGCAAGCCAGGCATCCCAGAGAACACTTTTAAAAATTGAGTTACATAAAGTTTCTGTTTGCATTTTAGGGAGCACAGTTTTTTGATCTGAATGCTTCAGATGACAGGATTCTCACCAAGGGCAGAACTGTGATTTATTTAGGCCTTGTGCCCTTTTTCGTTCAAGAAAAGATTTGTGATGATAAGTGAAATAAACTGTTAGTTGTGTGTGTATAGTTCAACAAGGTGACTTTCCGCCCACTGAAAATTTCCTAAGGAAAACCAACCAGAGTGCCATTTCTGCAGGACACAGTCTACGCTAGGCATTCGGCATGTCTGAATCTTAACAGCCTTGCCCCAGCCCATCTTTTCAAATTTATCTAAGGCCCATCAAATGCTTTAAATTGTACCCAAAGTCTTAGTAAAATGAAAGAAGCTTCAAAGAGAAATTTTTGAGGATTTTAAGCAGGAGCCAAAAAAACAATCCATAATCTAATGTGTTCCCCCATAAGTATTTGCCATTTCCTACTTTGGTTCATTATTTCTTCTGCCTAGAATGTCCTTGAACTCGGAGGGGAGGAAAAATACCTTTTCTTCTGCCCTTCTAAACTCAATGGGGAGGGGGGAGGCTTTAACAAAAGACAAACTACCAAGAGAAAAACATACCAGTGTATTTAAGTTTTACATGTTAAGGAAGCATTCACAAAATAGAGTTTTTATGGTAGGTTTTATTGAAAAACAAAATTCAGTTGAGTCCATTTGAAGATGTCAGAGTTGTGGGAAAATGTGCCAGGATGAAAAAAGATCTGAGCTAAGTGTCTAAGCGGGCGGAAGCAGCAAGGCCTGTTCTTTCAGATTCCTCTCTGTGTCCCTTGTGTTTGGAGATAAGGATGCTTCCTTCCTTAGAATAGGGAGAAAGGCACATTTCTCTTGAGGGTTTTATGACCTGATTCAGGGAAGGGTCAGGAAATCTTTCCTACACTTATTTCTCAAATTCATTCAACTTAAAACAAACAGTCAGTATACAAGATGCCATATTTGGGGGTAGTATGTTCTGAAGCCCATCACATTGTCATATTATTTCATATCATATCAGTTGCTGTTGCCACAATCATTCTTTTTTTTTTTTTTAAAGAATTTATTTGATAGACAGAGATCACAAATGGGCAGAGAGGCAGGCAGAGACAGAGAGTGGGGGAAGCAGGCTCCCCGCTGAGCAGAGAGCCTGATGTGGGGCTCGATCCCAGGATCCTGGCATCATGACCTGAACCAAAGGCAGAGGCTTTAACCCACTGAGCCACCCAGGCGCCCCTGCCACAATCATTCTGTATAACAGACCACCGAGCGTACAGGCTTGCAAGTCTACTGGAAGTTGGCCTGACAGGCCTGGCTTAGCTGAGTAGCTCTGCTTAACACTCTTGGTCTCACTGGGCTTGGCTTAGTACTGTGAGCTCTGGGCTTGGTCTGTTTCTTCCGAGCCCAAGATTAGTGGGGAGCCAGCCACCCAGTGGCTCTGGCCTAAGTGCAAAAGAACAAGCCCAACCAAGCTCATTTTCAGCATCAGATCTGTTAACATTCTCTTGACAAGAGCGAGTCACATGACCCAGTCTGTAGTCCAGGCATGGGAAAGTACTCTTCATCTCAGGGGAAGACCTGCAGAGTCACATGGCAGAGGGTCTGGAATCAGGGGTGATTAAGAATGCAGCCAGAATGGACATCGGGGAAGGTATGTACTATGGTGAGTGCTGTGAAGTGTGTAAACCTGGCGATTCACAGACTATACCCCTGGGGCTAATAATACATTATATGTTAATAAAAAATTTAAAAATTAAAAAAAAGGAAAAAAAAGAATGCAGCCAGAAATTTAAGCTCTCCTCTTTACATGGCCAAGTCCTAGCTGCTTTTGAAGTCGTATGGCTCAATTCAAATTCTGTCTTCCTTATAGCCAGCATAATCTTTCAACCAAAAGAAATTGCTCCTTTTTCTAAAATCTTATTTTATTTTGCACCTCCCATAAGAGATGTGTTAACTTCCAACTTGTATCCACCATAAGTACCTCCTCCTACCTTGGGAAGTCTGTAAGGCAAACCTTTGGCTAATGCATCTTTATATCTTCAGTGTATTTGTATCTAAAAACTAGTAAAAATTTTAAATGAGAAGAGACTATAGTGGTTTTTTTTTTTATTATAGTAAAATATACATAACATAAAATATACCGTTTTGGGGGCACCTGGGTGGCTCAGTGGGTTAAAGCCTCTGCCTTCGGCTCAGGTCATGATCCAAGGGGTCCTGGGATAGAGCCCCACATCGGGCTCTCTGCTCAGCGGGGAGCCTGCTTCCTCCTCTCTCTCTGCCTACCTCTCTGCCTACTTGTGATCTCTGTCAAATAAATAAAATATTTTTTAAAAAATACCATTTTAACCATAAGTGACTCTTAATCTCACAAAACAAACTGAGGGTTGCTGGGGGGAGGGCGTTTGGGAGAAGGAGGTGGGATTATGGACACTGGAGAGGGTATGTGCTTTGGTGAGTGCTGTGAAGTGTGTAAACCTGGTGATTCACAGACCTGTACCCCTAGGGATAAAAACATATGTTTATAAAAAATAAAAAATTTAAAAAAAAATACCATTTTAAGTGTATAGTTCTGTGGCATTTAGTACATTCACGTTGTGCTACATATTTGGCTTTTTTTTTTTTAAGATTTTGTTTATTTATTTGACAGAGATCACAAGTAGGCAGAGAGGCAGGCAGAGAGAGAGGAGGAAGCAGGCTCCCCCCTGAGCAGAGAGCCCGATGCGATGCGGGGCTCAATCCCAGGACCCTGGGATCATGACCTGAGCCGAAGGCAGAGGCTTTAACCCACTGAGCCACCCAGGTGCCCCTACATATTTGTTTTCAGTTGTTTTAATCTGACTTCTCACATGTATGGAACCTGGATAATTCTTTTGGAAGGAACTCCTTGATGTAGATTTGTGAAAGAGAGTTTTCTCTCTCTCTCTCCAGACCCATTTCTTTCTTTTGGCTTTTTTTCTTTTAGAGCAGATGTTCTCTGCAAATAGTTGTCAATTTATTCTGAATTCAGACTCTTACAAGCTTGCTGCCATAGTTGAGGTGTGTATTTTTGGATTACAACAATTTAACAGATCCCCCTATAGTGTGAGTTGTAAATGGGTATGAGGCACAGAGCATTAATGGAAATGGGGGAAATGATACATCATAATGCTAATCTCAGAGTCTTGGCAGAATAAAATTAACATGAATTTTTAGCTCGTCTTAAGGATGAAAAATAGCTTCGACATTCACATTCATCCTAATAAATGTTGAACATTTAAACACTTTTAGTGTATGTTTATGGAAGAGCTTGTTCAGAATTCTTTCTGGAAATTTGTACAAAGAATTAATGTTCTTTCAAGAAAGTTGTATATAAATGATGATTTCCAGTGAAGCAGAAAAATAACTTAGAGTATTGTTATTTGTAGTAGAATTTTCTTCAATCTCGTACCGTTTTCCTGTTATTGAAAGTCTTACTGTGTTCCAAGTTCCTTGGCAGATTTTCTTGATACCCATTATTATAGAATCTTGTGATGCTTTATGGTCGTTAAGTGTCAAAGGTCCTAAAGGCCAAGGAGGTAGAAGCATTTTTTACAATTCAAAGATTTTGAAACGTGCTACAGTGAAGTTGTGTGTGTACATATGTATTACATATGTATTAGACTTTCTTTTCTCTTTTTTTAAAGATTTTATTTATTTATTTGTCAGAGAGAGAGAGAGCGAGCGCGAGTGAGCATGAGCAGGCAGAGTGGCAGAGGGAAAGGGAGAAGCAGGCTCCCTGCTGAGTAAGGAGTCCAGTGTGGGCCTGGATCCAGGACCCTGGGATCACAACTTGAGTTGAAGGCAGATGCTTAACCAACTGAGCCACCCTGGTGTCCCTGTATTAGACTTTCTTAATGTTTATTTCAAAGCAGGTAATGTTTGAAGGGTCCGAAGTAGTTAATCTCATCACATGAGCTAGAGAGTTTAAAATCCAGTTTATCTTTCTGATTTTTTAAAAATAGTTATTTATTTATTTTGGAGAAGCAGAGAGTGTAAGACAGAGAGTAGGGGGAGGTTTAGAGGGAGAGAAGCTTTAAGCAGACTCTCTTCTGAGCACAAGAGTCTGATGTGGGGCTTGATCTCATGACCCTGAGATCATGACCTGAGCTGAAATCAAGAGTTCAACACTTAAGTGACTAAGCCATAAGGGCACCCCTATCTTTCCGATTCTTTGAATGTATTATTAGACTGAGACCCTCCACCCATGTTTTAGCTTTTCCTCTTAAGGGATATTGAAGATAAAATGATGGTAATAGAAAAAAAATAATGTGTGGTCATGTAATTATATCCTTATCACATGGTAATGAGTTTCTGTCTTATAATATCTAATTTAGTATGGGCTCTCTAATTAATGTTTAATAATCTCTCTAATGTTTAAATGGATTTTTTAACTCCAGCTATATTTGTGATGATTTTTTTTTTTAACTTCTTCATTGATAAACCAGCATTTTCCTTTTCAGCTGGGGCCAAAACAGCCACATGAGAAGATTCTGTCTTATTGACAGTGAAGCAATTAACTTACATGGGTTTGGGCCTGTAAATAATCTCCCATGGAGCCTGGGGCATAAGATATGCTCAGTAAATGCTAGATCTTGCCCACATATTGAAAACAGGGTCCCTTGCAGATGCTTCGGGTCTTTGGGAAGAGTATAGGGGCTTAGTGTTGGCTCCTTGAGAAGGAGGGTGCACCAGGCCAGGCAGACACTCAAACCCCCCCAGCCCCGCCCCCGCATTTCTCAGAAGCAGCAGCCTAAGCAAGCAAGCTCTTAAGTGGTCCATACAAGGACTCTCCTTACCCACTGTTACAGAATTTCATTTAGATCACAAACAACAGAGGCAGAAAGTAGGATTCAAATCATAACATAGTTGGTTGCCATGTTTACTGACTCTCTCTGAATCTCTAGTATGTGCCATATGTTCTAAAGATAAAGGAGCGAAGGGAGTAAGCAGCTTTTCCTTCTCCTCAGGGAGGAGCTCAGACCAAAGGAGACCATATGTCCCATAAATTCTGTGATGAAGCTACTCAAGCGGAAAACAGGTATTAAGAAACTAAAGGATTCAGGGTGCCTGGGTGGCTCAGTGGCTTAAGCCTCTGCCTTCAACTCAGGTCATGATCTCAGGGTCCTGGGATCGAACCCCACATTAGGCTCTCTGCTCAGCAGGGAGCCTGCTTCCCCACCCACCCACCCCCTCACCCCCCGCTTGCCTCTCTGCCTACTTGTGATCTCTGTCTGTCAAACAAATAAATAAAATCTTGGGGGGGAAAAAAAAAATTAGAGGATATGGTCACCTGACTCAGTCTGGAGAACAGAGGAGACATCTCTAAGGAAATGACTTTGAAGAGGAGACCTGAAACACCAGAAAGAATGTGCTCTCACTTGCCTCAGGTTCTCTGCACTTGGACTTTCCCTTTTCTTCCTGAAGGGAGATACTCCCACATCCTCTCCCCTCCTGCTACCCGATATTACTGTTAGCAGTGAATTTGAAAAAAATGTTTTACAGATAGCAGGTAGCAATCCATGAGTCATAAAGTTAATTCAGTGAGTAGTAATCCAATTTTAAACATAAATGTTGAAATGGTAGATATTTTTTATTTAGCTCCCATTTTTTTTAAGGTTTTATTTATTTATTTGACAGAGACAGAGCACAAGCTGGGGGAGCAGCAGGCAGAGGGAGAAGCAGGCTCCCTGCTGAGCTAGGAGCTCCATGTGGGGCTTAATCCCTGGACCCTGGGATCATGACCTGAGTTGAAGGCAGATGCTTAACTGCCTGAGTCACACAGGCCCCCCATCCCTTTTTTTTTTTTTTTTTTTTTTAAAGATTTTATTTATTTATTTGACAGACAGAGATCACAAGTAGGCAGAGGCAGGCAGAGAGAGAGGAGGAAGCAGGCTCCCCGCTGAGCAGAGAGCCCGACGCGGGACTCGATCCCAGGACCCTGAGATCATGACCCGAGCCGAAGGCAGCGGCTTAACCCACTGAGCCACCCAGGCGCCCCTAAGTGCAACTAAATATGAAGAAAATTCGAAAAACTAGGATTGAATAAGGGCTTACCTTGTGGAATTACCACAATACCTTGTGGAGTTACTATGAACGTTAAGTAAGTTTACATGTGTTCCATACACGTTTAAGAGATTTTAGTGACTCTTTTTTCTCCTCTGCCTCTTTAGGATCACATCTTGGAAAAAGGATGCCCTGTTTTGATGATTATGTTAGTTTTACAATTTCCAGAATAAATAAAATAGGTTCAGAAAAAAGTACAGCTAATTTCTTTGTATTTGAAAGGAAGGTAGTCCCTACTCTCATTTTTTGTTTCAACACCAGGCGATTTCCATAGGAGGATGTGATGCTGACATAATTCTGAGATCATGAAGTTATGTCAGAAATTTTTATTTATCTTTAAATCTGTTGTTTATTTTTTAAGATAAATAAGTAATTTATTAATGAGTGATCCACACAGGGCATGGGGCATACTGTGGGGCTTCAACTCATGACCCTGAGATCAAGACTGAGCTGAGATCAAGAGTTGGATGCTTAACTGACTGGCACCCCAGACCAGCTTTTCAAATGAATCAACATGGAGCCCTTCAGTCATTCCTTTCCCTACTTCCAAACGTAGTATTATTTGTGTATTGTTTGAAAATTCCATGTGGAATAACATTTCTACTTATTTCTATTAATTTCCCTTCCCCTCTAGATTTCACCACCCCATCCTCAGTCCTTTGGAAAGCAGTTTCCAGCTGGAAGTGGACGTCCTGAGTCATCTCCTGAAGGCCCAGGCTCAGGTCTCGGAGTGGAAGTTCCTCCCGTCCCTGGTGAACTTGCACAGCGCTCACACCAAGCTGCAGACTTGGGGCCAGATCTTTGAAAAGCAGCGGGAGACCAAGAAACATCTGTTTGGAGGGCAATCTCAGAAGGCAGTTCAGCCCCCACACCTTTTCCTCTGGCTGATGAAACTCAAAAACATGCTTCTTGCCAAGTTTAGCTTTTACTTTCACGAGGCACTGAGCCGGCAAACGACTGCTTCAGAAATGAAAACGTTGACTGCAAAAGCCAACCCAGACTTTTTTGGAAAGATTTCCAGCTTCATCAGGAAGTATGACGCTGCCAATGTGTCCTTAATCTTTGACAACCGAGGTTCTGAGAGCTTTCAGGGTCACGGCTATCACCACCCCCATTCCTACAGAGAGGCCCCTAAGGGTGTGGACCAGTATCCAGCTGTGGTGTCTCTGCCCAGCGACAGGCCCGTCATGCACTGGCCCAATGTCATCATGATCATGACAGACCGCATGTCCGAACTGAACAGCTTGGAGAAGGTGGTCCACTTCTATGATGACAAAGTTCAGAGCACCTACTTCCTAACCCGCCCGGAACCTCACTTTACCATTGTCGTCATCTTTGAATCAAAGAAATCTGAAAGAGACTCCCACTTTATTTCCTTCCTCAATGAGCTCTCACTGGCCCTCAAGAACCCCAAAGTTTTTGCGAGTCTGAAGCCTGGCTCCAAAGGCTAGCAGGTGGTTTGTGTGAAAGGTTCGCAAGACTGGAAGGTGTGTTCCTAATTGCTCTAATGATCTGCTGTGGTCTGTGATTAGAGTTTCCATCCATTCTTGCTTCTTTCAGAGCTAAATTAAAGACAAATCCTCCCTAATTGTGTTGCACACTATCTAAGCAATTAAGGCCAATTGAATTAAGTATCCAAAGAGTAATCTAGGAAGTGATCATGGCTACTGTGTCTCTCCATGGTACAGCAGAGGACCTGCAGCATTTTCTCCTATTTTCCTGTTTCACGTAGACTGAATATTTATTAGCCTTTGGCTTTTCTTTCCACCTGTTTTACATTGTTCTAAACTGTGTTTTAATGCGATTCCAAACGCCTTCTCCTCTCCCCTCCTTGCAGGACCAGTAAATGGGATAAGATATTAAATGGCCTTTTCAGAATGATATGTTTTCTATATCACAAATTAGCAAGTTAACATGAAATTAGTTTTATGTTTCTCATCCACTAATTAATATTTTGGATACCAAAATCAGTGTCTTGGTGAGAAATTTCTGTCAGTTATGGAAATTGAAGGTGAATCAGAATGGTCGCATAGCATCAGTTCTAACAGTTCAGAAGGCTCCCATGACTACTTTAACAGTCACGGGTTCTTTGGGGGTGATCTACACACATAACTGCATTTGCATTTACCCTTATAAATCAGAGCGACTTTTTCACTCTGAAAGTTAGCATAAGCCATAACATGGGGTTTCTTCACTCCTCCCCGTGTCATCTACTTGGCTTTCTGTTTTTCACCTTTCTCCTGAGACGTATGTTCATGTTTGGCTCCGCTCCCTTTTTATTCTTAGGCTGAAAAACCATGTAGTCTTCATTTTTCAGCCACTTTTAGACATTCTTGCAACTTAGTCTGCTTTTCTAATATAAGAATGTTGGTATCAATACCTTGTACTTGCTAAACATCAATTGTGCATTCAAAAGACCTCTTCATAGTTGAGTAATCCAATCAGTACTTAATTTAAGCATCTCTGAACTTGGGTTTCAAGACTGTCTCCTCCAGATTATCCTCAGAAGCAGTGATACATCTTAACACGTGCTGCCTTAACACTTTCCTTCGGTGGGTGTTCAAGGGGACGTAGATGGACCCATGAAGGCTTAACGGGCTATGGGAAATTTCACTTCTAGGTTATTGATTTAGAATAAAAATAAGCCACAAAGAGTCACTGAGTTTTTACTATTTGTTGGTTCCTTCAGTGCTTGTATGCAGTGTAATGATTGGCTTGTCCAGTTTATCATGATCGCACAGAGCCAAGGTTTCCCCAGGCTGTTCCAGCGGGGGAGCTGGCGCTGGGCAGAGCTGCTCCCAGCCTGGACCGGGAGGCCTGCCCACCTCCAGCGGGACTATGTGCTGGAAGGACCTACTGGCCTATTTTCTATTTCTTTTCTTTTTCTTTTTTTTTTAAATCAAAGTCATATATATAAAAAGCCAGTTTGCTTTAAATAGAAAGTAGTGATTCTGCATTTTATTCACTCAGGTTCCATAAAAATCTGAACAACATCGAACTTACATAAAAAATTGAAAACTGGAACTAAAAAGTCAAATCGTTTTTCTTCCCTTTTGCGCTTTGCCAAGAAGCTGAAAAGTACTCCTTGGTGTTCATGTATTATTTTTTGTCCTAGATAATACCATTAGCCTTAAGGATGTGGTCTCCCATGTACCTAAAAGAAATACGCTTCAGTGGAACACGGAGGAAGAGTGTAAATAAAACTTGTATATAATATTTAAATAACCAATCCTTGTCTAGAACATATTTGAAATGTATATTTATTTTTAAACATATTTTGGTTCAAGCCAAGAAACAAAGTGATTCTACGCTGAGATTTGTTCTCTAAATCAGTAAAGAAATGATCCATAAAGTCTGTATTTTGCTAAATGGAAGAGTAAATCCGCATATTATCTGCAGACTGTTTACTTTGAAATTGTTTCTAAACCACAACTTGATGCGTTTTTACGTGTAACTGGAAGTGTGGGGCATGCTTACTGAGATTGCCAACATGTCCATCAAGGAGGGTTCCTTTCAGGATGCCCTTTGGATGCAGGGTGAACGTTCACAACTCTGTCCCCTTGGGTCCAACCTGGCATCTGACATCAGACATCATTTAAGGGTGTGTGTGAACATGCAGTCATCTCCCCTTATCTGCCATTTTGCTTACCTCGGTTTCAGTTATCTGCGGTCACCACAGTCTGAAGCTCAAAGCTGGGGTTCCGCCTCCAGATGAATTATCGGGAGGTCAGTCATAGCATCTCACCACATCATGATGCCTGCGTCGTTCACGTCCCTTTATCTCGCTGCATCAGCATGCTGTCATTCCAGGTCGTCCGGAGAAGGAAGAGCACCCTACAGTAAGAGATTTTCAGAGAGAGACAGACCACACTCCCATAACTGGAATTACAGTATAGTGTTATAACTGTTGTATTCTATTATTGCTGTTCACTTCTCACCGTGCCTCATTTACACATTACACTTTATCATAAGTGTGTGAGTATAGGAAAGATCATAGTATATTTAGAGCTTGGTACTGTGCAGTTTCAGGCAACTGCCTTGAGCGTACTCCTCGTGGGTCAGGGGGGGACTCCTGTAACTGAGGAGCCAATACCCTTTACATTATTTCTCTGTGCACTGGAACATCTCGTAGAAAATTTACTTACAGGAAAGAAAATAGTTGGTAACTCACTGCACTCCTGCAGAGCCACTCATGGGATCGTTAGAAAACGTCCGCCCTTTGATCTAGCAGCAAACTTGCCTTGTGTTTTGGCTTATCAGCCTCTGAGCTTGACTTTCTATCTGTAAAATGGGAATAAGGAAACGCGGCTGCTGCTTTCAAAGGCTGTATAAGAATGGAATGACATCATGCATGTAAAAAAGGCTTTGCAAGCTTACTTGGGTTTGAAAACCATATAAATAAAAGATGGCCCATTCTTTCCTTAAACTCAACACCTCTCCTGTTCTCGTCTTTCTCTTCAGATCTGGGGCATACGTGTGCTTGCCTCGTCACTGTGTTTGAACAGTACTTAACTAATTTAGAAGAGGAGGCAGATAGATGCCTAAGCCACTCACCCTCCCTTCCCTCTCTCCTTATTTTAGAATCCTTGCGGTTCTTTGTTCCTAAATTTTTATGGCTGGTTGATAGCATCACTTTAGTTCTATAGTCTTTACCGATTTTTTTCTTTTTCTTTATGGGGGGGTTCAGTTGCTCTTTTAATTCCCAAGTGAGGTGTGTTAAAATCTCTGTGATGGTAGATGTCATCCTTTATTTCTGTCAGGTTCTTGCATCTTGTATTTTAAAGCCCTTTTCTTAGGCCCAGAGACATGTTATTAAGATGAAGTTTCCTGCTCTATCTCCATTACTGCTCCTTGCTTTGAAGTGCATTTTGCCTGTTTTGTTTTCTTTTGTTTTGTTTTTGTTTTTTTACGACCCAGCTTACTTATACTTAATGTTCACATGGTATGTCTTTTCCTATCCTCTCACTATTTGTATCATTATTTTTAAAGCGTCTATGGTTAAGAACTAGAGAGAGAAGACTGATTAAAAAGAGCAATGGCCACCTCTGTGTGATGCGTTCTGACCAGCTCTGCCTTCTGATTGAAGTGTTTAATGCATTTCATTTCAGACCTGTGAAGTTTTTACAATCAGGACTTCGCTGATGGTATCCCTTCAGCCAGCACTGAATATGCTTTTTTATCTTTTTTTTTCCTTCTTTTAAAAAAGATTTTATTTATTTATTTGACAGAGATCACAAGTAGGCAGAGACAGAGACACAGAAAGAGAGGGGGAAGCAGGCTCGCTGCTGAGCAGAGAGCCCGATGCGGGGCTCCATCCCAGGACCCGGGCTGAAGGCAGAGGCTTAACCTCCTGAGCCACCCAGGCGCCTCTCTTTTTTTTCCTTTTATGTTGGAAATTAGATTAAAAAGTTTGATCAGATTTCTCTACCTTTTTTTTTTTTTTTTTTGGTGTGATTGTCATGTATTTTGTTGGGAGACAGCTAATATCTGGCATTATACCGGCCTGGCATCCCCTAACTCATAATTTTAAAAACTGGCAAGTGGGGTGGCTGGCTGGCTCAGTTGGTAGAGCATGTAACTCTTGATCTCAGGGTTTTGAGTTTGAGCCCCACACTGGGTGTGTAGAGCTTACTTTAAAAAAAAAAAGTCTTAAAAAAATAATAAAATAATGAATTACATCTTCCTGAGATACTGGGGAATTTTTAAGGAAATGTTTAAGAATGGGGTGCCTGCGTGGCTCAGTGGGTTAAAGCCTCTACCTTCGGCTCGTGTTATGATCCCAGGGTCCTGGGATCAATGCCCCGCATCAGGCTCTCTGCTAGGAGGGGAGCCTGCTTCCCCTTCTCTCTCTGCCTGTCTCTCTGCCTACTTGTGATCTCTATCTGTCAAATAAATAAATAAAATCTTAAAAAAAAATGTTTAAGAATATATGAGGATTTCTGCCTTCTGCCTCAAGTTTAACCCCAAATTTGAAACAAGGCAGCCATTTTTTTCCCCTTATCACAAGACACTTCTGTGTAAATGTTATGATCTTCTTTTATTTCTTCCTCCTGGTTCATTTTCTTCTCTCTTCATTACTATTGATTATTTTCCTCTGCTTTTCTCCTTCCTCCCTTCCTCCTTCCCTTTGTGTCTACCTTCCTCACCAATTCCACTTAGTCACTTTTCCCCATGCCTCAGGGCTCCAGGACATAGCCCAGGGGTCTCTGACCCAGTTTTGGAAAGCCATACTTGAAAGTATGCATCTCGATTGTTTTTAAAACTAGTGTTTTTCAGGCAGTGACAAAGGAATACATAGGGGGAAAGAGTACAGACACGAATGGGTGACAACAGTTAAGCCCAGTCACTTCATGAGACAACGCATCAGCCAACTACAGCCAAGGAGTGCTGTGTGTATCCAGCAGCTTATGTGGCATTTTTTCATTTTTGGTGTGACAACATATGGTGGTGCAGGATACCCCTTGACCGCACAGCCATCCCCAGGTCTCAGTCACCCCAGGTTAGGCCAGTGTTAGAGCAGTCCTAAAGCAGCACCCGACAGAGGATATGCATGGCTGTTTTCTAGTAGCCAACATTGACTCATGTAACAACTATCAAGCACCAGCTATGCGAAGGATGGTGATACAGCTGTCGATTATGACCCACACAGGGCCCGCTTGGCTTGGCTGGTAGTGAGGTGAGCTGACTCCAGGCACTCTGCAGGCTTACAGGGCAAGGCCCTGAATAGTCTTCAAACCTGTTTTTCTTGCATGCCTTCCAAACTGGTTTTGAAAAACCATGATACCTTGATGGATTTTTTTTTTTTTAATCTGAAATCATCATCATTCTCTATGTAAAGGGTCTCAAAAGATTCATTTTATCATGTATCGTAGATACTGACATTTAAAATGAAAATGTTAGGGACATCTGGATGGCTCAGTCGTTAAGCATCTGCCTTTGGCTCAGGTCATGATCCCAGGGTTCTGGGATTGAGCCCCGCGTTGCGCTCCCTGCTCTGCTGGAAGCCTCCTTCTCCCTCACCCACTCCCCCTGCTTGTGTTCCTTCTCTCACTGTGTCTCTCTCTGTCAAATAAATAAAATCTTTAAAAATAAATAAATAAAATGAAAATGTTAAGGGTTCTTTTAAATATATCCGGTGAAATCTTAGTACAATAGAGACTTGATAGCAACCATTTTCCACATTTAAAAATCTCTTAGGGGCGCCTGTGTGGCTCAGTGGGTTAAGCCCACTGGGTGGCTCAGGTCGTGGTCTCAGGTTCCTGGGATCGAGCCCCCACACTGGGCTCTCTGCTCAGCAGGGAGCCTGCTTCCTCCTCTCTCTCTACCTGCCTCTCTGCCTACTTGTGATCTCTCTCTCTGTGTCAAATAAATAAATAAATAAAATCTTTTAAAAAAAATTAAAATCTCTTAACAAGCTTTGTAATATTTTATCACCCTTTTTGTTCCTTGAACTTTGTTCTACCTCTCCCATGGAATTTTATCCTAATATGAATTTTATTTTCTTAAAAGTATTATTGAATATTAAGTACTACTAAATACTAACTCAGCATATTCCATATATAAATATTCTGTTACCATGGGGCTCTAAGAGTTTAATGAGCAAATAACATATATATTAGAACCTTTATTTGAACATTGATCTGAACTATCTCTTTCAATTAAATGAGTATGTGTTTATGATGACCTGGTTAAAGAAACTGATTGTCTAACTGTTCCTTTGCTTGGTGGGCAGAGAGTTTTACACCATACCATAATACCCCATGTTAGAACTGTGCAAGGTCTGGGATTTTACAAGTTAGCCTGCCACAGTTTCACGGATGATGGCAGACCACGGACGACAATTACTCACAGCAGCAGCAATAGCCAGAATATGATCATTTTGTAGGTTCCCTGAGCCCCTCAGGGTCAGTGTGGATGGGCCTGGATGGGTCAGCGTGGATGCGTGCTCATGCAATAGGTTGCATTTCAGGAGAAGGATTCTGATCTTAGGAAACCCAAACCTTTTATAGTGGTCAGTAAGCATGCCTTCCATTTGCTCGAGTGAGACATTATTATCCTGGACAGTTAGAGCATTAGTTTCCTAGGCCTGCCATAACAATGGACCACTAATTGAGTGGCATAAAACAGCAAAAACTGTCTCTGTTCTGAAGTCTAAAAGTGTGAAATCAAGGCACTGGCAAGGCTGTCTTCCCTCCGAAACCTACGCAGGGGAGGGAGAATCTCTTGCCTTCCTAGCTTTGAGTGGTTTGCTGGCCATTTTGGTGTTCCTTGGCTTACAGCTACACAATTCCAGCCTCTGCTTTGTCATCGCAGGGTGGACCCTCTATCTCGGTCTTCACATGGCTGTCTGCTTATAAGGACACCAGTCATATTGGACTAGGGGCCCACCCTATTCCAGTATGACCTTATCTTAACTAATCACATTTGCAATGACAATATTTCCAAATAAAGTCACATCCTGAGGTACTGGGAGCTAGGACTTCCACATCTTTTGGTAGGGAGGAGACATAGTTCAACCTGTAACAGTAACCATGTCTGCACTTGGGTCTCAATAAAGGGAGACACCGTGTCCCAAGGATGCTCACGGGGACACAAACATCCCCGAAAGACATTCCAAATTAAGGACAGCCAGTGCCTCACTCCCGAGACCTACAGAAACATGAAAAACACATGGAAAACTGACTCTGAATGTCAACTTATGGGTGAGAAGTGAGTTTGTTTTTATGTTGGAGAAGAGCAGGTATTAAAGAAGACAGAAGTAGCTTAACCTACTCCAGGCTCCTTCAGAGACTCATTTTGGCAAAGAGTTCAAATGGAAGGTTAAGACCTGAAAGGGATTTCCTAATGATAAGCCCTATTCTTGCATATTCTATTGCTGCATCCTGGGTAGTCGAATCCCAGTCCAAAGGTCAGTATTAGAAGAGATCTGGAGGACTGCCAGCGTGGCTCGGTCAGTGAACTGACTCTTACTTCAGCTCTGACCGGGAGCTCAGTGTGTTGGGCTCCGTGGCTCAGTGGGGAGTCTGCCTGAGATTGTCTCCCTCACCCCACTAGCAAGGGGTGCTCGCTGTCTCTAAAATAAACAAATCTTTGAAAAAGAGAGAGAGAAAGACTTAGAGATGTATCTGGGCTGCTAGATCCAGTATAACCTGAAGTTTTCTTCCTTTCTTTCTTTCCCTTTCTTTCTTTCTTTCTTTCAGTTTGAAGTATTCTTGGTGTTACAAAATCATTTCCATTTTCTTTTATTTTTTTAATAAAATTTTTAAAAAGATTTTATTTGGAAGAGAGAGAATGAGAGAAAGAGCATGAGAGGGGGGAGGGTCAGAGGGAGAAGCAGACTCACCTCTGAGTAGGGAGCCCCATAGGGACTCAATCCTGGCACTCCAGGATCATGACCTGAGCCAAAGGCAATCGCTTAACCAACTGAGCCACGCAGGTCCCTCCCCTTCCATGTTCTTGAATTGTCCAAGAAGTCTTTCCTAAAGGCTGCAGTTGGGCTGAACAGTGACATCAGAGAATTAAAAGAAGGGTCTCTGCCTTGGCTTGCGTAGAAGCAGAGCAGGAGCGAGTCCAGGAATGGCAGGTGGGGGGATGGGGAGGTGGGGGGGGGTTGCAGCAGAGAGATGGGTGACAGCCTGTGAAGAGGGAGCATGGACCAGCTTGGAGACAGACTGATGCTGAGGCAGCAGACAACTGGGCTCGGGTCCTCACAGTTCCAGAAACTGTGAGGAGAAGAATTTTTTGAGATCCTGGAAGTCCTGCAGTTAAGCAGGAGGAGGAGTTCAACTTTTCTTAAAATGGGTATTAATAAATTCGTGTGACCTCATTTTATACTGTCATTGGCAAGGTCTGGACATGCAAGCTAAACTTTTTAACCAAATTGCATATAGTTAAACTGACGTGGAATCCTACAATTCTTCAGGAAATCACTAATGCAGACACAGTGTTTTATCTGCATAATTTTTAAAAACTCTGCTTTCAATACCAAGGCCACTTTTTTTTTTTTAAGATTTATTTATTTATTTGACAGACAGAGATCACAAGTAGGCAGAGAGAGAGAGGAGGAAACAGGCTCCCTGTGGAGCAGAGATCCTGAGGTGGGACTCGATCCCAGGACCCTGAGATCATGACCTGAGCCAAAGGCAGAGGTTTAACCCACTGAGCCACCGAGGTGCCCTCTTATGTATTTTTTTAGATGTTATTTTTAGTTTTAACACTACCAAGAATCTCTAGGAGCAATACCATTTCATTTTATCAAAAGCTGAGTCTCCGCAGTCTTGTGTACTTTTTAGGAGGATGACGATATTGAGGAAAAGAAGAGAACTTTCTTGTCTGTCTCCTCAAGGAATTAACTCCAACAAAATGGGAACTACAGCAGCTAAAGAATACCTAGCTTCAACAAATTGTATAGATTTGTCAAACTTCAACTACTGACAAGTGAGAATTGTAACAATATTGGAAAATTGTCAACCACTTAGACGCCAATTAACATTCTTCTTGGGGAAAAGTATAAATGTTTGTTAGAAATGCTTTGAGAAGGGCTTGGAGTAGAATTGGTCTGGCCACCTACAGGGTTTGCCTTTTGCTTCCCTGGAGGAAGAACTGGGGTGAGTAGGGGAGGGGAGAGAAAGGCTCCCTGGGTGTAACGGAGAGAGAAGACGGAGGCTGTACTCTGCCCAGTGGAATCAAACAGACCCTCAGACCACGGCAAAGCTGGCCAAAAATGCCTAAGAGGGTACTTTCAGGGGGCTAGTTGAGAGGCTGCAATGTAAACCTCTCCCTTCTTCTCTGTGAAAATCTTTAGTAACTTCTTGTGTAGGTTTTTCTAGGGACATGGGGAAGGACTTCAAAGGAGGGAAAAGGAGAGTTGACATCTAAGTTACACGTTAGCACGGGCAATATAGTCTTTCATCCTCCTTCTGTTCCTGAAGTTGTAATGAGAAAGGAATGGTGAGGGGGTGCCTAGGTGGCTCAGTGAGTTAAATGTCTGGCTCTTAGTTTTGGCTCAGGTCATGATCTCAGGGCCGTGAGATCAAGCCCCAGGTTGGGCTCTATGCTCAGTGTGGAGTCTGTTTGGGATTCTCTCTCTTTCCCTTCTACCCACCCCCCGCTCACACTCTCTCTCTCAAATAAATAAATCTTAAAAAAAAAAATAGTGACAAGTCCTTTCATTATCAATAAAGATCTCTTGAATTGTATATCTGGTCAGAGCTTGTGGATTCATCAGCTGCTGATGGTAACTTATATTTATCATCCATACGTACCGATTACATTAGAAGATAGTAATGGAAAGGCAAAATATAATCTTATAATCTTATATTATTTTCCAGCTCTGAGGTATATTTGGACAAATAAACATACATTTATGAAGCTTACTTGGAAACAACTTTCCACATACTACCTAACAAAGGTAATTAGTTTCAATGAAACAAACAAACAAAAACCCAGCTATTTACAAGGCCTTTATTTCCTTATTCCAATCTGTGGGCATAGCTTTTAAATTTCCTAATATCTTGGCCTCTTCTGCTTATTAATTATCACTTTATATATATCACACTGCAAGTATTCTTTATCTTAATTATCTGGAGTTAACAAATATTTAGCCAGTGGCAAAAATACACTCTATTAGAGCTGTTTGCAACCACGGGGATGGCGCTAGAGAGTGTTGCCCTAAGCAGAATAAGTCAGTTGGGGAAAGATACTATGTGATTCACTCATAGGTAGAATTTAAGGAACGAAATAGATGAGCATGGAAAAAAAGAGAGAGGCAAACAGACTCAACTATCGAGAACAAACTGAGGGTTGCTGGAGGGGAGGCGGGTAGGAGATGAACTAATTGGGCGGTAGGCATTAGGGAGGACACTTCTTGTGTGCTGAGAACTGAGTGTTGTACGGAAGTGATGAATCTCTAAATTCTACTCCTAAAACTAAAAACCAAACAAAAACCAACTTTCTTTCAGCTGAAAAAGAAAAGCCCTCTATTAGAAAATGCTGTAATCTCTAGCAATGTTATTGACATTCTGATCTTGCTTTATTTTGGTTTTGGAGCTGGTAGATTGGTGTTAAAATGTTTTGGACCTCATTGGGGTCTAACTCTCTAGAGAGGCTCTGTCAGAAGCAGCGAAATTGCAGAATCTCCCATCTGGCCTCGCGAAGCCCGAGAGTGGGAGTAACTGGAAACTGCCAGTAGAGGGCAGGACAAAAGCAAAACAGGACTCCTGAGCGGCGGCTTCCTTTCCCTCCGGGCACAGTCGGTGCAGTTAGGCTACTTTGGACGTAGTGGAGAGCCGAGCAGTGCGGGAGTTGTAAAAATGACCATTTTTAGTCTTAAAAGTTGGGGTTCTCATGACTACTCTTGTAGGGACAGGTAGGCAGACAAGATCTGGTTCAAGAGATGAGTCTCTTCTGTCATGTTCATTGAATTTTGACCAAGAAATTCCAAACTCTATCCTCATCCGGTGACTGTGTGGTGAGCTCCCACTGACTCAGAATCACTCACAAATGACTGTGATCTCGCCGCTGCTTCCCTACTGAGACTTCTTGGGCTGGTTCTGAGACTCATGTCTCTTCCCCAAATTATCAGACAACAGGGCTTACCTTGCTTGGAGTGTTTAGAACGATAAATGGAGAGTACTTTTTAACATTTTTGGAGGGAAAGAGGGGCACATATCCTTTGAGTTTGTATGGGAAGGACTTACTTCCTCCCACAAAAATACCCATGACCACAAACAAAATTCGCTTCCAGTATTTCAAGGGTCCATGGAAACTCTTGTGTGCCCATGCGCCCCAGGATAAAAATCTCTGTTGGGGAAAAGCTCTTGCTGAAATCCAAACAAGCTCTTCAGGAGCTGCAATAAATCTTGAAGCTTAGGACCATGCCAAAGTAAGTACTGACTGTCTGCACCTAGACATCCTGTAGGCAACGCAGCCCTTGCCTTGTCCAGACTTGCTCTGCCTGGCACCTCTGATTTTTTTTTCTTGGTGTGATTCCTGTTCTAGTGACCCTCACTTAAAACTTTGGGGTCACCTGTGATTCCTCTCTGTCATGCTCAATTTCACTCTTACTGAACTCCTTATGTTTTCATTCTCGCCCTCTTCATGCCTGGCTTTTATTAGTCAAGCTGGGATTAGAAATATCATCTCTCACCTTCCATTTCTTTGTATTCCAGTCCATCTTTCTGACTTATACTGGGATTTTATTTTATTTTGTTTTATTTTATTTTCAAAGATTTTATTTATTCATTGGAGAGAGAGCTTGACCCTAGGGCCCTGGGATCATGACCTGAGCTGAAGGCAGATGATTAATTGACTGAGCCACCCGGGCACCCCTAGACTACTTTTTTTTTTTTAAGGATTTACCCATCTATTTGCGAGAGCAAGAGTGAGCGCACATGGTGGGAGGGCCAAAGGGAGAAAGAAATTCAAGCAGACTCTGCTGCTGAGCCCATTGCAAGGTTCGATCTCACAACCCTGAGATTATAACCTAAGCATGCCCAGCCATCTGGGCCACCCAGGCACCTCTATAGCTTTACCAATTACATAAACAATCAATACATATTTTGTATGCTATATGTATTATACACTGAATCCTTACAATGAAGTAAGCCAGAGAAAAGAATGTGTTATTACGAAAATCAGAAGGAAGAAAAAAAAATACATTTACAGGACTGTCCTGCAAAAAGCCCGCATCTAAGCGCTCCTGTGCAGTCCCAACCTGTGTTGTTCAAGAGCCAACTACAGTTGGCTAGTTGCTAGTGGGCTATTTGCTAGATCAAGAGATCTAGCATTGGTCCTAATAATTTCCACAGTAGTTTACTGCTCATATCAGCAATGGAGGAAGATGCTGAGTTTCATTGAGAGACTGGTGAGAATAAAGATGCATTTCTTTCCCCATCCAATTTCATAGACCCCAGCTTGAAACTCTCAAACTCAGATAACTGATTGTCAAAGTAAAGCATGCATCAGAATCACCTGGATGCTGAACACCAACAGCTAGGACTTATTTCTGATTCAGTAGGTAGAGGGTACACCCTAGAATTTGCACTTCTAACAAGCTCCCAGGTGTGGCTGATGTTGCAGGCCTAGGAGCCACACTTGGAAAACTTTTGCTTTAGACTAGATCGTAATGTCCTGGCATCTTAACCTACCCCAATCCTATGCCTCCCTGATCCCAGGAAAAATTCCAGTTTCTGAAAGGCTTGAAACAGACCTGCGAGTCCATCCCTGATCTTCACAGGAGCAGGGTGCCAGGTAATTCAGCAGCCACTTTGACCCCTACCTTCCTGAGAAGGAGCACTGGCTACGGCCGCTGTGTTTGCTGAGTGTTAGGTAGTACGCAAAGCACTTCACAGGCTTTCTCTGAATCTACCCCTCATCCTATGTGCTAGGAAATTAATAAATCCCATTTTCAGGTGAGGAAACTGAGGTCTGGGGTAGTTATGTAGCTTTCCCAAAGCTGAATAGCTCGTAAGGAGAACAGGAATTAGAATCTGCCTTTACCTGACTCTGGATCCTGAATCCCTTTTCATTTTATTTATTTTTATTTCATTTTATGTAAGCTCTACACCCAGTGTGGGGCCTGAACTCACAACCCCAACATCAAGAGTCGAATGCTCCACCGACTGAGCCAGCCAGGTGCCCCCGGAATATGAATTCTTAGCTACCTTATACTGTTCTTATGCTATTTATATACCTTACACTGTTTATACTGTTGAGTAGTCCAGCTTACCTGGATGAAAAAGGCAGGTAACCTGCCTTGGAGAGGCTAACCATCTGAAGTCCTGAGCTCCGCCAAATGCAGAGTTCAGCGGGAGGTTGCTCCACGTCTGCACCTCTCTCTCTGGTCACTTTCTAAATATTCAAGATGGATTTGTAGAATTCTGCAGGTGCAACTAGAGGGTCAGGATCAAGCAGCTGGGTCCACAGCTCTTTTTGCCAAGGGCCAGGCATAGAGACTGGGCTGGAGACCTGTTTGTTGAGTTGAAGTCCTCTTTTTTCTCATCCCCAGCCAAACCAAATTCCCATTCTTACAATCCCCGACCTAAACCAAAAGAATTGCTTTCCATGGATAGATTAAAGTAAAATTCTATTAAATAAATTAGGAGCCTAGTCCGACGTATTACATGGTTTCCTGACCTGAAGATCTGTTCGGCCCTCCTGCAGTCTTGAGTCTGGTCTGGGCTGTGCAGGCCTGCCGGTTCCCCGGCCGCACCTCACGCACTCCTCCTGGGACAGCCCGTGCTGTTCCCTGCACCGCGACTGCCCTTCCTCACCCCGCACCCTCTGCCAACCCCACCCGCCCCGATACTTTCACCCTCACGCTCACTCAGTCCTTCCTCTGGAAGCCCCGCCCCTTTCCCTCGAAGCGCCTTGCTCAGTCTCCTGGGGTTGTGGGCTCTTCCAGCCCCTTCCTCCGTGCGGTCCTGATCCTTCTTAGAAACCTGTGGCCATCCATTGCTAAGCAACCGTCTCCTTTTCTGTTCTTTCAACTTCTTGGGGCCGGAGGCCAAGCGGCGGGTTGCTAACCTCCGCATTTCCAGCACGGTGGCTGGGGTATGACATGTGCCGTGCTGTGGAGGTGCCTGGGAAGGCGGGAGGTCCCCCCCCCCCCCCCCATAACGTCCATCATCCCGCACAAAATGATCTCTTTTTGGGTGTAGACACTTGCCATTTCCCAGACTTATATAAAATGTGTGGGTGAGCTCCACGAGGGCAAGCCTTCTTGTCTTCCCACTTGTGCGTCTCAAGCGTCTGGAAGAGGGTCAGCCGGCCGTGGGATGAGGGGGAGGGTCGCTCTGAATTATCTTTTGCATGGATAGAGGCGTCGTCAGAAAACTATATAGTCATCCCTCTGTGGTATTCAGTCCAGCAGGCTCTGCCAACCCATTTGGACAAGTCCCCGGCCCCTCACCTTCTAACTCCTTTGCTCTGCCAGTCCCCCCACCCTGAGAAACTTCGGTGTTGCCCACGGGCGGTCTCGGTAAGTGTGGTGTGAGACCTCGGCGCGGAAACGCACCAAGGAAGGGTCCCGACAGGGCGCGCCTGGGGCCCGCAGGGAGCAGCGAGGCCGCGAGGGGCCTGGGCTTCCCGAGGCGGCTGGCTCCCGAGCATGCCGGGGCGGTTGGTGGAGACCCGGCCGCTCGCTGGGAGCGAGGACCAAGCGAGAGTCACAGCTGGGAGAGGCGTTGCTTTCAACGTCTCGAAAGGACAGCATTTGTTTAAAAACCGTCTTTGCCCCGACTATCCCAGTTCCTGTCCAGATAGAAGGGAGGGCGCGGCCGCAGGCCCGGCGCGTTCTCTTGCTGTGATTTTACGCGAGGGCCGCTCCTCACCCTCCGAGGTTCCCCCCGGCTCCGCGGGTCAGCGGCCTCATTGGGGAGGGCAGCTTGTTGTCGTCAGCGACCAACATCTGGTGTTCCATGTGGCGAGCGTGCCTTGTGATTGGAACGGAGGCGAGGGCGGGACGGAGCGGCGCGGCACGGTGAAGGGTGTGGCTGTCGGGGGTGACCACACTTCTGGAGAATCAGAAGATGAACGGCCCCCAGTTCAGCACCGACACGGGGCAGGATAATTGTTAACGCACGTCTTGAAATGGTCTCCTTCCAAAAACAGTATTTGGTTTAGGAGAAACACAGGGGAGAACTGAAACCTCCCGGGAGGCTTAGAAATAGGTCAGTGTGATCCCAGAACAGCATTTCCAGCATTGTTGTGCGGTTCCTCATGGCTGCCGTTGGTCACCCAATCAGAGAGCTTGTCCTTAGACTAATGCTATTCAGCTGGTTACTATGGTAATGATGGAGTACCGGTTGTCATGGCAATGAAATGGAAATTTGGGGGACCAGTTTCTTGAGAGGAGGGGGATTCACGAAGCCCTGGCTTCCCTTCTTTCCTTAAAACTTGGCCATATTGTATATTACTTTAAAAAGGGGTAGAATTTCAAACTCTGCGTACATTTCAGGATTTGTGTTTTTTTTTTTTTCTCATTCTTAGATCGCATGGCTTAAATCTTTTCAACTCTGTGATGAGATTAGCCACCCTTCCCACACCCACCCCTAGTCTTTGATGGCTCATATTTTAAAATGACATCGCAGAAGCTGCGTTTCTTTTTATCACTCTATAAGGGTTTCTGCCAGACTCCACTGAATTCCTCCAAAGTTAATCTGGTATGAAATGGTATAAGGTCAAAATGAATTTAATGGATCGTAAATAATAAAAGATACTTCTTTCCCCCAGCCTCACTGAGGTATAGTTGACATAAAAATGTATAGATTTGGGGCACCTGGGTGGCTCAGTGGGTTAAAGCCTCTGCCTTGGGCTCAGGTCATGATCCTAGGGTCCTGGGATCGAGCCCCGCATTGAGCTCTCTGCTCAGTAGGGAGCCTGCTTCTCCCTCTCTTTCTGCCTGCCTCTCTGCCTACTTGTGATCTCTGTCTGTCAAAACAATAAATAAAATCCTTTAAGAAATGTATATATTTAAGGTGTGCAGTAAATATATGACATATATAAATATATGTACATAAATATATGACGATTTGTTATGTGTATCCATTGTGAAATGAGTAACACAATCAAGCTAATTAACACATCCATCACCTCACATAGTTGTTTTTTGTATGTGTTTGGTGAGAACACGCAAGATCTACTCTTCTAGCAAATTTCAAGTGTGTGATACATTATTAGTAACTATAATCACCATTCTGCACATTAGATGCCCAGAACTTACTCCTTATCATTGAAAAATGTATATCCTTTGACCAACATCTCCCCAGTTCTCTATTCCCAGACAACGATGATTCTTTTTTAGATTGCGTATAATATGAGGGAGACTTACAGTTCAATCACCTTTTCCTCAGTGATGTGTTTATTAGAATCACACATTGAAGTGAATCCTTTTGAGAAGCAGCCAAAAGCCTGGTTCTTTTTTCTTTCCTTGTTCTGTTAGAGGTTTCATTCTTCTTTGCTTTGAATCCACTGTGTGGGATCATCAGTTGGAAATACGTGTTCTTATGTTATGTAGATGTGCCTGACCTTTTTCTTGAATGCTCCCAAGGAACCAATTTAGATGCTCATTTTGGATTTCTGGGAAAGGTAGAGTAGTAATATTAATGGTTTTGTCTCAGTCTGGGGCTCATTAAAGAATTTAGAGAAACTATATTGGAACAAATCTGAATTCACAGACCTTTCCATTTTTCTGAGATAACATTGGTATATAACATGAACTCTGTGGAAAAGGCTTCTTGGTGCATTTTTGGGGTGTATTTTTATTTGAATTTGCTACTGTAAAAATTTTACATTATTTATGACAGTGATTCTTAAACTCAGTGGCAGGAAAATCCCAATGTGAGTGTGTAAAATGCAGGTTGGTGGACCCTATTCAAGTTGACATAGAACATTACATCAGTTTCAGATGTGGGACATAATAATTCAATATTTTTATACATTGCAAAATGATCACCACAATAAGCATTCCAGCCCTATTGACTCGGATTTTTTTTTAATGGACCCTGGGAATTTGTATTTACACAAATATCCCAGATGATTTTGAGGCAGTCTGTGGCCCAAATGACCATTAGCTAATTGCAGTGGGAAGAAAACTCCTCTCTCAGGGGAAGAATGTGGAGGGAATCCTCCTTACCTTTTTGTTGCCTCCATCAGTCCACCCAGGAAGGTGAGAGGACTGGTTCATCTAGCCTGAGGACAGTACCTGAGCTTTTGTGAACACCCGTAGGGCTCCTTCCTCCAGATGATGGATTGAGGTGGTGTCTTTATGGACATTGCTGGTCATACTTTTTCCCCTGATAGATTTGTTTCTTATCGGTTGATTGGAAGCCCGAAACATATCAAGTCTGCCCAACAAAGATAAATGGTTTTCACCTCATTAGTGTCTCCTTATTTCCTGCTGGAACCTTCCAGCATGGCATCATACAGCCACCAATGGCTTCACTTTTTTTTTTTTTTTTAAAGATTTTATTTATTTGACACAGAGAGATCACAAGTAGGCAGAGAGGCAAGCAGAGAGAGAGAGAGAGAGGAGGAAGCAGGCTCCCTGCCTAGCAGAGAGCCTGATGCAGGACTCGATCCCAGGACCCTGAGATCATGACCTGAGCCGAAGGCAGAGGCTTAACCCACTGAGCCACCCAGGGGGCCCCAGCTTCACTTCTTTTGTCCAAAGCCATCTGCCATAGATTTTGAAGGCAAAGGAGGCTAGATTGATAAAACCCAAGGACATTACTTAGGATACAGATTCATCCTAGAACAGAGGCCAAAAATAACAGTACTCTCACCACATAGGCAAGGCTCTTTCTGCCCTGTTGCCCTGCTGTCCTCGATACATAGCTTCCATATTATGATGTAAGATCCATAGTCCTTTCCTCCTTCCTTTCCTTCCTCAAGTGGCAGTTTTGTGGGGGAAGTCACAGGTATGGCCTGTGAGGTCTGGGCTCAGGGACAAGAGCGAGGCATGTGTCCTCACATAGTCTTTCCTGTGGCATTACCCGGAGTGGATTCCTAGCTAGATAGCCATCAAGCCTCCTTCTCTGGCCTTCTGGACGTCCTCCAAGCTAACTATTTAATCTTTAAGAAAATCCCACTTTTGCTTAAGTTACCCAGAGTCATTTTCTTTTCTAGTGATCATGAACTTCAGTACTCTTTATGCTTTGCACAGACTTACTGATCCCTAGCAAGAAAACCTCGAAGGGCAGGAGGGGGGGCAAATTGATATCCAAATTTCGACGGAGACCCCGAGCCTGTTTTAGGGAAACCCAGAGGAGTCAGTCTCAAGATTCATTCCATCACTCCCCTTTGTGACATCATAAGCTGGAGTTTTTCCTTTAGGTGAACGACTCCCTCCAGCAGCAAATTCAGCCCCATTTCCTTTTGTTCTTTAGAAGTGGAATATGCTCCCATGTTTAAGCTAACTTTAATGGACTTTCCAGATATCGGCATCCAAAGTCTTACCCATAGTATCTTTTCTTCTTCTGTAAGTAAGTATGGAAGTGTTTACTGGAAAGAAAAGAATTTCTCATGTTCTGTCCTTTTTTCCTGCAAAGAAAAATACAGCACCAACATTAGCTTTCATTAGAGTACAATTATGGCCCAGGTAGGGATAGAGGTCATTCTGAAAATCACAGGCTTAGCAGAGACTTTCAGAAATCATTAATGCCATTTCTCTATTCCTGGATTTTTAAAGTGGATTATGTAGGGGCGCCCGGGTGGCTCAGTTGGTTAAGCAACTGCTTTCGGCTTAAGTCATGATCTCAGGGTCCTGGGATCAAGCCCTTGCATTGGGCTCCCTGTTCAGCAAGGGGTCTGCTTCTCCCTCTGACCTTCCCCACTTTCATGCCCCTTTTTGCTCTCTCTCTCTTTCAAATAAAGCAATAAAATATTTCTTTAAAAAGTGGATTATGTAAGTAACATGAGGGAGGGGGGCACAAGAGAAACCTAGAAAGGAAGTAGAAATTGGAGATTGCTAAGAAGGGTCCAAAACCCTTTCTTAGATTGATCAAGCATCTGCCCATCTTCTAACCTCAATGACATTCTCTCTCTCCCCTCCATATATTAAAATAATACTTCAATTTTTCTTTTCTTGTAAAATTAGTAAATTTGTTGTCATTACTAAGAACATAGAAAGGACAAACAAACAATCACCTGTAATCTCACTACTGAAGATAATCACTGTTGATAATTATGTGTCTGTATGAATCCAAAACCTTACTAGTGACAAACTCAGCTCAAACTACCTTGAGTTAAAACAAAGAAATGGGAGCTCCTGGGTGGCTCAGAGGGTTAAAGCCTCTGCTTTCCACATAGGTCATGATCCCAGAGTACTGGGATCGAGCCCCACATCGGGTGCTCTGCTCAGCAGGGAGCCTGCTTTCCCCACTCTCTCTCTGCCTTCAAAGCTCTTTGCCTACTTATGATCTCTGTCTGTCAAATAAATAAATAAAAATCTAAAAACAAAACAAAACAAGCAAACGAACAAACAAACAAAAAATACAAGGAAATGTATTGTCTCACAAAGCTGAGAAATCCAGTTTTGTGTTTTGTTTTAGATTCAAAGTCTCACACAGTGTCATCAAAATTTGGTTCTTCTGTCACTTTGCAATTCTCTCCTGGTGCCTGTTTTCTCTGTGTTGGCATCATTCTCAGGCAGACTAGATGATGGTGATAGCCCCCACAGTTCCAAGCCTACAGCCTATTAACTTTGCATCCTTAGGTAAAGAGAGAAATGATTTTCCAAAAGTAAAACAGAAGTCCTAGATCCTAATTTGGTCCAATGTGGGCCCTATACCTACCCTCAAGTCATTTAATCTTGTGAGAGGGGCAGGATTGAGTCCTGTACCATTTTCCCTTTCAACTTGTCACATGGACTCCCTATCCCCTCTACAAATCTTCCGTCCCGCTTAGAAGAACATCCAAACTCCTCAGTATGTTCTGAAGGCCCTTCATCAGCTAGCCTTTGGCTCCCTTTCTGCTTCGGGTTTTACCCTCTTGTCTGTCTTTCTCTCTCTCTTCCTCCGTCCTACTTTCGTTCCTCCCACCTTCCATCCCTCCCTTCTTCTCTTCCTCTCTCTCTTTCTTTCTTTCCCTTATTTATCAGAGACAGAGACCGAGACAAAAGCAAGACAAGGAGAGGGGCGGCAGGCAGAGGGAGAAGCAGGCTCCTGCAAGAAGCCCACCATGGGACTCAATCCCAGGACCCTGCGATCATGACCTGAGCTGGAAGCAGATGCTTACCTGACTGAGCCACCCAGGCACCTGTACATACCCTCTTTTCTTTCTCACGCTGCTCACTCAAGCTGGGTTCTTGCTGGATCTCCAACATTTCATCTGTAGGTCTGCAAATCTCCCTCTTTCAGTCTCATCTCACAGAAGTACCAAGTGCAATCAATTTCTAAGTCTTTGAGCAGTTTCTTTAGTGCACATGTGTTTCCCAGCTTAGAGATTCAACCTTCTCCAGGTGCTAAGTGAGTTGCTCTTTGTCTCTTTTCTGTCTTCCAGAACTGTGCTACCGTGTTACCTCTCTTAGTCTTTTTAACCCGTGAATTTGTCTTCTTTTTTTTTTTTTAATAAAAATGCCCCAGGGGCACCTGGCTGGCTCAGTCATTAAAGCATGCAGCTCTTGATCTTAGGGTCATGAGTTCAAGCTCCACATTAGGTATGGAGCCTAATTTTTAAAAAAATGCCCTTCAGTAGAGAGGTGTTAGGAGGCAACAGCAGTAAATGTCTGTTTTCAAATTGCCACCTTGAAACAGAAGCTTCTCTTTTAGTCTCTTAAAATCCTTTCTGTTTAAATTAACCAGAGTTGGCTTCCGTTGCTTGCAACTAAAAGATCTGATACATGTATTCAGAAAGAATATTCATCCCAATAAAGGTAAAAGAGTTGTTCTTGAGGTTAAACAGTACCCTGAAAAAATTTTTAAGTTTATTTATTTATAATGTCTACATCCGATGTGGGGCTCGAACTCACAACCCTGAAATCAAGAGTCAAAATCACTCTACTGATTGCGCCAGCCCGGTGCCCCAAACCCTGAAAGTCACAGAGGTGAGGAACAGTCTAGATCCAGTTACTATCTAACTGAGGAGAATTTCCCAAATTCTGCAGCCACAGCAGTTGCAAAATGGTGCCTCTTTACACAAAAGGGACATGAACATCACATTGGCGACCTCAAGAGAGGATGGTGTGGAAAAGACACAGCCAGAACTCATCTGTGCTGGTTTAATCACTCCAGTCGTTAGAAGCAAAATAGTGAAAGGAAGTGTCATTTTTTTCTTTGAGGTATTTTAGCTTTTCCTATTTTAACAACAATAAAATGTTGAAGGAAAAAAAAATAAAGATGCTCAGAAACAAGGAAAACTTGCTTACCATGGTGTGAAGCAGAGAACACAACCACAAATTCTGACTGACCCTAATAAGTAAAATGACCACTCATAATAGCTCATACATTTGCACTTAGAAAAAGAAAAGTTATATAGCTTTTTTAGAATGGAGTGTACTAATGAAGAAAAAATAGTAAGCTTAATGGCCAGACAACCAAGTGTCTCAGTGATATAAGTGGGCAAGAGGAGGTTCAGATATGTCTGATTATATGAAAAATTTCACCATAGGCTCTGGGAATAATTTACCTTAAATAGAGAAAAAATTTCAAAATAGGAATTCTTATGTAGGTCGAGTGCAGGTCACAAGTTTAAAAAGTATATGGAATTGAGAAATACATTGAGAATGAAGATACTGTCATTGAGTCTTGATAAGGCAGGACCAGGGGGAAATTTTCTAGAAGACAATCACCAGGAACTTCTGACACAGAAATACTGGTCACAGTAAAGAGAGAAGACTACTGTTAAGCCACCCAGTTGGAAGGTAGAATTCATCCTTAATTTATCCATGTGTATGACAAAGAGCCAAGCACAAGTAGGGGGAGGGGCGTGGCAGGCAGAAGGAGAGGGAGAAGCAGGCCTCCCATTGAGCAGGGAGTCCAGTGGGGGGTTGGATCCCAGGATCTTGGGATGGTGACCTTAGCCACAAAGGCAGCTGCTTAAGTGACTGAGCCACCCAGGTGCCCCTCCTTACTCCATTTTTACAGTTTCGTTGCCTGAGGTCCAACCCCCAACTGCCAGACCCAGTAGAATTTCCAAAAGTTTATCTATTCCTTTTCAGGCTCTCATCCTTCCCCCCTGGATAGAATTCCTTCTTAACTTCCAAGGACCTGAGGGGATGCAGAAGTTGTCCCGCTGCATCCAGGGTCCATATGCTGAGTGTGGCAGACGGGCCCCCATAGCTGAGCAGTTGCTGGCCTTTGAGAGCCGGGTGCTGGACAAAGTCCCTGCCGTCAGAGCAGGCATGGGTGCAAAGGCACTGGAGTCCTTTCAAGGAGCAAATCTAAAATAGGCAACGCCAACACAAGCAAACCAAGGTACACGTTCGCAGATGACTAAAGGTGTCCAAACAGTGTCACTGAAGGAGTAGAGATGCGCTTCAGTAAAACAGACGCTAAAGGCAATGCATCGCAATGCATACCACATAATGGGGCCTTGTGGGGGAAGGAAGCACCTTTCCCCTCAGCCTGCATTTGGGGAGACTATTTGCCAATGGTCCAACTGTCAGGACAGATGAAATGATTGTCTCATTTCCAGCTCTTCTAAGGAAAGTCCTAGAGAGTTGACTTGAAATTAAGGGTCATTTTAGCCGTGCAAGATAGGTGAACTTGTTCACATGTAACTTTTCTGTTTGTCCTTTGGTCATTATATCACAGAGACGGAAAACAAAAGGCAGAACAATGTATGCTCACGTCAGGATCACTGTTCTCGTGGACTAGAGAGTCCTTGTCTTCGTCCTGAGTTAAGGAATCTAGTACCAGGAAATGAATAACAAAAACATTAATGTTGAGTGCCTGCATGTGGCTGGAGGCAAGACTGAATTCATTCTGGTTCTGGACCTTCATGGTTGACCAAGGTCTCCTTTCCCTTCTGTTGTTTTTAAACTTACACCATAGGGATCTGTAGTGTGACTTTGGTCTTCAGGCCCCTCCGAAGTTGGCTTATCTTTAATTCCCTGTGTATATGCAGTTTTCTTAGATCTTTGCTGAAAAGAGGCTTTTAGGATGGAAGTTTACATCGCACCTAAGAATGTGGTCTGCTCTGGTGAGCAAGACAGACGGTTAAAGACATTTTAAAGAAGCAGTCAGTAATCTAAAATGGACCACTCCAGCCCCCTTTGATGACTGCCCTTGCCACTCGGAATAAAATCCCAACTCCCAGCCTGGGTCTCCATGACCTGGCTCCTGCTAGGTCCCTCCGCCTACCTCATGCCTGGTCCCCCTCATTCACTGACAGTTTCCACCACCACGATGAACTTGGTTCCAACTCAGACTTTGACCCTAGCTCCCTCTACCTGGAATGATCTTCCCATAAGGGTTTCCCATGGGTGGCTTCTTGTTGAGATTCAGTTCGCTGCTCAAACGTGAACTCTGCAGAGAGCCCAACCCAGCAACCCACTAAGCGTACACCCTAGATACAGGCTGATGGAAATATAAATTTGTTATGTCCCTTTGCAGGACAATCTGGCAATAGTGACACAAATCACAACCATGCATGCCCTTCGGCCCAGGGATTCCACCTCTGGAAAATTATCCTACAGACACACTCGCATGTGTGGGAAATGACAGAAGGATAAAGTCATCCATTGCAACATTACCTGAAATAACAAGAGATTGCAAACTCCCTGAGTGTTCCTCAACAGGGGACAGGTTAAATAAATTACAGAATATTCATACAATGGACTATTTTCTTAACTTTGCAGTTACAAAGGAGAATGAGGAAGATCTCCAAGTCCTGATATGGGAAACTCCAGGATACACAATCAGGTAAAAGGCAAAATGCAAAACAGCATGGGTGGCATGCTACCATCTGTGTGAGGAGGGGCTAAAATAAGAAGAGTACATGCTTGTATTTGCTTGTTTATGTTAAAGCAAAATGAAACAAAACAGAACAGTAGGGATGCACACAAAAGCCTTTAGACAGGTTACCTAGGCAGAATGAATGGGAGATACAGATGAATGGGGGCCCCAGGGTGGGAAGGAGACTTTCTCTGAATACCTTTTAATATGTTTTTGTGTCTGATTCATGTCACCGTATTACCTTTTCTAAATTAAATACATTTTAAATGGTTTTTATTCTGCAATAAAATGAAGCAGGACTTCCTAATCCCCCTTTATTCTATTATCTTGCTTTATTTTCTTCAGGTAGGATTTACTACTATGTAACAGGATATAAGAAAAATGGAAGCTCCACCGAGGGACAAAAACCTCATATTCTCATGTATGAGACCAAATCAACATGAGCATTTTCAAAGGATTTCATTAAAAGCTTGTGAATGCCTCACTTTCCTCTAGTGGCATACAGAAGCTGGATATTGAGGTTCCCGGGCGGCTCAGTGGGTTAAGCCTCTGCCTTTGGCTCAGGTCATGGTCTCAGGGTCCTGGGATTGAGCCCTGCAACTGAGCCCCGCATCAGGCTCTCTGCTCAGCAGGGAGCCTGCTTCCCCCTCTCCCTCTGCCTGCCTCGCTGCCTACTTGTGATCTCTCTCTCTCTCTGTCAAATAAATGAATAACATCTTAAAAAAGAAAGAAGCTGGATATTTGGAGAATGATTTTTGAAGAGGCGTTTAGAGAGAAGTGTGGGTGTGCTGGGAGTACCCCTCAAAGGAGGAGATTGGGTGGCTGGTGCTCACTTCCAGCTTAGTGAGAAGGGCATCCACGGGCACCCCTCCGCTCCCCAAATTTTGACTTACATGCCCCACAGTGGAGAGATACAGTGGAGCAGAGTCTGACTTCCCTGTGAGCTCTTTAGGTAAGATGCTGATGGAGGGGGTGACAGAGAGCTGGGGATGAGGGCTAGCTGCACTTCCAGAGTCTGCAGGGCGTGGGGGGGCATGACGTGGGCTGAACTCTCTGCAAGAGAAGGCGGAGTTAGTGGCACCTTAGATCTTGGTGGAAGGATCGGCTGGAAGTAGGGACAGAACCTCGCAAGCAGACTGAGCAGGCTTCCTGCCTGCTGAGGACAGAGAGAGATCCCGCAGAGACTGGTGCGGTCAGGCGTCTCTGAAACTCACCAAAGCACTTCTCTAAGGAAAAAGTCCTGGTTCCTTGTCTTCTAGATCTTGGTTTCTCCTCCGTGGCTGACCCTAGCTGGAGGTGGGGAGGAGAATGTTCATTGCAGTGAAATGTGAAGTTTGCATTATTTACATGGGACCAAACAACGTTGCAAATGACCAAGTTAAGATGGTGTTAATAACTTAAAGCGATCATAAGGATTTGTATCTCCTGCTAGCAGACAGAGTCGGGAGTCCTGACAGAGAGCAGGGCAGGAGGCCGGGTGCACTTCTTTAGGTCGAGGGATGCGGGAGAGGCTCTTCAAAGAAGTGACCTTAGCGAGGTGAGAAGACAAGCCACTCTAACATCTCAGGAAATTCTAGGACTCTCCTAAGCAGAGAGAACAAATGCTTCTGGCCCGAGAACATTACTTAAGGTGTTACACTCTCCCAGTCTTCCCCTTCCTCCCTTGCTGCTCTATCTCCCCAGCTCACCCCTCATTCGGCCAAAACTCTGCACGTTCCCTTAGCAGGAGGTCCTGGTTCTGGGCTCTCATCCTTCCTCTCTCTCTGTGTTTCTAGGCAAGCTCCTCTAGTCTCATACCTTTCAATACCAAACTGACATACCCGCCCTGAGTCAGATCCGGTCACCTCCCAGATGTCTCCGCTTAAAAGGCCAACAGCCATCTTAAGTAAGTCCAAACCTGAATTCTTGGTTGGTCCCTCTTGCTGACCTCTTCCTCTTCCTGGGTATTTCCTAAGTGAATGCCAACATTGTCTACCCAGTTGCTTGAAAACACAAACCTGGGAGTCAGTCTTGCTTCTTCCTTTTTCTCTATTCCCATATCCAACATATCTGCCAATCTTGTTGATTGAACTCTTTGAGTTCAATTGACTCCCAATCTGTCCCTTCTTCTCCGTCTCCAACAGTCCATGCCACCCTCATCTCGCACTGTTGCTTCTTAACTGTGGTCTTCCACTTCGTTCTTGCCATTCCCTCCTTACATCCCCACAGCCAGGTGATTCTCACAGCATCTAGAGTGATCATCTTTCTTATAATTGTAAAAAACACATAAAAATTCACCATCGTACTATTTTCGCATGTACACGACAGTAGCTTTAAACATGCTCGCTGTTGTGCAACGGCTCTCTATCTGTGTTTCATCTTGCACAGCTGAAGCTCTCTACCCACTGAGCAACTCCCGCCTGCCCCTCTCCCCGCCACCCCCCCAACCCCTGGCCACCACCACTCTACTTTCCAAGAGTCTGACTACTCTAGATACCTCACCTAAGTGGACTTGTACAGTATCTGTCTTTTTGTAACTGGCTTATTTCACTTGACCTGATGGCCTCAAGATCCATGCTGGAGCGTGTGACAGGCCTTCCTCCTTCCTTTGTAAGGCCGAACGTGTGCTTCACGTCTTCTTTATCCGCCGGCTTGCTGATGGACATTTCCACAGCTTTCATGGCCATTGCGGATAGCGCTGTGGTAACAGGAGTACACGAAGATCTCTTCACAGTTCTGTGGATAGATACCCCAAAGTGGGCTTGCCAGATCATATAGTAGTTCTGTTTTTAATTTTTTGAGGAAAGTCCACACTGTTTTCCATAGCAGCTGCGTCATTCTACAATCCTACCAATGTGGATAGATTCCAGTTGCTCCATATCCCTGCCAACGCTCGGTTTTCCCCCCATCTCCTCCCTTCCCTCTCTCCCTTCTGGAGAAGAGGTAGAAGGAGTCCTTCCTCCCTCCATTCCTCCCTTTCTTTCTTTCCATGGCCATTCTAACAGGTGTGAGGTGACACATCCTTATGGTTTTATAAGCATAGCTGATGTTGCGTTCCTGCTTAGATCCTTCCAGGGGCTTCCCTTGAACTTGGAATGACATCCAGCTATCTTACATGCTTTGGCCTCCAAAGTCCTCCAAAACCTGGTCTCTATCCACTCTCCATCTTCCTCTTTCTCCCCAGCTCTCCTTGGAGCCCTCCAGCCACGATGGCCATCTTTAACTCCCTAACCACGCTACGTGTGGCCGCAGCCAATGCGCAGGGCACTTGCATGAGCGCGTCCCTCTGCCTCCAGTCTATCTCTTCCTTTTCACATGCTGGTTCCTTCCCATCAATCAGATCTTAGGTCAGATCTGATCACCACAGAGGTGACTTCCAAGCTGTCCCACCTGGAGTTCCCCTCCCAGGCTCCCTACATCGTATCACTCCTTTCTGTTTCTCCTTGACTTTCTGCAGGAGTTATTAGCATCTGGAATTGTTTTGCCAAAATAGTTGTCGGTTGGTTTGTTTGGTGCTTGTTATCAAACAGAGAATACAGTTCATGAGACTGGAAGCTTGCACACCTTGTTCACAGTCACACCCTGAGCGGAGGGCGTGAGCAGAGGAAAGTGAACCACATGGAATCATATGCAGGAGAAAGTGAGGGACACCTGCCACCAGATCTGGGGAATGCTTCATGGACCATGTGGCCTTTTAGTTGGGCTTTCAAGGACAACCCTGACTTCGATGGGCAGATACCCGAGTGAGGTAGGGGACACCTGAGGCTGAGGGATGGCCCGAGTGGGCTGAGGGGGCATGCAGCTGGGCGTGTTCAGGGAAAAGGAACTGGACTTGGGGGAAAATGGAGGTTCTTGAGAGGAAGTGGGGGGCACTGGTGTTGAAATGGCAGGAGGAAGAGGATGGCAGAGAATGAGTTCATTTCAGTTTCACTGATGTGCCAGTTGGTTAGCAGTGTGTGAGGTGAGAAGATGCAAAGATGGAAAAGACAGAGTTCCGGGCCTTCCCATGTGGCTTTGAGCAGCAGAAGGATGGGGAGCATCTTACAGGGCCAGCAGCAGCCCCCAGGATCGGGCAGCATGGAGTGCAATCCTGGCCCTGCCAGTGCCTAGCTCTGTGGCCACAGCAAGGGGTTCTGTTTCTTCTCTTTTTCTTTTCTTTTTTTTTTTTTTCAAAGAATGTTATCTATGTGCCTATCTATCTACCTATCATCTATCTATCTAAAGCACAAGCAATGCGGATGGGCAAAGAAAGGGAGAGAGCATCTCAAGCAGATGTGAGCGGAGCATGGAGCCCAGCATGGGGTTTGGTCTCATCACCCCGAGATCATGACTTGAGCCGAAACCGAGGGTCAGGCCCTCAACCACCAGAGCCACCCAGGCAGCCTCCACAGCAAGTTCTTAGCTGCTTTCTGGCTTAATTTTCTTTTACGTAAGGATGCTAATCATTGTAGCTCTTTCTTTTGGCTTTCTTATGAGGATTAAATTAATTCTTACTTGTAGAATGGTCTCTGGGACTTAATACATGTTATTTATTATTAATATGTTTGAAACAAGGCCTGGCGGGAGGCTGGCTGGCTCAGTCAGTGGAGCAAGTGACTCTTGGATCTTGGGGTCATGAGTTCGAGCCCCACATTGGGGGTTAGATTGTATTTAAAATGAAAATATATATGAAAAAAAAATGCCTGGTACAAAGCAAAGTTTTGTTTGTCCAATGGTTGTTAGGTTTTTTGGTTTTTTTTTTTTTAAAGAATTTTTTATTAGCGAGAGAGTGTGAGCAGGGTAAAGGCGCAGAGGGAGAAGCAGAACCCCCGCTGAGCAGGGAGCCTGACCTGGGGCTCGATCCCAGGACCTGAGCTGAAGGCAGATGCTTAACCACCCAGGTTGAGCCACGCAGGGGTCCCTAATGATTGTTAGTTTTATGTTTAGTTTTGTATTGAAGAAAGCTGATTAGCAAGAGTATAGGTCAGTGTTGCAAAAAGGAGACAGGGGACCCAAGAAAAGGATGCAGGAGGCTACTGCATAGTTGAGGCAGGAAGGAGTGGGGCACAGAATGGGGTTAAAGTGGAGATAAAAGTCGATAAAACAGGGGTGCCTGGGTGGCTCAGTGGGTTAAGCCTCTGCCTTCGGCTCGGGTCATGGTCTCAGGGTTCTGGGATCGAGCCCCACATCGGGCTCTCTGCTCAGCGGGGAGCCTGCTTCCCCCTGACACTCTGCCTACTTGTGATCTTTCTCTGTCAAATAAATGAATAACATCTTAAAAAAAAAAAGTCAGTAAAACAGATTGGAAGTCAAGGGTGCCAAATATATTTTGGAATTAAAGATAGTGTTGGTTTCTAGGTCTGCTGAATGTAAGGTGCCTGAGGAAAGTCTGTGATGATGTTCAGATGAAACCACAGTGAGATATCTGACGCTTAGGACGAAGACGTGAATAAGACGGGGAGATTTCCATTCTGGAAGTGTGGGTGTGCATGTAACAAAGGCTGCCAAGAATGTAGATCGAACCTGTCATTTACCTATTACATCGGCAAAGGCAAAAAATGACAGGATTTTAAACTTCTATTGTGTGTGCTTTCACATTGCTGGCAGTCGTGTAAATGTGCGCCATCTCTCTGGCAGCATTTATCATGAATCTTAGAGATGCTGATACCCCCGAATCAGTTTTTTCACCTTTTGGAGTCGATGTCAAATTAACGTCCCAAAATGCAGACAGTGACTGTGTATGGAGCTGCTCACTACAACATATTATTCAACTGAAAAATCGAAACATGCAAACAGAGTCACTCAATGATAAAGAAAATGATTAAATAAATGACAGTATGTTCATATGCTAGAATATTATGTAGCCATTAACAAAAATCATGTTCATTGACACTTTCAGTGTGAACTGATGTGAGGGAGAAAAACCCAAGGACACACAGTTATATACAGAGTATGAATTTAACTGTGCTAAAAATAAGAACAGCTTAAGATTAGAAGACAATATATTAAAATCTCACTGTGGATTATTTCTGTTTGGGAAACTGAGGTATGGCTGGTGATTTGATGAAGTCCAGTAACTGAGTTTGAATTAGGACCAGGTAATCAATTTTGTCTTATTTAAAATTTCTTTCCTTCTTCTGGGGTGCCTGGGTGGCTCAGTTGGTTAAGCATCTATCTTTGGCTCAGGTCATGATCCCAGGGTCCTGGGATTGAGTCCTGCATCGGGTTCCTGGCTCTGTGGGGAGCTTGCTTCTCCCTCTATCTGCCACTCCCCTTGGTTGTGCTCTCTGACAGATAAATAAATAAAATCTTTATAAAAAATAAAATTTATTTCCCTCTTTCCCTCTGCTAATATTCAGTTACTAATGTGATAATGATCTTTGGCTCAGGGATGGTAGCTTCTATTATTCAACCCGGTCATATTGCCTTTTGTTTTTTTAATGGATGTTGTCCATCAAAGGCCTAGGACCCCCAAGTCTCATTTTCAAGTTAGTTAATATCACATCAGTGTACGATCATTCACTTTCATTTAGAGAGACATGATGGTTACACAAGAGATTCCCTGGGTATGTCAAAGGCAATGTATTAGGAAGCATTATCCCTGAGAAGGGAATTCAACACTAGTCCTCACTTGAGCTGCCCACCAAAGTAGCAAAAAGAGAGCCATTTACCCTCAGGAGCACAGCTGATAGAGAGCTTATGGATATGAAGGGTGTACCCACCAGTCACCAGATTGGGTTGCAAATATCCTAGAGCTGGAGACATCCTGGCTCACCTTATCCCTTCCTTCAAGATACGAATGCTGAACCAAGCATGTTGTTTCATGACTCTAGGAGGAGTGCTCACTTGTGTTCTCTCTCTCTCTCTCTCTCTCTCACACACACACACACACGTTATCTCTCCCATTAGCCCAGTCCTAGCTCTCCAGCTTCTTTTGCTGAGGAGTAACATTGATAAAATGACAGTTTCATTCTTAATTGTAAAGTTTTTCTGGCGAGATAAACACAACATCAGGCAAAGTGGGTGCAAGGCAAGATTTATTAAAAACACTCTCCGGCGAAGTTTCAGGGCTCAGGAGAAGGGGCGCCAGGAAAGTTGCGCCGGGAGGAGGTGGGCACCCTCGAGAGGAGGTGGGCACCCTCGGGCGAGGTTCCGCAACTCTGGAAAGCAGAGTGGTGGAAGTCGCGCCCAAGGCAGGGAGGAGGGGGCTTTTAAGGGGTCTCGAGGGGAGCTCAGGGGTCTTTTGGCAAGTTTCCCTTATTCGGATATCTTGCCTGCTCTTCGGGGTCCCATTGGTCCACTGGAGCCCGGGGCGGGGGGTCTCAGATTCCTGCTTGGGCCTTTGTTCTCCTGTTGGAGCGGGAACTTTAGCCATCTTAAGTAGCCCTTTCTGCCAGCCCATTAATTATAGAAGGCAAGTTTTCTACTATGTAGACACAGATGAAAGGCCACTGAAGAATAAAGAACCTATGCTTTTAAATGTGCCTATTTAAAAGGCATATTGACCATATTTTCCCAAATTGAAATGGAGATATATGGCCTGTACAATGGAACTTGCCATTGATTTTGGCTTTCCAGGACCGTTTTGGCACTTTAGATCAAGCGTGGGGAGTTTTCCACGTTAGGAATCCCAACTACCCAAAGGAGAAGCCAGACAATTCCTTCTCTGCCTTGCTAATATTCTTCCAGGGTACTACTGGCATATGAGCAGACGGAGTTGTCAACCAGACAGGCTCACATGGGACTCTCACTCTGGAAGGAGGGATGTGAGGAAGTAGGCACACTCAGAGACGGTTGAGGCAGGCTGGGGCCTTTAGACCTAGCGGTGACGCAGGACAATGAGGTCTTTCCCAGAGCAATCCCATAGTCTGATTTGCTCATTCATTCCCATGGGACAGCCTCTAAATCGAATTCTGGTCTTAAAATGGCTCACTTGCTTTCGGGTAGGCCTTCCTGTTAATGGCTTTGCTCAACATCATTCCATCTGTTTTAGGAAAATATTTCCTTTCACGGGTGGCTTTTCCCCATTCACTTGTTCCATGTTTAAAGATTTTTGTATATAATACCCCATGTTTAATCAGGAAATATAAAATAAATACAGAGCATATCCATGTAATAGAATTTTATATGCCAGTCACAATGAAGGAAACTAGTTACATGTAACAACATGTTTGTATCACAATCATATATTTCACAGAAGGAGCCAGACACAAGATCTACATACCAGGAGGCCATTTCTAGAAAGTTAAAACGACAGGCAATACAAAACCATGGTATTGTTCCTGAGGATATTAACTTTGGAGAGGCCCAAGGCTAGCTTCTGGGATGCTGCTGACAGTGTGCTGTTTATTGATCTGGGCAGTGGATATGAGAGAGTGTTACTTTGTGAAAATTCTTATGTTAATGATTTGTGCACTTTCCTTTTTGTAATTTACACTCCAGTGAAGTTTTTTCCCTTGATTTATGCATCATTTTAAAAAATTCTGCAACTCTTATCAGTACTCAATCCAGCACATTACTGATAATTTTTAAAAAACTATCTATTTGGTATTGATAGACCTCAAGAATTTGTTTTTGTTTTTGTTTATTTTAATGTTTGAAGGAAAATATATCAATACATGGGGAATTCTAAACATAGTCTATACCTAAGGATTGCATTTCAGTGTATTCAAATGAAACCAAAGATCAGCTTGACAAGATGTACTATGCCAAAGAATCCTTTGCTTTTCTTTTTTTTTTTAATAAAGATTATTTATTTATTTATTTGACAGAGAGAGAGCACAGGTAGGTAGAGAGGCTGGTAGAGAGAGAGAGAGAGAAGCAGGATCCCTGCTGAGCAGAGAGCCCGATGTGGGACTCGATCCCAGGACCCTGAGATCATGACCTGAGCCGAAGGCAGCAGCTTAACCCACTGAGCCACCCAGGCGCCCCCCAAGGAATCCTTTTCAGGAAAGATTTCAATATGGATAGTGTTTAGAAGCTTGCTTGCCCTCTCCCAATCCCCTTTCCTTACCACACAGGAATCTCCAAATCACCCTCTGAAAAACTCTGGCTTCATTATCAAGGCTCTGTGCATGAGGTCTCATTTTCAAGTTCACAAATAAAAACAGTAAAAAACAACAAAACAAAACAAAAGGTAGTTTCTCACCATCTAATTGCAACTCAGCTCTCTGGGGGAGGGGGTTAACAGTGATTAGAAAAAGAAAGGAAAGGAATGAAACACCACGGAATCGCACCAACTCGAAGACAAAAGGCAGCCAGAACTATCTTATTTATTATAAAGATACACCGTGAAGAGCAGACCCGACTGTATACTGAAGCCTGGAGTGGTACATGCCAGAATGTACAGTACTATACATAAAAGTGCATTGTCACAACAGATTAACAGAACATTTCTTTTCTTCCAGAACTGTAACAGCATCCCCCCTATTTCCGCCTCAGAGCCCAGGGACTGTAACAGGCGGACAGGCGACGCACGTTGGGCGGCAGCAGCTCAGAGAGGGAGGGGGGATGCGGGGACACTGCGGGCGGGAAAGGCACAGTCACGGCTACCAGCAAAACGAGACAGTCTGATGACAGACAAGGATGCAAGACGGACGATACTGAGCACCGAGGCACAGGAAAGGGCACGGAGAAGCAGGGAGAAGGCAGAGGAAGTATCCACTCCTGTGGGCGGTAGGAATTGGGGCTGGAAGCAGAGGTGGGGGCGAGGGGAGGGGGTTGTCAGGGAGCAGGAGCGGGGTGGGGTGGATGGATGGGGGGGGGCGGGAAACAGTAAAAAGCAAGGCTAAAACTCCTCTAAAATAGAAAGGCACTTCACATGTACATACTACAGATGTACATCGACACCATTTAGGTAACAGTCACAAGCAGGAAGCTACCAGTACTGTAATTGATCAAACCAACAGAAAAGGACAATACTGATTTAATTAAGTGGGCAGGAGTTACCCTCCAGTCCATAGGTAAATAGCAGTCTCTCCTGTTACACAGCCACTCACTTTACTTTAAACATCTAGAATAACCATCACACTACACATTGAACTTGGATGAATGCTCTAAAGGGGGCATTCACAAATGCACGGCTTATATATTTTACTAAACAGTTTCTAAGATAAGCATTATGGAACCCAGTACAATTATTTAAACATACAAAAGTCCCTATGTAATTTAAAGATACAGGTACCCATTCGATTATACCACATAGACTATTTATTTTTTTTAAAGAAAGTATACTAGGGTAAGTGAAAGCTTGATTTCCAGTTTGTTTTACTGATCTGAACCAGGGGTAGTGGGGGGTAGTGTGTGTGCCAAACACAGCCGGACACCCCAGCCCAGCTGGAGGCTGGGTTTTCAGCTGGGGTGGGGGGGTCTGGAGTGGGGAGCTCTATTGCATACACGGGTGAGCCTTTACCTCTAAGTTGCTCCCCTTCTGCGGAGTCAGTGGTGGGTAACCCAGGGCACGACTCAGTCCCAAGTGCTTTTCCTGCATTCGTGGCCTCTCACTATTGTGGAATAAAATGAATGTGATCCCAAATCCGAAGTCTTCTAAACCCTCAAAGGATCTCTGGGCTCTTTATTTTCTGAAAGTTTATTTAAATTCCAGTTACCTCACATATAGTGTGGGCTCTTTAAATTTTAGAGGCTGTAATTATCATATTAAAGTTTCTTCATTTTATAGACCCCGTGTCATTCCCAAAGCTGAAGAGACCACTACCCTTCCCACTTGTATCTTTTCCTTAATTAAATTACAAGCTCATTTTGGGAATGGCAAAAGTACCAAGAAAACTCTCGACTGATACAGTGTGACCTGCTCTATCCACTGAGGGCTGTTCACGCTCACTGCTGTAGAGTAAGTGGGACCCTGCTGTAAATTTTTCTATGTATGGCTCAAGGAGCACCAAAGTCAAATTACGTTGCGTGAAAATGTGCAAAACTGTTGAGCGATAGTGTTGACTGAACATGAATGTAGAGCTCTGCATAGGGCCATTTGACTGGCTCAAATCATTTATAGGACACTCATCAGAAAATCTGTACTAAGTACTTTTCTCTCTCTCCTAATGATCCTCTCCTAACAACCCTGACCCTGACCAAAAGGTCAACTTGGTAAGCCTACTTCTGTTGAGTTCTGTGGATGGGACATGAACAGTTGTATCAGCTGTGAGTATCTATTCTTGTGTAAGTGGAGTCTGCTCAGCTCTTTAGAGCCATCAGAATGATCCTTCCCAAACTGTGCATGAAGAAGGATCTGGTCCTTGAAACTGGGAATTGTAACATCTCCAGGTTCTTTTCTTTCTGCCCATCCCTCGCACCTTCCCTCCTCCCCACGGCTACACCTGTAGCTGTACAGAGGGCCACGTGCTGGGTGAAGCCTCCGGCTGCAGAAACTTTTAATGAGCTTACAGAGTGTTATTCTGGATCCTTTGTGAAGTGGCCCTGGAATCTGAAGACTCCTTACTAAAACAAAGTAAGAAAAGGTGAATCCTTACTTGCTGTGAGGTCACATCCATGGGAATGGGGGAGGGGAGATGGAAAAAAAAAAAGAAAGAAAGAAAAAGAAAAAGAAAGGCTGCAGGATATCACCAGGAGTATAGGGACAGAAGAGAGAGATGTTAAGGGAGTGAGGGGAGAGCATGAGATGTTTCCTGCAAGAAGGCACAGCCTCTGAGTCCTGAGGCTTTAGAGCAGCATGTCTTCTGCTACCCAAGGGAGCAGAATCCGAATTTGGTGGTTGGAGAGGCAACCTTCGTTTCATCAGAGGTGTAAACACTGAAGAGAGGAGACATTGCGCGGGATTACCAGGGAAAAGTCTGAAGACATAAACTTGCAGGAGTAAGATCTAAGTTATAACTTGTAAAAGATACCTCTTCTCCCCATAACAAATTCAACATGCCTCTGCCCTTTTGATGACCTCTGTTCACATCTTACTCTTCCATCAAAGATGGAAAAATGCTTTAAAGAAATACTTTTTCTTTCAATGTCTAAAAAATATCTAAAGTCTCCTCCCCACTTCATTGTTTTCATTTTTGTTCTCTGCTTCTGTTTCCCCATATAGTAGCAGAGAATTAGAGACCAAAGTGGAATCTGAAAAGAACTGAGAGGTTATTCAGGAAAGTTTCAGTTTCCGAGGAATTTGGGAAGATGGTTTAAAAGGGTTAGTGCTATTCAGAGCTCAATCCTGGCTGAGTGTCCATGGTGTCTTGAGTTGCTGAGGGACCACTGAGGCTCAAGAGACCCCTGGTGAGGGGCCGGATAAGATGCCGATGGGGCATTGTTTTCAAAGTGGGCAAAGAGGATGCTTCAGAAAACTCAGATTTGAAAGCTTACCATACCTGGAAATAGTTGAAAAAATTCTCCATTCAATCCATTTGTAAAATTAGGCCACAGACAAGCAACCAGAAGTGTGACTTTGAAAGGTAACCTTATCTTATTAATGGATTAATGTCCTATCTCTCTGCATTAGAATGATTAGATTGGCAGATAGAGGGAGAGATCACAGTAACGATCTTGATTTTTAGTACAGATCCTCATTCTTTCCTGCAGGAGGCATTCGCTAGTGGGTTAAGAGATTCAAGTCCATACTCTGTCACTCTTGGATGGGCAGCCCAGTGGCTGCCAGTTTGAATCCAAACCTAGAAGGAAATAATGGTGGTTGAGAGGGAGAGGGGTTATTCTGTGCCATCCATTTTTCTTTAAAAAAAAAAAAAGAAAAAAAGTCTCTTCATCAGTAAGTTCAGTGACAGAGATAGGATGACATAAGCTGCTGTTGGTAGGAGTGGTGATTTGTACCTTAGCAAAAACAACTGAATTCAAAACAACTTTTTAAGATAGAGGAAAAACACAGAGAAAACTGTTTTGGGGGCTCAGATGTCAGAGGAAGAGGGTCCCTCATGGAGCTCACCTGACTATCTGAGTTCTCTTGAGACCATGTGGAAAAAAAAAGGAAAAAGTCAATGGATCCAGGGTGCTAGGTTGGAAGGAAGTCACCATGGAACCATGAGGTGCCTCTCCCACCTGGGCCAGCATGGCCCATCCTTGGGTACCGTAGCTAGTTCTCGGCTGGCTCAGAAAGACACACGGAGAGCAGAGCTGGGGATTCCACTTAGGTTCCTCAGGCCTCTGTAGCATGTTTAAAGGAACCGAGGTCATTTAGCTGGAAGAGAAAGCTGAGTGAGGCAAGGACTTGTGTGCCGTGTTTGTGCTCCATTTCCAGGGGGAGAACACAGCGATTTAGGGGAGCTAGAAGTATTCCCTAGGCAGTTAGCAACAACAGATCTCTGAAGGAGTCTGGGGAGTAGCGTAACCACAAGTCTTTGAAATTAGACTGTTCTGGTCCTTTGTGAATGCAGGGGATGGACTTGGAAATCTTCGGGGGCCTAAGCAGGCTTGTGGAAGGAGTCACGCTGAGAGCTCGGGAGGATTCTCTCTCTCTCCTCTTAGGTTTAGCTCAAGCAGTAACTGCAGGGGTTCTGACCCCATTCTTTTTTTTTTTTTTTTTTTTTTTTGACCCCATTCTTTTGAGCTTTTAACCTGGACCCGAGGGAAATGGCTCTTATGAAAGAGGCAACCATCCAACTCATTCAGGCGGTGGACTGCAAGTTCGCCCGGGAACGTCCCACTGCACGGGGCAGAGGGGCTCACGGTCAGCTACCTAACAATGCCACTGGCAACCTTTCAGCTACTACCCCAAGTGCCATGCAGGCCAACAGTGGTTTCACACCGGGGCCTGGAACTCCGATTCTCATGCCTTTGGATCCAGACGTTTCTGACTCACCCACACTACACTAAGCCCAAAGCACTCTACCACGTGGAGGCTGGAGCGGTGTTGCCTTCATTACAAATGGTGCAGCATTGGATTTTCAAGTAAATCTAAGTGTTTCTATTGTCTTTAAAATGACATAGATATGTCCAGTTATTTAAAAAAAAAAAAGGAAAAAAATTACAAAATACAAATGCCCCTGTTAATTTAGCTAGTCTCAGACATTACATTCGAGAACATAGAAAAGCCAAAAATCTCCAGTTATAAGCACAAGGAAAGTTATGGATCAGTGACTTTTGTCAGTGACCTGTTTCTTTTAAAATCACCAGCCCAGATGACCTTGCCCACTTGGTCTTCACATTGTGCAAGACTTGTCTGCTGGACCTTGGGAAGGTGGGGCAGGTCCTATGGTAGGGTTTGTTTTTGGAAGAACAGCAGGTTTTGGCCGGAGGGCTGGTGGCTTCAGCTGCACACCCATTCTCGGTGCCACCATGGGCTTGAAAGTACTCATTGTATCACTGGAGGAGCTAGTGCTCCGTCGGATCTGCGGCTCTGAGCTGCGGAGGGCCACGTTGTGCAAAGGGCTGAGAGATTCCGTAGACGTGGCCGGGGTGGGAGCGTTCTTCACTTGTTCTAAGGTGTCCAGCACCACGTCGGGGGCATGCTTTGCTGTACTCTGTCTCTCCAGTTCTCGCAGTTCATTCAGAGCAGTGTTCATCGTCTCCTCGATATCCTGTTGAAAGATAACCAGAGAGAGAGAGAGAAAGAGACGGAATGGACCGGTAATTAGTACTCACGTACGGAAACCCTTACGCTTCGTTTCACAGCAGATGGGCCGCCAAGAGCAATGCTGTTCCAGCTTCACCACCTGTAGAATGTTTAGATGTAGTGCCCACAATTATTTTGTCTCTGCATGTTCAGCAGACCAAGATGCAAGGGTGCACGGAACCGTCTACCCAACACCGGCTGTCCTAAGGTGCCAGGCAGCCTTCTTGCAATTTCTACCTTCCATGCTAACTTACTATTCAGAATTCTATCTCAGCTTATGGTTAAAAGATAGCTTCCAGTTTAGACTCTGCAACAATTTCTCAAGAAATAGATAGGAATGGGAATGAAAAGCAGCCTTCTTTCATTCATTTAACAAATAATTTTGAGCACTCACTAGTTTGTATCTAACTCCTAGCAGTTGTTCAAAATTCAGTTTAAGCCTTTCTCTGATGCTCTTGTCCAGGGGATCTCAGTGGAAGGGTACTGCCCCAGAGAGGGCATTTTTGTAGTATGCTGTGTGAGTATTTTATTTTTTAAGAGATTTCTTTCTTTATTTATTTGAGAGAGAGAAAGAGAGAGTTGTCAGCATGAGTCGGGGGCAGGGCAGAGGGAGAGAGTCTCAGATAGATTCCCCACTGAGCACAGAGCCTGGCGTGGGGTTCTGTCTCACCGCCCATGAGATCATGACCTGAGCCGAAATCAAGTTGGTCACTCAACCCACTGAGCCACCTGTGTGTGTGTGTGTGTGTGTGTGTGTGTGTGTATTTTTGAATGGCACAAGAACAAGATGGCGTTAGTGGCATTTGGTGTGCTGGGTTATACGTACTAGATCTGTTGCAATATTCCAGGTAATTTACATGCAATGAATTATCCTGCGTCTTGTTCAACTTCTGAATGTCCTTCAGACGTTGATGGAGGTGAATATCCTATTTATAATAACCTGAGCCCTGACCCTAACTCTATCCTATATTCATATGCATTTTTTAATTGTTGTATGTATGGTAATTATATACGTAGGTGAAAGCATCTTATTAATTTGTCTTTTAGCCTATTCAAGCATTAACTGAATTATACTTGTTTTAATATTTAATTCCTTGTATTTTTGTATATTGTATTTAGAGCTTTATATGCTGTTTCAAATTAGGTATCTCATCTGTCAATTTATTTCAGACAGTAAAGGGGGAATGACAAAATACCTATTTCAATTTCAAAAAGGTACAGTATGTTCCATTGATGGATGAATAGACGAGCAAAGTGTGGTCTACACATCAACGGAATATTATTCACCTTAGAGAGGAAGAAAATCTTGCCACATGCTACAGTATGGATAAACCCTGAGGACATTAAGTGAAATAAGAGGCCAGTCATGAGAAGACAAACACTGTCTGTTTGCGTTTCTGTGAGGTAGTCACACTCACAGCAGCAGAAAGCAGCACGGTGGTGGCCAGGGGCTGGGGGTGGGAGGGGAGAAAGGGAAGTTGTTCTTCAGTGGGTATGGGGTTTCAGTTTTGCAAGAAGAAAAAGTTCCAGAGATCCGTTTCACAAAACGTGAATATACTTCACTGAACTGTGTGGTGAAAAATGGTTAAGGTGGTAAATTGGACATTATGTGTTTTACCACACACACACACACACACAGAAAAGGTGGAAGCATTGTGTGGGACAGGACGGGTGAAGAACCACCAACCCAGGCTGACTGGCATGTCTCTTCTCTACACGCCCAGGGCTCCTTTCACTCAGCTGGAACATAACCCTCCCATGGGCGCTACACAATGGGAATGGATTTCCATATTCCGATCCCTCCCAGGGTCGTAAGCACCTTCAGAAAGCAGCTGGCTGATGATTTAACGGTGCTTCTCTAAAGCCTAGCACAGGACCTGGCACACAGTAAGTGCTCAGTAAAGGTTTGCTAAATGAATAAACCAAGCTACAGTGATCGCATATGGATACTGTCATTTTTTAGAAAAGCCCCATCAGGGATGCCACTGATTTGTTTAATAAGAGAATCTGCATGTTTATTGTATGAACACCATGATGGCAGGCTTTCTCGTCCTCAAGGGAAAATCTGAAGAAGAGAGATGGAAAGATAAACAAAGGACACAGCTGGAAGCCATTCTGGGAGGATGACGTCACTTTTCAAGTGATTATTTTCAGATGTGATTTCTATTTGATGCTAAACATATGGATTTTTTTTATAACTATTTGCCCCAGAGAGATTGTGCAGAGCCTGATTTATCTGTTGAGTTTTTGTTTTTATAATTTACAATTAAAGGATTTCTTGGGGTGGCTCAGTGGGTTAAGCATCTGACTCTTGATCTCAGCTCAGGTCTTGATCTCAGGTCATGAGCTCGAGTCCTGTATTGGACTCCATGCCTAGCATGGGGCCCACTTAAAAACAAAAGCAAAGGAACAAACAAAAGGATTTCCTGGTTCTAGAAGCAAAAGGGTTAAATAGGCATTGTTATACCTTCCCACTCCTAAGCTCCTAATTCCCTGTCTTTCTAACCTAAATCCTGTTTCACCAGCTTATTACAAGCAGGGACCTTATGGATTTCTCAAACCATTAAATTCAGCTGTAATTAAATCTCACTGGTTCTATATAGGTCTCCAAGGACCTTGTGTAGTATTTCAAACAGAGAAAACCAAAAGGTCAAGTCTTTTTGATTTTGCTGAAAAACTGTTATACATTTAAAATTGGTTTAATTTTTAAAAAACACATTAAACCCCCTCACAATCTAATTTACATCCAAAATTTTCTTTAGTTAGGATATTGGAAATAGCTTGGAAGTTTGTCACATCGGTACAGGTCTTCTTGGGTACTCTTTATTAAAAATAATCCATCTATAATAGTTCCCCAAGTTTGTTTTATTTATTTCTCATTTGATTGATTTAGTTCATTTTTAAGCTTCAGACAGCTGGAAGATGCTTTAGATTAAACCTCTTTCGTCACTGATGATACCCATTATTTGTTGATGGCCTATGCTGGGGGGGTGAAACTAGAGGAAAGATTGCAGAATGATAGAAAATCCATTAATCAATCTTGTCTTACCTTTACTTTGTCAATTTTAATCATTAGAAAAAAACTATGAAGTCTTCTGCACTAACTGTTGGGAAGAGAAGGGAGACGAGGACCCAGACCTGGTGTTCTTCAGCTAGCCATTATTTCTCCTACTATTTACAGACTAATCCAGCATTTCTCCTAAGCTGAAAGGGTCATATTTCTCCTACAGTAATATTTAACTGTTTGTGGGCTCTCCATTCTTTATATCAATTTGTCCATTTTATTATCTTTAGCATGCTTTAGGGATCTGGTAGGGCTAGTCTTTCCTCATTCTTCTTCTTTTTTTTTCCCTCATTATTATTCTTTTTCAGTCTTTTCCTGGCTATTTAGCAGTGATGTGTTTGAATGCCCTGGGGCCTACACTTCTGCCATGTCTCTGTTTAAATCAATATGAACCTAATCACTTGGGCCCTTCCAGTAACAAATGGGTCTTCTAAAGAGACCTTAGTCAGGCCTTAAAGAATGGACTAATTTCTTTTCTGTTTTCCCTAGTTGGTTCTCTACAAAAAGCAGGACTACAGACAGGGAGTCCTACATCCCTCCTTCATCACACCCCAGGTACAAAGCAGGTGCCAGGCCATTCCACGCATCTTACCTGAGCAATTGTCTCTGGGTCCAATGGCTTATGGTCATTGAAGCCTGTGTATTGCCCCGATGACGTGGATCTTCTAATAGGAGGACTGTCGATCTTCTTGAGGGAGTCGTGCCGGCTGATATTGGTCAGGCTGCCGTGGCCTGGCCGGCGCCTCCTCTCAGGACTGTCGTTGTTGAGGCCACGGTTCTGCAGCAGGCCCCGGGGGTGACCTCCCAGGCTTGGGGACCCCAGGTCAACTGAGGAGTTGGAAAGAGCATGCGGTGGGTGCAAGGGGCAATGGCCATCACTGGTCCTGCCAGGACGCCTGACTGGAGGGGGTGGCTCTCCTCTTTTTCTTTGTCTAGAAATACACAAAAAGAGAGAGAAAATAGGAGAGCTTATCACACCAGCTGATACGAGAAGCTGTGGGTTCTGTGGCTCCTCAAAGCACTTGGGAAAGTTGAGGTTCAGGGGCCTGATGGTCAGACTCCACCCACCTGGCTAGATAGCTGTCAGGGTGCCGGTCTGTTGGGGAGTTCATGTCCTTGGATGAAGACTTGTCCTCAGTGACTGGCCCACTGCTGGCCTCGCTGTCAGCTTTTTGGCTCAGAGTGTCTGAAAACGTATCGTCCCTACAATGAAGAGAATCCAGGGTGAGGGTCTTTCACAAGATGAATGGGAACAACAAAAAAAGAAATGACAGCATTTACACATTCAAGTCTTTCTCTTATCAACACGACTTTCCTTATAATAAAAATATACAATTTCACTGCAGGTAAAGTGCAAGATTCGGATATACAAAAAAGAGCAAAATCATAGTCATGATATAACAGCCAGACACCACTGCTGCTAGAATTTGAGAAAATAGCCTTCTCTACTTTTTAATCCATGCCCGGGTAAACATGTATGATGTCTGCAGATATAGGTATGAACTTATACTCAAGACACCAATATGTTTATGTAGTTTAGATATCTATGACTATGTACCTACACACACACAATACTTCTTGGGTTCTGAGATATACATTTTGAACTTATGAGTATATGAACTTATACTCAAGACACCAATATGTTTATGTAGTTTAGATATCTATGACTGTATGTCTGTACCTACACACACACAATACTTCTTGGGTTCTGAGATATACATTTTTAACATTTCTTTCTTTTTCTAAAATTAGGGTGAATCATTTAATCACTGTATACAGTTTATGCTGTATATTTCTCTTCTCCTTGAAAAATCATATATTAGTGCTATACTGTGAAATATTCACAGAATAGGGATTATACTTCACATATGATTTTGCAACCTATTTCTTTCATTTAATATATTATGACCATCTTCTCATCTCTTTAAATATTTTTAAATTACAGCAATATTATTAAAAAACAGAAAAAAAAAGGCTGATGATGATTCTCTTGAGATGTTAGGTCAGTGTCTTCCTTCTGGGGAATCTGGAATTGAAATGGTAGCTGGACAGCAAAAGAGGAGTATGGCTGGCTTGGAGCTAGCGGTGTTATTACAGCTCTTGAAGCTGTTCTCCACATGGGTGATTTTTCTAGGACCCTGAAAGCTTCACAGGGCATCTCTCACTAGCCCTTGCTCCGAATCTGCTGGTGGAGTTTGGGAAATAAAAACCTGCTGGCCCCGAAGTACCATTAGCAAAGGCCCAACAGCGAGGTGAAGCATGGTGCCCAGCTCAGAGGTTTGGGCTCTGCAGTCCCTTCGGCTCTTTTCTCAAATGACCAAGGTCAGTTTAGGAATAGTGACTGGAGTCTTCCAGTGGGAGCAGCCAGGACGGTGGGAGCAGCCCAGAGGGCGGGGAGAGCCCACGCTACTCACATATCCTGCACCACAATATACTGGTGCGGCACGAGCCCATCGATGCCGTTGTGCCTGCCTTCCCACCAGTCCTCAGACGCCCGGTGATACAGCAGCAGGGAGGCCCCCTTCTTGAAGGACAGTTCTCTGGCAGATCGCCCCATGTAGTCAAACTTGGCTATCGCTTCTATTGGCTCACATTCTACAAAGAACACACCAGAAGACAATGACGGACAGAGGCGTGAGGTAAGCATGAAACGCTGTGTGAAAGTTCTCTATGAGGCCTTAGAAATAAACCAGGCCATTTCAATATCCAGAGTGAAAAATGTATTAAGTCCTCAATGGGGGATAAACTCAGGCTGTTAAGAGAGTTACAGAAAAACATTCTCTTGCTGTCATCAGTTTTTCACACAAAGAAAAATGGAACATTGGATCTTAATTTCCACAGTCTTTTACCAGAGATAGAATGACAGACTAATAAAAAATATCTTAAATTTTGCAACATGATATATGAGATCCTTCCTTGGGTTGTAATGTCCTCCATAACAGCTCCAATATTATTTTGACAATGATGGAATTCCCTCATAACATGTTAATAACCACGGATAACATGGAAAAATCACTATCCCAGAACATTAGGAAGTTTATGCTTTATTTGCTTATTTAAAGAAAAATCAAGTTTACAAAACCCAGCACATTAAGTACTATTTGAGTACATTTAATTTCTTCATGTACTTATCTGGCACTATCAAATCTTCCAACTACCACCGACAGTAGAGATAAGTTTGTTTTCTCTAGGATCAGTAATAAATTCTAGTTGCCTATGAAACCAGCATAACTTAGACTGTCTTATACCCAAATTAAAAGACCAGATTCAAAAGTTATATTATCCAGAGGTCAAAAGATATTCAAGGGGATTACAGTGAGTGGAAAAAACCAATCTCAAAAGGTGACATACTATGTGATACCATTTATATAGCCTGTTTGAAATGACGTAATAATCAAGATGGAGAATAGATTAGTGGTTGCCAAAGTTGGGAAGAAATGGCCACGGATATAAAAGGGGGAGCATGAAGGACCCTGATGATGAAACCGTATGTGACTAAATGTTTGCACACACAACTGAGTGCACCTGAAACTAGTGAAACGTGAACATGGCAGAGGGAGGGTTTCAATGTCGATTTCCTGGCTGTGATATTATGCTGCAGTTATATAAGATTTTTACCATGGAGGGAAGCTGGGATCTCTCTGTAGGAACCCTGTAGGGTTCACTTCATGTGAACCCTGAAAGATCTCAAAATTCAAAAAAAAGAAAAAAGAAAAAGAAAGAAAAGAAAAGATGTTGAACTCTGGGCCTAGAATTGGAATTTTAGCACTGATCTAATTCTGGTCACAAAGGTTGAAAGCAAATAAGAGGACAAATTATACAAAACAACTATAAGAGATGCGTTTTGTGATTCAGCTTATTGCAAAAAGCCCTTCAGTTCTGGGCCTTAAGATCTTTCCTCCTGTCTCTCACCATCCCCACCATCTTCATCCCTGCTATCCACACAGATGAGCAAACTTCTAATCAATAAAACACAGAAAGGGCCAATACAAGTGCTAAATGTTCAGAGAAATGTACATGCATTTGTACATTTCTGCAAATGTACATGCAACGAGCAATGTCTTATTTGCTGAAAACTGAGCATGTATTAGTTTCCGAGTACCCTAGCATATATGCATACATAATAGATTAAAACTTGTCTATCTGTCAAATATTTTCGAAGGAAATTGTCTTTGATTTTGCTTAGTAATGAACCTTCCCATTTAAAACAGTTGATTTTTCTGCAAAAATTCCTCAAATATGTTTAATATCTTATATGGAATAATTGCACAAGAAATCACTGGGTAGTCAGCTAGGCTTCCTTCTCACTTGAAAAATTCAAACATTCTCTGGGCCATTAAGGCACAAACATAAAAAATCAACAAACACATGGAAAAAGCTAAGGGTTTACCTTATATGAAGGGCCTGCATGAATTTCAGCTATACATTTAAATACTATAATCTACATGTAGTATACTACTTAGCAAAGTAGGTGTAAAAAATAAAACAACAGGGGCGCCTGGGTGGCTCAGCGGACTGGGCCGCTGCCTTCGGCTCAGGTCATGGTCTCAGGGTCCTGGGATCAAGCCCCGCATCGGGCTCTCTGCTCAGCAGGGAGCCTGCTTCCCTCCCTCTCTCTCTGCCTGCCTCTCTGCCTACTTGTGATCTCGCTCTCTGTCAAATAAAATAAATAAAGTCTTTAAAAAATAAATAAATAAAAAATAAAACAACAGTTTAAGTTCTTTAACAATTGACTATAACTAAACAACAACAAAAACTGACTATAACTTTCAGATCATGTTAGCACTCTAGTATTCCCTCCTAAAATTATATATACATATATTCTTTTGAAGATTTTATTTATTTGAGAGAGAGTGAATGAGAGGGCACGAGATGGGAGGGAGGGGCAAAGGGAGAGGAAGAGAGAATCTCAAGCAGATTCTGTACTGAGCATGGAGCCCAGGTGGGGCTCAATCCTAACACCCTGAAATCATGACCTTAACTGAAACTAGGAGTCGGGTGCTCAACCACTGTGCCACCCTGGTGCCGCTAAAATATATATGTGTGTGTATATCTATATATAGATATCTATCTATATCTATATATAGATATACACACTATATCTATAGATATCTATAGATATCTATCTATATCTATATATAGATACACACACACACACACACACATATATATATATATATAGTTTTAAAACATATTTTATTTATTTACTTGACAGAGATCAAAAGTGGCAGAAAGGCAGGTGGTGGTGGGGGGAGCAGGCTCCCTGCTGAGCAGAGAGCCTGATGCGGGGCTCAATCTCAGGACTCTGAGATCACGACCTGAGCCAAAGTCAGATACCTAACCAACCAAGCCACCCAGGGGCCCCAAAATTATAGATATATTTTTTACACTAAATATTTTATTGTATGCTGCTGCTACTGTACATAAAATAATTACCCTTGTGAAATAGAAATTTGTGAAAATTCAGAGAGGCAGATGTTGAGGACTGACAAAAGTAGAAGTTTACATAGTTTGGCACATGTCACAGGGATATGCTTTTGGACAGGTTTCAAATTTAGTTCTCCTTTGAATATTCACTGGTTCATGAAAAGTGGTTTAGAAAACCATCCAGAGATTCATTTTACTACAAAAAGGAACAGACTTTGTGGGGTCTAAATGGATTCATACTTAAAGATACACCAGTTAGCAGGGGGTCTGTTGGACATTCTGCAGACAGAACTGTTTCAAATCTGCAGCTGCCTGGGAAACCTTCACCAGGTTGAGCCCGGCTTCCAGCCAGAGCTGTTGAACCACTTTCTTCATAGTGGTGACGCTGGAGGAACCAGACATGGCACTTGTAAGAGCCCGGCAGATTTGTCTGTGTGGATCTGTCAGTTCGTAGGTCCGCGGGGCCAAACCTTTTTTTTTTTTTTTTTTTTTAAAAGATTTTATTTATTTACTTGACAGAGACACAGCAAGAGAGGGAACACAAGCAGGGGGCAGTGGAAGAAGTAGAAGAAGGCTTCCTGCCGCTGAGCAGGGAGCCTGATGCTGGGCTCAACCCCAGGACCCTGGGATCATGACTTGAGCGGAAGGCAGACACTTAATGACGAGCCACCCACACACCCCTAAAATTATATTCTTTATTAAAACAGTATGAGTAGCAGCTTTATTAAATATCTACAAATATGCTTTATAGAGGAGGAACTAGAACTTTATATTCAAAGAGATTGACTTTATGGTTTGTTTTTAAAATTGCAGATAAAGAATAAATCCTGGTTGATCAGAGATGACAGATGCCAATTTTTTTTAACCCTAATTCTCCTTGGGGAACAGAAATAAACATGTTCATGGTACCAGGGACATGAATAAACATATCCATGGGGAGGATTTGTTAAAAAAAGCTTCATGACATGTAATTTGCAAATTCCTATGTCAGCCTTCCTGTGTACTTTGAATTTCATTTTAATGAAAAAAGTGGAAAGATTCCAGCCCATAACATAGTGTGCAGTCTAGGTACTTGTCAAAGGGAAATGAAGAAAGAACCATTAACGTTCTTTAGACATTAATTAGACATTCAGTCAGACTGTCAGTGCTGGCCAAGGGCTATTTAAGGCTACTTAACAGATATATATATATGTATTTTATCATAATTTCATAATCATGCACTCTATGCTTCTTATCTCTGTTTATTTGTTGAAACAACTAGCAACAGGATTATCAGGCTCTGCTTATTTAATTCAAGTGTGGGGAGATTATGAAAGAGTGACCTGATGAATCAGAAGTACATTTTTATTGGTAATTCTCTATCAACTACTAACTCTGAGCAATTTCATTATTTTGACTCTTTCCATTCCCATGGGAGTCATTTCGCAGTCAAGTGTCAATCAATAAGCTGGTTATGCACATCTTAGTCTACTTATTGCAGAGCAAATCAATCTTAGGGCATGGCAATGCACCATTCCCTTTCCTATGGAGCCACATGGTCCTTTAAGCTCGTCAGACTTTGCAGAATGTCGCCGCTGCTGGTAACAGTAAGAGTGAACATGGTAACCTCATTTCTTTGTGTGGCTATTACAGCTCTGCGCAAAAGGGGAAAAAATTCAGTACAGGTGATTTTCTGACTGCCTGGTGCTATCAAGTCTTGTATTTCCATTTCTTGTCAAATACTAGTACACTGCATTTTCTCTTTGGGACCTTGCTGTCCCTGACACTTCCCGGCCTAGATCTGTTACTCACAGCCCTTGCAGGTGACGGTTCTGCTCTAGAATAGCTTGTCTTTCAGAAACCAAAGCTACCCTTCTCCAGTGATACCACCACAGAGAAAAGACAAGACAATACCTGGGAATCACAAAGATAATCAATCCTTTGATTAACTTTAACTTTTAACTTTGGAAAATTTAGAGGTTGCCTGTGGGCAAGAGTATCTGCCCTTGGTACACAATTTTTCTTTCCAGCAAAACCAGATGAATGTGGTTAACACGTTATGGAAAACACAGAGCCCTCAGCGAAACTTCTCTTTTGTAATCAAGAGGCAGGAACAACTAACAGATGGCAGTGGGGAGGCTGATGTTTGGGAAGAGAGATGGTTGGGCTTTGTCTTAGCTTTCCTGGCCACTAGGGAAAGCAAGGAGAGACAGAAGTCATCAGTGAAAAAGGAAGAAATCATACAGAGAAACAAAGAAACTCAAGTCAAAGGAAGGGATGGTGGCAGAGGTAGGGCCCAGAGACTTTCAAAAGCAACATCATGGAAGTACAAGCTTTCATTGTAAAGAATTTCTTCTAAATGAACTTCTGAAAATGTCAATTCATATTACTTTTCAAAGACATAAAGAAAAATTTTTGGGAGCTCAGATGTAACTTTTTAATATACAAAAAAACAAGGAATCTAAAATGCAATGCATGTTGAAGTGAAACATTTAAACCTTTTTTTTTAAGGCACAGGATGGACATCAGACATCCTGATTACTGTTACCTTCTTGCTGAAATCAATGAAAAAGCTTTTTTTTTTTTTTAAAAGATTTATTTATTTATCAGTGAGAGAAAGAGCGCAAGCACAAGCAACAGGAGAGGCAGGCAGAGGGAGAAGCAGGCTCCCTACTAGGGACCCTGGGATCATGACCCAAGTCGAAGGCAGACGCTTAAACAACTGAGCCACTCAGGTGTCCCTCCTGGATTTTTAAAATTATTTGTTTATTTAATTATTTTTAAAAAAGATTTTATTTATTTATTTGACAGAGAGAGATCACAAGTAGGCAGAGAGGCAGGCAGAGAGAGAGAGAGAGGAGGAAGCAGGCTCCCTGCTGAGCAGAGAGCCCGATGCGGGACTCGATCCCAGGACCCTAAGATCATGACCGGAGCAGAAGGCAGTGGCTCAACCCACTGAGCCACCCAGGCGCCCCCTCCCGGATTATTTTTAAAGAAAGATTTTATTTATCCATTTATTTGACAGAGGAAGAGAGTATAAGCAGGGGAAGCTGCAGAGAGAGAGGAAGAAGAAGGCTCCCCACTGAGCAGGAAGCCTGACGTGGGGCTCCATCCCAGAATCCTGGGATCATGACCTGAGCCAAAAGCAGATGCCCAACCCACCCAGGTGCCCTGAAAAACCCTAGATTGAAATAAATCTTTGTAATTTCATTAATAATTTTCCATGACAGTAAGGAATATTAAAGACAAAAAACAACAAAAGTAGGAACCCGGTGAGGTAAATAGAACATGAGAAAATGTGAGTCAGAGTTTGCCTTGAAGGTATTTTTCCTGCCTGGTTAACTTAAGGTTTCATTTTGGACAAAAAACCAAGTCCAGGGTCTGCTCAGTGTGGAGAAGGTAAACCCCCATAGAGGATCACACTCTCAGTGTCACAGTGAGCTTCTAGTTCTAGAAATCTTCCTCCCTCCTAGCCCTCCATACTTCTCCAGAGATGGTATACATCACTCCCACCCCCTCCTGGACTTAAAAATAGAATCTATCTCAAGTCTTGGAACAAATCATCTCCAAGAATCCTGACCACATTCCAATCCTCAGGTAGGTTTACAGTTTAAAATCACACTACCTGGGTGGCCTGGAAAACCTCAAGCTAAAAATTCAATATGGTCAAGGTGGTTGTGCCCCAGGCAGAAGTAAATGAGAAGCCTTTCTGGAGGAACTTACCTACAACTGAGCCTAAAGGAGCTCCACACAGTTCCAAGAATACATAAAAAATTTACCAAACACTCTGGAAAATAAGACTCAATGAACAAGAACCAACAAAAACAAATCCAGGAAGACTGCAGATGTTAGAAGGATCACAATCACAATTTAAAACAATGGAAAGGATTAATATGAGTAAAGAGCCAAAGACTGTAAAAAATGATTAAGCAGCCAATGCGGAAGTGAACCAAGCAAACTGTAGAAAAGAAATTATAAATATAAACTCAGTGGTTGGGCTTAGAGCAGATTATTCATAACTAAAGAGAGAATAAAAGGATCATTTATATAGCTAAAGAGATACTAAGAGAAATCTGACAGCTTTATATGTTCATATGTAAAAAGTGTTGGGGCACCTGAATGGCACAGTTGGTTGGGTATCCCACTCTTGGTTTCGTCTCAGGTTGTGATCTCAAGGTTGTGTGATCGAGCCCCAACATGGGGCTCTGTGCTCAGTGCAGAGTCTGCTTAAGACTCCCTCTGCCCCTCCCCCAGCTCTCTATTTCTCTGAAATAAATAAATGAATCTTAAAAAAAGGTGTCAAGCAGCCATCCCTGAAGCACCAGTGACCAAAATGAAGTTTAATCCCTTCATGACTTCTGACCAGAGCAAGTACCAGAAAAGGCATTCGACTGCACCTTCCCATATTCCCAGGAAGATTATGTGGTTCCCTCTTTCCAAAGAGCTGAGACAGAAGTACAACATTTGATCCACACACATCCACAAGGATGATGAAGTACAAGTTGTGTGAGGATACCACAAAGGTCAGCAAATGGGCAAAGTGGTCTTGGTTACAAGAAGAAATGGGGTGCCTGGGTGGCTCAGTGGGTTAAAGCCTCTGCCTTCAGTTCGGGTTATGATCCCAGAGTCCTGGGATCGAGCCCGCATCAGGCTTTCTGCTCAGCAGGGAGCCTGCTTCCCCCCTTTCTCTCTGCCTGCCTCTCTGCCTACTTGTGATCTCTGTCTGTCAAATAAATAAAATTAAAAAAAAAAAGAAAAGAAGAAATATGTCATCTTCATTGAACGAGTACAGGAAGAGCAGGCCAATGGCACAACTGTCCACCTGGGCATTTACCCTGTCAAGGGGGTTATCAGTAGATTCAAACTGGACAAAGACTACAAAAAGATCCTTGAACATGAAGTCAAATCTTGCCAGATAGGAAAGGAAAAGAGCAAATATAAGGAAGCAACAACTGAGAAGATGAAGATGTGGGAATATGATATATGATATATGACTGATACATGACTTTTTCCTTTTTAAAGATTTTATTTATTTCTTTGACAGAGAGAGACACAGTGAGAGAGGGAACACAAGCAAGGGGAGTGGGAGAGGGAGAAGCAGGCTTCCCGCGGAGCAGGGAGCCCAGTGCAGGGCTTGATATGGGGCTTGATCCCAGGACCCTGGGATCATGACCTGAGATGAAGGCAGATGCTTAATGACTGAGCTACTCAGGCGCCCCTGATGTATGATTTTAAATAAAAAACTGTTAAAATGACAAAAAAAAAAAAGTGTTGAAAAGTAATGTTAAAGATTAAACTTATTAGAAAGAGAAAAAAATGGTCTCTAAAGAGAAAAGTATAAAAGTTTGTTGAGAGACATTAAATAACTAGAAATATGTTTCTGGACTAGAGGACTGAATATTATAAAATGTCGCTTCTCTCCATGTTAATATATGTAGAATAGTGCAACTGCAATCAAAACCCCAACAGGTTTTTAGTTTTTGTTTGTTTTAAGAACTTGAAAAACTGAGTCTAAAATTTAACTGGTTGCAAAAGATCAAGAATTGTTAAGGAGAGCAAAGTCAGAGATCTTGGTTTGCCAAATATGAAGATTTTTAAAAAAGGTACCAAAATTAAGATAGGAGGGATAGAGAAGTAGATCAGTGGAAAAGCAGAGAGCCCAGAAACAGACTTGTGCAAAGAGGACACGTGGTTTATGCAGAGCTGTGTAAAAAGGACGATTACTGCTGGGCCAACTGTGCATCCACATGGAGAAAAAGGAATAGATCCCAACCTCATGCCATACCTCCAAAGAAATTCCTGGTAGAATAAAGACCTATGTGTGAAAACTAAAACCTGAAAACATTTATTTATTAATTATTATTATTATTATTTAAAGATTTTATTTATTGAGAGAGAGACAGAGAGAGCGCAAGCATGAGGAGAGGGAGAGGTTTAGAAGCAGACTCCCCTCTGAGCTGGGAGCTCAACATGGGGCTCAATCCCAGGACCCTGAGATCATGACCTGAGCCAAAGGCAGAGGCTTAACCATCTGAGCCCCTCAGGTGCCCCCTGAAAGCATTTAAAAGAGAATATGGTGGGTAGGGGTGCACGCTGGGTGGCTCAGGTCATGAGCCCTGTTCATCAAGGAGTCTACTTCTCTCTCTCCCTCTACCCCTGCCCCAACTCAGGCTCACATGCTCTCTTTCTCTCTCCAAAATAAATAAATAAATAAATCTTTAAAAAAAAATAAAAGAGAATATGGGAGAATTATCTTCACTACCTGCACTCAGCACAGAAAGATTTCTTAAAGGAGATACAAAGTGAAACAACCATAAAGGAAAAGACTGGGTAACTTCAACTCCTTAAAAATTTCCTTGTTTAGCAAAAGACATAATAAGCACATGAAAGACAAATTACAGAGCACAAGATATTTGCAAAACATAACACAATAAGACCTGATCCAGACCCACAAAGAACTCTTATAAATAAGAAAAAAACCAAAGCCAAATCATATTAAACCAAGCAGAAAAAGCCCAGAGAAATGAAGAGTGAGCAAGTGAACCTTAAATGGGCAAAACACTTGATAGAAATTTCACACAAAAAAAGAAACTGAAGCACACAAGGGTCAGTATATCTATATGAACCATATTTTTTATTTTCTGTATTCTGACATATTTTTTATTTTCTGTATTCTGACCTTGCTGCTACCAGAGGGACTGGCCCTCCCAAGGATCACCAATTCCTGGATAATATAAACAACTCACCTGTTGTGCCTTTCAAAGACAAACCAGTCAATCCAGAGCCCATCCCAACCACCTCCTCTGGGTCACTATGCACCTGCCCTAACCTCCTGTGCCACGTATCAGACAACCAGAGACCACCCCTATTCCTCAGAGCCCGCTGGAATTATTCTCACTAGCCCATCTGAAACCTGTTTACCCTGCCCCGCCTGTTTCTTCCTGCAGAAACCCCAGCAAAGACTCTTTCCCAGTTGCTCCTTCCTCCTCTGCCTCCTGACCAACCTTGGTGCTTTTCTGTGTGGCCACTTGTGGCAACGATGTACCCTTTCCACTTGCTTACTGTGAGTAACAAAGTATCTTTTCAATGGCAATTACCTCCTGATCTGATGTTCTTACTATATGCCAAGTTTTCTGTTAATACTCTATATTGTAAAACAACATCTTTATCCACTGATAAAGAGAAATGCAAACTAAAATCACAACAATATTGGCAAAGATAATAATATTTGGTAAAATTCATCACGTGGTGATGAATATATCCTATTGGAAGGCTGATACACTACTGGTGGGGTGTGTATATCATTACAGCTATTTTAAAAAAGAGTTTGGCTCTATATCTAGTGAAGTTTGACACATGCTTACTCCGAGAAGCATATATCCTGGAGACAGTCCTGTACATTTGTGGTACTATAGTAGCATACCTGTTCAAAATATTCCTAACAACACACTTTTTCATGGCAAAAAATGGAAAATACCCCCATATTCATCAATAAAAAATAAATACAATGGAATATCATACAGTAGTCAAATAAATGATTATAATTGCATTAACAATGTGGGTGCATCTCAGGAACATAATATAATACTGAGTAAAAAAAAATCACGAGAAGTATATGCAGTATGATTCCATTTATAGGAAGTTCAAGAAAACAGAAAATGAAACAACAAACCATTGAAAAACAAACATATAGCGGTTACCCCTGACGGAGTAAGGAAGGCAGTCGTAACAGGGGAGGCAAAGGTAATGATGTCTTTTTTTCTTCAACTTGGTGGTGGTCTGTGGTGTTCATTGTAATATTATTCTTCATACTTTACACATATTTTATAAATTTTCTTTTGTATCCTACTGAATTCTTAATATAAGCAATTCTAAAAAAATGGATATTAAGGTTAGTTTTATAATAGTATGGGCACAAGGGCATACCGTCTTCACTGGTGTGGGGCTCTGTACCAGCGTCCTGATCCACTTCCTCCAATGTACCGTGCTCACTGTATGGGCTGTCACTGCAAAGTGGAAATGGATATTCTTATAAAGTCAAAGAAAAAATTTAACAAATGAACAACTGTTACTACATAAAACTTGAATGGCTAAAGAGTGGCTGGATAGTCTTTCAGCGAAATTCTGGAGGCTTCAAGAATCATCTGGTCTTAGGGGAGCCCAGGTCCCTTCATCTTTGACACAGATAATTCATACCCACAGAAATTAAAATTGGTTGAATTCTAGTAGAATATGATTATTGCCCTATGGATACACCAGTTTTTGCAAATTCATTCCAACACACCTGACTGCATATCAACTGATGGCTCTTGAGTTCAGCTCTGAATTGGCTGTAGTCTTTTCCCCATCTTTTCTTGACATACGTTCATTGCAGATTTGAGCCAGTCATGATTTTTATTCTTTTTTTTAAGATTTTATTTATTTATTTGACATATAGATATCACAAGTAGCAGAGAGGCAGGCAGAGAGAGAGAGAGAGACGAGGAAGCAGGCTCCCTGTGGCAGAGAGCCAGATGTGGGGCTCAATCCCAGAACACTGGGATCACGACCCAAGCTAAAGGCAGAGGCTGAACCCACTGAGCCACCCAGGTGCCCCTTGATTTTTATTCTTTTAAGAAACTTACCTTTAGCACAAACACACTCCTTAAATATATGGTCGTAAACGGAATGCATCTGTCACACATGCAAGTCTAACTTATCTCAAATGTTCTGCTTCTTCTTTTTCTAGAAATTGGAGACTTTGGCAACCTTGGCAACCTATGGTCACTTCTTATTCTTATTAAACTGATATGTATACTTCCATAATTTTTCCAGGGGGGGAAAGACTAAAATTCCCGGACTTACCAGTAGTCGTCTCCAGCCATACACTTCTCATAAACAGGGCCATCCAGCTCTTTAGCATCTGGGAAAATAGTTTCATGGTGGATGATGATGGTTTTGACAATTTCATTCACATGAGCCTGACAAGACACTTGATCCTGTATTTCTGGGACAGGCATTAATGTGGGGCCAAAACAAATGGCCAGGTTATACGGGTCCATCATGTTCTCATCGCTGTACTGTGAAAGGCTATGAGAGACAGACAAGAGTTATAAAAGCACCAGAGAGAAAGAAGAAAATTGGTGTTTAATAAGATACTTTATATTCTCAAAATAGGTATCCAAAGCATTTTATTTGGTTTTTATTATTAGAACAAGATAAGGTTCCATCTACTTTAAGTTGCCTTGGCAAATTCCAAAGAAAGTAAAACAACTTATAACCTTTCAACTAGGAAGAAACTAAAAGGGGAATATAAATCCTCCTTAACTAAGTGGCATTTTTCAGAGCCATAAGAGCATTTAAGATAATTTCTTTTTCAATGGAGACCAGGATCAAGTGAGTGAGTTTCACTTGTAAACACCACGGTGTAAATGTTATAAATGTTACTCAAGTAAATCCAGGAAGGGCAGTAGTGAGCTCCATAAAGTTTTATGGATATCTTTAAAATGCCCTCCCACTCATCAAACACATCTCAGATTTCAGTTTTTCCCTGTAAATCTTGAGGAAAGCCTGGAGGAAAACAAAGCACCTTTTCTTTGTAGCCACCGAAAGAAAGCAAACAACTGGGTAAGACGACCACAACTATCTACCAATCAATGTCACAAAAGACAACTGGGTAAGACGACCACAACTATCTACCAATCAATGTCACAGAAGACGTTGTAAGCGCAAGAGAAGGGGAAAAGAATTCCCAGTTCTCTCATTCCTTTTCAAGTTGGCTAACTACAAACTTTGGGGCAATTTCTGGTTCTCTAGGACTAATTTCTAAATTCAATCCAATGGATATTTGTGAGATATTGTCCAGAGGCAACTCAAAATAAGCCAGCAGTTGATTGTTCTGCCTCTAACTCATGCAGAGGGTACTGTTCTAGGGAGAAGCTAGAGACATTATTTTTCCATGAGTAAAATGTCAATCTTGAAAGGAAATGTAAAATCCAGGTGAACAGATGACAAATGGAAGAAGAAAAAAAGAGACTTGGCCGCATTTGTGAGATGGTGACAGACACAAAGAAACGGAAATGCCACATGACCTGATACGTTACCCTTTTTCAGAAATAAGATAGCCTAGAAAGCAGAAAATACAAAGGCATAATTTCCTCAGCTAACATATGTCTCTCCCGCCTGCCATTTCTCAAGCATACAGTCTTTTATAAAAAGTTCACAATAAAGGCAACGATCATGTTACAGATTGTCTGGAAAATGGATGCACGGAGAAGTGAGATGCAGAGTAAGAATGGTCTAATTCTCGCAAGACACACGGAAGCTTGGTGGGGAGAGTCACAGCGAATCTTTCTGGGTCTTTAACTTAGTGCTCACTTGAAAAGCAAAATCTTGTTATGAAAGTGTTATACCCACATTTCGATTTTACAATTAAGGGAGAATAATTTCCTTTTCTTTTCATAATTCCTGTCCCAAGCAACCGCCCTATAGGCTGGGGCTTGTTTCTGCATGAAGGCAGGTGCAGTGAGCCAGGGGGCATCTTTGGGCAGAAATGCTGGAAGCAAGGCCAGCTGGATGACTCATGTACATTTGCTATTCTGCTGAGTTAGATTTAGGTTTTACGAACTTTCTTGATTCACTGCTTTGCCTGTCTCTCGTGGTTTACTGGTTCACAGTGGGTTTTGCTCAGGTGTGCCAGGAAAATTTACGTAGAGGGCTGGCAGGAAGGAAGGCCCTCCAGATGGGAAGGGGAGGCACTTGAAATCAAAGGTGAAGATAGCAAGCCTCCGGATTGTCTTTTTAAATTTATTTATTTTTTAAAATTTGAAGCTTTAATATTGATGAGGAAATAAGATTAAAAGAAAAAAAAATATAGAACCAGGGCACCTGGGTGGCTCAGTGGGTTAAAGCCTCTGCCTTCGGCTCAGGTCATGATCTCAGGATCCTGGGATCAAGCCCAGCATCAAGCTCTCTCCTCAGTGGGGAGCCTGCTTCCCCCCACTCTCTTTGCCTGCATCTCTGCCTACTTGTGATCTGTCAAATAAATAAAAAAGAAAAAAAAAAAAACCCGAAATGAAAAACCAACCCAGGCCACTTCAATTGCTTCAATAACTCCATCTTTAGCTAGGCAGGTCAAATGCCAAACAAAGAGATTCAGATTCCTGTCCACTTTGCCCTGTTTCCAGCCCCATTATGGCAAGAGGGGTGTATATTTGAGTTGAGTGCCTTGACTGGGATCTGCCATCCACTCTCCACCTCAGGTCACGAAGCCCATTGTCCCAACGGTTCTGGTTCATGAGGCTGTCTCGAATTTTTGTCTTATGCCTCTTCCAGAATTTGGAAATGATGGCAGCTCAGTCAGTTGTGATACCTCCCACATTGCTTTTTGGTTCGAGCAGCCCACAATGCCTCCGTTGTTTGAAATCCATGTCTGCAGAAGCAATAGACTTAAGAAACCCCCTCCTCTTTGCCAGAAAGGGGCAGGACTCCTCAGGTGACACCCCTGGGAAGAGCTGGCGCCAAAGCAGCTCCTCTGTGATGGCTGGGTGCCCGGGCCCAGGCCACATGACAGCCTGTTCAGAGGCTTGGAGCCCTCATGCTTGCCCACCAAGGTCAGCAAGCCTTCAGATTTTTAAAACCACCGTAGGTAACAAGGCTTATTTAAAGGTAAGATTTAGGGGCGCCTGGGTGGCGCAGTCATTGTCTGGCAGCAGCTCAGGTCATGATCCCAGGGTCCTGGGATTGAGCCCCTCATTGGGCTCCCTGCTCAGCGGGAAGCCTGCTTCTCCCGTTTCTACTCCTCCTGCTTGTGCTCCCACTCCCACCCTCTGCCAAATAAATAAATAAACAAAATCTAAAAAAAAAAAAAGTACAATTTATATTTATGGCCGTTTATTTAACCTAAACATAGTTTATATCCATGTCTCTAGATCCTGCTTATTTCTAGTGGTGATTTCTGTACAAATGGGTTTCCGCTGTCATTTGTGCTTATGTCCGTTCCCTGTAAGCATTTCCCCATCAGAAGCTACCTGGTTTCTGAGGCCAGCCTCAGTGGGTATGATTTCAGGAGTAGTCAGCAGGACTTAAGTCCTTAAGTCTCCATAGCGTGTGAGAACTCTAAATCTCCAAAGAAATAGAGAAGATAAAAAAAAAATCCCAATTTTGGGAAGGATGAACCCAGGCCAGAAGGAGGAGGCATTGCCCTGAGTTTACTCCTCCCAGATTCTTTTATTTCCGATTACTTAACTAGATCCTTGAATAGGAAGGGGGCTCTCAGATAGGGCTTGGGGAAGATATTCCCCATTTTTATTACCCAAGAAGTAAGACAAATGAAAATCAAGGTGCTTAAATTAAAACAGTAAGGTTCCTTTGAAAATAATGCTATGATTTTTTAAGGTTTCTGTTAATTGCTGCAGAGACTTTTATAAATATTTTCTTCTTGATAAGGTCTCATTATATTGAGTTTACAGAAGTTCTTTTTTGGATCTGTGTGTAATTTGCATCTATAGTTCCCCTCCTTCCTTCACTACAACATAAAAAACCCCAGGAATTTTCTGCAGTGAGTGGGTGGTTTACATCATTTTGACAAAAATGTTCATGACATTAGCTTTGGATGGAAGTTGGAAAAAAACACATATTTCACTGACAAGTGTTCTTTTTGGTAATATTTGTATATTTTTGCATGTACGGCCACAGCTTCTGCGTCTTTCCACTAATATACAACGACCTTGATCTGCTTAAGAAAAACATACCTTCAGTCTATAGTCAATCGTCTGCTCTTTGACTCTGCTGATAAGTGGGACCCAGTGTGCACGTTACAGAATCCAAGAACAAAGAATTCAGATCAGTGCAAATGGAAGTGGAAGATGCGCATTCTGGTGGAGTATTAGGGTACTTACTGATTGAGGAAGGCAAAGAGGTACCTCATCACTATAAGGACGGACCTAGGCAAGGTCAGGAGGAGTTTGCGGATGTGAAGCGCCCTCTCACAGAGATTATCTATTCCTATGGACAGAAGAGAACATGGTCAGGATCTTTTCGCTTGCCACATTTAAAGCAGAACACTGAGTGTTGGTTAGGTGTCCGACGTTTGATCTCACCTCAGGTCTTGATCTCAAGGTCATGAGTTCAGGCCCCGCATTTCTATAAAACACTGAGTACCAAATTTCATATCTGACCATAAGGAAGCTCTTGCCCTTGGGTGAGATGCGGTTGTACCCCAAACAGGGAATCAGTGATCAGCTTGGGGGTAATACCATTTCTGAGAGTATCTTCTCTGACCTATCTCTGTTTTTTCTGATGGCCATGGTCTTGAGCAACTTCGCATCTTCTAGGTTTAAAAACCATCTTTCGCTTGCTGCTATTTCTGGATTGTACATCTGATATGGTTTCAATTCCTTTCAAAAGCTGCAATGGTGGGGCGCCTGGGTGGCTCAGTGGGTTAGGTCTCTGCCTTTGGCTCAGGTTGTGATCTCAGGGTCCTGTGATCTCAGGGTCCGATGGGATCAAGCCCTGCGTTAGGCTCTCTGCTCAGCACGGAGCCTACTTCTCCTCTCTCTCTCTGCCTGCCTCTCTGCCTACTTATGATCTCTGTTAAATAAATCAATAAAATCTTAAAAAAAAAAGCTGCAATGGTAACTAAAGTAGTTTTGGGGGACACCTCCCCTATGATTCATTAATTCATCCTGTATTTATTTATATTACTATGATTCCAGCAATGTACCAGGCTTTGAATCTCTCCTTCCTCAAAACTTATCATAGTATTTTACTGATATGAATTTTTACTTTGTATTATATAATTTCATCAATTTTTCTAAGCATCTATTTTAGGACAGCCTAATAGTTTTCAAGTACCAAGTTAGGCAATAGTAATGCATTAGTGATTTGAATCCTGCTCTCAAAGAACTTTATACCCTCATGTTTACAGTTATTTATTTTCTTATCCTTGTGGGAGAGTTAGCTCACTGAAGATGGGTACCTGGGACTTCCTAGTATTATTTTATCCCTCTTTCCTAGTAATACAAATTGTCCAAAGGTTCTTAACACAAAAATGCCTGTGAACAGCAGCAAAAAATTTAGTTCCAATAATGCATTATTTGCATAATAATTTCCAATAAATGCATTATTTATAATGCATAATAATGTATTTCCATGATGATCTACATTTTACAATGCATTCTCACATCTGCTATCCAATTTAACACAGATAATAATTCCATGGAGTAGGCAGGCCATGGAATGTCATCCCCATTCAATGCATTAGGAAAAAGAGAACTGGGTAAGTGGCTGGAGGGGTGGAGTTGGGACTAAAACCTATTTTCTGTTCAAGTCAGGTTGTCTTTCTTGGATTTCAAAGTACAAAAATATTTTATTTTTAAGCAATCTCTACACCCAGTGTAAGGCTTGAACTCACAACCCCAAGCTCAAAAGCTTCATGCTTCACTGACTGAGCCAGCCAGGTGCCCCCTTTATAAAGTACAACTTTGAAGACATTCAGTAAAGATACATTTGAGAAAAAGATTTATTTTTTAACTTTTTTTTTTTTTTCTAATTAAGAAAGCTCCATGCCCAAGGTGGGGCTTGAACTCATGAACCCAAGATCAAGTGATTGATTCCCTACCAACTGAGCCGGCCAGGTGCCCCTGGGAAAAATATTTCAAAAACTATTTCAGAAGCATTTTTGAAGTTTACTCTAATTTTGTATTACTACATTTGTTCCAATCGTTCTTGAGATATTCATATATCCTACTTGAAAATCTCAGGCCACTTTTTTTTTTTTTTTTTTTTTTTTTAGGACTTCATTTCTGACATAATAGTCAATTGATTTTCCTTCTCTTTCTCAGGTTTTCTGACCTCCCACACATAAACACAGTTGGCCCTCATGGATCTTTACTTGTTCTCTTCAATGGTAAACTCATTTGGTCTTGATGTTAGGACCATCCTTTTTAGGAAGGTAGTATTTTTGCTTCATTTTTCTATTTTGCATGGGACGTAAGTTCTGTTGTTTCTACCCCTGGCTATCTCAGTATTAATTTCCTAATTAAAGTCTTTATTATTTCTAGCTTGGACCATGGTGATACTTTGCTAATTCAGTTTTCTATTCCAATTCCTCTTACACCTCTTACAAACTTGAAATGACTTATGGCCCATTCTTAAAAGTAAATATTGCGATTTACTAGCATTTGTTCTCTGGTCCTTAAAAAACTGTATGCATAAATAACTTTCCATTCATGCCCCAAACCAAACAGTTAAAAAGTTTAATATGTTTATGCAAATTATAAATGGTAATGATGAAGGGTCCCCTGAATGGTCTCTGGACTGGCAATACCTTCTGTTCTTTTCTAGCCACATATAGATCCATAGAAGGGCTATGATTAAAAACAAAACAACAACAAAACTTCTGCCATTGTTTAAACTTTTGTTTAACATTCGTTCATTTGAACATGTAACATTGTTCAAAACTTCTGGATTGTTTCATAAGTTAAGTCTACTGATTCACTAGGCTGATCGTCAGTATAAGGTGAAGGTCAAATATCAGGGAGAGGGTTTTAGAAACTTCAGGCTAGTTTTGAGGTCTTAGAGAAAAAAAGAAAAGGAAAGAATGTGACAGGAACTACTCTTCATGTACTGTTGATCTTTAATCTTTGTCAAATCCCAGAGAGGGCAAGTAATTTTCAGGCTAGAAGAGGACACAGGCATTACTCCCAAGAAACTTAATTTTAATTCAAGATCCTCCTGTTCCTATCTCTCAGTTCTAAAAGTGAGTTCCCCTACCCCTTAAAGGTAGTTTCAAACTTTTATTTAGAAAGAACTGGGGGTGGACGCGTGGGTGGCTCAGTGAGTTAAGCCTCTGCCTTCGGCTCAGGTCATAATCTCAGGGTGCTGGGATTGAGCCCCACATTGGGGTCTCTGCTCAATGGGGAGCTTGCTTCCTCTCTCTCTCTCTCTGCCTGCCTCTCTGCCTATTTGTGATTGCTCTCTCAGTGTCAAATAAATAAATAAAAATCTTTAAAAAAAAATAAAAAGAACTGGGGGAACAGGTACAGATAGAACTGGGGGAAATTGATTTGTTCATTTAGAATATTTTCTTTTAACTCACTGATTTTTTTAAAGTTTTTATTTAAATTCCAGCTAGTTAACATACAGTGTAGTATTAGTTTCAGGCATACAATACAGCGACTCAACATTCCACAGAACAGGGATCCATATGCCAATTTCACAGCAGCATTATTTGTGACGGCCAAGGGGCAGACATCAGCCAAGTGGTCACTGACAGATGCGTGGATGAACCAAGGTGGTATAAAGACACAAGGAACCATTATTCAGCCTTAAAAGAGAAGTGAAATTCTCCTACAACCTGGATGAATCTTGAAAACCTAAGTGAAATAAGCCAGACAGAAGACAAATACTGTAGGATTCCACTTAACACCAGGTATCCAGAGTAGTCCAGTTCACAGAGACAGAAAGTAGCACAGGGCAGGGGGCTGTCAGGGGCTTGGGGGAGTTACTGCTTTCTGAGTACAGAACTTTGGTTTGGGAGAGTGAAGAAGTTCTGGAGATGGACGGTGGTGATGGTTGCACACTGGGAATGTATTTAATGCCGCTGAATCGTACACTTAACAATGGATAAGTCAGTAAGTTTTATATTCTGTATATTTCACCAAAATTTGGGAAAAGAAAAATTGGGGGAGGGTACCATGAGATGCAAATGAAAGGTTTTAGGAGACAAAGGCAACAGGAATGTAAAACAGTGACACCAAAAAGACCAGATGAAATTGTGGGAGGTGGGCCTGGATTCTCTGCAACTTCAGTAAACCTCAATCAAAGCATAACAGAACTGCTCGCATTCCTGAAGTTATAGCAAATCTATCTGTCCCAGAGGCCTCAGAGCATGACAGCTGGGAGCGGGACTCAGATATTACCTGGCTGGTCACTCAACAGGCCTGCGGCATACATCCTACAGGAGCCTTGCTCTGGTACAAATGACTCCTTTACTCTCCTGAGTCCAGTTAGTGGGTCAAAATTTATGGTTGCTTGGACACTGATTAATGTGCATTCCCAGCGGCTCTCAGTGTGGCAATTCATAGTCTCCCACAATTCTATGCTGCTTGAAAAGATGGATCTTTTCTTCTCCTCAGAAAAGTTGTCAGTAAGGAAAACCAGTATTTCATTTGAATTTCTTTTAAGCTAGCCTTTGTTTCCATAATTCAGGATCTCATGTAATTAGGTAAAAGTGGCATTCATCCAGTCTTGGTCATGTGCTCAAAGCTCCCCATGCTTATTTCTGTTCTTTTCCTAGCACTGCAAAGTTCCCATGTCGGCATCCCAACCTCACAGCATGGGGCTTTGACAGCTCCATGTAAATATGTGTGAAAAATTCACCCCAAAACACAAGTTGCTTCAGAAAATGGCAAAAACTCAAATGGCCATTATTCTGAAAATATCAGTTCTTCTGAGGCACTATTTGCAAAAGTATTTGTCAGAAAACAAACAATAAGTCCCAAGATGCAAATGTATCATCAAGTATGACAACAGGGAAGGAAAAGAATGGCCACGTTTAGAAGAGGTTTATAACTGAGCAGGCACACAAATATTTCTGAGCTCCAGAGATCAACGGGCAGTATTAAAGGTGAGCTTCCCAGTTCCAGGCCATTTTTAGGTTCATTGATAGGTTCTATCGATTTCAATGTGTTAATCAACTGTGTGCTTGTGATAGTGTATGTGTGTGAATGAAAGGGAAAGAGAAAAACAGAGAGATGTTCTAGTACATTTAGATGAATTTTAGCTGAGCCTTGATGGGAGAGTTACCAGCTGTTCTCCCAAGTAAGAAATGAAATGCTTGCAAATCTTTCTAATAATCATTAATAGATTGGGTTCTGTGAATTAAACCATTATGTTCTTTCCTAGCTAAATAGCAACACTGTAGAAATAAATACATAGTGTTTCTCCTGCTGAATTACTGAGGTTAGTAAAGAAACACTCTTAGCTTAGGAAGTTTTACTTATTCAGTTCAGATACTAAGCCTGTTCCATATTTTTAAGGGTAAAAGTAATCCCTAGTATAAGGCATCAAAAAGAAATTTAGAATTCAGACAGAAACCATCATGTATGCAACAAAGCTTAAAGAATTTTTAGCAACGAAAACATACACGGGAGAACCAAAACGAGAATTTGAAAGCTTTTTTCTTTTCTCATGAAACAGTTAGAAATGGGCAAATAGATTTATATACTAAAAGGCTCATTGTAATATTTTGTTTGACTGTAAAATCACTGGAAACAACCTAAGTCTCTAAAACTAGAAGACCATTAAGTGAAATAAAAGCCATTTAAATCTGTATTTTGAAAAATATTGATATGGAAAAATGTTAACAACATTACTAAATTTTAAAAAATGGCTTACAGGGATGCCTGGGAGGCTCAGCAGGTGAAATGTCCAACTCTTGATCTCAGCTCAGGTCTTGATCTCAAGACTGTAAATTCAAACCCCATGCTGGGCTCCACACTGGACATGGAGCCTATTTTTTTTTTTAAAGATTTTATTTATTTATTTGACAGAGAGAGAAATCACAAGTAGGCAGAGAGGCAAGCAGAGAGAGACAGAGAGAGAGAGAGGAGGAAGCAGGCTTCTCGCTGAGCAGAGAGCCTGATGTGGGGCTCGATCCCAGGACCCCAGGATCATGACCTGAACTGAAGGCAGAGGCTTAACCCACTAAGCCACCCAGGCACCCCTGGAGCCTGTTTTTTTAAAAAAAGGCTTATAAAGAACCAATAGGAAATGATACAATTTCTAATGAGATTTACTGAGATATAATTAATATATAATTCACACATATAAAGTATACAGTTTTATGGCTTTAAAGTATATTCACAGTTGATCAATCACTACCTCAATCAGCTTTAGAACATTTTTATTACCTCAAAAAGAAATCTCACATCCATTAGCAGTCACTTGGTATGATACCCCTCTTATTAAAAGCACGTGGTTGTCATATATCCATTCAATGGACAATTATTTGGCAATAAAATAAAGCTCTGATACATGCTACAATATGGGTGGACCTTGAAAACATGCTAAGAAAATGAAACCAGTTGCCAAAGACCACATTTTGTATAATTCCTTTTATATATGAAATGGTGAGAATAGATAAATTTATAGTAAGTATATTAGTGGTTGCCTAGTGGGATGGGATGAGTAAATAGTGGATGTTTTTGCTAATTGGGTTTTTTTTTTTTGGAGTAATAAATATGTTCTAATATTGATTGCGGTGATGACTTTTAGTTCTGTGAATATATTAAAAGCCACTGAGTTGTATACCTTAATGAATGAATTATATGACACAAGAATTGTATCTCAATAAACTGCTTTATTTTTTAGATTTATTTACTTATTTCAGAGAGAGAAAGCTAGAATGAGTTGACGGAAGGAGTAGAGGGAAAGAATCTTCAAGCAGACTCCCTCCTGAGACTGGCGCCAACCAGGGATCAGTGTCATGACCCATGAGATCATGACTTGAGCCAAAACCAAGAGTCAGATGCTTAATCAACTGAGCCATGCAGGTACCCCACAATAAGCTGTTTTAAAAAGTCTGGGGCTCCTGGGTGGCTCAATCATTGAGTATCTGCTTTCAGCTCAGATCATAATCCTGGGGTCCTGGAATCGAGGCCCGCATCGGGCTCCCTGCTCGGCAGTAAGCCTCTTCTCCCTCTCCACTCCCCCTGCTTGTGTTCCCTCTCTCGCTGCATCTCTCTCTTGTCAAAAAAATAAAGAAAGAAAGAAAGAAAGAAAGAAAGAAAGATCTTAAAAAACCAAATAAATAAAAAGTACATAGGGATGGGGGCACCTGGGTGGCTCAGTGGTTAAGCATCTGACTCCTGATTTTGGCTCAGGTCATGATCTCGGGGTTGAGAGATTGAGCCTCCCAACGGGTTCTGTGCTGGGCATGGAGCCTGCTTAAGATTCTCTCTCCCCTTTTCCCTTTGTCCTTCCTCTCTACTCTCTCCCTCTAAAAAAAAAGTACATAGGTATAAAAAACTTAAAAGTACATAGGTATATGTATAGAAAAAACCTGGGAACATACTAAAAAGGCTTATATTATCTTTGTATAAGGAATTATAGATGGTTTGTTTTTCTATTTTATTTTCTAATTTTTCTACAGTGATCACACATTAATTGCATAATAAACAATTATTTTAAAAATGTGCTGATGGGCTATTTATGATTTTAAGAAATTATTGTTATTTTTAAGGTATGCTAATGGTATTATGGTATTATGGCTATGTTGTACAAAAAAAGAAAAGAATTCTCTTCTCCCAGAGATTCATACATACAGAGGAAGTGATGTGTCAGGGAGACGATGGAAGGGATAAAGGTGGGATAATTTTGTCCAAGAAATGAAAATTTTTAAAGTTAGGTGATTGTTTATACTGGGATTTATTATAATTTTCTGTATCTTTCTATAGAAGTTTGAAAATATATATAATAAAAGAGTCAAAAAGAAGGTTGATGATGAGCAGAATGGACAGTACAGTTCCACTTTGGTTTTAGAAAAAGTTGTGTGTGCACATGAATACAAAAGGAGCAGAAGGAAATGCAACAAAATGGTGGTGTACACACACCATTGTCTTTGAGCAGGGGCATTCCGTGGGACAGTCTTTTGTTCTATGTGCTTCCGTGCATTTTTCAAGTATCCTACAATACTATATGTTGATATCATGATGAATAAAAGAAAAGACCCTCCTAAAAAAGCTTCCTGGGGCTCAAGCAGTCATCTAGATAGTAACACATAAGGTAACGTGAAGGGCAAATGTGCCATCTGGGCTCATGGCCCTGCGGCAGCCGGGAAACACCACACATCACTTGAATAGCTGATCTAGGGAAAGTCCTTTGGACTTCTGCCCTAGGGAATCTCGAAGCCATGGTATATGTACATTCTGGAAGCTGACCAGGAATGTGTGGGCCTAACCTTGAGCATTTACAAAACCATTACAAAGTAGATGGCTTTAAAAAACCTACTTGGGTGAGAAACTGAGGCACTACCAAGTTTGTCATTTCAAATTTAGATTGCCCTGGAGTCCACTGGGTCTTTATCCATATTTGCAAGTTTCCAAAGAATGTAATAGTTTGAAACATAAAAATGGCACAATAACAACTCATCACTCAAAAAAAAAAAAAAAATCTTTCCCCCCAAACTCCAAAAATAAGTAAGTAAAAAGTAGTAGGTAACCAGAAACCTATGTAAACTTCTTTTGCTTTTTTAAGATTTATTTATTAATTTTAGAGAAAGGGAGAAGCAGATTCCTTGCAGAGCCCATAGTGGGGCTTGATCTTACAACCTGAGATCATGATCTGAGCTGAAATCAAAAGTTGGACACGTTTAACCTTAACTCACTGAACCACCCAGGAGCCCGAAACATATCCAAACTCTTAAAAAAGATGAAAGGGAAGATTTTTCTATACAAAGGAAATATCACATGAAATTATCTTAATAGGGAAAATCAATCCAATTATGGCAATGCTAAGAGAAGATGACACAGATTAAAAACAATCAACGTGCATGGGACCTCTCTCCACTAGAATTTCTAAATCTTTGTGCTCCTATTACATACTAACTTAGACTGCATTTATTTGTAAATATCTTCACTCTCTTACTATTTTAAAACCTTCTGAAAGGCAAAAATCAAGTGTTTCAATCCCTAGAAGGTTTTACATATGGCAGGCAATTAATCAATGGTTCAAATGATCAAATAGTGTAATATCAATGAGAGGATATAATGATGAATGATGTACTATACCATATTCAAAGAATTTAATGAAAATCCAGAAAAAATATGGTATATCAGGGTCATAATGCCATGAGAAAATGCTTGCCTAGAGATAAACCAATAATAGGTAGAAATCCCCTCCTTTTTGAGAGATTAGATGTTGGAAGTAAAGGGGTCGTTATAAACAGTGTCATTCATTATGTGTTCTTTTTTTTTTTTTAAAGATTTTATTTATTTATTTGACAGACAGAGATCACAAGTAGGCAGAGAGGCAGGCAGAGAGAGGGGAAGAGAAGCAGGCTCCCCGCTGAGCAGAGAGCCCGATGTGGGACTCGATCCCAGGACCCTGAGATCATGACCTGAGCCGAAGGCAGCGGCTTAACCCATGAGCCACCCAGGCGCCCTCATTATGTGTTCTTGAAAAACATCCTATTCTGCAAAATGCACTAAAAATAACAGGACTTATGGGGGAAAAGTAGGGCTGGGACAGACAGCTCAACATCTGTTTAACTTTATAACAACAGCATCAACAAAAGCACTGACAATACTATTTAAATTACTAGCATGGTTCAATCACTCCTGACTAGTGTCCTTAGCAGCCTTAAACCCAGGGACTCCTGCTTCTTTGAGATGTAGGTCATGGAGGACATTCATTGCCGAGAGAGACTATTTTTGTAAAAATTAACCTGAGGATTATTAATCCACTGTTTTAATATAGTGGGGATGTCTTTGCAACTTCTTCATTTGCACTGGTAGCAGTTCACTGCATGAAAAGAAAGATATTGCTGTAGATTTTCCATTGTTTTCCCTACGGTCTTCACATTTCAGTAAGCCTGACTCTTCCTTCCACTGTGAGACAGCTTGATATTGATTGTTAAGAAACATTTCATGTGCTGGGAAAAATCATGCTGGAAGCACCACAACTTCTACTAGCATCATTTCTAAATGCACGTGAGATAATTAGGTCAAAGAACAGACTGGTAAGTGACTAACGCAGGTGCTGGCATATATGATCTCAGATTATAGTGGGAGTAGTTGTAACCATTGTAATGATGATAGCTAGCAACATTGACTGGGGTTTACTGTGTGCCAGGCATGAAGCTAAATACTTTATATGAATTATTTCTTTTGTTCTTCACACAGACTTTATGAAATAGATAAAGCAACAGATATTCAGTAAGACTAAGTATTAATCTCTGCCCAAAGTGACAAAGCTGTTAAGTGGAGAAGCTAGAATTTGAATCTTCAGCTTTCTGACTCTACAGTTCAGATTTTTATAACCACAATGGAGCAGTATTTCTCATCCAGTGAAAGCCTGAAGTGACTCTACAATACTCACAGACAAGGTAGTCCGGTGCACTTTATCCTACTGGTGGTATATGTGAACATAAATGTTGATATATGTACCTAGAAAACCATGAAGCATTGTAGAGTGCTTATTATTTTTCCAGATTTAAGCTTTCTGGCTAGGATGTAAGGAAAAATCTCTGGACAAGACCAAAGGAGAATTCCAGAAGCATGACACCTCCTTTTCAGTTCTTTCCAGCTGGGTCACAGGCCTGCTGTGATGACTCAGGCTATGTAAGAGCCTTGGAATGGACACACAGGCACACTTCTGAATCCCACACAAGACATCAGGCTGTATAGGGTGGGGGTGGAGGGAATTATGACTGGGGAACTCATACCCAGCAAGACCCAGGATTTTAGGCATGAATGCCAACAAAAGAATTCTGGTAAAATTTTGGTGACCTTTAACAACTGTGGATTCTGTACTTACTAATGGACCTGGAATTAACTATGGCAAGTAGTAGGGCTACAAAACTGAGTAATCTATTAACATCTCACAGGCCTGTGGAGTTACCTGTGGGTATTTCATTGAACATACTCTTTGCCATGCACTCTTCTTGGCACTTTACAGGTATCAACTCATTTAATTCTCACAGCCCTGTGATATATATAATAGTCTGTTGTCCCCGCCCTTTTTTTAAAAAAAAAATATTTTATTTATTTATTTGACAGAGAGATATCACAAGTAGGCAGAGAGGCAGGCAGAGAGAGAGCAGGGAAAGCAGGCTCCCCGCAGAAAGGCTGATACGAGGCTCAATCCCAGGAACCTGAGATCATGACCTGAGCCGAAGGCAGAGTTCTCCCTTTTTTAATAGCTGATGAAACTCACATGCAGAGAGGTTAAGAAACTTGCCTAAGGTCACATAGCTGGTGAGCAATTTGGACTTCGGCTATTTAAGTTCAAAGCCTGCCTTCTTAACCTCTTCCCTGAATTCTCTCTTCAGCACATGGAGAAGAAGGGGTTAAAAATTGTAATGTGGGGTGTTAAGAAAAAATTGTAGACCTCCATACACAGTGGAATGTTCGTGGAGGAGTGACTAATTTTGCTAGGGGTGGCAGGGGTGGGGAGGGCCTGCTGGGAGGAGTGCCAGGTCAGCAAAGCCTTCACAGCAGATGTCAAATAGCTCTCCGGGACAGCAGACCAAACAGCGTGGGCAAAGGCATGGGGTGGGCGATGGCCTGGCACACTTGCTGCTTGCTACTGTTGACACATAAAGTAAAAAGGAGACGGGTGGCAGGAGATGAGTGTGCACAAAAGCAGGGAGCAGGGAGAGATCCAACAGAGGAAGAATTTGGTTCTGTGAATTGGTCATCCCCAGGAGTCTGTGTTCAGGTGGGACATACTGCAGTAGGTTTTAGAAGGGGGGGTGATGGGAGTCATATGACCAGATCTGTGCCGTTGGATCTCGCCGCAGTGTGAAGGATGAAATGACGAGGAGGATGGGGGTGCCGGGAAGAGAGGGCAGAACCTAGAAGGCGGGGCTGACTCCACCTAGGAGACTGTTACTAGCAAGCCCAGTGAGAAGCTGGTGATGGCAATGGCGAGGAAGCATGAGCTGGGAGAGTTTTGAGGATTGGAGGGTGAATGGTAGGAAAGCAGGGTGGGAAAGTTTTTAGGGGCAAGCTTGATCCGTATTCTCGTTCTCCTCTCTGTGTGATCTGGGTCAGCTCCAGACCCCTGCCTGGGAAGTGGGGCTTAAAAAGGCACTGCATTTTCAGCTGTATGGAACTCAATGTAGTTAATAACTAATTCCGGGTATTATGACTTTCACCTTCTTTCCTATAGTGTGAAAAGCCTCCCTGAATAAAACAGTAATGCTTTATTTGCTGATGATGATCGGTTTCATGATGTGTCCTACATAGTCCCATAGCAACTCTGCCTATTCGCGGGGGATGCCCAGTGACAGATAATTACCACCTGCTTCTCTGCATTGTACTAATGATCATGGATCTCATTTTACCTTAGCTCTGAAGGGACTGACAGTCAAAGATGGGAAAATTGCTACACTCCTAAGATTGGTGGAGAAAACCAAGGACCAAAAGCCAAACAGAAGTTATGTTCCATGCTTGCAGCTTCCTGTTCCCCCTAAGCTGGTTGGCACCTGCCTTTCTGCTTTATTCCAGCCACTAAGTGGGAAACTCTTGGGCTCTAAGGAGCTGCTGACGTTCAGGAGTGAAGCCCACTCAGCAGAGAGTGAGGCCGCAGCTGGGAGGATGACTCATGTTGGATCCAGAAAGAAAACAAATGGTCTTGAAGATGTGGTGGTAATGGGGTAATAGTTAGGGGGAGGATATGTGGTGAGGGCTCCCTGCCTTTTCCAGGAAATTGGTTAGTGAGACAATTCTGGTGCTAAAAGACTTAAAAAAAATCCACTTACTGATACAAGAAATCAGATCATTAAATCTTTCCTTAGGAAAGAGGGGGTTTTCCAGCCCACGGAAATAGAGCTTCAGAACGCCAGCCACTGAGTTAATATCATGGTTACTCTGGTCATCAGCTAAAGGGTTTTCACCTACAAAAAAAGAAAAAAATTAGTTACATGCACAGTGCTTTTCCTTTTTTTTTTTCTGAACAAAAATATGTTTCTATACGCACACATTTCTATATATACATGTATCTTTTAATTACACTTTATGAAAGATTATATAGTACTAAAATTAAAAGTAATTCGTTTAGATATCCCAACCCATGTTTAACCTAAAAATAGTTGGCTAAAATAAAGCTTTTAAAAATCTTAATGCTACCAAATAATCCCTTACGAGTTACCCAAATCTTAAAATAAAGTATTGTGGGACATCAAGTTAAAAATCTAATCTTAGCTTGACATGAATGCAAATAGGACATTCTCTGTTTTTTATCCTACTGGGAAGAAGATACCATATAGACACAATATCAGAAATAGTATAGGATGCACCTAATTGTGAATGCCTACAATTAAATTAATGTTTCCTGAAGTGGCCTGGGGGCGTTCACAGCACATTGGAAAGCTGCATTTGGCAGTGGGAGATTTGGAAATCAGACAGAGGGATCTGAAAATGTACCCTTAATTGTACCAAGGGACTTTTATAAAAAATAAAAACTTAAAAAATGTATCACAAATATGAAATTATGTTATTTTTTATGGCAAACAGTTTTAAGATGTACATAACTGACATGGCTATTCCACACCCCAGAGAATTAAATTGAGATAAAATCTTTGAGAAATTCAACACAATATGCAGCCTTAAATCAAACTCTATTTTTTATTCACAGGTCTGTTCTAAAGTTCAACAAAAAATTGTATATTTTAACTTTTTTTTTTTGCCTCTTGGGCAGGAAACTGATGCTTTATACATTTCAACTTATGCTGAAGATGGTTCCTGTAAGAGACTTGGATCACTTTGCTGCTGAGAGGGGAGGCTGCTCTGCTCTACACATCCTATCAGAGAACTTGGAACAGGAAAAACAATCTGGATCCAAGTTTACCTCTTCCACCAAGCTTTGAAATATTCAAGGGCTCCCTGCCCAGGGAAAAGGGACAGAGAGAGAGAGAAGGTTGCCCTGTCTGCATGCCATGATGCCCCTCACTCTGTGGCCAAGCAGAGGAAGGAAGGTACACATGTATCCCGGAGTAGACATGATAGAAATCATTATAATTGAGGCACGTTAATAAATAAGAGCCATCCCTAGAGATGATGATGATTCACTGATAATACCTAATCCTCACCCTGATCCTGGAATTCTGCAGGTAATGAAACCGAGGCCAAAGTAGGAGACGATTAACTTGGCCGAAATCAAACAATTAGTCACTGGGAGAGTGATTTGATTCTGGCTCTGCCTAACACTACAGTGTATGGTTTTGCTAATTATAAGGTGCGAAGTAACAGTTCAGTAGGATTTATTTGACAGCCAATGATCAAGAGTTCACTACCTGCGCTAAGGTCCCAGGGAAGGAGTCTGGGGATGGTAATAAGAGGAAGGAGAGCATTCCTGACATGCAGTAGGGATGAGTCACCTCCAACACCTGCTAGGTAGGCTCGGGGCTATCCTGCCGCTCTTTCAGTACCTTCTCATGGGTTCTCATGCCACCTTTCACACACATGCTGAGAATGATCAATGCCCGTCCTAAACCAAGATACCAAGCTCCTATGCTGTTCTATACTTGATAACAAGGTCTTATGATTTTGGCTTCATTTCTCAGCTATGCTAAGTAGATTCTTAAATCAACATTTAAAATGAAGTGAATGCAAAGAGAAAGATTTTGAGGATCTACAGAACGAGTATGCCACTTCACTTGAGAGCAGCTGACAGCTTTTTAACATGGCTTGTGTGTGGGTATAGACATACAATTACCTCTCTCAAATGAATTTTTAATATCATTGACCTCCACCTGGGAACCAGACACTCTGAAAATCCCCTGATGCTGAAGACCTAAAAAGAACAGAAGAGGAAAAGGATGAAAAATCCCATCACAACCGTTAGGTCCCTCTTTCCCCAATAATCAAATGTTAAATGAAAAGACACATCTACTATACTCCTAGTGATTATTACTTTTTAAGTAAGAATTTCAGGGGCACCTGGCTGGCTCAGTTGGTGGAACATGTGACTCTTGATCTCAGGGTTGTGTGTTCAAGCCCCATGTTGGGTGGAGAGATTTCTTAAATAAATAAATCTTAAAAAAAAAAAAAAAAACCAACCCAAAAAACAAAATAAGAATTCTATAGTTTATGGCTTACCATAGAGGTTGATGAACCGAATACAGCTTTCCACAATGAGAGGGATAATCTGTCCTGAGTCCTGGGTAAAGAGATGGAAACCAGTTAACCACAGAGAGGCATAAATCACACATTAAAGTTCAGAGTTTAGCCCTAATTCAAGAGGGCTTTTTTACTCTTTTTGATAATCATTTCCAACTCCCCCCTCGAAAATCTTCCACTAAGGCCAAAAATAAAACCATATTTAACCAATCTCGTTCTGGAGCAAACCACATTCAATACATTTATTGCAATCCTGTTTCAGTGTCCTCTGTTGTGTCTTGAGATGTCAAAGTGAATTCATCTCTTTTACTTACACGGAGGCTCATGTATCAAAGTGAATACATGAATTGCTCCTCTTTTTAAGGGTTATTTATATAAGTAATTAATCTAATGGACCTAAAGAGAACTCTGTGTATTCTAACCACGGCATCTTAGGACTGACTGGCCGTACCGGTCACTACACACAGCCTTTCAGACATGCCGGGACCCTCTTGGTGACATCCCCAGAGTACACCGTTGGGATGACAACATACTTCCAGATGCATGACAGGAGGACTGTCTTCTAGATGATCATAATGTGTTACATATTTGTTTGGTTTGCATCAGAACTTACTCATCCTTACAGATTTCTCATTGTTATTTTTACATGTTTTAAGGATTATGAAAAAATGGCCCAAATGCACGTCCCATTAGACCCCGTTTTCTGAGGAAGGGGCAGTTTTGTGGCCCCTTTCCCTATATCTTGTAATAGAGTCAGTGCACTCTGCTGAACAAGTGTGAATTCTGGAAATGTTTTAAAACACATGTAGGATGATAGGTGAGATGAAGGAACTGCCGGGGTCACAGTTAATTATGCACCAATGCCATGCACTCCAAGTGGTTAAAGACAGGTACCGACTGTGGAGTTAATGCTCATATACCTTCAAAGGCTCTGCTCTTTCAGGAATTAGAGCTTTACAGGAAACGTGTAGGTTCAGAATGATTAGCAGACATCAGGTACTAATGCATGAGGAATTTTATTCTGAACCGCACGAAGAATGGGGATATCTTAATATATGAAAACAATTCAGAATCTACTAACTTTTCCAAATAAGCAACAGGGGAAGGATTGGGGATAATGCAGCGGAGCCTTAAACTCTTAACTATTCCTAGGATGGCTCATACAGTTCTTGAGGAAGAGTTTTAGTTTAGGTTTTAAGACCATCTAATCAGTGTGTGAACCAGTTAGTGCTTCAGTCACTTCTGGAGACTGTATCAAGTTTCTCTAATTAGTTATTTTGTTTGTTTGTTTTAGGGACATACACTTTATTAATTTCTTAGAGAAGGTCCTTAAGACTAAAAATTCTTTAGTGTGGACTAGTTGGCTCAAAAATAGCGACGTAATTACACCAACACTTACTGTGAGGGGATATTTCTTTAAAATACAAGTGTGTTTTAGGGGAGGTAAACTTTATATGACCATTTCACTTAACACTGTAATCTAAAAGAGCAACAAATATTTAAATATAAGTGATAAAAGGAGAATATTAGTTTGCACCTCTGATGAACTTAGTATTAAAACAAAAAGAAAGAATAAAATGTTATTAAAAGAAAAATGTTTGCACTAAGAAAGTTCTAAATAAAAATGCCTTAAGTTTTCATATTACTTAAAAAACATTTTCGTCTTTACATTTCCTCAAGATAATCACTGATCTTTTGTTTAATGTCAGTATTTTATTTGGATACAATGAATTCTATGGTCAAAAAGTAATAAGTGTGTATGTGTTTTAATTTGATTTCATGGATGCCAGATGCTTTTGTAGAAAATAGTTTACAAGAAGTGAAACAATGGGCTGTGCTCCACCCACTATTCAAACAAACAAACAAGAATTAAAAAAACCAATCCCTTTGTACCTCAGTTTCCCCCTGGGAAAAAGGAAAAATGGTTTGCTCTTGCTTTCTCACAGTGATATTGTGGGGACCTCGAGTGATGGAGCACTTTCCAGAGGGCAGAGATCTCTGTCTCCACTGTTTTACTGCTATGACCAAAGATTCTTTAATATGCCATCTGGGACCTGGAAGAGCTCACCTAAGTGCATTTCCCAGGATAACTGGTTTACTCCTTCTTTAGTCCCTAAATTTGGTTTCTGTTAACTGTTCTTAATGAAAAATCTTTTAAAAATATAATATGAGCTGTCCTGTTATCTTCAGCAGTCATTCTTGTACTGTGTTATCAAATAGAACAGAATCATACCCTTGTTTCTTTGAGCTTTTCTCTATGTTTTCTCTGCCAGACCATCAGCTGCATATCTTGGTGCTTTCATCTAATCTTTATCTTCCCTTCTCTCCAGCTAATTTGCCCCTGCTTATAAGCCTTGGGCTGGGAAGCTAGCTAATCAAGTCTGACAATAATTTTATATTAAATTAGAGCCAAGAAGGCTCTTTGGAGGCTGATGGCAGTGGGTTTGTGATGGCAATTTAGGTTGTCCAGTGGCTTTTCACTCAATGCCAAGGTTAGGGCTCATTTTCAAGGCTGCCAGAGGCCCTCAGTCTCTGTGTGTGTGTGTATGCACGTACGTGTGTATGTGTCTGTCCATGTGAATATGACACACACACACACACACACACACACTTTTTAACCATTAGTGCCCGTATTCGATAGAAGATCTGTCTTTAAAGAAACTAAGACATCTATAACATATTATTAAGGGAATCATGAATGATGAGGTTTTTTACATAAATTTAGTCTTCAGGAACACTAGAATCCATGACATAAAATGTTAGGTACAAAAGAGAAAGAAAGCTCTTCTCTTTTTTGTGCAATTTATCTGAGGGTCTTTAATCCAGTATTAATGTGTATTTGGCATTTAACACTGACTTCCCTTAACGAAAGCCCTTGACTCAAATTTGGTACAACTGTCAAACATGTAATGTAAAAACTGTTTATCTGCTTTTGCTAGAAGAGGCAACTCCTCTTAAATCAGTGTTCGAATTTCTGTACCTCTTTTCTATAGCAGATAGGTAGGAATCCATAAATAGTAAAGCTTATTTTTCAACCTGATTTCCAACTGCAAACATTTTTCTTTCAAAGACCTTAAAAATCCAATTAAAGCCAAGCATGATTATGATTTGAAAATGATATCAAGAGCAAAAGAGGCTGTGGCCTCACCTCCCTGCAGCACTATACCTGATGTCTCGCGTGTGAGTTCCTTCGTCCTCGGCTAGAAGCATTATCAGAGGTACAGGGTGAAAAAGAAGACAGAGTAAACACAGCAGAGATCCAAGATACAGACCGCAGGGTCTTACCATTTCTCCAATATAATGAATTCCTCAAGTCACAGGAAATCCAAACTCTAGCCGTGCTTCAGAGATCCCCTAACAATGTACTTTAAAAATAGATTCTGTGCCATCTAATTTGCACAAAGTAAAAATAAAATATTTTATCAGGTAAGCTCTTTTCCTTTTTGCCCAAATTATGGCTTTTTTATTTTTTTTAAGAAAGAAAGAGGGCTTACTTTTTTGCCAACATAATACTCACATGTATTTCCTTCTCTGAAGGCACTCAAACCAAATATTCTTTCCTCTCTGACTTCAGGAAATATTATATTGATTTTCTGGGAAAGCGAAGAGCCCCAGGACAGACTTGGACATAATGACCTGCCTCCTTTTACGAGAGGCTGAGACCATTATAGGAAGAAGCGTGGAGATCAGCCACCCAGATGGCTGGTGCCAGTACCTTGACGAATGTTTCCAAATCCCCATTAAACAACTTAGCATTATACTGTGAGCGGGGTCTGGACTTCCTGTGTTTCTGGGGCTTAGGGGGAACATTTGGAGGCCTAAGGGAAGGGAATATGATTACTGAGCATGGCAGAAATCAAACAATGAATGAAATACCCATAGGTCACAGCAAAATCACAAAACAGGATTTCTTGTGTGCTCCCTTCACCTCCCCCCCCAGCCCATGGGGGAAAAGAGTCCTTCCCCTTTCCCATTTATTTACTTTTACTTATGTCATCAAAAATGATACAAACTATTCCTCAGACGACCCTTTTCTTGTATACTGCATATGACATTTGTTTGCTAGTTTGTTTAAAAATGGAATTGTGAGCTATCTGGCCAAGTGTTACAAACTTGACCAGCTTATGAGTCACACGGAAGACACAATGAGTCATAAAAATCTGGGCTCTCGATAAATCCCAATGTAAGAAATTAAATATAATATTTTTAGTTACAACATAATTCGTCAATGCAAGTAATGTCACATCTGTTCAATAGTCCTCAGATATTAATGGGGTTTTAGTTTATGCAAAAGTAAGTATTAATGGGGTCACAAGTGGAAAATGAGTTTGGTTCCAATGCTTTCTCGGGGAGGAGGTAGATACAGGCTCATATGAATGATTATTTCTTTGTAACGAACTATCTCATCTTCAATATTTGTAGAGCATTAGCACATGTCCTTTATTCTGCTTTGGACTCTCCATCTCTAGTCTGTTTGCTCTGGTGGCTGCGCCAGTCTAACACACACACAACCAGTGCCCCACCTGCTCCCCTTAGACCCTGTAGCTTCTTGCTCTGTTGTCGAGAACCAGGGCCTCTTCTGTCCTCTTCCTTTAGAGCAAAGATGTCACAAGTATCTGACTCAGCTTCTCCAACTGTACTGAATGGGACACAGGGAGGGAGAGTCCCAGGACCGCTCTCCAGACATTCCAATTTTAACTCCTTCATGGGAAGGCTTACAGGAGGGTATGCGTCACACTTGAAAATTGGGTAAGCCCTTTGTTATGCTGCAAACTGTCTAGAAAGAATTACCTTTTCAGTTCACTGATGTTCAGAAAGGCCAGGTTAGAAACAAAATCCCAAGGACATGAGGAAGCCTGACTAGATTCATAAGAGATTACCATAATCTGGAGTTATCAAGAGAGGTAGGGGAGCAAACCTGACAGGCTTCCACAGTCGGATTCTAGGACTCAGCTAGTAGGTGGGCTCCAAGGATTAACAGGGTGTACAGTGAGCAGCACCCAAAGTCCCACATGCTTGAGAGGTTAAAAGGAATTTTTTCAAGAGTCCAGAGGTGAATATGGAAACTTCCACTAGGCAGTATGCCATGGCCTGCTGAAATTTCTGAAACCTCTTTTATATACTGATTCTGGGATATTCACAGAAGGATTTGGTGGGCATAAAAACCAGAACAACTACCCACCAAGGAGTTTAATCTTATGTGCTTGATTTCATCCAATCTTTTCATTACTTTGTAAGTATTTTTAAAAGATTTTTAAAAATAATTAATTTGTTTTAGGGGGTGAAGGGGAGGGCCAGAGGGAGAGGGAAGAAAGAGAGCCTCGAGCAGACTCTACACTCGGCACAGAACCCAACTCTGGGCTCGATCTCGCCACCCTGAGATCACGACCTGAGCCGAAACCAAGCATCAGTGCCCAACCAAATGCAACCCCCAGGTGCCCCTCATTATTTTACAAGTGTTTTAAAATGTAGACTTTATTTTTATTCAGGTATGGTGAGGCCAACAGATCAGAAGCAAACACCACTGAAAGGACAGTTTACTACCCACACTGCCCAAAGGGAGGGGGCAGGCTACTCCGTGGGGGAGGGGTTCATGGGGAAGCACCAGGGTCAATCGGGAGGCAGAGGGAGTACAGGCAGTGCTGTGGTCTCCATGGGAAGGAAGGGGCGAGGGAGGGTAAGCAGGTTTAGGACTGTCTAGGTTGAATAAGTTTGGCGGGCTCTGGGGAATAGGGGTTGTCTGGGACTTGGCTTTGTGGTGATCAGGGAAGGGGGAGAGTGACCTTGAACGTGAAAACCCAAAAAGGACGGTAAAGGATGCAGCTGATGGTATAGGTCTGGACTGGTGGGTCTGCACAAAAAAGGCATACTTGTGAGCCTGACCTTTACTATTTCTTGGAGGGAGTGGTAGTCTCTCCAAGGTCAGAAGGGCCCCAAGATAGCAAAGCATCTGACAGAAAAACCAGAAAACACGGTTATTACAAGGTCCAGCAGAGCTGCACACTTGGTGACGTTGGGAGCCATTGACAAAGCTAAGAGGATAAGAACAAAGGCTCATTTCGTGTGGTTACCAATTGTGGGACAAGCAAACCTTGTAGCTAGAGCCAAAGCCCCCTAAGTAGAGCTAGATTATTGTTCCTGCACGATGGAGAGAAGCAGCATAGCTCCTCGCTGGGGCAAATGAGGACATGTCTTTTGAGTTGTCTACCAGAGGCCTGCAAGTTGCCTCTCCTGACGATTCTAAAGTATGAGGCAAATGCAACAAGACAACCATATTGAGAAAAACCTGACAGGAAAACAAAGTGCCCAGGCACTTATTAAAGTCCTTTTGGAGGCAGAGGCCGAAAGCCATCAGGCCCCCGATGGCTCTGACTTTACTAGGCACACATTTGGTGAACAGAATCAGGGCTGTGCCACCCAACACTTGAACAGTATGACATGCGCTGGTTTGCTGGCTACCACAGAGCCTACCCATGTGGATGAGAGGAAGTCCGAGTCAGGTTGATGTGTGTATCTAGTCTGTTGGGCAGTGACGGTTCTCACTGCAAATTCATGTATTTGCATTTCCTTTTAAAAAGAAATTTTTTTTTTCTTGAAGTGCTTTATGTTCATTATAATATAGAGACAAAAGTAAAGCAGTTGACAACCCAAAGAGATGATATATATGAAAAAAGCTCCATCAACTACATCTCACTATGAAGAAGTAACACTCCTCTTTGTCACTGACACAGGGGAAGAAACCTCGGTGTTTTCCATGAGGTTTAGGCAAGTCAGTAGCTGTATCTTTCTAGTTGGTTCACCAAGAAGAGAGGCTTCCTTTTGAATAAACTGCCCGGTACAGACAATACAGAGCTTTGAAAGTCAACTTGCCAATTACCGCAACACACACACACACACACACACACACACACACACACATCAGTGTTCTAAATGCCTCTCACCTCAAAGAGAGCTCAACTTCAAGAGTGCAAAGTCTAGCTGTGTCCATTATAATAATTTCTGGCTCTCACACAAAGGCTGGCACAGAAAGATAAAAGTTGCAAACTTTCCCCAACCCAAATCAGAATCTCTTCCCTAAAAGGCTTTTCTTTCTCAGCGGTGGCTTCGAAATACCTTTACGAATGAAAAAAGGGGGGGGGGAGTGCAATATGGTTGTAATATTAAAAATTAAATCTTTAGGGGCACCTGGGTGGCTGAGTGGGTTGGGCCTCTGCATTTGGCTTGGGATCCCAGGGTCCTGGGATGGAGACCCGAGTTGGGCTCTCTGCTTGGCGGGGAGCCTCCCCTCGCTCCCCACCCCCGCCCGCCTCTCTGCCTACCTGTGATCTCTGTCAGTCAAATAAATAAGTAAATCTTTTAAAAAAATAAATAAATAAAAAACAAACTTAAATCTTTAAAGTGAACCAAAAAGGGGTAAGCAGCTAAAATCCCAAGTATTGGTACAGTTCTAAGTTTTATATGACATAAGGAGAAGTAGGAGCAGAAAATAACTGATCATGCTTTCTATTTGCTAACACAGTAGATATGCACATAACATTGCTTGTTAAATTAAATGATCAAATCAGACTATTTCTAGAAACTGAAAGTATTTTGGATTAGATAAACCAAGCCCATTCGATTTAGGTCTTTCTGAAGCAGTCTACCATTAAAGAGCTTTACAATTACACTGGGAAACCCTCAGATCTGCTGGAGCAAATCTGGTTTTGTGAGAACCCCAAAGATTTCATGTTACTATTGTCTACTGAGTCAAAATGATCTACCATGTTCATTAACAAAATTGGTTCATTCTTGCAGCACTGAATGGTTGCTTGTTGTTAAGGGGAAAGAAAAAAAGGATGAGAAATAGAGTTGTGATAAAATATTTTCCTACCTTGTAGTCATATACTCAGCTCTATGACCTGCAAGGGGAAAAAAAAAAAAAAGTAAATGGAATGGAATCCGTGGAATGCACTTGGTAACCTGTCCCTTACTTTAAGATGCTGAGTTTGTAATAACTTACACATTTTATGGTGGAAAGCATGAGGATAGCATATCATAAGAGACAAATAATTTGAAGTAAACATTTCATAAAACCTATACTTAAAATTTAATAAATCCTATAGATTGGAGAAAAATGTTTTACTTGGCAATTTGAGGAAGGGATATTTGTTACTCAGGAAACATGAAACAGCTGCTTGATCTTAACTAAGGTTAACAAAGAAATACAGATAAAATACATCCAAGGTTCGAATGTTAGTTGTTTCCTCTGTCTTGACTGATACTTGGGTTAGAAGGTGGTCAAATTAGGGTGGGAAAACTCAATTTCCTTTATATTAAGTTGGTGTTCTTTCTATAATATATAGTCAGGTGAGGAGTTGCATTTATAATCAGAAATGACACTGGCAGATATTAAGGACATTAAATTATGCTACATTCTACAACCTGTAAGGTAATAGCCTTTCAAAGTTCCCTGCCACCTAAAACAAGAGTTTCTTGTATATTCAGGCTTTCTTGGCTTGTTTTAAACACCGGCTCTGCATTTCTGTTGTGCTCCTACAATCTGTGCTAATTCCAAGTGAGAAGGGGGCCTGTGGTTGCTGTCTGCTCTTTCTCATGTTTCCGGTGGAACTGTGGGAGGGGTGTGCAAGAGGGAACCATTTCACTGGTTTGTTTGCAAATAAACAAACAGTTTGACCTGTTTCTGAAACAGCCTGAAGCTACAGCTACCAGAGAAAGGTCACATTGCAGCACAAACAGGTACACCCATCCCATCCCATCATAGTGCAGTGATTCCGATTCGCAGAAGGCCAGGATAACATTTGTAGAGAGAGTGGTCTTGCTGGAAATGGTGAATGCACCTTCCCAGGCAACAGAGTCTTTAACTCTATTATCTGCTTTTGAAGTGCAAGTAAAGAAGGATTTGATTAATGCTCTATTTGTAAAAGGGGTGGAGGTGACAGTTAATGCCAGAGAATACCTTCCTTAGCCCAGACTCAGGCCTCTGTAGGTCTACTACAAGCCATGCTGGGCCCTGACTTGAAGTGGGGGGTGGGAGGAAAGGGGAAAAATATTTAAAAAATAGAACCCAGTTCTATCGATTTTTTAACTCGAACTCTCTTCCCTCTTTTGGCCTTTTGCTATTTTGAGGGACAAGAAAAGTAGAAGGTGGACAGAGAACCCCAGAATAATTTCTAGCTGTTCTTAAGTATGAGAGATGGTCTGCTAGAAAGTGGTGTCTTCTGGGATATCCTTCGGCAGGAAGCTGGCTGGACAGGGTTAAAGCACAGACACAAGACAGGGCTGGAGATTAAGATTTGATGGTCACCACCATTTAGGTTGTTCTGGGGCCATGGGACCTAGTTAAGATCATGCACAGGGAGTCAGGAAAATGAGCGAAAGGTTGAGGACAGAGAAACTAGCAGGTTTGTGCTGTACTGTATTCTGTCATGCTACAAACTTTATTATCACAGAAGTATGACGTCAAATATACTACTAACAACACAAACAACAATGATGTCCGATACTTATTAGACACTGTTCTAGGCGCCTTCTATATATTAACTCACAATATTCACAAAACCTTGGGAAGCAGGTAATGTTATTTTGATTTTATGGAAGAGACCAAGCATTTAGGAGGCAAGTGACTGTGACTTGCTCAAGGTCAAACAGTTAGTATGTGATGCATCTGGCCCTAGGATACGGGTTTGTTCCCCCTCCCCCAACACATTTACAAATATTTTTTATTTTTTAAATTTAAATTCAAGTTAGTTAACATATGGTGAAATACTGGTTTCAGGAGTAGAATTTAGTGATTCATCACTCACAATTAACACCCAGGAGTCACCCCAACAAGTGTCCTCCTTAATGCCCATCACCCATTTAGCCCATCACCCTGATCACCTTCCCTCCAGCAACCCTCACTTTGTTCTCTATAGTTAAGAGTCTTCTATAGTTTGCCCTCCTCTCTGTTTTTCTCTTATTTTATCTTTCCTTTCCTTCCCCTATGTTCATCTGCTTTGCTTCTTAAATTCCACATATGAGTAAAATCAGATGATATTTGTCTCTTTGATTGACTTTATTTTGCTTAGCATAATACCCTCTAGGTCCATCTGTGTTGTTGCAAATGGCAGGTTTTCATTCTTTTTGATGGCTGAGTAATATTCTATTGCATATATATAAGCCACACATTCTTTATCCATTCATTGGTTGATGGGCATTTGGGTTCTTTCCCAATAAAATAACTGGGCTATTGTTGATAATGCTGCTATAAACACTGGAGAGCATGTGCCCCTTCAAATCAACATTTTTGTATCCTTTGGATAAATAAATAATAGTGCAATTTCTGAGTCACTGGGTAGCTCTCTTCTTAACTTTTTGAGGAACCTCCATACTGTTTTCCAGAGTGGATGCACCAGTATGCATTCCCACCAACAGTACAAAAGTGTTCCCCTTTCTCTGCATCCTTACTAACACCTGCTGTTTCCTGACTTGTTAATTTTATCCATTTTGACTGGTGTGAGGTGGTATCTCACTGTGGTTTTGATTTGTATTTTCCTGATGCCCAGTGACATGGAGCACTTTTTCATGTGTCTGTTGGCCTTTTGTATGTCTTCTTTGGAGAGATGTCTGGTTATGTCTTCTGCCCATTTCTTAACTGGATTATTTATTTTGGGGGTATTGATTTTGATGGGTTCTTTATAGATTCTAGATACTAGCCCTTTATCTGATGTGTCATTTGAGAATATCTTCTCCTATTCCTAGGTTGCCTTTTAGTTTTGTTGATTGTTTCCTTTGCTGTGCAGAAGCATTTCATCCTGAATAAGTCCCAACAATTCATTTTTGGTTTTGTTTCCCTTGCCTCCAGAGACGTCTAGCAAGAAGTTGCTGCAGTCAAGGTCAAAGAGGTTGCTGCTTGTGTTGTTCTTAAGGATTTTGATGGTCTCCTGTCTCAAATTGAGGTCTTTCATCGACTTTGAATTTATTTTTTTGTCTGGTGTGAGAAGGTGGTCCAGTTTCATTCTTCTGCATGTTGCCATCCAATTTTCCCAACACCATTTGTTGAAGAGAATTTTTCCATTGGACATTCTTTCCTTTGTTGAAGATGAGTTGACCATATAGTTGTGGGTCCATTTCTGGATTCTCTATTCTGTTCCAATGATCTATGTGTCTGTTTTTGTGCCAGTACCATACTGTTTTGATGATTACAGCTTTGTAATAGAGCTTGAAGTCTGGGATTGTGATGCCACCAGCTTTGCTTTTCTTTTTCAGCATTCCTCTGGCTATTTGGGGCCTTCCATGGTTCCACACTAATTTTAGGTTTTGTTGTTCTAGTTCTGTGAAAAATGTTGATGCTATTTTGATCAGGTTTGTTTTAATTCTAGACCTGAGCTCCCAAGTAATATATCGTAAAAATATGTCTTATTCCCCAGAAAATACCTTGAAAATCATAAAAGAAAAATAGGGATTATGGCTTATGCTTCTATCTCCTCCATATGGCTAAAATCAAACACAAAATGCCAAGATGTACTAAATTATATAACACATATTAAGTTAAAATTTTAAAGTCCTGGGGGGCCTGGCTGGCTTGGTCAGTAGTGTGCGCCACTCTTGATCTTGGGGTTGGAAGTTTGTGCCCCATGTTGGGTATAGAGACTACCTAAAAATAAAATCTTTAAAAAATAAATAAAATAAAAATTTAAAGTATCTACAAAATTAAACTGGATAATGGGTTAATCACTTTCAAGCAATTCAATGATAAAGACACTAATAACTCCTTCAAAATGAAATGTCTTCTGTATCTTTGAAGTTTTGCTACTCTTGTTAAAATATCCCAAGCAAAGATTCTCTAGATTTTAGAAAGAGATCATATATTAAATGGCTTAAAATCATTTTGCTCCATCCATCCATGGTTAACAGTATGAGATAAAAAATTAAAAACCTATCAAAGATACATTTTGATTAATGAGCCAAGAGCAAGTTTCTCGAGAACTATCATTCATGGTATAACCGCCACCACCACATCCATTGTTTTGTTCAGCTAATAGTACAGAGTGCGCCTCAACTGATGAATGAGGTTTTATTTTTTAATCAGTATCATCATTAATAGATCAATAACACACAAGCTTAGAAGAATCTGCTTCCCAGAGAAATGTGAAAGCTTCCAGCGGTTTGAGGATTAGATTTCAATCACTTTCTCTGGAAGGCTATTTAATTATTAAAAACAACAATTTCTTCCCTCACTCCCCTCCCATCCCACAATATAAGTCATTTGGAGGCAAAAAATGACCCATGACCCAGGATTATCTTGTTCTTGCTCCAAACACCTACTTTGACTACTCCGATCATTTCACTTGAGAATAAAGAAGTGAATTATTTTTCACACTCCAGTGTATTTGTGTGTGTGTGTGTGTGTTTCTTTTTTTAATTATTTTTTATAAACATATAATGTATTTTTATCTCCAGGAGTACAGGTCTGTGAATCGCCAGGTTTACACACTTCACAGCACTCACCATAGCACATACCCTCCCCAATGTCCATAACCCCACACCCCCTCTCCCAAACCCCCTCTCCCCAGCAACCCTCAGTTTGTTTTGTGAGATTAAGAGTCACTTATGGTTTGTCTCCCTCCCAATCCCATCTTGTTTCATTTATTCTTCTCCTACCCCCTTAAACACCCATGTTACATCTCCCCAGTGTATTTTACCACCACAGACTAAAAGGGAAAACCAAAATACAGTGTTGTGGCAATCTGAGATAAAAAAACAAAACAAAAAAAAACCCCAACTAGATGAAATATTTAATATGTGCCCAGCTCCATCTGGACAGAGGCACTGGGAATAGGGTCCCTAAAGAATGACTGATAAGGACTCTGACATTACTTTTCAGCCTTTTTTTCTTCCTTAAGAATGCACTGCTTTTCTAAAAAAACATAATAATTCACAATCAGCTTCTCTTTCGAAAGGGTGTTTGTGCTCCTACTCAAAGACAGACAATGGATTCAAAGAGGATAAGCCATTTAGTTCCTTTGTGGGAAACCGCACACCCAGGTCTAGAAACAACCTAACATGGAACTCAGCTTCCGGTGTCAGATTGTGTTTGGCGAAAACTGCACTGATATGTACACCCCCTTTAACTCCAAATGTTGCACATAAAGAAGCCAGTGTGAACACGAAGGCTCCTTCCTAAAAGGAAAAAACACTTTCCATGCCTCAGTTTTACGGATATAGATCTCATTTACTGTGTTGGTGTAAATTCTCCGGGTGAAAAACAAATGACATCACAGAAGGCTGTAACGGTGCTGCTGAAGGATGAAGAAGGTGATGACTTTGGTCTGGACGACTCATTATGTATTTCTTTTCATTTCGGCAGTTGTCAAAGTTGTGGAATTCTGAATCTTGACAGTGCACCTTTAAGAGCCCCCACGAGCAGCTTCACAGTGTCGTAAATCAAAGGACTGACCATGCCTCTGGTCGGCTGCCAAAGGCAAGCAGCAAGACAGGCCAAACACATGTCTGTAGTTACAGTTTCAGCTGTCTACAATCAACTGCTAAATCCCTGGGTTAGGCCCTATTTGTTTTACTACGAAGGCAGCTTTTGCAGCAGTGAGTCTGGTATAATTCAGAGCTGTGATTTCTATATAAAAAGTCACGACTGTCCCCAAACGCACCATCGAATCCTGTGCTACTAACCTTATTTCACCAAGCCCAGACTTGAGCTCCTTCATAAGGACTCCCCATTGGATTATCTCATTGTAGGGCAGGGACCATTAACTCTCCTCGCCTCCTTTAGTATAAGCCTATTAACTCGAACAGGGCTTGCACGGAAAGCCAGGAGGCCCACAATGGTCAAGCTAAAAGATGGGGGCAGGCTCAGGGTTTCTCTGGGCAAAGCCGCCAGCATGAAGCCCAGGCAGTGGTGTGGTGTGCTGCCAAGACTGCACGTGGGGCAGGGCCGGGGAGTGGAAGGTCTGCGGCGTGTGGGCAGAGGCTAGTGTGTCTGATGGGAACCATCCAGTTCCTGAATAAATGCAACCTGGTGAAGGCCTGGTACCCTGGAACCCAGCTTGTGTTGCTATGATACAAGAGAAACCCACTGAGAGAAATCCCAAGATAAAGAAATCCCGGCTGAGAGTTCACGAGGTACAAAACAGCAGCTAACGATGGACTCTGGCTTACGGATTCGGTAAGCCGGCTAACATATAGCCCTTTCCAATCATGCCACGTAAAATAGTATGAACCGCTGGGGCTTTCACTCCAGGAGACATCAGGGAATCTATGTAGAATGAGTATCATAAAAGTTTCAGAATGTGACCCCAAGTGAATTAACACATGTGTCTACATGCAGGCCAAGAATGAATTCACCCACCACTTAATTGCCTCCAACTCACGATTTCTAAAGTAGTGTCCAGTCCTGGAGGGAAGGACTCTGTGCCTGTAAGCATTCATCAAAACACTTAACAATAATTTATGCTTTGGTAACTGGCAACTGATCTTGGGGGCATCACTGAAATATCAGGCATTTTGTGGTAGGTGGAAAAAATGATCTTACATGATACTATGAAAGGAAAAAGAAAAAAACAAACAAACTGGGACATGATTGCTGAGGTAACACAACTATTCAAAGAAAAAAAAGGGCTTTTTAAAAAAAAGTTCCAACCTCCGTTATAGAAGAGCTGAAAGCCTTGTACAGGGCCACCCTTCACTGAGATTTCCCAACTATTAACATTTTGCCACACTGGCCTTATTTCCTTCTCTTTCCTTCTCTCCTTTTCTATCATTTCTTCTGCATTAATTGAAAATAACTTGCAGATATATGTACTTAGCAAACATTTTTCTTTTAAATTCAATTTTGATTTTCATTTTCTTAATATTGCCACTTTTTAAAAAAGGACTTTTATTTATTTATTTGACACAGAGAGAGAGTGCACAAGCAGGGGGAGCAGCAGGCAGAGGGAGAGAGAGAAGCAGGCTCCCCACTGAGGGACTGGATCATGACCTGAGCTAAAGGCAGACGCTTAACAGACTGAGCCACCCATGCGCCCCTTAGCAAACATTTCTTAAGAATAGGAACCTTCTTCATAATAACACCACCACTGTCATATCTTAGAAAATGAATTCAATAATGTCATTTAATATACAGTCTGTCTATATTTAAATTTCCCCAGTTGTCCTTAAAATGCCTTTTGTAACTTGCTTTTTTGATTCAAAATCAAATGAAAGTTCACATATTGTGTTTGGTTATTTTATTTCACAAGACACTTTCGAGCAGTTTAAATGTTAATTCTTTTTCTAAATGATATCAGCCTTTTATCTTAGAATCTGGCATCCTAATTGTAATATATGGAGCCTTAGGTCATGATGACCTTTCTCCAAGTACTCATTCCCTGAGGATAATGTGTCCTTTGAAGGACACCAGGAGATAAGGTGATGAAAAAAATCACCTTGTCCTAGGAAGGTTCTAGAATGGTAGGGGGCAAGAGTTGAGGTCAAAGAGCAGCACTCTCTTTTTGGCCTGAGTTACACACCTCAGTCCCCTCCATCCCCCACTCCCATCTGTATTCTTTCACTTTTATAACTTCTGGCAAGGTCTAGTGTGAATAAAAGATAAAGTTACAGACTACGAGGCACATAAAAAAGGGAATTTGCTTGTATTTATTTTTTTCCTTTTAAATTTCAAGAAGATGAAAAGAGAGTTAACATTTAAATAGTCCCTTTTGCCTATAATCCTTTCTTCCCCATAGTTTTTCCTCATCTGTAAAAATGGGGAAATTTACAGCCCAGCTCAATATATAGTTTAGAACAATAGTTTAGGACAGAGAAAGCCCTATGGAAGGGACAATTATTATTGTTTTTTGTTATTATTATTAGCTACAGCACTATACTTCCTTAGATTTTTTTTCTCAAGTGAAATCAATGTCTACAGAAAGGGAAAAAAAAAAAAAATCGCCCAAACGGGTTTAACGGGTTGCTGGAGTCCAGGAAGGCATTAGATGTGAGAACAAATACTGGCCCCTACAACAAAGGGGATGGAGCTGGAAGCCCGGACAGGTTCCCAGAGGGTGAGGAAGAAGGGGCTGGGTGGTCAGCAGGTGCAGCCCTGCCCAGTCTTCTCCCGTCAGGAGCACCAGGTGTTAGGAGCACCAGGTGTTAGGAGCCCCAGGCTGGGCAGAGCGCTCCTCAGGACCTCTGTGCTGGCTTTTCAGCCCTCCCCAGCTTTCACTATTCTTCCTCAAGGTTAGCACCAAGCTTGTGAGGAAAAGAGTTGCTGGGAGAACTTGATTATTACAGTTCTAGCAAAAGCCCAATCTAAACAAGCAATGTTCTCTGCTTCTCAAAACACAAACCCACAACTCACACTCTTCACGGAATGGCAACATGACACAGGACAAAATCCATGTCACCCTCCCTGTCTGCTTCAAGTAACTGACCTTCTCCAAGGGTCCTCTGCAACAAGTCATGTTTGGCTTGAAGCTTTGTGATGAGATTACTACCTTCCAAATATTCTCTGAGTTTCTGCAAAAGGAAAGATTCGTTTTTAGCTTTAAAAAATGTATATCATGTCAAGGGACTTTCCACGGGATGCTTAAAATCCAGCCACTTTTATCTGCTAGATTCTAGAACCTTGCTACTCTGAGGGCAGTCTGACACAGACCAGCATCACCCGCCATCGTCTGGGAACCTATCAGGGATGCAGTCTTCTGGATCCCTCCTTCCCCAGACCTGTTGAAACCAGAACCCACAAGGTTACAAGCCCTCCTGGGGACACGTATGTACGTTACAGTTTAAAAGTGGTCCTAGAGCAGTCCTCTTTAATTCTGAGGAACTTTTACAAAAGTACTAACTCCCACATCCTATCTCAGATCAACAGAATCGGCAACTCTGAGGACAGACAGGAGTCCGTATTTTAATAAAGAACCCAGGTGATTCCAATCCAACTCTAGATGCTTGTTTGGGGACCCCAGCTCTGAGGCCCAATGGTGGCTGGGAAGCGACAGACGCACCATGAAGTAGAACTGCTCTGTCTCCTGCTGGTTTGCTCTTCTCTTGGCGATGCTGGGCTTACTCAGGTAGGTCTCAGAGACTGTAGACTTCACAGACTCTGTGGAGCGGCTATGCTGGAAGCATTCAGAGACATCGTAGTCCTCTATGGTGACCATATCTTGTATGGTCTGCAAGGTGGCTTCGGTCGTTTTTTTCACCTGGGGACAGGAACACATTTCTCCTGTTACCACACGATTTCATGAATCCCACACTCAGTAAGAATCTATTCTGTCAGGTGGAGACGAAGACATAGGCCCTGCCCCAAGAAGAGGAGAGAGATAGGAAAACAACACCCACTACCACCAATGTAAAGAGAGGTTCTCTTCAGAGACATTCTCGAGAGTATATTTCTGCGTATTTGGATCCTTTAAGTCTCATGTATCACTGGGTACTCTCTCAGTTACATTTTTTTTTAAGATTTTATATATTTATTTGACAGACAGAGATCACAAGCAGGCAGAGAGGCAGGCAGAGAGAGAGAGGAGGAAGCAGGCTCCCCGCCGAGCAGAGAGCCCAATTCAGGGTTCGAACCCAGGACCCTGAGATCATGAGCCGACCCGAAGGCAGAGGCCCAACCCACTGAGCCACCCAGGCACCCCTCAGTTACATTTTTTAAAGTAACCTTCTAAAATTGGAAATTAAACTACACACAAGAAATATACACACCATAAGTGTACTGCTTGATGAATGACCAGAGTGATCACACACTTATGTGACCACCACTCAGATCAAGACATAAGTCCCCTACAAATACCTTTGTGCTTCTCCCAATTACCACAAGCCCCTTTTTCGTCCCCCAAAGTAGCCATTATCCTGAATGCTAACATCATGTATTAGTTTTAGCCTTTTTGTACTTCATACACATGGAATCCTATAGCATGTATGATTTTTGTCTTGCTTCTGTTGTTCAACTTTATGTAGTAAGATTTATTCATTTCTTGAGAGTATAGTATTTCATTGGTGCATACTGACTATTCATTGCAGGAATACATCATAATTCATCCCTTTTACTGTTGATAGATGACTGATTTCTAGTTTTGGGTCACTGAGAATAATACTGCCATGAACACACGTCTAGCATACATGACAGTTTTCCAAAATTATTGTATTCCCACTAGCACAGTAAGAGAGTTCCTGCTACTCCGCATGAAGTGTTGGCATTATCAGCTTATAAAATTTAAACCATTGTGTTGCGTGTGTAGTGGTATCTTATTGTGGTTTTAATATGCATTTCTCTGATGCCTAAGATTGAGCTCATTATAATACGTTTATGATAATTTGGATTCCCTCTCTTGCAAATAGTTTGTTTAAATCTCCTGCTCAATTTTCCACTGGGCTATAAGTCTTTCTCTTATTTATTTGTAGATATGGATATGAGCCTTTTGTTAGTTACAGGTACTGCAAATATCTTTTTCCCACTCTGCTCTGGCTTTTCACTCTAGAATCTAGATAAACTGTCTCTTTTAATGTAATCAATTTACCGATCTCTTCCTTTATGATTAGTACTTTTTGTGTCCTATTTAAGAAATATTTCCCTATCTCAGAGTCATAAAGATACTCTTCTATGTTATCTTCTAGGAGATTTTGTCTTCTACATTTACCTTGCACAATTAGGTCAGAGTTTACCTTTGCTTATCAAAGTCTAGTGTAAATCAATAGCTTTATCCTTCTCCCAAAATACAGAATTTAGAGCACCTTAACTTCATTTACTTCTCCTTATTTATATGCTAGTTTATAATATATTATAATAAAATTTGTACATAAATATTAACATATATTTAAAAACATATATATAGTTAGTATTTATTAGTTATATATAGTCAGTATTTATTATGCTTTATCCATATATGTTACATTATTTGACCTCCTTTCCTTATATGTGTGTGTGTGTGTGTGTGTGTGTATGTATATTTTTAGATTATTTAAATTTATTTGACAGAGAGAGACACAGCGAGAGAGGGAACACAAGCAGGGGAAGTGGGAGATGGAGAAGCAGGCTTCCCGTGGAGCAGGGAGCTCAACACAGGCCTTGATCCCAGGGATTCCTGGGATCATGCCCTGAGCTGAAGATATACAGTTAATGACTGAGCCACCCAGGTGCCCCACCTTTCCTTATATTTTTAAGAGTACTCCCTGCCTTTATTCCTTTTAGCATGAGTCTGCTGGTGGTGAACTCTTTTTTTGTTGACTAGAAAATGTCTTCTATTTCACTTTCATTTATGAAAGTATTTTTTCCTGGTTGGTAGTTTATTTTCTTTCAATACACTGAAGAGAAGCACTACATTTTCTTGCTTCTATGCTCCTGTTGATGAGAAGTTTGCTGTGAGTGCACTGCTGCTTTGCTTGCTTCTCCAGCTGCCGATTCTACATTAAAAAAATTTTTAAAAATTTATTTGAGAGAGAGCATAAGCAGAGGGGAGGCGCCGAGGGAGAAGGAGAAACAGACTCCCTGCTGAGTAGGGAGCCTGAATTGGGCTCAATCCCAGGACCTCAGATCATGACCTGAGTCGAAGGCAGATGCTCAACCAACTGAGCCACCAGGTGCCCCTAAACTATAGGTTTTACCATGACGTGTTATTGTAAGGATTTAAAAAATTTATTCTACCAGGATTTTTTTGGACTTCTTGAATTGTGTGATATTTTTCATAAACTCTAATAAATTTTCAGCTTTTATCTCTGCAAATATTGTCTCCTTTTCTATTGTTTTCCTTTCTGGGAGTTTCATTAGTATGGCAAACATCACTGTGTTCTCTTCATCTCTTACCCTTCTCTTCAAATATATTTTTTAAAGATTTTTATATATTTATTTGGAAGAGAGTGAGCAAGTCCATGCATGAGTGGGGGGTAGAGTAGTGGGGGGGGCAAGCAGACTCCCCACTGAGCGGGGAGCCCAGTGTAAGGCTCAATCCCAGGACGCTGAGATCACGACGTGAGCCTAAGTCAGATGCTTGACTGACTGAACTACACAGGTGCCCCTTTCTTTGTATTTTCTATCTTTTGTTTTTCCATGCTGCATTTTGATTATTTTCTTTTGATTTGTCCTCCACTTTCATAATTCACTCTTCATCTGTGTCGAATCTGATGTTAAAACCATCCACTGATTTGTTAACTTGGGACATTGTAGTTCTCACTTTTAGAATCTCTATATGGTACATTTAAAAATCTGTTATTTCACTGTTTATAGTTTATGTTTTAGTGTGGTGCTTCTCAAACTTTAATGTTCCCTACTGAAATCTAAGCTTGGCTTTTAGCTCCTTGAACACAATAAGTGGCTCTTTCATTCTGATAATGTCATTCTGATAATGTCAATATTTGTAGTTCCTGTGGGCATCTCTTTGATCTGATGTCTGTTTGCTAGATGTTTTGGTAGAGTTATTTGAAGTTGGTAGAGTTATTTGATAGATTTATTTAAGTTAGGGTGAGACTATCATCTTCTAGAGAGAATGTCTATTTATTTTTCCAAGCAAATCAGGGAACTAATAGTTCAAAATCACCATGTTTTATTTTTGTTCAAAATATTTGATGCTCTTCATTTTGGGAACATATGGTTCTCTGTGCTGTGGACTTCAGGCTTGGCTAGACATCTTGTCCAGGACAGTGAAATGTGAAATAATCAGCTGAGTGACTCAGTTCATTATTACAGGAAGTAGAAATAGTTTCAATTACTTTTTTTTTTAATCAACAAAATACTGTTTAGGGAAGAATTAATGCTAATCAGTGTTAGTTCCGATCTAAAAGAGATCATGTGATAGAATAAAACAAAAAAGTACAAAGAAAATTAACAGACTGAGTCATTATTGCTGGGGATGTGCATGATGCAAAGGAGAGAGATTACTGGGGGAAAAAATCAATATTAAAGGTTATTAAAAAATACTGTGAGTGGTTACTTTAAGGAAGTCATGATTATATATTTATAGGCTGAGTGAAAAGACTCACCCCTCCAGAGGTGACATTAGCAAGATGGCAAAATAGGAGATTCCCCTGCACATGTTCTTCCCTGCCCCACAAGTAATCTGGTGGCCATCCACGGACAAAATTGCATTTGTGGGAGCTTTGGGATCCAGGTAAGAATTTGTAAAAACTTGGTGGAGCCCAGGACTGAGGAGAACCAAGTTGAGAAAGTAGGCCTGGGCCCAGGTGGGAGGCTTCCCAACCCTGGTCCTGGCTACTGACCCAGAAATAGCCAGCTCCCTCTGGGGACTCTCTTATGGTCCTATCTGGCTTTGGTCCTGTCACTAGAACTACCTGCCAAGGGATCCAGGATGAGTCACATCTATTTGTGCCTCAATAGGCCTGCTGATCTTGGTCCCAGCTGTGAACCGTGAAGCAGCCCATGATGTAGTTCTAGTCCTTCTCAGCCCTGGTCATGGAGCAATCTTCCATGTTCAGTATCTTGTTAGAAGGCATACTTCTCAGTGCTGGTCCTGGAGGCAGACCTGCTTACCTCAGTCTATCTGTAGATCTCGAAGTGGCCCTGGAACCTGGCTCCAGGTGGGAGACATGTCTGTCTATGCATCCTGGAGGGGGCGTGGGACTCGGAGCCAGCTGCCTTCAGCTCAGGTGTAGAGCCAGTCCTATCTGTTAGGAACCTGTTCAGGAAACTGGTGGGTGTCACACCCATTCAAGCATCTGGTAACAGATTATCTGTGGACCAACTGCGGGCTCTGAAGTAGACCCTTGCCCCAGCACCAGACTTACTGCCCCAGGTCTTAAAGGCGGTATATTTCCCAGGGAACCACACAGGATCCACACCCAGCAGCTTCCACAGTAACAGGCCCACAAACTGTGGAACCAGCAGCAGCGATGTGATTCCTGTCATTGTCAACAACACCGTTTTTCTTCCTTTACTTAACTTTCTTCTTTGAAGCAAGAGTGTCATGGTTAAATTTGGAATTGTCAGGAAGCATAAAGAATGTGACAGAAAACAACAGACAGAATGGCTGGGACTACATACTAACCCATGGGATGTTCTCGATGAAGAATAACACCAGCTTCTGAAACAGAAGTCATGTTAATAAACCACAAGGAAGGAATATAATGAGGCAACTACGAAACAGCTAATATGAGGTTTGTAATGACTCCCTATTAGCAGCAGGAAACCGCAGTTAGCTTTGGTAGGAGAGGCCAAAAACATGACAAGGCATTTATGAAAAACCCGAAGAATGTACAGCACTGGAGAGGAATGCCCATGTGCTGAGAATCAAAATGAGTGACAGACAAGAGGTGACTTTTGTAGGCGGCTGCAGACCAGCTCTTTGGCCCTTTTACTCACAGGACATTATGATCACTGGAGAAAACAAAACGGTTGTTTTGATTTTATTCTTTAAACATACTGTATTAGTTTCCCAGGGCTGCCAGAACGAAGTACCACACACTGGGGGCCGCAACGATTGCAGTTCATTGTCCTACAGGTCAAAAGTCTGAGAGCAAAGTGCTGCTTCCTCTCTAGTGCCATGAGGGAAGGTCTGTTCCAGGCTCGCATCCTTGGCCTGCAGACGGCCGTCTTCCGTGTCTCTTCACATGGCCTCCTCTGTCTGTGTGGGCCAACTTTCTTTTTTGACAAGGACGCTGATCACACTGGATGAAGGCCCACTCGAATGACCTCACTTTACCTCTCTGAAGACCCTAGTGTTCAAATAAAGGTCTATTCTAAAGTACTGGGGTTAGTACTTCAACATATACATTTTGGGGGGACACAAGCCAACCTCTAACACACACATTATTTTATGACACTGTGCCATGAACATTACACAGTCCTAGTCATCCTTGAAGGCTCATCAATCCAACTGTGAAGATGACCCCCAGCTCTGGGGGAATCACTCCAGAGCTAGCTTGGAAAGAAAGGAGCAGAGGGAAGGAACCCCAAGCTGAAATCCCTGTAACAAAGATTAAAAGCAAACGTGAAGAATGTGTGCAAGACCAAGCAACATTAG